>NC_138541.1:4635090-5235090 GCF_964234715.1 Podarcis melisellensis | reverse complement strand
GTAATGAAAGTTAAAAACTTGAGAATGACGGGTGTATTTTTTCCCCTATTTTTTCTTTTTTTCTTTGCCATGTATTTTTGTATGTTTTTTCTTCTTTTTTATTGTATTTCTTTTCATATGCTTTTTTTTCTTTTTTCTGCATTTTGTAAACTTATGTTTTTGTAAAATTTCAATATTTTTTTTTTAAACCAGCAAGCACCTGTGAGGAATCATGAACAGTTCAATCCTAAACAAACATACAAAAAAGGGAGGAGAATCCAGCGGACCACTTACCAAGGAGTTACAACAGTGTTTCTCAAACTTGGGTCAACACCTCTTGTTGGACTACAACTCCCATCATCCATAGCTAGCAGGACCAGTGGTCAGGGATGATGGGAGTTGTAGTCCAACAATAGCTGGGGAGCTAAGTTTGAGAAACACTGAGTTACAGCCACACTGGTTGTTGCTTATAAAGCTTATAACCCTCCTGGCTCAGATTTGTGATTTGGTACAAATACTGGAGACCAGTCAAAAGCTCAAGGGGACAAACAGTTGAGGGACCTGGGAATGTTTAGCCAGGAGAAGACTGGAAGGTGATATGATTGCCATCGTCAAATACCTGGAGGCCTGTCTTAGGTGAAGATGGAACAATCTTGTTTTCTGCTGCTCCAGATGGGAGGATCTGAACCAATGGATTCGGAGATTCCGACTAACTTTCTGATGGGAGAAGCTGTTTGACAGAGGAACGAACGACCTCAGAAGTGGTGGACCTTCACTGAGAGGTTTGCAAACGGAGGTTGGATGGCCATCTGTCAAGGATGCTTTAGCTGTGGTTTCTGCATTGACTAGTTGAACTTTGGGTGCCTCTTCCAACCTTACAATTCTAGGATTCTGTAAGTTATGGCCAAAAGGAAGCTCATTTTGGAGCTCTACAAAACCAGCAAGGGCTCGGTTGATTGAAGGACACAGCTCTCCTGGGCATAGTTGACCAATCGGTGTTAAAGAAGGATAGAACTTTCTTTATGTATGCCACAACAGCAGCAAGAATACTTATCGCAAAATATTGGAAGACACAAGATCTACCCACTTTGGAAGAATGGCAGATGAAAGTGATGGACTATATGGAATTGGCGGAAATGACCGGCAGGATTCGAGACCAGGGAGAAGAGTCAGTGGAGGAAGATTGGAAGAAATTTAAAGACTATTTACAGAGATATTGTAAAATTAAGGAATTTTAGAATAATGTTGGATTGGAACTAAGTGGTTTCTAGCTGTGATGGGTTAAAAGAATATGAAAAAATGGGTTTATATAATTAAATATCTAAGATTGTAATAATTTAAGAATAAGATTTGGGTAACAAAAAGAGGGAAAGAAATTGTTGAATTAATAATTTGATTTGGAACACAAAAAAGGGTGGTATGAGGAGGTCCGAGAAACAAGTAAATGAAAATTAAGGAGATGGAAAGAAGGATTGTTTTTAACAATTTTTGTTGGATATTTTTTCTTTTTTCTGTTTTTTATTTTTTGTAATGTAAAATCTTTAATAAAAATTATTATCAAAAAAAAAATGAAGGACACAGAGCTGACTTTTGCCTCTTGGAATGCGCACACTCAATAACCCCCGAACACTGAGCAAGCAGGTTCATGCGAAGGCCCAATGAGCTCTGCAGGCAAGCTCCCAGGAGCTGTCAAGATGACAACTGCCGCCCTCTAAGCTCAATAAGTCTCTGAGTACCGGAGATGGAAATTCCTCCATGCATGGAGGCAGAAAATATCATACCCATCAAATTGTGAGACCTGAAGGTGGGTGGGAAAATTCCTCTGCGGATGCAGTTATGCTCAGTCTGGCTTAACAGTCCTCTCTTCCCAGGGAACACCAGGAATTGCAGCTTGGGGAGCCAGGAGGAAACAGGTATCTCCTAACAACTCCCAGCACTCTTAATGAATTACGCAACCCAGGATTCTTTGGGGAAAGTCACAACTATTTAAAGTGGCATGATACCACTTTGTGGTGCCGTAATTAAGAGAAACACATATTAAATATATTTGAATATGGGAAGACAGGCTCTGGCTGATTGAGCGTGGTTTCTGCCTGTGCTGTAACCCACTTCCCCAAATTGTTGGACTTTTTGCAATAATAATAATAATAATAATAATAATAATAATAATAATAATAATAATAATAATTTATTTGTACCCCGCCCATCCGGCTGGGTCTTCCCAGCCACTCTGGGCGGCTTCCAACAAAGATTAAAAAATACATTAAAATATCACACATTAAAAACTTCCCTGAACAGGGCTGCCTTCAGATGTCTTCTAAATGTCAGGTAGTTGTTTATCTCTTTGACATCTGGTGGGAGGGCGTTCCACAGGGTGGGTGCCACTACCGAGAAGGCCCTATGCCTGGTTCCCTGTAGTTTTGCTTCTCGCAGTGAGGGAATTGCCAGAAGGCCGTCGGAGCTGGATCTCAGCGTCGGGGCAGAACGATGGGGATGGAGACGCTCCTTCAGGTATTCTGGGCTGAAGCCGTTTAGGGCTTTCAAGGTCAGCACCAACACTTTGAATTATACTCGGAAACGTACTGGGAGCCAATGTAGGTCTTTCAAGACCGGTGTTATGTGGTCTCGGCGGCCGCTCACAGTCACCAGTCTGGCTACCGCATTCTGGATTAGTTGTAGTTTCCGGGTCACCTTCAAAGTTAGCCCCACGAGGAAAGTGCATGATAACACAATTCCATCCAAACTGCCTGCGAAGAAGGCAGCGCTAATGCTGAAGGAATCGCCAACAACGTCTTCCAATCTCCGAAGCAAACAAATCAGGATCAATGCTCGATATACACAGGATGTGCCAGTTCACAGAGAAAAAAATAAACCGTGGTTTCTTGGACAATTTCCCACATAGCGCATCTTAATGCCATATTTCAGGGGAATATTCTGAAAGAAAATCGACTGTACATTTCAAGTGGAGAGCAATGCCAGAGAGAGAGCTAAGTTGAAGTCATCTATATTGGCAAGACAGCTTTTGCAGATACTATCCAGACTGTTCTCTGAAGAAATGTGTGCCAGCTGCAGGATTTGACAGATGGACTTAGGAAGAAAAGCTTTGGGGCAAAGTTTATTTTGTGTGTGTGTGTATGTGCTTCAGCTGCTGTTGGTGCAAAGATCAGACTTTAATGGATTCCCTTTTGGGTGGCTTTGATTTTTCACGCCACAAGAGAAGACATCCTCTGCTCATTTGCGTGTTCTAATCAATTAATACCACCCTCTCACTAGGCACTTTGGGTCTCAAGCTGCCCTTTGTCGACAGCAGAGGCGATAACAAAACACGTTTTCAAACAGAGCAGATCGGCGTCCCAAGTGTCGCCTGCAAAAGAGCAACGAGGGACGATGCGTTTGTGTTCATGCCCACAGTTGGGACGCGACAATTCGAGACACTTCCGGCCACAAGGTCTTAAAAATAGAAACGAGTTTTTGTTTCATCTGACAAACCCCAAGTGCCTCAACATCTTTGCTACTTATACCCTGTATTTATAAAGTGTTTCTAATATATATAAATACACACATACATAAAGGCACAATAACACATTGTCCAAAACAAAACAAAACTCACGGTGCTATTTAAAACTTTTCCCAAAACGCGGACAGTGGGGGAAGGATATGGAGGAAATAGTTTCTTAAGAGTCATCACTGCAATTAACGTATCCTCCGCTGTCCTGCAAAAGTACATGTGGTTACTCTGATTAAAATAAGGCATACAAAAGTTCTCTCTCTGTGTGTGTAGAAAACTAGCCAACATACTAGCAGAAATATTTGGCTATAAACCAGTTTCTTGAGCCCTTCCTCAACCAAGTGCCCCCTCCAGATGTGTTGGACGACCAACATTTTGGGAGTTGTGGTCCACAATGTCTAGAGGGCACTAGGTTGACGAAGGCTGCCACGGAAGGATATATGACTCAGATGCTCTGTGTTATTCACTCCTCGCAGCTGCCTGCCTCCCGAAGAAGGGAACATCGGAATCGAGAGCAGCTTGCCACATGCATTTAGTTAACCAGAACCTTTGCTCCCTAAGAAATTCTCCCACATCAAAATATGGCAAGAGAGCAGGAACGCAAAGAGGTGCGTTGTGAATCTCACCAGCAAACGCCTCCCGGGAGAGAGAACTTTATATGAGGACGGTTGCCTTGTAGAAGGGATGGGAGGGGGGCTTTTCGGCCTTCTTCTGGGGGCCGTGTTCAAGTGGTGGGCAGATGCAGAAGTGGGCCGAAAAGCAAATGCAGGTCTCTCCTTTGTGCAGTAGGCTAGTTGCTACGCAACCCACTCAAGCCTCCGTCCAAGGAAGCGAGATGCATTTTCAGAACTGGAGAACACATTTCAGCTAAAGGAAAAAATACTCAAGGAGGCTGCAAAACTGAGCAAGTAGGGGGTGTTGCTGGGGTGAAGTCTGGAGAGAGTAATGAGGGCCAAACAAATAGATCTGGGGGGCCACATCTGGCCTCAGGACCTGAGGTTCCCCAGGCCTGCCATATAACATTGTTGTAATGTCGTCGTCAAGCGCTCGTGTTTTTCTACCCAGCCAAGACTGAAATTTTTTTAAAGCTTATTCCTAGCGTGGGAATCTTCCCTTCCAAAGACTTGACATAAACGTAATTAGATGTCTGAGAGATAAGAATTGTGGGTAAACAGCCGCACTGGCTGGAACATTTTAGGAGAGGTGTGTGGGTGTTTGGGGTTGCTGTTTTGGGGGGCAAAATGGACCTGCTCACCTGTGATTCATAGTCCCTGATTGAAGACAACCTCTGTTAACACACAGGAAGGGTCTCATCATGAGTTTACCCAAAGGGAGACCTTGGTGGGCGGCCTAGAAGGTTCTCCATCCTCCAAGCAGAGATTTCACACATCACGTCAGAGTGTTTACTGATAGCACATGTCCTGGTCTCTCTTCTCTTCTCCCCTCCCCACTTCATATTGTTAATGCATCTTAAAAACATTCTTCTCTTATTCAATAGTGCATTGTACACATCACACGGATAATGTTCAGCGCCAAAGAAAATGCCAGATTTTGCAACGCTCATAATGAGAAACTAACAAAGCGGAATCTTATAACGGTCTTAAGACGCAAATCTGCAGACGAAGCTATACGGCAACTAATAAAATATCTCTCAATCTAAAAACCCATTTCATTTTTCTGCTTTGTGACCATGTTAAACCACACTGACAAAACTCTACTGCAATACCTTCGGTAGAGAAATTCTATCATGTCAATGGGATAAGCCAGTCAACAATTTAGATATTTTGTTCTGCAGCAACTACCTATATCCCTACATACATTTCCGAGCACAATTCAAAGTGTTGGTGCTGACCTTTAAAGCCCTAAATGGCCTCGGTCCAGTATACCTGAAGGAGCATCTCCACCTGCATCGTTCAGCCTGGACACTTAGGTCTAGCACCGAGGGCCTTCTGGCGGTTCCCTCGCTGCAAGAAGCCAAGTTAGAGGGAACCAGGCAGAGGGCCTTCTCGGTGGTGGCACCCGCCCTGTGGAAAAACCTCCCATCAGATGTCAAGGCAATAAGCAACTATTTTACTTTTAAAAGACAACTGAAGGCGGCCCTGTTTAGGGAAGTTTTTAAATGTTTAATGCTGTATTGTTTTTAATATTTGGTTGGAAGCAGCCCAGAGTGGCTGGGGAAACCCAGCCAGATGGGCGGGGTATAAATAAACTACTACTACTACTACTACTACATAGGGTGTGTTGCAGTAATTAAAGCCAGCTGGATAACTCAGCTGCTTAGAGCATGCTGCTGATAATGCCAAGGTTGCAGGTTCGATTCCCGTGAGGGGAATCCTGATTATATAATTCAAGCCCACTGTGCACAACATCTAGAGCAGTGTTTCTAAAACTTGGGTCCCCAGCTGTTGCTGGACTACAACTCCTATAATCCCCTGTCAGCACACCGGGGATCATGGGAGTTGTAGTCCAAAACATCTGCAGTGGTACCTCAGTTTTTTTCTTTGCGCCTCAGTTGTCGAACGTTTCGGAAGTCTAACGGTCTTCCGGAACGAATTACGTTCAACAACCAAGATACCACTGTACAAAGCAACAGGTTGGGGAATTCTGGTCTGTACAGTACTGGGTTATATGTGAGGAGATTTCACCCCTCCCATATCCAAGAATCTCCTGATGATCTCTGCTGATTCTCCAGAGAGGAGGAGCAGTGTTCTGCTCTCTACTTATTCTACTCCAGCACCACATCAAAGAGTCAGTCAGTCAGTCAGTGTGTCAGAGAGAGACTGAGTGTTACAGATCGTGTGTAGAGATAAGGTTGCTGCTAAGAGCAGCTGCAGACACTCAGTGTAGTGCAGCATTCATTTATGCTTAGAACCCATTTAGCTCTGTATATAGTTTGTATAATAGTTGTAGATAGAATAAAAGAAGTTATTCTACAGAGCTGCTCTCCGAGTCGTTTATACTCTGCTAGACTCTGCTATACTCTGCTGTGCGACGACTGTCTTCTTGTGGGAGTGAATCTGGTGCTCACAAACTCTAAGCTGTGAGTCCACAGCACTTTGACCTGTTCCTGTCAAGAAGGTGGTCTCTGGAAGTGCTACCCAGCTCGCCTAGCCCAGTCGGGGCTGAAGTGTATGAGTCCAGTTGGTGGCACTGGCTCAAGGGCGATGCTGACAATATGGGCATAAGGTGTTTGCAGTCTTCGAGTGCATGTGTTGATTGACAGAGAGTAGCCCGCTCCATACTGATTCTTCATTCTAATTTTTCTAGTTTATGATGGATTGTTTCAGGTAATGTGAGTGCCGTCCCTTGCCCTGGGATCTCTGGCAATAAAGGGTAGGCTGTAAATTCGCTTAATAATAATTCTATCACATAAGAACATCCATTCTGCTGCTCTCCTCTGACTCAAAGCCCTGAGAATCTCAGCCTGGCCCATCTTTCCTGGAAAAGGCAAGCGCGCTCAGATTCTATTAGAAACTAATTGACCTAGACACACTCTTTGTCCTCACAATAGAGCATTCAGGGGGATCAACCAGCCAAGCACCAGCCGAATTATTTTTTTCCCAAATGACTTTTCTTTTTCTCCAAGGGGGAAAAAACCCCTATGTCTCCGAGAGCTTGAAAGGTCAGAGTTTTTATTAACTCGAACGTGCTTTAAAAAGACATATATTTACAAAGCCCGTGTCATTTCAACCTCAAAGAAAGGATGCACAAAGCAAATTTAAAAGGTGCTCAGGGAATAATTAATTCCTCCAGCATTAAACTTTCACCAAGGACCAAGTGTCACAACATCACACAAACACACACAAATTATACATTTACAGTTAAATGTGCATCATTTCCTTTCCCAGTCACCAAAACCTGAACAACTTTTAGCTGCTGAAAATCAGTGAATGGAAAATTGTTAAGAATTGTGTTCCTGTGTGGGTTCTGGTTTTGTGTTGGTTTTTTGCTTAACCATCACGAAGAGACTATTTATTTATGTTTTGATTTTTGTGCATTAAGGCTACCCTGGTTAAAAGAGACGTGGGTGGCACTGTGGTCTAAACCACAGAGCCTAGGGCTTGCCGATCAGAAGGTTGGCGGTTCGAATCCCTGCGATGGGGTGAGCTCCTGTTGCTCAGTCCCTGCTCCTGCCAACCTAGCAGTTCAAAAGCACATCAAAATGCAAGTAGATAAATAGGTACCACTCCGGCGGGAAGGTAAACGGCGTTTCTGCACGCTGCTCTGGTTCGCCAGAAGCGGCTTAGTCATGCTGGCCACATGACCCAGAAACTGTACGCCGGCTCCCTCGGCCAATAAAGCGAGATGAGCGCTGCAACCCCAGAGTCAGCCACGACTGGACCTAATGGTTAGGGGTCCCTTTACCCTGGTTAAAGGAACCTCGTACCCAATTTGCAAGGTAATTCTCCCAATCAGATGGCCTTGCAAACACAAGATGCTCCCTTCTACAAAGGCCATTCATTGGTCCACCTAGTACAGCATCTTTTGGAGCAGAGGTTTTCAAAGGGTTGTTTGTTAGCACCACCACTCAGTTGCGGAAAAAGTCAAGAAGGTTGACTGACTTGGTCAGGGACTCAGCCCCTGATCATCACAACCAAAGCTGATAAAATTAGTGCCAGATTTACGAAGCAGGCTGGCAAGGCCAATGATGTCCACAACGGAGCGGGTGCAGCCTGCTAATTCTTCCCCCTAAATAACTCCCTTTTTAAAGGGATAAAAAGTGGGCCTTTCTTAGCCGATTGGCCGAGGGCCCACAATTTCCATTGAACGGCACTGGTTTTGATAAAAGAAAACGAAAGTTTGCCAAGTGGTCTGCCAAGACCCCCAGCAATTTTTAAAAGGTTTGCATTAACTGTGAAGTTTGAGGGTCACTGTTCTATGCAGATGAGCAATAGCTCTCCGGGGTTTCAGAAAGGATTATTTTCCCAGCCTTGTCTGGAGACATTGGGATATCAAATGCAGGTGCTCTTCTGCCAAGTTATGGCCCTTTTCCAACACACCTTATCAGGCAGAAATGTTCCAGGCTTTTGTCCCAGTTTACTTTCTTTTATATTTCTATGGTGGGTTGGCAAAACCTCCCCAGGTGTAAGAGGGAGAGGAAAGCCAGCAGTCAGTGGCGCCTTTTGGGACTGGTAGGTTGGAAGACAGGAACAGCCAACTAACTAGTTCTGTTGGTAGAGCACAAGACTCTTAATCTGAGGGTCATGGGTTCGAATCCCATGTTGGATAAAAAGATTCCTGCATTACAGGGGGTTGGACCACATGACCCTCATGATTCCTTCGAACTTCAGAGTTAATGGTTTTGTGAATTCTGTGGCTTAAAGAGCAGGAACCTGATAGGAAGTGCGACCCCCTTGCATTGGTTGTGGGAAGGGCAGGTTGGTGGGGCAGTGCCCCATTTCTCCAAACAAACCAGCGCCCACTGCCTCAATTTCTATAGAGGGGTTATCCCAGCAGTTGGGAGGGGGTGTTAATTTATGGGAGATAAAGAACGGCCCAGTATACCTGAAGGAGCGTCTCCACCCCCATCATCCAGTCTGGACACTGAGGTCCAGCGCCGAGGGCCTTCTGGCGGTTCCCTCACTGTGAGAAGTGAGGTTACAGGGAACCAGGCAGAGTGCCTTCTCGGTAGTGGCACCCGCCCTGTGGAACGCCCTTCCAGCAGATGTCAAGGAAATAAACAACTATCCGACTTTTAGAAGACATCTGAAGGCAGCCCCGTTTAGGGAAGTTTTAAATGTTTGAAGTTTTATTCTGTTTTTAATGTTCCGTTGAAAGCCGCCCAGAGTGGCTGGGGAAACCTAGCCAGATGGTCAGGGTAGAAATAGTAAATTATTATTATTATTATTATTATTATTATTATTATTATTATTATTATTATTACTATTATTAACCAAAGAGACTTTCGTGAGATTCTGTGGGGAAAGATGGGTTGAAACTAAACTTGTTTTCTCCTGCTCTGGAGGGCCAGACTCGATCCAATGGCCTCAAGTTACAAGAAAGGAGAGTCCTGCTAACCATCAGGAAGAATTTTCTGACAGGAAGAGCTAATTTGACCGTAGGATGGAAGGTTGTGGACTCCTTCCTTGGAGGCTTTTAAGCAGAGGTTGGATGGCCATCTGCCATGGATGCTTTAGCTGAAATTCCTGCATTGCAGGGGGTTGGACTAGATGACCCTTGGGGTCCCTTCCAACTTCCATGATTCTTTGACAAGATTTCCGAATGGAGTAGTCCTTTTCACCATAATTTTGCTTGCAAAAACACTGGATTTCAATTGATCTGTAGGCGGTGGCCTGTTCTAAACCAAACCCGACTCCTTAGACACAGGAAGCTATTGTATACCAAGTCAAGACGACTGGCCCATTTAGCCCAGTACTGTCTACACTGGCCTGGCAGCAGCTCTCCAGGGTTTGAGGCTGGAGACATTCCTACCTAGAGGAGCCGAGGATTCAACTTGGAGGGGCTTTTTAATTTAGGACTGAGCTATAGCACCTTCCCTTGGGAAACAGAAAGGAGAAAAAGGAGATGGAGCCTTGTGATAAGAGAGAAAAAATATAGTGCCCGCCACACAGTTTGGACAGAGATGCTCTGGCAAGTTTCAACAGAAACATACTGTACTTACATGATACAAAGCCAGGACTGCTGATACTGTACCCCAGTGACTGTCGCTGTGACGCCCTGAATTGTATCTGACAAGAGGTGAACTGCAGGAAAGGGGGAGAAAGAGGAAATTAAATACATTTCGAATTATATTCAAGGACTATCATATATGGAATTACATCTTCATTCAGCCACAAACTATTATCTGAGCTTTTTAACAGGCCGGGTCGCTCTCAGCCGCTCAATGGTCTTGGTATAAAGAGATAAGAAGCATTAAAAAAAGGGAAATCTCAATGAAACACCATCCTTGAAAAACCCATTGCAGCTTTGAAGTGTGAAGTTTCAGCCTCTCTCGAGCTGAAAAGAAAAGAGGAACAATGGCTAATGTGGCTTGGTAGGTGTTCCGAGAGGGTAGGATCGGGTTATTCTCCCTGCTCGTTCCATTTTGCAACTTCCTGCTTAATTGGGAAACGAAACGTTCTGGACAAGCATGGCTTGGACCGAAGACACAAGCGGTGTTATGGGAGACAAAAGCAGAGAGAAAATGCTAGAGGCTAACTCAGTGACAAATGAGTGTGTATATACCATCCCGCTACATATCAGAGGGGTTCCATCTGCATTATATTATGTATATTATCATACACATGCGGTAATTTCAACTCTTTTCATATACCCGATAGCTTTAAAACAACGACAACAGCGAAACAAAACCACAGAAACTCATCAGATGCTTATACAGTGGTACCTTGGGTCAAGAACTTAATTCGTTCCAGAGGTCCATTCTTAATCTGAAACTGTTCTTAACCTGAAGCACCACTTTAGCTAATGGGGCCTCCCGCTGCTGCCATGTGATTTCTGTTCTCATCCTGAAGCAAAGTTCTTAACCCGAGGTACTATTTCTGGGTTAGCGGAGTCTGTAACCTGAAGCGTCTGTAACCCGAGGTACCACTGTACAATAATGGTAGGTATAATTCTACATAGGTATATTAAAGTAGCACAAAATTCAGGTGAACTTTGTTTCTTTGCAGGTAAGGAGTCGAGCAGGTCATCGTTTGAAATGTACAGTAACTGGAAACTGGGAGCGGCCGCCAAGACCATCTTGAAAGACCTACATTGGCTCCCAGTACTTTCCCGAGCACAATTCAAAGTGTTGGTGCTGACCTTTAAAGCCCTAAATGGCCTCGGTCCTGTATACCTGAAGGAGCATCTCCACCCCCATTGTTCAGCCCGGACACTGAGGTCCAGTGCCAATGGCCTTCTGGCAGTTTCCTCACTGCGAGAAGTGAGGTTACAGGGAACCAGGCAGAGGGCCTTCTCGGTAGTGGCGCCCGCCCTGTGGAACAGCCTCCCATCAGATGTCAAAGAGATAAACAACTATCCGACTTTTAGAAGACATCTGTTTAGGGAAGCTTTTAATATCTGAAGGACTATTGTATTTTAACATTTTGTTGGAAGCCGCCCAGAGTGACTGGGGAAACCCAGCCGAATGGGTGGGGTATAAACATATTATTATTATTATTATTATTATTATTATTATTATTATTATTTCCACCAGATTGCATGGAAGTGTTTATCAGTACCTGTGAGGTTTTGTAAGTTCTTATACCACAACTCAAGAGGCAGATCACTTACATTAGGAACTACATTAAGTTCTTCCGACACAAATCCAGAGTGGATTCTCCTCCTAGCAACTCCTGTGGCCAAGCTGGGGCCAAACATATTGCTCTGGTTTCCTTTGGGCCACATCAGCAAGGGGGAACATCCGGGCAGCCCAGGACATACACACTGCCCAGGGTTTCCCCTCGGGGTGGGGGGTCAGTTTGGGGCTGCTAATGGAACTGTGGGAATATAAGAACTGTGCCCTACTGGAAAAAGGCAAAAGAGCCTTCTAGTCTAGCACTCCGTTTTCCAGGCAGCCAATCAGATGCTCACAGGAAGCCCTGACCCAAGACGGGGCCTTCTTAGTGTTGGCACCCTGGCTGGGGAATGCTCCTCCCACCCTCCCAAACATGGCTGTAAAACCCTTCCTCTTCCTCCAGAATTAGAGGAGCCTTGGGAGAAGGGAGTGTCTGGACTGCCAGGTGAGCAGAGAAAAGGCGAAGCTCTTTTGCAAAACTGGAAGTCTCAATTTGGATCCCACCCTTGCCGTATTATTAAAAGGAGCAGGTTAAGTGTTTTACGCTGTTTTGGGGGTTTTCATGTCACGCTGGTCGAGTCCATTGTGCGTGTCCATTTATTATGTAACCCGTCTCAAGAGGGTTAGGCGATGAAGGGGGAGGGGGTGGAAGTTTTACAAATAAATAAAAATGACAGAGGTAGCAGCAGCGCAGGAAAACCTCGCCTTAAAACATCAGACTATTGGGATCATCTAAAGCCACTTCCACGGAGGAGGTGGGGTTGCGGGCTTCACCCCCCACGATTGGGGGGATTCCTGGCCTTGTCACCCCCTGGCCGGCCAATCAGCTGGCTCAGGGGGCGTGCCCTCTTCTATTTAAGGCAGGACACGGCTGGGGATCTCCCTCTTTTCCCGCCTACCAGCTGTTCCTGTTTCCCACCCTCCCGCCGTATAAGGTTTTCATTCCTTGACCTTGCTATGGACCTTGGTGGGTCGCCGTTGAGGGGCCTGGTAGGAATTTTTCCACTTGGCAAACTGGCACCAGCCACTTGGTTTTCGCCTACCTCGTAGCAAATCGTCACAACTTTCTTGGTATTGGCAGTTAGGCATTGGTATTGTTCTGTAGATGGAAGAGCAGAGGAAGCGCCATCACCTGCCTCACATATTGAAGGGTAGTCCGGTAAAGGATTCGGGGGGCGTGGCCCTGTCTGAAGCCTGGGGAGGTGAGGGCCTAAGGCACGCCCCCTATCGGTGATCCCGGGGGAGTTCCTAGTTGATGTGCATCAGCAGGACTCCCCCTACTGGTGGTTAACCCTTCAAGCGGACGGTCTGAAGTTGGATATAGTTGGTTAGGACCAATGCCTAAGCCAATACTGCTCACCACCTGTAACCAATAAAGTTGTGGCTTTATTTAGGCCATTAACCTTAATAATTGTGTGATTATTTCCACTGGGGGGAGGGCGGGAACTCGCCATGCAACTCTGTGTTGTCGACACTGACTAGCAGCGCGTCTCCAGGGCTTCGGACTGACACTCGACGTCTTTCAGTTCAGACAAATAGAAAGAAATAAAAGAGGTATCTCACCATTCCCTTCTCTGGGGGCCCCCGAATCGGTGAATAAAGTGCTCATGATTTTGTCAAAGTTGCAGCTGGGCTCCGCGTTGTCAGAGTCCTCCGCAAAGTGTTTCAGCATCTCCCGCAGGACGTCGTCCAGAGAGGTTGCCGTCTCGTCCAAGATGATGCTGGCTCTGGCGAGGAACCCGTCGAGGTCACGGTGAGCTCGGACTTCTTCTTCAAAATTCTTTAACTTTAGGTACTGCAACGGAAAGGCGACGTCTGAGAAACGTTTCCCTAGCAATGACAGATTCATTCTGCTCCATATTTCTAAATTTCTTTTTAACTCAAACCAATTTTTTTCCATAATTATATAAGTTTATATTTCGTGATGTTAACCATATTCCCTAAATACTTAACCTCTTTATGGACTTCTATCTCAATATTTTGCTCTAAATCCTTTTCTTCTTCTTCCTTCAAGTTTTTGACGAGTAGTTTAGTTTTGTTCCAATTTAGTTTAAATCCTGCCACTTCCCCAAATTTCTGAATCTTTTCTATTACATTATCCAAGGTAAGAGAGGCTTTCTGCTGTTTATCAGGCAATGGCTTTTCCCACCTGCCTTGCCTCACTGTAAAGCCCTAGCAGCCTTTCCCAGACCATGACAAAAGCAGCTGAGAAAGAGAGAAGAGAATATTTTTTAAAAACACAATTTCATAAGTTACGTGTCCTTGCTCGTCGCCAACGAGTTATGCAAACATCACTCTGAAACAGTCCTGTACATGCTAGTTTCATTCAAGGAATATGCAGCCAGGCTGAGGTCTTAAGCAGCAAAACCCAGATAGGAAGAAGTTGATTTATATTTTGATTTTAAACGAGACTTAAGAGGTCCTGCACAAGTCACTCTCCTTTGGCCTCAGTTCCCCAACTGCTTAATGTGAGCGGACAAAGTTCCATCTCCCAGCAGAGGTAAAGGGACCCCTGACCATTAGGTCCAGTCGTGGCCGACTCTGGGGTTGCGGCACTCATCTCACTTTATTGGCCGAGGGAGCCGGCGTACAGCTTCTGGGTCATGTGGCCAGCATGACTAAGCCGCTTCTGGCAAACCAGAGCAGTGCACGGAAACGCCGTTTACCTTCCTGCCAGAGCGGTGCCTGTTTATCCACTTGCACTTTGATGTGCTTTCGAACTGCTAGGTTGGCAGGAGCAGGGACTGAGCAACGGGAGCTCACCCCGTCGCGGGGATTCGAACCGCCGACCTTCTGATCGGCAAGTCCTAGGCTCAGTGGTTTAACCCACAGCGCCACCCGCATCCCTCCCCAGCAGAGGTACAAGACGACAAAGAGGGCAGACCCAGAAAAACACCTGGTTTCTGCCATTCATTCTGAATGCCCACCATCTAGGATGGAGCAGGAATCTCCGTCAGCGCTGCCAACAGTTTGCCCGACCAGCTCCCCCCTTGGGCACAGAGAGCAAGACCTTCTGGTTTTCAGAGGTACCTTCCTCTCCACCCAGCAAGCAGATAAGCGCCTTATGGGATTTCATGCGTTCCTTGCGCATAAGCTGCCACAGCCGCCGAGTGCGGAAGGAAGAGCCTGGGATAGGTTAAGAGGCAGGAATATACATCAAAGGCATCGCCCCCTTCGAGGGAGTGGGCAGCAGTGGAAGAATGTCGGCAGAAAAGATTAAAGCTTTAGGAAGGCTGCTTTAATTTGCCAGGCTGCGGAGCTGGCACCGGTGCTTGTGAAACAGGAAATCTAACTTTCCTTTACGGTAATTATGCAGTCATCGCCGCACCGTTCGTTGGCAGGGGGCAAATGTTACTATAGCTATACAAAGTCGTAAATAAATACTGGCATAAGCCAGCCAGGATGGGGCACGAGGGGCCTGTGGAGAGGGCTACTGAGCTATAATTCCTATGTCAGGAAGTGTGATTGCACTTAAAGTGGAAGATGCTTTGTTCTGGAACAGACCATTGGGCTCCTCTACCTCAATGTTGCCTACACAAAGGGATGGGGCAACCTGTGGTCTTCAGGATGCTCTGAGACTACAACTCCCATCATTCCTGCTCACTGGGCATGTTGGCTGTGGCTGTTGGGAGATGGAGCCTTTCCAAGCCGGAATTGAGAGCCTTCTGCACAATTATGCTCTGTGATTTGCCAGCATGAGACTCAGCCCAACGTAAGGAGGAACATGCCTTCTCTTCCAGAATAAGTAACCAAACAATTAAACCCCTGTGTTGCAAACAATTATCAGTAATATCCACGATGACCAAGTACAACAATGCAATATCAATATAAACTCTTTATATACCGTATTTTTCGCCCTATAGGACGCACTTTTTCCCCTCCAAAAATGAAGGGGAAATGTGTGTGCATCCTATGGGGCGAATGCAGGCTTTCGCTGAAGCTTGGAGAGTGAGAGGCGTTGATGCGCACCGACCCCTCTCGTTTTCCAGACTTCAGGAAGCTATCAGCAAGCCTGGGGTGCCCGCGGGAGTTCCCGCAGGGCTCCCTAGGCTGCGGATAGCAGCCTGCTGCCCGGAGTGCAGGGCGCACTGAAGCAGAGCACCCCACGCTTCAGGAAGCTATCCGCAGCCTAGGGAGCCCTGCGGGAGTTCCCGCGGCTGGGGGGGGGATTTTTTTTTCTTTATTTTCCCCCCAAAAAACTAGGTGCGTCCTATGGGCCGGTGCGTCCTATAGGGTGAAAAATACGGTAGTCTATCCCGAACATTGAACAATATGAGAAACCAAATAAACAGAAATCTTATAAATCTCTGAAAGCCACTAAATGTGCACTCTTGATGGATTCTCTTGAAAACATAGAACCAAATAACTTTATGACCACTGCTCCATAGATATTGCTGTTATACAATTCCATTCACCATATAGATGGGTTTATGAAGCATTTCTGTATCCTTCTGCTGTGCTGAAGAAGAATTACACGAAACAGTGGGTATATCTGGAATCACTGTTCACTACGTCTGTTTGCAGACCACTTCAGCAGCACTGGAGGTCATATAACAAAGCTTTATGGCTTGTTTTCATCAGATAAGAATCTGGCCCATTGCTTCTTTCAGAGACTTGCATAGTCTACAAAGACTTTCAGAGACTTACAAGACTTATGTTCATTTGGTTCTACGTTCTCTTCCAGAATGGCAGAGGCGGTGAATGTTTTTGAGCTCAGGGGCCGCATTTGCTTCTGGGAAACTTCTCAGGGGCCGCATGCCAGCGGTGGGTGGAGCCAGAGGGAAAAGTGGGTGGAGCAAATGTCACCTTTGCACAGCAGGCTATTTTCGGCACACCCACAGACCCCTCTCTGATCTTTCTCAGATGCATTGCCAGAGTTCAAAGGCGTATTCCAGGCAGGCAGAAACCCCCAAGAAAGATGTAAAGCTGTCCTGGGGATGGAAGAATCTTGTCGGCAAGGGAAAAAAACAGCTAGGAGAGCACACCATTGACCCCTGGGTCTGGGGGCCTCTTGTAAGGCAGGAATATCCTGTCAGACAGGTGACATTAATAATAAAATTGTATTATTATTATTAATATTATTATTATTACCATCCCCAGCATCATCAAAGGGAGAAGTACTGCACTAAGGAGAGTGAAAATCATTATTATTTCAGAAGAACATCAAACTTTAGGGATTTAGGTGAACAGATTTTTAGAGACAGCAAGAGACGCACATTTCCTCTACTCTATGGAAAAGGGAATGGCTGGACAAAGGCTAAGTGCCTTTCTGCGCTGAGAGTGTGTTAAAGGCAAGTTATTCTTAAAAGACAACAATAATAAATAAAGACAATTGTACCTACTTTTCTTGATGTGTGTAATAAAACGCACCCAGCGCCTTCGCTTTCTGCTGGAAAAGAAGAGGAAAAGTTGCAATTGTAGGTTCGCATCACACCTAGGGGAAAATCCCATCTTTGTGACCCATGTTTTCGTATTTAAATGTTCATCCCATTTCATCTCAGAAAGGCCAGCTACTGGGCCAGATTACAAATTCTGGCGTTTGAGAGCTCTTGGGGCAATTTTCTTTCTGTGGAAGCAGCTTTGATTTGGGTTGAGCCATGGGGCTCTAACTCTTCCCCAATGCGTTGCACCCCCAAATCTGGTTTACTCCAACCAGGAATCTGAAACCTTGCATTCCATGGTTAATAACAGCTTGGTGGAGAGCTGATTAGGATCTCCACTGCCAATGGGTCAGAGCACAACTGGAGTCCTGCGTCCAGTTCTGGGGACCCCAATTTAAGAAGGATATTGACAAGCTGGAAGGTGTGGAGAGGTGAGCAACCAAGATGATCAAGGGTCTGGAAACAAAGCCTGATGAGGAACGGTTGAAGGAGCTGGGGATGTTTAGCCTGGGAAAGAGAAGACTGAGTGGAGATATGAAAACCATCTTCAAATATCTCATGGAAGCTTGTTTTCTCCTGCTCTGGAGAACAGGACTCGAACCCATGGCTTCACGTTACAAGAAAGGAGATTCTGACGGAACATCAGGAAGAACTTTCTGAAAGTAAGAGGAGTTTGACAATGGAACGGACCCCCTTGGAAAGTGGTGGATTCTCCTGCCTTGGAGGTTTTTCAGCAAAGTGTCATAGATGCTTTCGTTTAGATTCCTGCATTGCAGGAGCCTCAGCAGTGGTGGAGTTATGGGTGTGCAGGAGGGGCAGCTCGCCCCGGGTGGCACTGGACCTCCAGGGCATCTGAGCCACCAGGGCAGCTGTCTACCAGCCTAATCTGGTATGCAGGCTGAGACCTTCCCTGCCTGCAGACTGTCTCGCCAGAGTGGTGCATGCTCTAGTTATCTCCCGCTTGGACTACTGCAATGTGCTCTACGTGGGGCTACCTTTGAAGGTGACCCGGAAGCTGCAATTAATCCAGAAAGCGGCAGCTAGACTGGTGACTGGGGGCGGCTGCAGAGACCACATAACACCGGTCTTGAAAGACCTACTTTGGCTCCCGGTACGTTTCCAAGCACAATTCAAAGTGTTGATGCTGACCTTTAAAGCCCTAAATGGCCTCGGTCCTGTATACCTGAAGGAGCGTCTCCACCCCCATCATCCAGCCCAGACACTGAGGTCCAGCGCTGAGGGCCTTCTGGCGGTTCCCTCACTGCGGGAAGTGAGGTTATAGGGAACAAGGCACAGGGCCTTCTCAGTAGTGGCACCTGCCCTGTGGAACATCCTCTCATCAGATGTCAAGGAAATAAACAACTACCAGACTTTTAGAAGACATCTGAAGGCAGCCCTGTTTAGGGAAGCTTTTAATGTTTGATGCATTACTGTATTTTAATATTTTGTTGGAAGCCGACCAGAGTGGCTGGGGAAGCCCAACCAGATGGGCAGGGTATAAATAATAAATTATATTATATATATTATATCATTCCTGGCTGGAGGGCGCCCAGGAAGGACGCGACGGCTTGGACTTCCTGCAGGCCCAGCGCTGCCCGAAAAAGCAGCACAGGGCCGGCACACACCTGGGACACAACCACTCCGGCCAGTGCCAGATTTACGTATAAGCTAAACAAGCTATAGCTTAGGGCTTCACTCTCTTGGGGGCCCCAAAAAAAATTAAAGGAAAAAAACCTAGATGTACATTTCCGAAATAGAAGATGAAAAACAAATAAAACAAAACCTACATATAGCAACAGTGTTTTGTGTTGTGTAGGGTCCTATGATGGAAGTCATCATTTCTATATACAGGGTGCCTACATTCTACATGTGCAAATAGCTTTAGATACCTATTAGGTCCATAAATGACCATATAGCATATATTAAGCACAAAAAACAGCAGCAATTTGTTGTCGACAAAGGACAGCTGGACGTATAATAAAGGGCCCCGTTACCTTCATTAGCTTGGGGACGCATCAAACCTAAATCCGGCCCTGCCTTGCCTCCATGACATAGAGCTCGCATGCATCCCCAGTCACCGGTGGGACTTTCTAAGTCGCTGTCCCTCAGGATCCCTTCCAACTCTTCTACAATTCTATGATTCTATGCTTCTTATAAAACGAAAATGACTTTGAGAGGTCCGAACACAGAGCTCCAAGGATATGTCCCTTTTTATTGCATTGATGATGATTCGTGCTCACGGTGCTTACAAGGCAGTTAGATGCGCCGCTACTTTTAACCAGGCCTTTGGTTGACATGATTGACATCCCATACCCTTTTAAAATGTGGCTCTTTGGGGGGGGGGGCTGTGTGTGTTATTGGGTTATTGCATTTATTTTGATTTTATATATTGTGATCTTTTCTGTGAACCGCCCTGAGACCTCTGGGTATAGGGCGGTATATAAATTCAATCAATCAATCAATCAATCAATCAATCAATCAATAATACTGCACCTGCAAAGGTTTTGGGGCAGACACAATGATTTGTTTCCAGTCAGGACATCCTTCAACTCCTTATAGCACCTGTTTCAGGGTTTTAATCCCCACCCATGCCTGGCTATTTTTTATTTTATTTTATTTTTTTCACTATAGGCTCTCCATGATGCAGAAACTCTGAGGAAGCATTGCAGAACTACTAATATAGCAGATTGCAGGGGGCTGGACTGGATGACCCGTGGGACCCCTTTCCAACTCTCCATTTCTATGATCTATGAAGACAGGCCGGCCTTCACAGCTTTCCCATGTGAAGAGGTAATATACATTTTGGCCCCGTTTTCAGAACGATCGCATGCCAGCCATTCCGGCCCAATACAGATGCTCCTGACCTCATGCACTTCTTATTGTTTCATAAATACACTTTCTTAAAAAAACCCCACCAGCCTTTCGTGACGTGCATTAAATTCCTAGGGATTGCAACCGGCTATTCATCAGCCCTGCAGCAAAAATGCCTGCCACTTGCCGAAGAAATATTGAAGCGAATATGCTGACAGGAGCAGAACTGCTAACCACAGTCTTGTCTTGTCTTCCTTCAGAGAACATACATTCCCCCCCCCCCCCGCCTCCTATTGTCTTTTAAAAAAACAAAAACTGATGTGGAGAAATCCAATAAAAATATGCAAATAATTAGATGCAATGCAAGAGGAATCTAGCATAGCTTTGCTGACAAATCAAAATCTGCCTTCGAAAACCTGAGTGGCAGAATGCCCACGCCATTAGTGTAATTATATGCTGACTTGGGCATGAAATTTATGAAGGATTTGGGGGGTAGAAATGTCTTGGCGGCCCAAGTTTCAGAGGGTTAAAAAGACCAACTTGCTTCCTTAATTCATCAATGGGCAAATCAGGAGAACCAGATTTAAAATTAGAGAGATATGAATGGGGAATGTTGGAAAGAGGCCTTATGTAGAGGCAGGTGGTCAGTCTTCTTGCCCATGCCATAAGAATGGAAGAAGAGTCCTGCTGTGGCCGCCAAGACCATATAACACCAGTCCTGAAAGACCTACATTGGCTCCCAGTATGTTTCCAAGCACAATTCAAAGTGTTGGTGCTGACCTCTAAAGCCCTAAACAGCCTCAAAGGCCCAGGATACCTGAAGGAGCGTCTCCACCCCCATCGTTCAGCCCTCACTGAGGTCCAGCTCCGAAGGCTTTCTGGCAGTTCCCTCCAAGAAGTGAGGTTACAGGGAACCAGGCAGAGGGCCTTCTTGGTGGTGGCGCCCACCCTGTGGAATGCCCTCCCATCAGATGTCAAGGAAATAAACAACTATCTGACTTTTAGAAGACATCTGAAGGCAGCCCTGTTTAGGGAAGTTTTTAATGTCTGATATTTTGTTGTGTTTTTAGTATTCTGTTGGGAGCCACCCAGAGTGGGTGGGGAAACCCAGCCGGCTGGGCGGGTAATGAATGAATGAATATTACAGTCATACCTTGGGTTACAGATGCTTCAGGTTGCGTTTTTTCAGGTTACGGACCACCGAAACCTGGAAGTACCGGAACGGCTTACTTCTGGGTTGCGGCGGTCGTGCATGCGCAGAAGCGCCGAATCGCAACCCGCGCGTGCACAGACACGGGTTGTGAATGTGCATCCCGCACGGATCACGTTCGCAACCCAAGCGTCTACTCTAGTACTATTATTATTATTAATTATTATTATTATTATTATTATTATTATTATTATTATTATTATCGTCATCATCATTATCATCATCATCATCCGGCCAATGGCCAATCTAGTCCAGCGTTCTGTTCTCACAGTGGCAAACCTGATGCCTCATCAGGGAACCCCAAAAGCAGAATCGGTGCACAAAGAGGCCTCTCCCCTCCTTTCAGCAACTGGTATTCAGGAACACTGATGTCTCCAGCTGGGGAGGCACAAGAGAGACAAGCACGATGTAAGCTTCGCAGTGAGTAGCTGCCTTCTGCCTGCGAAAGAACTGCCGACCAAGGGCTCAGAACGGTTGCTTTCCCTCCGCCTCGCAACCTGCTCCAGTCCAGTCAACACCTTGAGCATCTATGCACCCACTATATGCTCCGATGTACAAACCAAGGAGCAGTCCTACGAGGAACTGGACCAGGCTGCCAGGAAGGTTGCAGATTGCGAAGACCTCTTCCTAGCTGGGAGGTTTCAATGCCAGAGCTGGGGACGATCATCACACACATGACAAGTGCATAGGTCGTCATGAATGAGAATAGAGAAAGGCTGTTTGAGCTGTCCTCTTATCACAGCCTCTGCGTCACAAACACCTTCTTCTCCACCAAGGCGAAACACTGAGAGCCCTGGGGAACCAAAACTGCACACACACACATATTCCTAATGCGGCCTGCCTCGCCTTACAGGGCTGTGCTGAAGATTGCTAAAGCCAGCTTCCCCAACATGGTGCCCATACACAGCCAATAGCCAGGGTGATGGGAGGGAGCTCTGGTCAAATACCTGGAGGGCACCAGGTGATTTAAGGGGTGCAAGATATGCTCAAAAACACTTGAGATGCAGTAAAGAGCTGCTTGGCTCTGCTGACATTATACAACTGACGTCATAACATTTTTTTCTTCGGCTGTTTTAATACTTCAAAAGCAGCTCTCATTACTGGAGCCGAGGGAGCTGTTCAGAGATTTCTACCCAGGATCTCTCTCTCCTAGGTCAGAATTAGTCATCCGTTCCTATTTGCAGAAAGAAAACACAAACACCTAATTGGAATCATACTTAAAAATAGGAAAATAGCTCGCACCTAAATCTGAAGAAAAACAAGAACCGGCCTGTGTCGAGTTTTTCTCTTTTGTCTTTTCTGAGCTTTTAAGACCACCTCATTATAATTCATATATATATATATATATATATATGAAGATGACGAGTGAGACCTCGTCGAAACGTCGCCTAGACACCCCAACTTTTACACGGGAAGACACCCGAGGACACCAAAACCTGCATATATATATATATATATATATTTCAGGGATGCGACTGAGACCTTGGGTGGTGCTGCAGATGTCGGCAACAAGGGAGAGAAACAAAAGGGATCCTAAGAAATTGCAACCTCTGCCCAACCCCAGAGAGCTTATAATCAGGTGTCTGGAAGCCCATGTCATGTTGAAGGAGGTGTGAAACATCCAATAAGGTTTCCATCGCCCTTTTGGGTCCCTCACTGAGCTCTTTCCTTCGCATGCGTGCCGAAGAGACGGCTGTGTTGCCATCGCCAGTTCTCAAAAATAGCAGTCCCCTTCGCTTTCTCATCAAAGGAACCCGTTGCATCCCCTGAGCTGCGACTATTTCACTTCTCACCCAGCGGCAGAGTAGGGGGGGCTGAGATTTCCAACCCCCTGGGAGCCGCAGGTTTCATCGCACCCCACAATAACTTGCTCATTCCGTCAGACGGGGAAGGAAAAAAATCCCATGCACCGAGAACCTGCATTCTGAAGTGTATAGAAGGCCCAGGGGCAATTAAACTGAGACCATTTGGGGTGACCTGCCGGATCAGGATCAGTTGCCTGTGGGAAACTTGCAAGCGCAAGAGCACTCCCAGATCCTGTGGTTTCCAGCAGCTGATGCTCAAAAACGCAAAATAAACAGCAAAAACAGACAGACCTCAGCGTAACACTCAACATGGAAGTGTGGCACTCAAAATGGAAGCAAGGCACTCTCTCAAAACAGGGCACGTCCAGCTTCCAAAAAAAGTTCACAAACCGGAACACTTACTTCCAAGTTGTTTGAGTACCAGGGCATTTGAGAACCGATGTACCACTGTGGTTGCAATTTAAAAAGAGATGCAAGCAATCTCACCATAGAAAAGGAATATGGTACCCAGGTTGCCCGCATCCCTGCTCGGTCTGATGTCGAGGTGCTTGCAATAGACGAGCAACTTCCACCATGGTCCCTTAAAGCCAGATTTATCCTGGACAGCTATTGCAGGAGGGGATGGCTTCTGGCAGAAGACTGTCCCCTTGGCAGCCGAAACAAAATAAAAAAAAATATTTCCAATAGCACCTTAGAGACCAACTAAGTTAGTTGTTGGTATGAGCTTTCGTGTGCATGCACATTTCTTCAGATACCCTGGCAGCCATTCAAATAGAGGACTGTCTTCGGCAAAGTAGGACACATGGGCATCCTAAGACCAGAGATTGCCTTATTTGAGCAGTGGAAGGAATCTCTAGACCTGAGCAGCACCTGGCATCCCCATATACACAGCATTTGATATTTTCATATATTGATCCAAAATAAGATGGGGTATCTACTCTTTTTCATTACTGTTTGTATTATACTTTATAATTTTTGTAAAGTGATATGTGCATGCAGGTCATCGTCTGTAAGAAAATTATTTTCAGTTTATGAAGCAATTCTATATCATCCTACCACACTGACGAAGAATTCTACGAAACAGTAGTCGATATCCGGAATCACAGTTCAGTGTTGGACATCATATTTGCTGAATACACAAAGCTTCACAGCTTGTCTTTCATCGTACAAAGTCTGGTACCTCGGTTCATTTAAATATTTTCAGAGACTTTGAGTCGAAAGATTTCATATTGTACTTGTTATGGTTTGAAGGAATTCTATAGGTTAAGGTAAAGGGACCCCTGACCATTAGGTCCAGTCGTGGACGACTCTGGGGTTGCGGCGCTCATCTCACTTTACTGGCAGAAGGAGCCGGCGTACAGCCTCCGGGTCATGTGGCCAGCATGACTAAGCCGCTTCTGGCGAACCAGAGCAGCGCACGGAAATGCCATTTACCTTCCCGCCAGAGCGGTACCTATTTATCTACTTGCACTTTCTGTGCTTTCGAACTGCTAGGTTGGCTAGGGACCGAACAATGGGAGCTCACCCCATTGCGGCGATTCGAACTGCCGACCTTCTGATCAGCAAGTCCTAGGCTCTGTGGTTTAACCCACAGCGCCAGCCGTGTCCCAAGGAATTCTATAAAGATTGTCCATTGCGTATGTACATGGTCATCATGTTGCCTAGACATTGCTCACCTCCCATATACACAGCAGCCTCTTCTGCAAACTCTACAGAGGCCAGACGATTTTGACTTCCCCCTTGCTCATTCGGGGTTTATCCTGGCCCATCTGAAACAAAACCCTCCGGCCTCCGACCTCAAAACCGCATGCAAGAACTGCGCACAAGTGTTCCAAAGGCTTTAAGCCGGGCGAGCAAAGTTCCTAAGAAACATTTGTTAAAAAATTCCCCACCTTCTCAAACTGCCCTTGTCAACCAGGAAGCACGGACAGAAGCCTAACCTATCAGGGAACACAATTGGCCCATCCATTTTCCATTCTCGGAGTAGGAAGCGCTGAAGTGGCCGGCATCCCACCCTGACATCAGGGTTTCTAAAATAGGATTTATCAGATGGAGCTCGCGGGGCCGGCATTGTGCCTGGCGACATGAAAAGGGCTTTGCTATTAATGTGAGGAAACGCAACTATTGTGTGCAGAATGATACCCATGCCGTCCCAGACCACTTGTCTCTGTACGGCTCTCTCTCTGGAATTCCCTGGCGCCGCCAGAGTGGGCTCCTTCTTATATCCACGCAACCCCTCCTTTCGGGGGGGGGGGATTATCTCAGCAGCGGGACCCACCTCCTGCCCCCCCCATGTTTTGGAAGCTCTCGCTTGCCGGTTGAGTTTCCCGGTGGTTTGCCCCGGGTGTGCCTGCATTGCGTCTGGAGCGCTTTTCAGGAAACTGTCGATTCAGTATCTCGGCACGGCCTATTGTGTGGAGGGTGGGACAAGCCTTATTAAAAGTGGGTGTTTGTGTGCAAGAAAGTGTAAAGGCTGCCCCATTATTACAGCTAAACAAAGCCACATCCTGCCTTCCAACTGGCTCTCCACCAAATTGCTACCACCGAGAAAATAATAATAATGATTTAGGAAAAGGGGGGGTTGGACACAACCACTGCCAGAAACTTTTTTCTTTCTTGTTTTCGACCTCAGACACAGATGCACGGAGAAGCGTTTGCCATTAGGAAACAAGCCAGCTACTAAAAGAGTGAGCACAGACGGGGGAAATAAAAAAAATGACTTGTCCTTGGTCCCATATTGCTCAGTACTGTCTACACTGACTGGCAGAAGCTCTCCAAGATTTCAGGTAGGGCTCTCTCCAGCCTTTCCTGGAGATGCCAGGATTGGAACCCGGGACCTTCTGCATACAAAGCAGGTGTTCCTGAAGGGAGCTAAACTCCTCCCCAGTTGGCACCGTCCAATATTCACAATCATGAATCTGGAAGCAGAAATGGGCTCACCTTTCAGTTTCCCCACAGAAAGCCTCTCAGACTCAAGTTTGTCATTTTGCTAAAGGAGATGTACAATGAGCTGAAGATGGCCGAGGCAAGGACATTTCAGGTGTCCCTGCGTCTGGGTACACACACAAATATTTCTAGCTGATATGTGGTTAATGCTGATGTTATTTTACAGGTTAGAAATGCCCATATTGATTTGATAATCCTATAATAGGGATTTTGCTGTAACTATGATGTTTAGCTTATTTAGTTGCTGCTTTGTTGATAGTGTTTAGAAGACATCTGAAGGCAGCCTTGTTTAGGGAAGTTTTTAATGACTAATAATAATAATAATAATAATAATAATAATTTATTATTTATACCCCGCCCATCTGGCTGGGCTTCCCCAGCCACTCTGGGCATCCAAAAAAATATTAAAATACTGTAATACTGATGTTTTAATGTATTTTAAATCTTTTTCTTGGAAGCTGCTTTGGGATTCCTTTGAACAGTGGGGTAGAAATACAATCAATCAATCAAATTGTGCTGTGGAATGAGAAATGGCGTCACCACCAAATAACTTGTGTTTTCCTCTTGGCGCTGGCTGTCTAGGTCTAGGACATGGGTAGGCAAACGAAGGCCCGGGGGCCGAATCTGGCCCAATCACCTTCTCAATCTGGCCCGCGGACAGTCTGGGAATCAGCGTATTTTTACATGAGAAGAATGTGTTCTTTTATTTAAAATGCATATCTGGCTTATTTGTGGGGCTTGCCTGGTGTTTTTACATGAGCAGAATGTGTGCTTTTATTTAAAATGCATCTCTGGGTGATTGGTGGGGCACAAGAATACGTTCATTATTTTTTCCCCAAAATATAGTCTGGCCCCCCACAAGGTCTGAGGGACTGTGGACCGGCCCCCTGCTGAAAAGGTTTGCTGACCCCTGGTCTAGGACAATGCAAAATGCAAACTCTACAATTCTCTGATTCTAAATAGCTGTGTTATTCTCCTACCTTTGAGCAACAATGCTCAGATCTAATTCCCCGTATTTTTCATTCTGCTGGGATGTTGTAGTAGTTACTATACACAGAGCTACTTCCTTCCACCACTAAAGCTATCACAAACCTGCAGACTCATCAGATACCTTCCTAAGGACTAGTAACTTCTTGGGCACATAATTTAACATGGTTCTACGAATCCGCCTTTGCTCTTAAGACATGGAAGTGGCCTCAGAAACCTGAGAGGCAGACTCAGGTCATATTTCTGAATGCTCTTATCCTTACCCCGCCCCCCCAAAAAAGACCTGCCATGTGTAGGGTACAGCACAGTTCTTTTCCAATACAGTGGTACCTTGGTTCTCAAACGCCTTGGTACTAAAACAACTTGGAACCCAAACACTACAAACCCAGAGGTAAGTGTTCTGGTTTGCAAACTTTTTTCGGAAGCCAAACAAGCTCCGTTTTGAGTTCTACGCTTCCGTTGCAACGGCTCTCAACCTGTGGGTCCCCAGATGTTGTTGGATTACAACTCCCATCATCCCTGACCACTGGTCATGCTGGCTAGGAATGATGGGAGATGTAGTCCAACAACATCTGGGGACCCACAGGTTGAGAAACACTGGTTTAGAGTGTTACGCTGAGGTCTATCTGTTTTTGCTATTTATTTTGCGTTTTTCTGGCTCTTTCCTTTTTGTTTCTGTGACTGTGTGGAACCCAGTTCAACTACCGATTGATTGATTGATTGATTGATTGATTGATTGATTGTGTGACTGCAGTACATTGTTTATTGCTTTCATTTTATTGCTCAATGGTCTCGTTAGATAGTAAAATTCATCTTAAATTGCTGTTTTAGAGGTTGTTTTTAAAAGTCTGGAACGGATCGATCCGTTTGGCATAGGTTTTGGAACGGACTTCCAGAACGGATTAAGTCTGAGAACCAAGGTATCACTGTATACAAAATGTCCCAATGTCAGCCTGGATAGCTCAGTTGTTGGGAGCGTGGCGTGGCGCTGATCACGCCAAGGTTGCAGGTTCGATCCCCGTCCGGGACAACTGCATTGCAGGGGACTGGACTAAGCAATCTTCAGGATTCCTTCCAATTCTGTTATTCTATGATTCTAAGGTGGGATGGGGGGGAACCATTTGAAAACATAGCGCAGCCCTGAATTCCACAAGACAGACTTCCAACTTCACTAGCTTCAATAAATTGTGCAAGCCCTGTTTTTTTTTCCCTCCCTCTCCTTCACTCCCCCAGGCAAAATTATGCTAAAGTTTAGCACATTGACAGTTTTAAAAGCAAGCCTATGACAGCACAAGTATGAGATTTATTGTACAGTACTTGCATTATGCACATGCATCCAAACGCCTCGAGGCTCTGGGCATGTTTTCTAAACCTAATAAATAACAACATGAACAGTAAGGGGCTGTTGCTTTCAATCACATGGCTCAGATGAGCCTGTTAGGAGTTAAGTGCTCCCAGAGAGCTCAGAACATAGTTTTAAAGGGTATAAAACGTCGGTTCCCAATGGTCTATTAAAACAGGAGTTGAATGATATTACGAGAGCGGTCTGACCTATCAATGGGGCAGGGGGACCACTAGGTCAGTTGTCCATCTAGTCAGTGACTTAGGGGGTTGGAAGGGGAAATGAGAGCAGCCACAGCAAGCTACAAGCCCCCCCCTCCCCAAACCACCAGAAATTCTGCCTTTGCAATAATCGCCATCATGTTCAAGACCAGTAGCGAAGCCAGAAAGGTCACAGAGAAAAGGGAGTGTTGCAGATCCTCCAAGTGTCCCTGTTTTCCAAGGACAGTCTTGGATTTGCAGAAGCCGTCCCGGTTTCCGATTTGATCCCACAATGTCCCGCTGTACACCTACAGTCATACCTCGGGTCACAGACACTTCAGGTTGCGTTTTTTCAGGTTACGCACCTGCCGAAACCCGAAAGTACCGGAACGGGTTACTTCCGGGTTTCGCGGTTGCGCAGAAGTGCTAAATCGCGCTTTGCGCATGCACAGGCGCGCCGAATCGCACCCCGCACGTGCGCAGACACGCCACTGTGGGCTGCAAATGTGCATCCCGCATGGATCATGTTCGCAACCCAAGCGTCCACTGCATTTTCATCGGAGAAATGTTGGAGGGTATGGTACTGGCTTCTGTATCAACGCCGTTTTAGCAATCTAGGTTAGACTACTGCACTGCACGACGCCCGGGGCTGCGTTTGGAGACAGTTGCAGAAACTTTGGCTGGCACAGAATTCGGCAGGTGGATTGCTGAACGGGACCAGGCGGACTCAAGGATATAACCTGAATTCTGGCCTGGCTGCGTTTTCCGTCAGTCGGTTTCCAGGCTGAACTCCAAATGCTAATTGTGGTTACGAGTGTTTGAACCGGACCTGGGAGACCTGGGTTCAGATCCTGGGCCAACCACAAAGCTCATTGGCACACTCTTATTTCACCACCTCACACGGTCATTGTGGGGATAAAATGGGGAGGCGAAGAATTGCGTGCAGCAACTTTAACTCTTCAGAGAAAAGGTGGGATAAAAATGTAATGGTCAACACTGTAGACTCTCTTCCTCCTGGATTCTGTTCCATCAGGCTGAGGTGTTAATTCCAAAAAAACCCACCTCTCCTGAAAAGGCTTTTAAGGTAGTTTAACATTACGTAGCATGGACAAATTTAATGATATTTGAAACGTAAACCTAAATCAACATATACCCCAGTGATTAATTTATACCTCTACATATATACTCCAAAGTTTTGTAACCTTAATTATAAAGTAAAGGTAAAGGGACCCCTGACCATTAGGTCCAGTCGTGACCGACTCTGGGGTTGCGGTGCTCATCTCGCTTTATTGGCCGAGGGAGCCGGCGTACAGCTTCCGGGTCATGTGGCCAGCATGACTTAGCCGCTTCTGGCAAACCAGAGCAGCACTCGGAAATGCCATTTATCTTCCCGCCGGAGCGGTACCCATTTATCTACTTGCACTTTGACGTGCTTTCGAACTGCTAGGTTGGCAGGAGCAGGGACCAAGCAACGGGAGCTCGCCCTGTCGCGGGGATTCGAACTGCTGACCTTCTGATAGGCAAGTCCTAGGCTTAACCCGCAGCGCCACCCGTGTCCCTATACTTTATGGTTATTTTCTTACTGCTGTTTTCCTTTGCTTTTTATAATGTTTTTAATGTAGCCTCTTTATTTTTCTCTTTTCTATTCTTTTCCCCTCCCTTTTGTTTCCTTTAACTCACTATTATAATCTCAATAAAAGAAGAGTGGCAGATGAAGAACTTTGCGGAACTGGCGAAGCTGACGGGAAAAATCAGAAAACAACGCGATCAAGTATTCCAAAAGGACTGGAGCAAATTTATACAATATTTGAAAGATCATTGTAAGCAATTAACAACACTAGCAGGGTTACCCGAAGAGTTGTAACGAGAAATTTCTGGCCTTTCTATATTTATTTAAATTTTGAGGTATCTTGCCATGAGTTATATTAGAATTGGGAAATATATAAGATGCTGTGATATAAAGATTACTTTCGAAAGCCATCAGGTGGAATAGAAGGAAGTCGATAGGCTCTAAAGAGTCGAAGAAGTAATGTGGATAATAATGATGTGATTATAGATGTTTAAATGGAAAATTAATAAAAATTGCTTTTTAAAAAAAATATATAATCTCAATAAAATATAAATAGTAAAAAAAGAATATACAAGCATGGTCTCTGTCAACTGAAGAAGAGACAGTAGCAGACGGAAAAGGAGTTCACCTCCCAGATTTTTTTGGAGAAGGAGGAAGAGGCCTATCGATGGCTACCAGCCCTGAACGCTCTTCTCTATCTCCACAGTCGGAGGCAGTGATGCTGATGAATATCAGTTGCTGGAAACCACAGGGTGTAAGAGGGCTCTTGTGTTCGAATCCTGCTGTTGGCATTCCCAGAAGACACATCTGGTTGGCCACTGTGAGAACAGGATACTGGCCTAGATGGGGACCCTTCTTATGTTTTCATTTATTTCGTTATTTAAAAATATTCAGCCTGAGATTAGCCAGGTACCAGCTTGCTGCAGTACAGTGGTACCTCTGTTTGCGAACGGGATCCGTTCCGGAAAAGCCCGCAACCTGAAGCGCCGTATCTGCGCAGGTGCGCAGCATGATTCATAGCTGTCAACGTTTCCCTTTTTTTAAGGGAAATTCCCTTATTCCGAATAGGATTCTTTGCAAGAAAAGGGAAAAGCTGACAGCTATGGCATGATTTGGTGCTTGTGCGCATGCGCGAAGCACGATTTAGCACTACTACGCATGCGCGTGCAGCATAGAAATAACCAAGAAATAACCTTTCCGGTACTTCCGGGTCGCTGCGTGACGCAACCTGAAAAAAGTAACATAAAGCAAACGTAACATGAGGTATGACTGTATACCAAAACCGCTTCTCAGATATGAGAACGAAGCACTGAGCAAAGACTAGGCACGCCTCCTGAGCACAGATTTAAAGATTAGCAGAGCAAGGTGTTTCGTTTCGTTTTGACAAATGGTGTCAATCATGCCAAAAAAGGATGTCTGTCTCTGGCAATGTTTCAGCACTCCTTGTGAAAACGTTTAATTATTGCAATTGCTCTCGTTTGCATCATCTTGTAGATCAAATCTGATTGGCTATGTAGTATTTCGACATGTTCCCTGATTGGCTGGGACATCCATGGACCAAGGAAGAAATCAGCCTCCGCCAAAATGGACAACCCTTAACAGGCCTTAGCCTTCCTACGTCAACCAAAATTGCCGGTTTTTGCAGGAAACTGGGACACATTTGCGTGCAGCTGTGGAGTTCAATTAATCATTAATTTCAGAATGTGGCAGCAGCAGTGTAATGGGCAATAACAATAATATTTGAACAGCCTGTGTGCTTAGATTAAATTCGAATGCACTGCATTTTTAAATTGCTCTTCTACAGTGCATAATGATTTGGAAGAGATACTTTAGAAACTAAGCGTGTCACGCAATTTCTAGGAAGCACTAACACCCGGAGAAATTTATATTCTAACAGCCTTCTGAAGACTGAGGTTGCATGAGTCATACCTATGAGCCCATGCATAGTGAGCGGACGGCTTCAAATTTTATTTAACACTTTGTTGTTCGAAGCGAGTCTCTGAGATGTGCAATGGCCTCTGTGCAAACCATTCCCAAGAAATTGCTCTCAAAGCGATACCACACCTTCAAGTAGGAATCTCTCCCTTCTATCAAATAGTGATGGATGTGAGCACTTAGCCAACGAACCCCAAACCAAGTCTTTGGTCCAGGGAGCGAGAGAGTCCGTTCGACTCTCCAACAGCTCTTACCACCAGAAAGTTCCACCTGAAGTTTAGTCAAAATTTTCTTTCTTGTAACGTGAAGCCTTGGGTTCGAGTGCTACCCTCCAGAGCGGGAGAAAACAAACTTGTTCCCTCTCTCAAGTGGCAACGCTTGAGATGCCTATCACATCTCCTCTCTGTCTCCTCTTTTCCTGGTTAAACATACCCAATTCCCTCAACCGTTCCTCATCAGGCTTGGTTTCCAGACCCTTGAATATCTTGGTTGGCCTCCTCTGTACATGTCCCAGCTTGTCCACATCCTTCTTCAATTGTGGTACCCAGAACTGGAAACAATAGTGGTGTGGTCTGACCAAGGCACAATACAGCAGTACTTCCTTTGACCCTATTGTTGCAGCCGAGAATAGCATTCGCTTTATTTGCTGCTGGATCACACTGTTGACTTGTGCTAAGCTTGTGGTCCCCTAAGATCCCTAGATCCACAAGACCAAGACAAAATATGGAATGGCCCTTCCCTGTGGCCCTAAGAGCCCACCAGAGTTTAGGAAGAAGAGTAACAGGAAGGATAACATATTATTTTTGAGCATACAAGCCAACTCCTAGGGGCTGAGGTCCTTTCAGCCCTGCCAATAAAATATTTGTGGGGGCCTAGCCTCCCCAAAGTTAATGGGCATTCAAATGGTGTGTGATCAATGATGCGGGGGGCAGGGCTTATCTGCACCCCACAATATTTTATTCCTGATTTAGAGAACGGATTGTCAGTTTCTGGACGTGCATAAAGAGGTGCGTCACCTTCTCCAAAATGCGCCACCCTCTCTCATGCCCTGTTATTATTTACTTGGGGAAACTTGCAAACCGCTTAATCAAAAAGAAATACAGTCATACCTTGTTTCTCAAATGGCTTAGCTGACGAACAAATCGGCTCCCGAATGCCGAAAACCTGGAATTAAGTGTTCCAGTTTTTGAACATTTTTCAGAAGCTGAACATCCGACGAGGCTTCTGTTTAACTGCAGGAACCTCCTGCAGCCAATCAGAAGCCATGCCTTGGTTTTTGAACGGTTTTGGGAGTTGAACAGATTAAGTTTGAGAACCAAGGTTCCACTGCATATCTCTAGGCAGGGTATATAAAGCAATCATCCATGATGCACAGATAGAAATCAGAAGAATTAGTGTATATATAACTAAACGATGTGTCTGGGTAGCCTTCCCGGCATGGAGTGACGTTTTTAGAAGAAGTCGTAAAACAGCATAGCAAAGGTGCCTGTCCAATGTTAACAGGCAGGCAGTTCCAGGCAGAACTCAGGTCCTGCTCAGAGGTTTCCCATCGCCACATCTGGCTGGCCGCTGGATTGAATGAGTCTTTGGCCTCATCCGGCAGCCAGACCACAGTTGTCAACTTTTCCCTATTTTTAAGGGAAATTCTCTTATTCCGAATGGGATTCCTCGCAAGAAAAGGGAAAAGTTGACAGCTATGAACTGGACTCCTCTCTGCACTGCAAGACAGATGCCTCACAGCTGTGGGCCAAGCGTTATACGGCGCATGTTTGGGTTCAGCAGGCGATGGGAGTCACGTAACTTGCAGCTTCCGAAAGCAGCAGGGGAAACAGCCTTAGACGAGCCGGGGAAAGCTAAGAGCAAGGGGCCGGCATCCTCTATTCATTCCGGCGAGGGTTTTTTCCTCTGCAGTCGAACAATGCTAATTCACAAGGGCAGGATTTTTCGAATAGCAGAGAGGCAAATAATGGCACAATCGATTGCGTAAACAGAATAGCAAGACACGGACGCGGCAGGGGCACAATGAGCAGGCCGACATTCTGGCAGTCCTCCACGCACACCCCCACGGGAAGGTGCTAAATTTAGCTGCCCCTCATTTCGCCTTGCCTCGCCCTGCGTCCACCTCCCCACCCAACCCTCTGGGGGCCGTCGGGCTTATTGCATTGTCAGCGTTGGCGTATCTCAAAGTGCAGAGAGAAGAAAGCACCTCGTGGTGCAAGGAGAAGGGTGGAAAGATATACCGTATTTTTCGCTCTATAGGACACACTTTTCCCCCTCCAAAAATGAAGGGGAAATGTGTGTGCGTCCTATGGAGCGAATGCAGACTTTCACTGAAGCCTGGAGAACAAGGGCGGTCAGTGCACACTGACCCCTCTCGCTCTCCAGGCTTCAGGAAGCTATCTGCAAGCCTTCGGAGTGTGGCGGGAGTTCTCGTCGGGCTCCGAAGGCTTGCGGATTGCAGCCTGCAGCCCGAAGCCCGGGGAGCGCAGCGCTGCGCACCCCGGGCTTCGGGCAGCTATCCGCAGCGCTTGCCACTGCTCCCGGACCTGTTCCCCAGCCCCGCGGCTAAAAACGAAGCCACGTGCAGCCTCTCCTGGCTGGAGAGGTTGTGTGTGGCTAAAGAGGAAGCCAAGACAGCCAGCCAATTTTTCTTCTTTATTTCCCCCCCCCCAAAAAAAAACTAGGTGCGCCCTATAGAGTGAAAAATATGGTATACCACAGTTTGTGGGAGAGAAACATAGCAGGAGCTAATGCAGATGAGACAAAGAGGTGGTTTCTCCCTAGGCGGAGAAGGGCAGCCTAGCCAGAGAGAGTGAGAGAGATGCGCTACACAGGGCCACAGAAACATACAAAATTGCTTTGTGCCAAATCAGAGCACCGGTCCATTTAACTCAGTGTTGTCTACACTGACTGGCGGCAGTTTTCCAGCTGAGCTACTGTCATGGACTGGCTGGATGCAGAGGAGTGGGAGGGAGGCAACCGCTGGGAATTGCCAGGGGAAGAGAGCTCAGAGCCAGGGGATTAGTGGTGGGTCGACAATGCGTGGTCAGAGGGAGAAGAGGGAGCAGACTGGGAGGAAGAGGCAGCAGGGTTTCGTGAGCTGGGAGAGTCTGTGGCAGAGAGCAGTTCAGAATCAGAGGCAAAAGCAAAGGTTGGAGAGTAGGGGAAGGGCCAAGAGGCAGAGATGAGGCTGAAGAATCCAGGGAGTCTCTCCCTCCTGCTGCAACCAGCTCCCCTCCCCAGTGGTCTCCCAGAACCAGAAGAGGTCTGAAGCGGGAGGAGCAAATTCAGGCATGGCGGCGTAGTCTCAGATTGCTTGGGAAGGACCCAGGAAGGGAGGAGACTTAGGGAACTGTGGGATCTTCAGTCTCCACAACAGGGGCAAGATCTACCAATTCGAGCTGCTGAGCTCACTAGGCCTGACCTCCTGCGCCAACCTTGTTTCTGTGAGAAAACAGTTAACTTCACTGATGCCGTGTGATTTCTTGCTGACCTGCTCCTGACAGCTACAGCCTTTTCTTTCAATTTTAAGAGCAAAGGAAGTGCTTTATACTGAACCAGGCCATTGGGCCATCGAGCTGACTGGCAGCAGGGGTTCAGATGGGCTTTACAGAGGGTTACCAATGTGATGCCCAAGGGCACATCTGCAGAGGCCTTCCCTGGTGCCCACAGCGTCCCCTTCCCCCGCCTTTCCTCTTGTTGAAATTAAGCTTGAAGGCAGCATTCTGTTGCAGGCAACTGAAGAGATTTGTCGTCTGTGCTTGGTTGCAGTGTGTGTGTGTGTGTGCAATTCTCACAACAGTTTCCCCGGTCTGGAAATGTATCCATAGGCCCAAAATGTTTGACAACCCCTGGCACGGAACGAGATTTCCCAGAAGCTCAGGCACCTGCTGTTGTGCTAACACAGTCAGCAAACAGCGCAGATGGAAGCGAAGACAAGCGGGATGTTATGGGAGAAATTATGTATTGTAAAAATGATGGAGACGACGCTTTGTGCCTCTGTTGTGCCTGTGCTTTGTTCTCCTCCTGATGCGTTCGACTGTACCATTATACACCTTGTTGCATATAGAAACACGACACAAATAAAAAAACCCTTCCAATTCTCTGCAAATAGAAAGCAGCCTGCATCTTCAAAATTGACTTCAACAGGATGCCACACACATGTATCCGTAGCCTTAGGTGTGTGTTTTTTGTGGGGGGAGATTGTTCTGTTAAGTATTAACACTTTAGGGGCTAATTCAGTGTCTCCCAGCTTTTTACAAATCTCTCTCTGGGAAGATGGAAGCATTTTCCATTGTGCCAGGAAAAGGATATTTTATTAAGGGCAGCCTCTTTACCCCTGTCACTCCCTCTGCTTAGGCCAGCCCACCCAGTCTTGGTTCAACTTGTATTAGTCGAAGTGAGGCCAATTCCTGTTTGAGTTCAATAAACACACCCCAAAGAGTCTTCCCATTTTGAACACTCATGCGCCATCACACAACCGAGTCCTCTAATAGGTGCCAAGATGACCGCCTTGTGCAAAATGAGAAATGGCCTAACTATGGTTAACTATGGTTTAAAGGTGAACGCACAGCCTGGTGTTACACAGGGAGAAGATCACGGCCGCTACTTGGAGTTGAGACGTGTTTTGGTTTAGTGTTAACATCCAAACTCAGGCTTGTTGGGAGAGAGACAAACCATGAGCCTGGGCTTGAATACAAGGTTCAATCAAACCATGGCATAGTTGCCAGTAGCGTGGTGGCAGCAGGACCAGAGAAGGAGCGAAGGAGGGATGATTTTCTCCCTATCATCAACACAATGCTATCCACCTTTAAGCCATCGTTAAGCTTAAAAGGTAAAGGGACCCCTGACCGTTAGGTCCAGTCATGGCCGACTCTGGGGTTGCGGTGCTCATCTCACTTTATTGGCCGAGGGAACCAGTGTACAGCTTCCAGGTCATGTGGCCAGCATGACTAAGCCGCTTCTGGCGAACCAGAGCAGCACACGGAAACACCATTTACCTTCCCGCCGGAGTGGTACCTATTTATCTACTTGCACTTTGATGTGCTTTCGAACTGCTAGGTTGGCAGGAGCAGGGACCCAGCAACGGGAGCTCACCCCATCGCAGGGATTCGAACCGCCGACCTTCTGAGCGGCAAGTCCTAGTCTCTGTGGTTTAACCCACAGCACCACCCACGTCCCATTGTTAAGCTTAGCTGCGATCTAAAAGTGATGTGCAAACCAGGCCATGGAAAACAATATTATAACCAGACAGAAATTTAGGAGAGAGAGACACACCAAGATGGTCTCAGGTACGAAGCAGGCAGCATTCTTACCTGTAACATTCTGCTGTACATCCAAGTTGACATTCACAAAGAACCTGATGCTGTCCCCGGAGACGATCGAGGAATTGACGGTGTCAAAAAGTTCTTCACCCCCGACTTCTTCTTTGTTCTCACAGCCATCGTCCGTATCGCACTTAAGGTAGCCTGCAACAAGAGAGAGACTGTTTTATTGCTCACTCTTTGCCACACATCTCAGGGAATCAAAGAAAAAGTCTTAACAAGGTGTTTTTTGCATAGGCAGAACAAAGCAGCCATTTTTGCTCTCAGCAGAACCATGTTGTTCCCACCAGGCACGTTCCAAGCGTATTCTCTGAGCGGGTCAAAGGAATTTCAGACTTAGGAGGGAGAAATAAGAAAAAGGTAGCAGAGCTGGGAGGAGAGGTGTGCTCAGGGCTCGAATGAGAATTCTGTCCTGGCTCGTTCGCAGCTGCCTTTATTTTGCCTTTATTTTGCAATAAATTGGCTTCGTGCAACTTAAAGGCTGACCAAAGCTTGCCTTTTGTAATTGCTCCTTGAAGTCAAGAGGGTTAGAAACTTAAAAGAAAAGAAGAGAGAAAGAAGGAGAGAGAAAGCAGCCTCCACATTTTAATGAAATCTTGTTCCAGGATTTTGGGGAAAGTCCAAGAGGAAGATGCAATAAAATGCACACTATAAAGGGAGTTGGAATTACAACAACAAACAGAAATAGAAGTGGCCAAAAAGGTGAAATATCTAGGAATATGGATAACCCCGAAAAATATAGATCTATTTAAGAATAACTATGAGCAGGTATGGAAAGAGATAAAAAAGGACTTGGAGAGGTGGGGGAAGCTGAGACTGTCATTCTGGGGTAGGATAGCTTTAATTAAGATGAACGTTCTTCCGAGAATGCTATTTCTGTTCCAGAACCTACCGATAATTAAGGGCACTAAGATATTTAAAGAGTGGCAAAGAGGAATCTCAAAATATGTCTGGCAGGGCAAAAAACCAAGGATTAAGTTTAAATTGTTAACAGAAGCTAAAGAAAGAGGGGGATTTGCTCTGCCAGATTTGAAATTATATTACGAGGCATCGTACCTTTGCTGGGTGAAAACGTGGATAAAATTGGAAAATAAGGAATTATTAGATCTGGAGGGGTTCGATAACAGAGCAGGATGGCACGCGTACTTATGGCAGGGGAAGAGGAAACATAAGGGTTTCGCAACACATATCTTTAAAGGCCCTCTAATGGAAGTTTGGGAGAGGAATAAATTTCTACTAGAACCCAAAGTCCCACACTGGCTATCCCCATTGGAAGTTATGAGCGTGAAAAAAGTAAACATGAGAGGCGATTGGATAACTTATGAACAACTGTTAACAAAAGTAGGGGGGGACATGGAAACTGAAACCTTATGACCAGGTTAAAGAAAAAGTTAATGATTGGTTACACTATTTCCAAATAAACGAAATGTTTTGACAAGACGTTAAAGAGAGAGGATACGCGGATAAAGAATCTAAATTCCAGACTGAAATAATAAATAATGATTATAAAATTCTTTCTAAAACATATAACATGCTATTAGAGTATAACTTGATAGATGAGGAAGTGAAGTCGGTGATGATTCATTGGGCAAGGGACATCGGCCATAATATATACTATGAAGAATGGGAGAAACTCTGGAAAAAAAATCTTAAATTCACAGCTTGCACAACGTTAAAAGAGAACCTTATGAAGATGTTCTACCGTTGGTATATAACACCTGCAAAATTAGCAAAAATATATAAAACCTGCAATAAATGCTGGAAATGCAGGGAAAAAGAGGGATCCTTCTTCCATATGTGGTGGGACTGCAGAAAGATCAAAGGTTTTTGGGAAAGTGTATATAATGAAATGAAGAGTATATTAAGATACAGCTTTGGGAAAAAGCCAGAGGCTTTTCTGTTAGGCCTAGCAGGAAGTGATATAAAGAACAATGATAGTAAATTCTTTCAATATGCAACAACGGCCGCAAGGGTCCTCTTGGCCCAAAATTGGAAACAACAGAACATACCGACGCTTGAGGAATGGAGAGGAAAACTACTAGAATACGCGGAGATGGATAGATTGACGGGGAAAATTAGATATTTAAAAGACCAAAGGTTCATTGAGGATTGGGGAAAATTCGTGGAATATCTGGAAAATATAAGTGAAGGTCAGATAACGCTAGTTGGGTTTAAAAGAGCTCTGTGAAAAGGCTGGAATATTGTCTAAAGAGAAAAAGAAGGAAAGAGAAAATAATGTCAATATAAGCTAGGATTTGTGTGAATTTACTAAATTAAGGTATGGAAGATTTGAGGGGAAGCTGAAGGAAGTCTTATAGAAAGAAATTTGTGACAACAAGGTGTAAATTGCTGTTCTTTTTTGTTTGTTATGATTTAAAACAATAAAAATTATGTATTAAAAAAAAAAAGGAAGATTGGAAGGTGCTTTATACAGAATCAGGCCACGGGTCCTTTTAGCTCAGAACTGCCCACACTGGCTGGCAGCAGGTCTCTGCGGTTTCAGGTCTTTCCCCCAGCCATACCTGGAAATGGAAGGGACTGAAGCTGCCTACCATTTTACTATAGCCCTTGCCCTTGCACAAGAGATCAACGGAATACAGGACAGTTATAGCTCAGTTGGTTAAAGCATGCTGCTGACAGTGCCAAGGTTGCAGGTTCGATCCCTGTAAGAGACAGCTGCCTATTCCTGCATTGCAAGGGGCTGGACTAGATGATCCTCAGGGTCCCTGCCAACTCTATCATTCTAGGTCAGGCTATTTGGGTGTCCAGCCCAGCCTTGAGAGCACTCTGCCAGTGCCTCTCCGAGACTTCTGGCGTCTTCCACATCACCTGCTACCTTCATCCTTCTGAGCTGAACTGAACCTGGAGCTTCCTTCACACAAATCATTTATTTACCGTAGAACCTTGGTTCTTGAACTTAATCCATTCTGGAAGTCCATTCGACTCCTGAAACCGTTCGAAAACCAAGGCGTGGCTTCCGATTGGCTGCAGGAGCTTCCTGCACTCAAGCGGAAACCAGATCGGACGTTCAGCTTCCGAAAAACGTCTGCAAACTGGAACACTTATGTTATGGTCTAAGTTGAATAGGATCCAAAATTCAGCAGTCTGATTGGTCCTAGAACAACAGGACTCAGAATGCAGCAGTCTGATTGGTCCACAGGAGCCACCCAATCCAGCTCCAGGTGGAAGTGAATCCGGAACCTGATTGGCCTACAGGTGAATCCCGGAATTAGCCAATCACGTGGGGCCCATTGTGTAAATAATGTATATAAAGCAGACATTCTGGGGGAACTTCCATTCCTCCTCACCACTATAAGCAGAATAAAGAGCATGAAATCCACTCTCGACTCCAAGTATATTTCAACTTACTTCCGGGTTTTTGGCGTTCGGGAGCCAATTTGTCTGTTAACTAAGCCTTTTGAGAACCAAGGTACCGCTGTATTTCCATATGCGCATTGCTTTTCTTCCATCTTGGAACCCGGGGCAGCAGCTTACGGTTCCCCTGCAGCCTCCCACTGCTCAGACTCAGACCTGGCTTCCTCCCCGAAGTATAGCTACTACATTTAAGCAGGAGCCCTCGAGGAAATCTGGTTTCTGTGCGTTCCAACGGGATCCGACCCATGCCACACAAAGACATCAAGCATCCTTTTAAGGCTGCCATCTTCAGGCTGGATTCTGAACACGTCCTTGGACAACTAGGCTGCTCCGCGTCAGTCGCCAGAAAGGTTTCGTTTCAACATTTCCCACTTGCTCCTATTACATCATGCAAGTCATGTTCAGCATACAGAGTTTGCTGCTGCAAAGAGGAGACAGAGACAGCCTCCAGCTGAGATGGCTTTGACAGGCAGGTGAGGAAACAAACTTATATGTTCATCTCACTGGTGATTGGACGAGATGGGTATTGGTCTAATGCAAAACAGGCAGCTCTTCGTAAGAGCATGCACTGTGGCACAGCATCCCAAACCACCCGGAATGAGAACTACCAGGAATTTTTGATATACGGACACACAGGGTTTTGATTGCAGAAACAATACGGGGGGGGGGGGGTTGAAGCATCACACCTAGATTGCCAGCCGGATTAAATTAATTAGAAGTGCTTCACTCATTTTCTTTAACCTCTTGCAAGCACAAATTATTGGCTTGATGTAGACATGCCGCAGTGAACTGGCTCTAAAGGATTAAGCAGCCCAAGTAGTCTTGCAACATGCAATTGGTTTAATAATAGGAGGTTTGCGGGCTTTTTCATAAACAATCACTCCTGGGGAAAGCGAGCTAATGTTTCAAGCGTCACCTAGTTTTTAAACAATGTGGGGATCTGTTTGTTCTTTGGTTATGACAGGGCAAAACGTGGGTGGAGCACAAGAACTACCAGCGTGTAGCTGAGGAAAGATGGGGTGCAAAAGGCAATAACAAAAAAATGTGATTTATTTAGAGAAATATTTCTATACCGCCGTAGCATGAAATAATAATAATAAATTTTTATTTATATCCCAGCCGAAGCTGGGCTCAGAGCGGCTAACAACAATAAAAGTAACACAGTTTACATAAAATCACAATCAATTAATTGACATGCATTCTAAAATCAATTCATTCTAAAATCAATTCAGAATCAAATTAATGGCAACCATTGGGCTAGAGGTCTGTGAGGATTACCAAAGGAGGGGGTCCGACTGTGCCTTGGCCAAAGGCCTGGTGGAACAGCTCTGTCTTGCAGGCCCTGCGGAAAGATGTCAAGTCCTGCAAGGCCCTAGTCTCTTGTGGCAGAGCGTTCCACCAGATCGGGGCCACAGCCGAAAAAGCCCTGGCTCTGGTTGAGGCCAGCCTAACCTCCCTGTGGCCTGGGATCTCCAAGATGTTTTTATTTGAAGACCGTAAGGTCCTCCGTGGGACATACCAAGAGAGGCGATGCCCAGCGTCAAAAGGTAACACCTTTTTTTAAAAGCTAGGGAAGGCAACCCTTTTGCTATTAAGAGCTGCATTCCTGGACAGCCCGGTTCAGTGTTTTCAACCAGTGTGTCGTGGCACCCTGGGGTGCCTTGAATGATGGTCAGTCGTGCCACAGGCAACACTGGCCTCTGTCCCTCTATCCTTTCCTGCCTCCTCTGATTTTCTCTCGCATCTCTGCCTCCCCAAGGCTTGCACAGCTGTTTGTTGCAACAGCCCTGGCCACAAGCTCTCCAGGTGAATGGCGTCTCTGGTGCTGGCCAGGGGGTGCTTCCCAGGCCCCTGTGGGGCAGTGTGAAGAGGCATCTCTCTTTGGGGCAAAGGGGGCAGCTCGGAGAGCAGGGGCAGCAGCAATGGCTGCCCAGAGGACTCCCAAGGAGAGGGGAGAGAGGGAACACTCCACAAGGGAGGGTTTCAAAAAACATGACAGACTGCCAGCTCCGCAGGCAAAGGGGTGACCTAACTAGGCTCCTGAACCCCACAGGGGAGCCACAGAATGAATGCAGTTGGTCAAGGGAGCCGTGGACCCAAAAAGGTTGAAAACCTCTGGCTCAGTTTGGTTTTAGAGAGTGGTGCTGATAATGCCAAGGTTGCAGGTTCGGTCCCCGTATAGAGCAGCAGCATTTTTCTGCCTTGCAGAGGGTTGGACTAGATGATCCTCAGGGTCTCTTCCAACTCAACCATTCAATAATAATAATAATAATAATAATAATAATAATAATTTATTTATACCCCACCCATCTGGCTGGGTTTCCCCAGCCACTCTGGGCGGCTTCCAATAGAATATTAAAATACAATAACCTATTAAACATTAAAAGGTAAAGGGTAAAGGGACCCCTGACCATTAGGTCCAGTCGTGGCTGACTCTGGGGTTGCGGTGCTCATCTCACTTTATTGGCCAAGAGAGCCGGCGTACAGCTTCCGGGTCATATGGCCAGCATGTCTAAGCCGCTTCTGGCGAACCAGAGCAGCACATGGAAACGCCATTTACCTTCCCGCCAGAGTGGTACCTATTTATCTACTTGCACTTTGACGTGCTTTCGAACTGCTAGGTTGGCAGGAGTAGGGACCGTCGCGGGGATTCGAACCGCCGACCTTCTGATCGGCAAGTCCTAGGCTCTGTGGTTTAACTCACAGCGCCACCCCCGTCCCATTAAACATTAAAAGATTCCCTAAACAAGGCTGCCTGTTGATTCCGTAAGTCAGGGGTAGGCAACCTAAGGCCCGGGGGCCAAATCTGGCCCAATCGCCTTCTAAATCCAGCCCATGGACAGTCTGGGAATCAGCGTGTTTTTACATGAGTCAAATGTGTGCTTTTATTTAAAATGCATCTCTGGGTTATTTGTGGGGCATAGGAATTTGTTCATCCCCCCCCCCCCCAAAAAAAAGTCCGGCTCACCACATGGTCTGAGGGACAGTGGACCGGCCCAAGGCTGAAAAAGGTTGCTGACTCCTGCCATAAATAATCCATTAGGGGGCTGCATGGGAATTGTGGGTGGGGTACCAGAGAAGAAAATGGATGGGGCCACCTCTTTTCTCTTTCAGCCACCCCATTGCCTTTGTCTCTGTGGGTAGCAGGCAGATATCACATCACTCTTGCCAAAGATCTGAACTGAATTGTTTGCGGAGAGCTTTTGAAATTAGGGTGGGAGGGTTGGGGGGCGTCTTGCAAAGCATTAGGCCAAAGACATGAGGTTGCCCACATGTTTTAAAGAGATTGGGGAAACAGACAGAAACCAGTCAATCACTTCTTTGAATCTGTATCTTGTATAGAATTCCAATCTAATAACAGTTGAACTTAAGACAGAGGGGTTATTTTCAATTAACCAACAAACAGCACACGGTATGTGTCATAAATGGTTTTTGCAGACACTCACGCTTTTATTTATTTTTAAAAAATCACACCCTGCTTTTCACATGTGTCTCAAAGCAGATGACAAAGAAAAACAAACAAATAAGAAATCATAAATAAATTTTGCTTTGAGCTTAAAAGGCAAGAGAGCAGATCTGCATCGGTGCTGTGAGTGCATTCAACAAGATTTGTGGAATCATTGGCAAGAGATATCAGAAAGTCAATTGTAGGCGGACGTCCGAGCCAGATTTCACGTATTATTAAACACTGCCACTTGATAACCAAAATTGCTTCTGAGCTGTTCGTAAAACAAAAAAAAACAATAATTGCACAACATTCTGTGCAAATTTCCTTTTGCTAAAACTGCTAAGCGACACAGAATCTTACTGTCTCCCCTTTTTTTTAAAGCACCACCTTCGACTTCAAGGGTGCTCAGCGTCTCGGATCTCTGCTGCACCCATTTCTATTAGGTTTTAGCATCAATCAGATTGTGCTTGTTTCGGCTGCAAAAAAGAATTCTGCACTTATCAACACTGGCAACCACCCAAAGGCCAGTGAATGATATTTCCTACCTTTCTGCAAGAATCTACAAGACGCAGAAGAATGCATCGAAATCTCTTGGAATTTGGGGAGGTTCTTTCGTTTTCGAATCCTGCAAAACACCTTGGGAGAGGGGCGTGCATTGCAAGGGATCATCACCTTGTCGTGGGGAGTGGGCTTGCACATTCCTACGACCCTTGGGAGTGAAGCCGTTGGGAATCTCGTACTCCCAGCAGGGTCACCCATGGCGGAAAGGTCAAAGGGAAGGAGCTAGGAAAAGAATGATCCAAGAAGTTCTCAATGGCAGAACAGGCGGATGATAACAAGCTGTATGTTACAACGGCTGTGGAGGCTGAAGCAGATAAGAATCTACCGGTCGTGGTGATACTCATGCTATCGGAATACAGCGGTACCTCTGGTTAAGAACTTAATTCATTCTGAAACTGTTCTTAACCTGAAGCACCACTTTAGCTAATGGGGCCTCCCGCTGCCGCCACCACACAATTTCTGTTCTCATCCTGAAGCAAAGTTCTTAACCTGTGGTAATATTTCTGGGTTAGCGGAGTCTGTAATCTGAAGCGTCTGTAATCCGAGGTACCACTGTAGAGCCTTACTGCGAAGACTGTGCATTGGTCAGTGTGCACTGATCTACACACACAATACAAATTCACGCACAGGAGTCTTGCAAAAACCCATCCCTAACCCAAAGTCCCACGGCGATCGGGAAATGGTGCAAACCCTCGCCATGATCAACTCCCACCCGGGAACGAGTGTCGCCACTGTGGAAGGACGTGTGGACCCAGAATTGGCCTCCACAGTTGCTTACGAACCCGCTGTTAAAAATGTGTTTATGGAAGACAATCTTACTCGACAAAGTGATTGCCGAAGGAAGAAGAAGAAGAGGAGGAGGAGGAGTTTGGATTTGATATCCCTCTTTATCACTACCCGAAGGAGTCTCAAAGTGGCTAACATTCTCCTTTCCCTTCCTCCCCCACAACAAACACTCTGTGAGGTGAGTGGGGCTGAGAGACTTCAGAGAAGTGTGACTAGCCCAAGGTCACCCAGCAGCTGCATGTGGAGGAGCGGAGACGCAAACCTGGTTCACCAGATTACGAGACTCTTAACCACTGCACCACACTGGCTCTGGAGCAGTGAAATGGACTCTCTCAGAATATGGTGGAGTCTCCTTCCTTGAAGGATTTTAAGCAGAGATTCAATGGACATCTGCTGGGGATGCTTTAGCTGAGATTCTTGCGTTGCAGGGTTGGACTAGAAGAAGAAGAAGAAGAAGAAGAAGAAGAAGAAGAAGAAGAAGAAGAAGAAGAAGAAGAAGTGGTGCACAGTGTATATGGTTATATGGCTGCCTCTTGAGTTGGCTAAGACCATAGCTCAGTGGCAGAGCACTAGCCGTGCAAGCAGAAGGTCCCGGGTTCAAGTCCTGACATCCCGCAGGAGGCCTGCCAACTGGTGTAAATCACAAGCTGGGAGGGCGCACTGAGAAGCAGCTTCCGGATTCCCCATGGGCATCCGGTTGGTCCCTGTGAGAATGGAGTGCAGGAGCAGAATCCTAGAGTTGGAAGGCTCCCAGTGGTCATCTAGTCCAACCCGCTTTGGCCCCATCCAGCGGGCAGGATTTCCTTATGTTCTGAAAAAGATGCTTGAAATGCCTGAACTGATTCTTCCTTTTTTTTAATCCTGGAAATAATTGTTTGTATGTCAACACAGCTTGAAGAACCGCACAAACCTTTAAGTCGCACAGATCGCTCGAGATTTGTCTCAAAGTGAGCCCTGCGGCACTATTCCCGACAGCGCTGGAGCGCTGCATTTAATCTATAATCTAGCTCTCATACGAAAGAGAGAATTTGCACGCAAAATCAGAAGACTTCATCCTCGGCCTTTTCCAGCCAGCTCCAGCTCCCCCAACCCACCCTCCCTTATTCACCCTTTTCCTTTTCTAAACTTGTCAGTTTGGCGGCGGGTGGGGAGGGGGGGCAGATGCTTTAAATACAAATCAGACAGAATTGGCAAGACTTTTCGCGAAGTATTCCCAGTATCAACATTCCTTTACCCTCCCTCCCTTTCCCACCCCCAATATAAACAAGCCCGAGAGTCTCAAGACTTTTCCTGCAGGTCCTAACGGAGACCCCCAGAATACACTATAAACTGTAGCCTTCTCCATCTGGTTTCCTTAAGTCTTTGGCTGCAAGTGGGAAGGAATGTAAACCATTCCGCGGGTTTTGAGATGCCTCGGTGGCATGAAGTCTTAACTACAGGTGAGATGGCAAATGGCAGGGGGCGGAACAGGCAAAACGGAAAAACTGTGGGCACAAGTTGCTTTTGGTTGTTTTCAGTTAAACCACAGAGCCTAGGATTTGCCGATCAGAAGGTTGGCAGTTTGAATCCCCGCGACGGGATGAGCTCCTGTTGCTCAGTCCCTGCTCCTGCCAACCTAGCAGTTCGAAAGACGCACTTTTCCCCTCCTAAAAAGTAAGGGGAAATGTGTGTGCGTCTTATGGAGCGAATGCAGGCTGCGCAGCTATCCCAGAAGCCAGATCAGCGAGAGGGATCACTACGCCATTCTCCCTCTTTCTGTTCTAGTTTCTGGCTTAGCCCCTCTGTCCCTTCGCCCACCTCCCGGAAAAGCCCCCAAGAGCCGCATGCCCTTTAAAGAGAAAAAGGGGGAAAAATTCTTTAAAGGGAGTGCTGAGCAGAGCCTGTATGCATCCCAGGCTCTGCTCAGCGCTCCCTTTCATGAGCCGTGTGGAGCGTGCGTGCGGCTCTTGGGGGCTTTTCCCCGAGGAGGGAGAAGGGCAGCCCACCAGTTATGGGATGCATACAGGCTCTGCTCAGCGCTCCTTTTAAAGAATATTTTTTTTCTTGTATTCCCCCTCTAAAAACTAGGTGTGCCTTATCGTCAGGTGTGTCTTGTGGAGCGAAAAATACGGTAGATAAATAGGTACCGCCCTGGCGGGAAGGTAAATGGCATTTCTGTGCGCTGCTCTGGTTCGCCGGAAGCAGCTTAGTCATGCTGGCCACATGACCTGGAAGCTGTACGCAGGCTCCCTCAGCCAGTAAAGCGAGATGAGCGCCACAACCCGAGAGTCTGTCACGACTGGACCTAATGGTCAGGGGTCCCTTTACCCCTCTGCACATAACCACAAAATCTGCTCTGGAGGGTCCCTCAACCCTGCAGAGATGATTTTGGGGGTGCAAGGAGGGCTGAAGGGAACAGGAGAGGAGGGAAAGTTCCACTGTATGCACAGAAGTCTGCTTTGTGAGTTCCCATTGAGTTCTATTTCTTTACTTTGTCCGATTTGTACCAGATACTTTTTTAATGCCTGACAATATCCCCAGAGCTGGGACGCGGGTGGTGCTGTGGTCTAAACTACAGAGCCTAGGACTTGCCAATCAGAAGGTTGGCAGTTCGAATCCCTGCGATGGGTTGAGCTCCTGTTGCTCGGTCCTCCTCCTGCCCACCTAGCAGTTCGAAAGCACATCAAAGTGCAAGTAGATAAATAAGTACCACACCAGCGGGAAGGTAAACGGCGTTTCCGTGCGCTGCTCTGGTTCACCAGAAGCGGCTTAGTCATGCTGGCCACATGACCCAGAAGCTGTACGCCGGCTCCCTCAGCCAGTAAAGCGAGATGAGTGCCGTAACCCCAGAGTCGTCTGCGACTGGATCTAATGGTCAGGGGTCCCTTTACCCTTTACCTTACAGCAATGCTTGCAATGCAATAGTCCTGCTCCGCATCCCCTCTGGTTAAAGAACCATGCATGCAGCCAGCAGTATGGATCTGCCCTAGAAAGGAGAGTCTGCCATTCCAAGACCCCTTGACAATTCACTGTGTGTTTCTGTCTGTGTGTTCATTTGGTAAAACAAGGCAGACAGCAAGGAAATATCCCAGGACCATCTTGAATGGATTTGCTTCAGTAAAGCATTTGGGTTAATTCCACAGTCAGGCAAAGAATTTGGAGAGTTATAAACAAGGCAGACATACCAAACGCAATGACAAAAGTAATGGGGGGGGGATGCAATTCAAAAAGGCTGTGGGGAGAGGCAGATGAACCAGAGACAACAACCGGAGCTGTCTAGGGACCTCAGTGCCCTGGAGCAAGACTGCAGCTCTGCATTGCCAGCAAAACAAATTAGTCGATCCCTGGAGTTCGCCAAGACGGAGAGGCACTAAGCAAGGCCACTCCGCTGCTACCCATGTAACCAGGGAGGGCTGCAAATTGCTCAGGACCATTAAGCCATGTTACTTGCAGAGGAGGGCGATGATGAAGGGGTCTCGGAAACCAAGCCTTACGAAGGACAGTTGAGAGCTGGGAAAACGGAATTGCAGAATTGTAGAGTCAGAAAGGACCACAAGGGTTATATATCATGCAGTGTGGGGCTCCCGGCCCCGAGATTAAGAGCCTCGTGGTCTACCAACTGAGCTATCCACAGGAGATGGAGATAACAGCTATTTTCATATTGGAAGGGCTGTCACATCAAAGATGGAGCAACCATGTTTTCTCCTGCTCCACAGGGGAAGACCCAAACCAATGGAGTCAAATGACAAGAAAATAGATTCCAAGTAACTTTCTTGAGCTGTTTGGCAGTGGAATAGATGACCTCAGGAGGTGGAGGACTCATTGGAGGTTTCTAAGCAGAGGTTGGGTGGCCCGGAAACTACAACTAATCCAGAATGCGGCAGCTGGACTGGTGACAGGGAGCGGCTGCTGAGACCACATAACACCGGTCTTGAAAGATCTACACTGGCTCCCAGTACATTTCTGAGCACAGTTCAAAGTGCTGGTGCTGACCTTTAAAGCCCTAAACGGCCTCGATCCAGTATACCTGAAGGAGCATCTCCACCCCCATGGTTCTGCCCAGACACTGAGGTCCAGTGCCGAGGGCCTTCTGGTGGTTCCCTCACTGCAAGAAGCCAAGTTACAGGGAACCAGGCAGAGGGCCTTCTTGGTAGTGGCACCCACCCTGTGGAACACCCTCCGACCAGATGTCAAGGAGAAGAAGAACTACCAGACTATTAGAAGACATCTGAAGGCAGCCGTGTTCAGGGAAGCTTTTAATGTTTAACAGACCACTGTATATTGCAGGGGGTTGGACTAGATCGTGGGTCAGCAAACTAAGGCCTGCAGGCCGGATCAGGCCCAATTGCCTTCTGGATCTGGCCCACAGATGGTCCGGGAATTGCCGCATGGATCGCAAGCGGGCACGTTCTTTCCCTGTCCCTCATACGGTGGGAGAGGCTTCTCCTGGCTTCTCCCCACCCTGCCTAGAGGAGGAAGGGGGCTGGGCCTTGTTGGTGGTGGCAGCAGCAGCACTCGAGCGGCTGCCATTTTAAGCAGCCCCTCTCCAGAGCCCTTTCTCAGGCCGCTCATCATTCCGCCGCCACCAGACCCTGCCGCTCGGAAGACACTGGTAAACAGCCACCGGGGCTCGTGGTGCCTTTGCATCATGTTTGTTCCCCAAAATATAGTCCAGCCCCCCACAAGGTCTGAAGGACAGTGGACCGGCCTCCTGCTGAAAAAGTTTGCTGGCCCCTGGTCCCTTTCAACGATCCCTCCCGGCAAGGGCCACATTCCCCAGAAAAGGAAATCTACTTGCTTCCTGGACCCAAGAGCTCGTAACACAGAGCACCCTTCATCATGCCAGTTTCTATTTATTGGCCCCAATCCATCTCATCGCCACCTCCAGGCAACGGTCAAACACCTGAGCTGCCTTCTCCCGATTCAGATGGCATGGAGAGATGGAGTTGTGCGTCACACCCTGACAAAGTCCCCCGGTGCTTTCATATAACTGGTGAATAGCAATGGAGAACAAGATTAACTCCCCGTAGGACGCCGCAAGAAATGATAAGATTTCTGATTGCTAAGTTCTGGATGAAGGGAGCGAGTCTCCTCCCTTCAGGAAACATTTGGGAACTGCTGCTTTGAAGGAAGAACAAACAGCAAAGAGATCAAATGCAAAGAAGTCAGCCAGCGGGAGATCAAACAAACATGTGGGCTCTGCAACAAGGTGTTGCAGCGCAGAGTGTTGCCATTTGGGCTACATTGGCAGAAGTTGAATTTGCTACTCGTAAGGTAGGATTCTACTTGCCTGTTTCTTCGAAGAAGTAGCCGTTCCTGGACATCGCTGCCGGTGGGCTTTCTAAGAGGAGAAATGAGAGAAAAACAAATTAAGAGGCCAGCTCAGACAATTCAGAGGTTTCTTTTTAAACGAATGGACATTTATTCTTCGGCATGCTTCACTTTTCTTCCGGAATGTCTCCGTTACATGGATTTATCATATGAAAACGTAGGTATATTTGCAAGCGCTGGTTTCCATTAGCCTTTATTTATTAGTATTCAGTATTATTAGTATTCACTTTATCTCACAAAAACAACTTACAACCAACCAAACAGACAGGCAAAACCTCCCACAGAGATTCATTAAACCCAAGAGGGGAAAAGAAATGGATTAAAAACATCTCACCCACTTCTAAAAGGCCACAGACAGTCAAAAGCCTGGTTATAGAATAAAGAATAGAATATAGAAGTTTATAGAATAAAGTTTTTGCCTGGTGTCGAATTACATGCTATAAAGGCACCAGGTGAGCCTTCCTTTGACTACACACTTCGTGAAAAAGTAGACTAAAGTCGACGTGTTTTTACCGAAATGGCAACTCTTAAACGTCCCATGTGCAAGTTGAAGCCATCCTATCTGGACCCGTCCTGAATTTTCGTCTTCATTTCCAGGCAAACGGGCTGCTAGGAATCTCACCGCGATAGGGGTGATGGATGAGCACAATGAGATTCGGAAAGAGAGCAGGCACCGGGAAGGGCACAAAGCTTCGGGGCGACTCACACAAGAGGCTAATGCAACGTGAAACGGCACACAAGGTTTGCCAGGAGGCAGCAAAGAGGCTACTCTCTTTCACCGTTACATAATCCCAGGGTCACCCAGAGGCCCATCTCTGCCTTTGTTTACAGGCACATCCCTCACTTTCCTCCAGGTGCTAGTATATCAAAAGAATGAGCCCTTGCCTCTTAAGGCAAGGATGGGGAATCTCCAGAAATTGAGGGACTCTGGGGTGGTGGGCGTTGTAGTCTAGCAAACCAGGCAGAGCCTTCTTGGTAGTGGCGCCCGCCCTGTGCAAAGCCCTCCTGCCAGATGAAAAGGAGACAGAAGTTCTACATACAAGTTTTTTTTAAAGGTAAAGGACGGTTAAGTCCAGTCAAAGGTGACTACGGGGTTGCGGCGCTCATCTCGCTTTCAGGCCGAGGGAGCCGGCCTTTGTCCACAGACAGCTTTCCGGGTCATGTGGCCGGCATGACTAAACCGCTTCTGGCGCAACAGGACACTGCGACGGAAACCAGAGCGCACGGAAACGCTGTTTACTTTCCTGCTGCAGTGGTACCTATTTATCCACTTGCACTAGTGTGCTTTCAAACTGCTACGTTGGCAGGAGCTGGGACCGAACAACGGGAGCTCACCCTGTCACGGAGATTCGAACCACCGACCTTCTGATCAGCAAGCCCAAGAGGCTCAGTGGTTTAGACAACAGCGCCAACCGTGTCCCATGTTTTAGAAGACAGCCATGATTATGTTTTTGTAGCTGATGGAAGCCACCCAGAGTGACTGGGGCAACCCAGTCAGATGGCAGAGGACAAATAATGCTATTATATTATTACCTGGACTAGTGATGTATGGAAGTGAGAGGTGGACCATCAAAAAGGCTGATCGCCGAAGAATTGATGCTTTTGAATGATGGTGCTGGAGGAGACTCTTGAGAGTCCCATGGACTGCAAGAAGATCAAACCGATCCCTTCTGAAGGAAATCAGCCCTGAGTGCTCACTGGAATGACAGATCCTGAAGCTGAGGCTCCAGTACTTTGGCCACCTCATGAGAAGAGAAGACTCCCTGGAAAAGACCTTGATGTTGGGAAAGATGGAGGGTACAAGGAGAAGGGACGACAGAGGACGAGATGGTTGGACAGTGTTCTTGAAGCTACCAGAATGAGTTTGACCAAACTGCGGGAGGCAGTGGAAGACAGGAGTGCCTGGCATGCTCTGGTCCAGGGGGTCATGAAGAGTCGGACACGACTAAACAACAAAAAATACCTGGACAGCACCAGTTTGGAGAGGTCTGGTTTAACATTGCATGTGAGCACAGCCAAATTGGAAGCCATTAGCTCCCAGGGCTAGGAATTCGAACAGGTATCTGCTTTCCGGACCTGAGCATGCAGGTGTTGATTCTGCTCCTCCTGCGTCTGGACGCAGTCCTTACACATCTGGACGCAGTCCTTACTTGTTGTCACAGAATGAGGCCGCAATGGACCCCATGCATGAAGCATTCAATAAGAAGAGGATCCCATGCACAAAACGTTCAATAAAGAGATAGAGATCTAGAAGAACAGAGCAATTTGTAGGGCTAACCCTGCACCTTTAAACGGCAGTGTTTTCAGAAATGTCCCCGCGACAGAACACACTCAAGACATGTTGCTGTGCAAATACCGGAATCTCGAGAAAGCACAAGAAAACAGAACAAGACATAGGAGCAGGCTTGTCCGATCAATGTTTTTTCAAAAAATAATAATATTATTAGCTCGTGTGCGTTCTGCAGTGCTTCTGTGTTGAGCCATTCTGACATGAGGAATATTACCCTGGAACTGAAAACTATTCCTTAATAAGGGATGCTACAAAGGAACGCCTTGAAACTCCGGCCCCGTCAAGGTGAAGGGGTCAACTGCAGCTGAGAGACAAGAAGGGATATTGCCTCTCTTTCTTTTTCTCTTTTCATTTCATAGATCCCCCCCCTTTCACATTTGCACATTTGCACCCAACAACATTCCGTTATTAAATTCCTCAGAAGATGCGGCTCAGTGTCTTGCCAGCCAGCTTCTTTGATATTAAAAACATAACAAAACCTGCAAATTCCAGTCTCCTGAGCTCTGCTATATCCCCAACATAAAAAGACAACCTTGCATTCCCCGAATACTTCACAGAAGCATTTCTAGCTTGGGGGCAACCTGAAGGGAATACCTCCCCACTTCCATGCTGTTGTTTCCACCCATCACGTCCTTTTATTAAGATACCCCAAATCATTTACAGTTAAGCCACTGTTCCAATGGCCCTGCAAAACTCCCCATTTTATCGGGGTTTCCATAAGCCTTTATTTATTGGTATTCAGTATTATTAGTATTCACTTTATCTCACAAAAACAACTTACGACCAACCAAACAGACAGGCAAAACCTCCCACAGAGATTCATTAAACCCAAGAGGGGAAAGAAATGGATTAAAAACATCTCACCCACTTCTAAAAGGCCACAGACATTCAAAAGCCTGGCTATAAAATAAAGTTTTTGCTTGGTGCCTAAAAACATGCTATAAAGGAGCCAGGTGAGCGTGCTTCGTGAAAAAGTAGACTAAAGTCGACGTGTTTTTACCGAAATGGCAACTCTTAAACGTTCCATGTGCAAGTTGAATCCTATCTGGATTCGTCCTGAATTTTCGTCTTCATTTCCAGGCAAACAGGCTGCTAGGAATCTCACCGCGATAGGGGTGATGGATGAGCACAATGAGATTCGGAAAGACAGCAGGCACCGGGGAAGAGGAAGGGCACAAAGCTTTGGGGCGGGCACAGAACAGGGTCACCATCTTATCCAATAGCCACCCACCATTCTGTGGCACTTCAGTGATGCCCTTTGGTTTTAAAAGACATGAAACTGACTTGGTATGGCCATTGGTTCATCTAGCAACATGCCGTCAACTCTGACTGGCAACAGCTCTCCGGGATTCTCTGGTCTCTCCTGGTCCTTCCTTGAGATGCCCAGATGCTCCACCTGGCTGGGACCTTCTGCATGCCAAGCTAATGCTCTACCGCTGCCCAAAGGGGAACCAATTCTCTCCAGTGCAAAAGGTGAATGTATCATCCGCTCACTGATTTAGAAATGTGACTGTCCTGGACCGCAATGGTAGGACTGAGGGCAGCGCAAGACACAACCCCAAACAGTTGTTGCAGTACCTTTAGGGATCACAACGAAGCCATGCAATATCTGAGGAGCTCCTTCCACACTGCAGAGGATACTGGGAGCAGCTGAGCCTGGGGCCAAGGTGAGATTCGAACCCAGGTCCTCTAGGTTCAAAACCCACCCTAACCCTACATTTTGCAACAGATTGCTGGGTGCAAACAGCTCTATATTACAACGAGAGCAGGGGGCAGACAGAGGAATTTGCTGTCAATGCCTTAGTGGGCCTTCACAATACAGTGGTACCTTGGTTCTCAAATTTAATCCATTCCAGGAGTCCGATTGGCTCCCAGAAGCGTTCAAAAACCAAAGTGCGGCTTCCGACTGGCTGTAGAAAAATGGTCGCAAACCGGAACACATACTTCTGGGTTTGCCACGTTCGAGTACCAAGGTATCTGATTAATGCATAAAATGATTTGCCCACAATATTTCGCTAAGCCTCTGTCTTTGCCGTCTCTATCCTGCGTGCCCCTTTCCAAAGAGTGGGAGCTGGGAGGTGCACCTTCCAGTGTCCAACCCTGAACCGACACTGCAAATTTGCTTTTGCAACATCCTATTAGGGGGTCCATGCAGCCGCTGCTTAAATAACTTCTGAGACAAGGTCTGTTTCTGAAAGGGTGAGGTCCACTTCCTCAAGGAACAGGGAACAGGTTCACAGACAGCAGCCTCTTCTGGATGCAAGATGCTGGACAGTTTTTATTCATCCATATTTTTGCCTTTTTTTGGCTGTTGGCCCAGGATTCAATAGGTGGACAGTTAAGGAAAGAGAGGGTTTGTGCCTACATTTGGCCAGTTATTTCGTACCACCAGGAGGGTGAGACGGTGGAGTTTAGCGGTTTTGTAAGTTGTGTGTCTTTGTTTGTATGGGCCTTAGGTTGCCTACCCCTGATTTAGGGCTTTAAAGGTCAGCACCAACACTTCAAACTACTCACTTTATGAACTACTCACTAACTTTGTCACAGATCTTAAGAATGGGGAAATGCCAACAGTTTCGCTTGGGTCAAGACACTGCTGTATTTCCCCAGCAGAGAAGCTAAGCTCATGTGAACGATCGTTAATTCTGTTCTGGTTTCCGCTGAAAAAATTGCATCCGGAAGCTTTTCCCTCCTTCCTGGTGCCAAACACATCTCCGCTGCCAGCACACCTTTGTCAAACTTCAGGCCCTAACCCATTTTTGCTTCTTTTGCGGCTGAAGAGATTGACAGAAACAGGGAAGGAGAAGCCTCACTAATGAGAAATAAGAAATGCTGTACAAGCTTGCTAAGTAGGTCAGGCCTCCCTCATATTGTGCGGCATCACTCAGAGCCACAGCTAAGGAGGAAAAACAGCCGCCCATGAAAATGAAGAGGACGCGGAAACAGAAGCACCCAGCCAGGAGGACCCGGGGGCACCTGCCTGTCAGTCTCCCTCCCTCCTACCTCCCTCCCTTACCTCATACCTTGGTTGCCATTAATTTGATTTTGAACTTAATTTGATTTGATTTTGAACTGATTTTAAAATGAATTGATTTTAGAGTGTTGTGTTACATTTATTGTAGTGAGCCGCTCTGAGCCCGGCTTCGGCTGGGGAGGGCAGGATATAAATAAAATTTTATTATTATTTTATTATTATTATGGGCAGAGGGGAAAAACACCCACAACGGAGCCATCTCTGAAAAGGAATCCAGCTTGGTGCCTTCCTTCAACAATCCCACAGCAACCCCAGGGGACAAGAAACAGGCTCGTCTTTGGATAGTTCCAAAATTCTGCAATTGGTTGCTTAACGCCCTAATGTGGTTCGTTTATTGATCTTGCCAAGCTCTGCGTCTCAAAATGAGATTTTGGTTCGGAGGCAGTCGTGTGGGGGGGGGATGCATCTAGGCCGAATCTGGGCTGCTCGCTCCCTAAGCCGAAAACACACCCAACCAGTTTTGCTCCTTTACTAAGGTAAAGGTAAAGGGACCCCTGACCATTAGGTCCAGTCATGACCAACTCTGGGGTTGCAGCACTCATCTCGCTTTATTGGCCGAGGGAGCCGACATACAGCCTCCAGGTCATGTGGCCAGCATGACTAAGCCACTTCTGGAGAACCACCTATTTATCTACTTGCACTTTGAGGTGCTTTTGAACTGCTAGGTTGGCAGGAGCAGGGACTGAGCAACAGGAGCTCACCCCATCGCAGGGATTTGAACCGCCGACCTTCTGATCGGCAAGTCCTAGGCTCTGTGGTTTAACCTACAGCGCCACCCATGTCCCTTTGCTCCTTTAGTAGGACCACCCTACAGGCAGGGTTAGAAACTCAACTTACTATACAGTGGACACTCGGGTTGCGAACGTGATCTGTGCGGGATGCACATTCGCATCCCGCAGTGTTCACAACCCGCGTCTGTGCACGTGCAGGTTGCAATTCAATGCTTCTGCACATGTGCAAAGTGCGATTTAGCGCTTGTGTGCATGCGTGACCGCCGAAACCCGGAAGTAACCCGTTCCGGTACTTCTGGGTTACGGCGGTCCGTAACCCAAAAAAACGCAACCTGAAACCTCTGTTATGACTGCATAAACCAGGCTCGAAACGGCTCCATAAACCAGGGTTACAATTGCCAAAATGGAATGCATCGTTGCCATTGTGAGGGCAGACAGCTCAAAAGTTGTACTATTTTTCAACACGACTTTCTGGTTGCTCTGATTTCACAGGCAAGGGAGAAGAGCGAAAGGGAGGTTTCACAGCTCAGCCTCTGAGCCCCTCTCATTTCCCAACCCAGCCAGGCACCGGCTACAGCAGACCCCCTGCCAGGATCGCTCTCTGCAGGCACTAAAGGGATTGCTTTGCAGAAAGAAGCCGCCTCCGTTTTTTAAAAATAGCACGGGAACCAGCAGAGGGGACTCCTCTCTCCATCCCGCAGGAGCAACAAGAGTTTTAATTTCCCTCTTTCTTGTTATTATTCATCATGCTTCCAGCCTGTCGTTCTTGCAAGGACATTAAGGCAGACGGCCGGCCCTATCCTTAAGCACACTGGGGAAGCTGCCTCAGGCAGTACTCTAGGAAGCCAGTAGGGTTATGGTGTCAGATGAGGACCTGGGAGATCAGGGTTCAAATCCCCACTCAGCCATGAAGGGTGACCTTGGAGTCAGTCTTAACCTACCTCATGGAGTTGTTGTAGGGATTAACTTAGCGGGAAGGAGACGGCCATGTACTCCCTGGAGAAAAAGGCGGGATATAAAAAGCTCTTCTGTTCACCTGCGTAAGAAAGCTAGAAGGGCCAGCCAGGTGGAGAGGTCAGTCGCCAACCTGAGATCCAGAGATCTCCACGTGGTCATAACTGCACCCACATCAGCTACAAAACATGTCGGGCACCTGGGTAACTGGACCTGCACCAATCTCAAAGAAACCCAGCTTGCTGTTTTTGGATATAGATGTGCTGGTGTTTTTGTTTTTTTAAAAGAGTATGCCAGCATCAAATTAGATAGATAATTTATTACGGTCAAATACCAGCTCACATAACATAACACAATAAAAACAGCGTTCATAAAGATAAAATCGGAGCAGATTGCAGCAATAGCTCATGAGTTAAAATCTGAGATATATACATACACCCATACAACTGAGATTTGGGCTACCATAAGAAATTGACCCTGAGGTGCCCCAAAGGGCAAATTCAGCATTTCCCTAGTAAGCTATTTTATTCTAGAGGATGACCTGTGCCTACAAATCTGGGCGCAGAATCTGGCTACCAGCCAGGTCATCTTGTGATCTTTGCCTAAGAGGAGAGAATTAAATTTAGACTCATCTGAAAGATCGGCTAGCCTCTTCAACAAGGGATCAATGGTGTCTCTACGAATCTTGATTTTTCCACCTGGAAACCAACTTTTTTGTCCAAGTTATATGCCTCCATTATTTGATAATAATGGAGCCAATCTCGCACTCTGTGGATCACGTTTGGTCAAAACTCTTAAAAAGCAGAGACATCACCTTGCCAACAAAGGTCCGTATAGTTAAAGCTATGGTTTTCCCCGTAGTGATGTATGGAAGTGAGAGCTGGACCATAAAGAAGGCTGATCGCCGAAGAATGGATGCTTTTGAATTCTGGTGCTGGAGGAGACTCTTGAGAGTCCCATGGACTGCAAGAAGATCCAACCTCTCCATTCTGAAGGAAATCAGTCCTGAGTGCTCACTGGAAGGACAGATCCTGAAGCTGAGGCTCCAATACTTTGGCCACCTCGTCAGAAGAAAAGACTCCCTGGGAAAGACTCTGATGTTGGGAAAGATAGAGGGCACAAGGAGAAGGGGACGACAGAGGACGAGATGATGGGACAGTGTTCTCGAAGCTACCAGCATGAGTTTGACCAAACTGTGGGAGGCAGTGGAAGACAGGAGTGCCTGGCATGCTCTGGTCCATGGGGGGTCACGAAGAGTCGGACATGACTAAACGACTAAACAACAACAAATGACCTCCTAGGTACTTTCCAGTTCTTTAATATCCTTCTGCAAAGCACCATTCCAGTTTGACCAGGCCAGTGACCTCATACCTGTCCCCCCTTGCTGTGTCACAGTAATAGTGAGGACTCAAACAGCCTTTGGTACCCAGGTATATACCGCTTCAAAGGATGATGCAAAACTCAAAGAACAGAGGGCTGTAGCCAAGTTAGGAAGGGTCACAGAGGAGTTCAGGTGGAAAGGGATGGGCAAGGGGGGCACGTGGAGACCAGGGCCTTGCAATAAGCAATGTGCCCCAGAAGCAGAGATCAGAAAGAGCTCAAATTCCCTCCAGGGAGAAGAGAAGAGGCATTTTATGAAAAGAGAGAGAGAGAGAAAGAGAACAATCTAATATGCAAAGAGGAAGGAAAGATTTGAATACTGCTATAACTCAAAGCTCTGCGGGCACAGAGGAAATGAAAAGGATTTGGAAGAAATGCTTCAGCAATCCTGCCCAATGAGAGACGAACTGGAGCATGGGTAGGCAAACGAAGGCCCGGGGGCCAGATCAGGCCCAATCACCTTCTAAATCCGGCCCACGGACGGTCCGGGAATCAGCATGTTTTTACACAAGTAGAATGTGTCCTTTTATTTAAAATGCATCTCTGGGTTATCTGTGGGGCATAGGAATTCGTTCATTTTTTTTCCTTCCCAAAATATAGTCTGCCCCCCCCACAAGGTCTGAGGGACAGTAGACCGGCCCCCTGCTGAAAAAGTTTGCTGACCCCTGGACTGGAGGGATCTCTGCCTGCCGAAATGCCAACTGAACAGGGGTAGGAAATGAATTTTGAACAGTGTAGGAGGAGGACAGAAAAATAAAAGGAGAGGGAAGCTGTAGGGGCAGGACACTACTGGACTAAGAAAAACAGGCGCTAAATGAATGCAAGTTCATTTCCTAGCGGTTAGCATTTACATTTACAATCCGTTTCTGATATGTCTATTTATGTATTAGCTGTGCTTTGCAAGGGGCCCAGATATGCAGAAGGGGAAAGTTAAAGAATCCTAACAAATTTTGCAATATTCCAGTAAAATAAACCAATCACGAACGTCACCCAAGAACTGTTGCAGGGGAACAATGAATGCCCACCTTAATTCTCACCTAAAGATAGCCAACTAATGGTTCAGTATGAATGCAAACCCAAAGTCCTAGGGCATGCTTCACCAACTTGGTGCCCTCTGGAGACTTTGGGCTACAACTCCCATCAGCTCCAGCCAGTGTGGCCCAAGGGTGCTGTGCCTGGTGGGAATTGTAGTCCAAGCTCAGACGTATGGCTTATATCCGGCAGGAGTCAAGTATTGTGGGCTTAATTCTAGGGAACTGGCTTCCATGGGAGCTCCAACCGGCCCTCTCCCTGTTAAACGTCCATCACACCAAACACTTTTCATTCCAGCAAGCGTTTTATGAGCTTAACTGCTTTTGTTTTCACTGGACTGAGTTGCTTGTAAAGATTGTTGCAGTTTAGTGGTATATACGTTGTCAAAATAGATAAATGAAATAAATAGGAAACTCTAGGCTGGCAAAAGTGACTCTAGAGAAAGCAAGAAAACTGTATATTGCAGGAAACTGAAGCCCCAAGAACAAACTTCTACAAACCACTGAATGCCATGGTTTTCCTACTGGAGCTACTAGCAAGAGATCGACTTCAGACTCACAACAACTTCAGACTCACAACAGTCATCACCCCAGACAGACGACAGCAGATGTAAATAACAATAATTTATTATTTATCCCTGCCCACTCTGGGTGGCTCCCAACAGAATATTAAAAACACGATAAAACATCAAACATTAAAAACTTCCCTAAACAGGGCTGCCTTCCTTCTAAAAGTCAGGTAGTTGTTTACTTCCTTGACATCTGATGGGAGGGCGTTCCACAGGGCAGGAGCCACCACCAAGAAGGCCCTCTGTCTGGTTCCCTGTAACTTCACTTCTCACAGGGAGGGAATTGCCAGAAGGCCCTCAGAGCTGGACCTCTGTGTCCAGGCAGAACGATGGGGGTGGAGACGCTCCTTCAGGTATACTGGACCGTGGCCGTTTAGGGCTTTAAAGGTCAGCACCAACACTTTGAATTGTGCTCGGAAACGTACTGGAAGCCAATGTAAGTCTTTCAGGACCGCTGTTATATGGTCATGGTGGCTGCCCCCAGTCACCAGTCTAGCTGCCGCATTCTGCTTTAATTGTAGTTTCCGGGGCACCTTCAAAGGTAGCCCCATATAGAGTGAATTGCAGTAGTCCAAGCGGGAGATAACTAGAGCATGCACCACTCTGGCGAGACCGTCTGTGGACAGGGAGGGTCTCAGTCTGCGTACCAGGTGGAGCTGGTAGACAGCTGCCCTGGACACAGAATTGACCTGCGACTCCATGGACAGCTGTGAGTCCAAAATGACCCCCAGGATGAGCACCTGGTCCTTCAGGGGCACAGTTACCCCATTCAGGACCAGGGAGTCCTCCACACCTGCCCACCTCCTGTCCCCCAAAAACGTGTCTCTAATAATGGGAAATGGGCAGTGGAGTGTGTGGGGAAAAAAATGAACTTCAGACCACAAGGCACCCGAAACGTAGTTAGATATCCTTTGCTACTGGATATGGTTTCACAGATGCAGCCAAGCAATCTCCATCTCTCTTTCGAAATTGCATGCAAGCATCCCTAACGAAGAGCACACAGTTCAAAAGCCGCCAGCTGGACCCATTAGAAAGCATCGTTCCATTCGCTTTACGTTTCCCCTTTGCCACAGAGGAAGCTTGCAGCCCGGCAGGATCCCGGTCGTAGCAGCTGCTGTGTGCGTCTGCAAATGGAGCCCACGGGAGCCGGAGAGCCAGCGGGAAGGGCAAAAATAGCTTCTCCGTGCCCGTTGGCGAAGACTTGGCAGAGAAGCCAATTGCCAAGAGTTGAAATAAAAGCACCAGGACGGAATGACGAAGTCTGTGAGTGGAAAGGGCAAGCTGGAACGTAAAGGCCCAGTTGTTCATGGAAGAAGAAAGTGCCATTTTGAAAAGCGAGAGGGAACAGGTGGCCCAAGGCTGTCTGGTGCAAAGAGGAACAGGCTGCAGAAAGTGGAAATTGCAACTATCTTAAAGGTAAAGGTAAAGGGACCCCTGACCATTAGGTCCAGTCGTGGCCAACTCTGGGGTTGTGGCGTTCATCTCGCTTTATTGGCCAAGGGAGCCAGCGTACAGCTTCCGGGTCATGTGGCCAGCAGGACTAAGCCGCTTCTGGCGAACCAGAGGAGCGCATGGAAACGCCATTTACCTTCCCGCTGGAGCGGTACCTATTTATCTACTTGTGCTTTTGAACTGCTAGGTTGGCAGGAGCAAGGACCGAGCAACGGGAGTTTACCTCATCACGGGGATTCGAACCGCCGACCTTCCGATCGGCAAGCCCTAGGCTCTGTGGTTTAACCCACAGCGCCACCCGCGTCCCAACTATTTTAGACTTGAGTTAAGTTGGAAATGGAAGGAAGGAGCAATTCCAGGTGCCTCCTTCTGGGTGATGGGAAGAAAGGACAGGGCTCAAATGGAACCCAAACGGCATCGAGCGTACAAAAGGAATCACATAACTGTAGAGTTGGAAGGTGTTAAGTTGTGGGTGAACATATCAGACAACACAGCGATTCTTCAAACAGCTCTTGTTTATTCACAGGCCAGAACAGAACTGAACTGCAGGCCTCAGTCAGCCTGCTTATATAGAGCTCCACTATAACACAACTGTAACCACTTTCTGTAACTATCCAATCACTGAATGTCACTTTCAATCCCTTATTTGCCTATGTGGACCTGAGTGAAAACTATCTACAGTATCCCCCTGCTGGCCCAGGGTGAGAACTTCAGTACATAACAGAAGGGACCTCGGGGGTCATTTAGGCCAGCGTTTCCCAATCTTGGGCCTCCAGCTGTTTTTGGACTACAACTCCCATCATCCTTAGCTAGCAAGACCAGTGGTAAAGGACGATGGGAATTGTAGTCCAAAAGCAGCTGGAAGCCCAAGGTTGGGAAACACTGATCTAGGCCAACCCCCTGCAATGCAGGATTCTTTTGCCCAATGTGGGACTGCAAATTTCCATTATGTTATTTTTATCTTTTGTTTGTAAGCTGCTTTGGGATTTATTTGAATAAAAAGCGGCACAGAAATAGAATAAAATCAATCAATCAACATTACAGTGCTGGCAGTTTCCAGTGCAGATCTGCATGGCATCAAAACACTGAGCTGCCACAAACTGGTAGGTCGCATCCATTTAAAGCACATTTCTCTCTCCCCCTCCAAGAATCCTGAGAACTGTAGTTTGTTAATGGTTCTGGGAGTTGTAGTTCTGTGGTGGGTGAACTAGTTCCTGTGGGGTTTTTTTTTATGGTGTGATATATAAGTATATATATATATCGAGAGAGAGAACATGGCAAAGAGGGCCCCTCATTAAGTCTTGCCAAAAACGAGACCAAAAAGGAAAGAAAAAACTCTGGCAGGTTCACAGCTGATAAGGGAAGGGAAAGGAGAATCCATTGCTAAGACCATTTCAGCCCAACTTTATTATTATTAATAATAATAATAATAATAATTCAATAGAAGAAGGAGACTTGCCACAGAAGACAAAGCACTTCCGAAAAGAGCATTAAAAGAGGACCAATGGAGACAGCAGGGCAAGGCAGCTGAATGAATTCTTTGTGTCTGCCCTCACTTCAGAAAATGTAGAACAGACAGAATTGCATTTTATTTTATTTTTTTAAGGAGGGAGACTATCTGAGGGAGGGAGAGAGAGAGAGAGAGATTCAACAGCCAGCGAACTCTAATCTTGTGGAATTCCCTCCCCACAGAAGTGCATTCAGCACCCTTCATGCTGAAGCTTTCACCACCTTTGAAGATGTACCTATTTATGCTCTTAAGCATGTGGGGTGTGTTTGTGTGCTGTGGGGTTCGTCTGATTGATGCCAGAGTCCCTTAAGCAACTCCTGGGGCCCTGGATCCAGCAAGAGTTAAAATCCAATGGAGGTTAAAGATAGACACAAGAAGACACAAGATCTACCCACCCGGGATGAATGGCAGATGAAGGTGATGGATTACAGTGGTGCCCCGCAAGACGAATGCCTCGCAAGACGAAAAACCCGCAAGACGAAAGGGTTTTTCGGGTTTTGCGACGCTTCGCTAGACGATTTTCCCTATGGGCTTGCATCGCAAGACGAAAGCCCATAGGGAAATCTCGGGGACCTTTTTTTAAATGCTGGCGGTGGGGAGCAAAGCCTTTTTCCCCCCTCCGGACTTCAGAAGAGGTCCAGGAAGGCCGGCGGGGGCGAAAGGCTTTGCTCCCCACCGCCAGCATTTTAAAAGCGGTCCGGGATAGCAGGGAAGCGCTTCCCGCTATCCCGGACGGCTTTTGAAGGCAGGCAGGGGGGGCAAAGATTTTTGCCCCCCGCCAGCATTGGGAAGAGGTCCTGGACCTCTTCCGAAGGCGGGCGGGGGGGGGGCAAAACTCTTTGCTCCCCCCTGCCTGCCTTTCCGGGAGAGCGGGAAGGCAGCGCTGCCTTTTCCGCTCTCCCGGAAAGGCAGGCAGGGGGGAGCAAAGACTTTTGCCCCCTACGCCAGCCTTCGGAAGAGGTCCAGGACCTCTTCCCAAGGCGGGCGGGGGGCAAAAGTCTTTGCCCCCCCTGCCTGCCTAACCGGGGGCTTTTAAATCGCCCCGGGACTGTCCGGGGCGATTTAAAAGCCCCCGGACGGCTTTTGAAGCCTCCCCCCGCCGCCCGGCATCGGGGCATCATCCCGATGCCGGGCAGCGGGGCGGGAAAGCCTCCCCCCGCCGCCCGGCATCGGAACGATGTCCCGAAGCCGGGCGGCGGGGCGGGAAAGCCTGGGCGCGCTGGCAACTCTCCGCAAGGAGCGCTCCCGCTGCTTGCGGAGAGGTCCGCGAAGCCTGTCCTGGACCTCTTCTGAAGGCAGGCGGGGGGCAAAAGTCTATGTCCCCCCTGCCTGCCTTCCCAGGGGCTTTTAAATCGCCCCGGACAGCGGAGAAGTCCTCCGCTGTCCCGGGCGATTTTAAAATGCCGCCCGCCAGAAGAGGTCGGGGGAAGGCGGTTTCCATAGGAACGCATTAATTGATTTTCAATGCATTCCTATGGAAAACCGTGCATCGCAAGACGAAAAACTCGCAAGACGAAGAGACTTGCGGAACGAATTAATTTCGTCTTGCGAGGCACCACTGTACATGGAACTGGCAGAAATGACTGGCAGAATCCGAGACCAGGGAGAAGAGTCGGTGGAAGAAGATTGGAAGAAATTTAAAGTTTATTTACAGAAACATTGTAAAATTAAGGAATGTTAGAAGGATGCTGGAATGAAGTTATGTGGTTTTAGCAGTAATGTTATAAAGGGGTATGTAAAAATGGATTGTTAATTGGTGAGAATGTAAAGTTATATTATATTAAGATAAATTATTAAGACAAAAACAAAGGTGGAAAGGATTTGCTGAAATAGTTAATTGAACTAGAATACAAAAAAGGGAGGTGTGAGGAGGTCAAGGAAACAAGCAAATGAAAGATAAGTTATGGAAAGATTGATTTGTTTTTTAATTGTTTCTATTTTTCTGTGTTTTCTTTTTTTCTTTTGTAATTTTTTGAAATTTTAATAATTTGTGGTTGTTTTTTTTTAAAAAAAGATAATGTCAAAAGAGTGCAAAGCAAAAGACAGACTTCCAGTTAAAATCATGGAACCACAGAATTTACAGAAGGCTCCAACCCCCTGCAATGCAGGAATCTCAACTAGACCATCCATGACAGATGGCCATCCAAGGAAGGATGATATATGATAGTTCAATTGGCAGACCAATGGACTCTTAATCTCAGGTTCATGGGTTCGTGCCCCACGTTGGGCAAAAGACCTGCTCTAGTTGCGATTGTAAAGCGAAATTCGAATCCAAGTCAAAGAGAGCTGGCAGGAGGATGCAGGACAAGCCATCAGACATGGGTAGCATTCAACTCTAGGATTCCTGAAGCTCTCAATATGCAAAATCTTTGGTCTTTTTAGCAAAAACGCGCCACTATTTGTCCCAAAACCTAGCCTCTATACCAAAGGACTAGGAAGTAACCAGTGTGGTTCAAAAGGGATCCAAGAGATCCAGCGCTTAAATCCCAGGGGGTCCCTGTAGCTACCATATTTTTCGCCCCATAGGGCGCACCCAGAACAGGCTGCTCTCCCACGGATTGCGGAGAGCTACTGCTCAGCGCGCCCGGGCTTCGGGATAGAGGCATGGGAGGGCTCCGGCGGCTTGCACAGAGCTACCCGAAGCCCGGGCGCGACTGCTCAGTGTGCCCGGGCTTCGGGATGCAGGCAGCTCTCCGCAAGCCGTGGGAGCCTGGCGGGAACTCCCGCAGGCTTGTAGATAGCTTCCTGAAGCCTGGAGAGCGAGAGGGGTCGGTACGCACCGAGCCCTCTCGCTCTCGAGGCTTCAGCGAAAGCCTGCATACACCCCATAGGATGCACACACATTTCCCCTTCATTTTTGGAGGGGAAAAAGTGCGTCCTATAGGGCGAAAAAGACGGTACTTAACACTTGTACAGTCGTACTTTGGCCATCGAACGGGATCCGTTCTGTGAGTCCGTTCGGCTTCCAAAATGTTCGCAGACCAAGGCACGGCTTCAGATTGGCTGATTGGACCCAGAAACAATGCGAACAGCCGAAACGGACATTCAGCTTCCTAAAAAAATGTTCACAAACCAAAACACTTACTTCTGGGTTTGCGGCGCTCGGGAGCCAAAACGTCCGAGTACCAAAGCATTCGACAACCAAGGTAGAACTGCACTGGGATAGTTAGTGGAAAGCATTGAAATATATACACTATTAACTGTGTGTGTGTGTGTGTGTGTGTGTGTGTGTGTGGTACTCATTCTCATTTGACCTCCACAACTACCTTTTGAGGTAGATTAGGCAGAGAGGCAGTGGCTGGTCCAAAGTGGAGATCTGAACCCCAGTCTCCCAAGGTCCTAGTTCAGCACTCTAACCATTACACCTCACTGCCTCTCTCTAGAGCAGCCTTGCCCAACCTGGTGCCCTCCGGATGTTTTGGTCTACAGCTCCCATTGGTCCCCGTCAGCCATGCCCTCTCAATTTTCCTCTCCGCAAGTGGGTCTTGCGCTTGGCAGCAGTTAAATCTGGGGCTGAATGTCTAATATGACTGATGGGGTGGAGACCCACTGGAGTCAGAATCTGATGTTTGAAATTAGCCAGGTGCCAGGAGCGTTTTTGCGACTGCCGCGGATCTGACTGTGACCATGTTGAGATCCCTGGATGCCAAGTTGGTGATTGACATCTCTATCTGGCTGGCTCCTCCAGCTTTTTAAAGCCGGTAAGTAGAAGATCTTATATATTGCCTCCATCTCCCCCCTTTTTCTCCAGGGAGTACATCGTTCACACCCACTCCTCAGCTAATCCCTGCAAGGACCCTGTGAGGTTGGTTAGAATGTTGGACTAGGACCTGGGAGACACCAGGTTTCAAATCCCCACTCGGCCACAAAGCTCACTGGGTGACCTTGGACCAGGGGATTAAATGGGGTAGGGGGAGAACCATCTGTTCCACCGTGAGCTCCTTGGAGAAAAAGCTGGGATATACCTGAAGAAGTGTCTCCACCCCCATCATTCAGCCTGGACACTGAGGTCCAGCGCCGAGGGCCTTCTGGCGGTTCCCTCCCTGCGAGAAGCCAAGTTACAGGGAACCAGGCAGAGGGCCTTCTCGGTAGTGGTACCCGCCCTGTGGAACACCCTCCAATCAGATGTCAAAGAGAGAAATAACTACCAAACTTTTCATAGAATCATAGAGTTGGAAGAGACCACAAGGGCCATCGAGTCCAACCCCCTGCCAAGCAGGAAACACCATCAGAGCACTCCTGACATATGGTTGTCAAGCCTCTGCTTAAAGACCTCCAAAGAAGGAGACTCCACCACGCTCCTTGGCAGCAAATTCCACTGTCGAACAGCTCTTACTGTCAGGAAGTTCTTCCTAATGTTTAGGTGGAATCTTCTTTCTTGTAGTTTGGATCCATTGCTCCGTGTCCGCTTCTCTGGAGCAGCAGAAAACAACCTTTCTCCCTCCTCTATGCGACATCCTTTTATATATTTGAACATGGCTATCATATCACCCCTTAACCTTCTCTTCTCCAGGCTAAACATGCCCAGCTCCCTTAGCCGTTCCTCATAAGGCATCGTTTCCAGGCCTTTGACCATTTTGGTTGCCCTCCTCTGGACACACCCAGAACTGGACACAGTACTCCAGGTGAGGTCTGACCAGAGCAGAATACAGTGGCACTATTACTTCCCTTGATCTAGATGCTATACTCCTATTGATGCAGCCCAGAATTGCATTGAAGACATCTTTTAGAAGACATCTGAAGGCTGTTCAGGGAAGCTTTTAATGCTTAATAAGTTATTGTATTTTGTTGGAAGCCCCCCAGAGTGGCTGAGGAAACCCAGCCAGATGGGCAGGGTATAAATAATATGTTGTTGTTGTTGTCATCTAGACCAATCCACTGCAATGTAGGAATCTTTTGCCCAACGTGGGGCTCGAACTTGTGAACCTGAGATGCTCAGCCAACTGAACTATCATATAAATACTGGGCATCTGGAAATCTGACCTTGTTTTTTTAAAAAAAAGATATTTATTAAAGTTTTCAATATTAATACAATAAAAATCAAAAAGAAAAAAAAGAACAAAAATACAAAAATGAAAATAATTAAAAGCACACAAAGTTTCCATTACTTATTTCCATTAACATATTTCCCAGACCTCCTCATACCTCCCTTTTTTGTATTCCAATTCAGATTGTTAGTTCAGCAAATCCTTATCAATAGATTTTAACCTGCTTCTGGACCTTTTTTCCCCATATTCTCTTAAAGCATTACAGCTGTAAACCACTTAATTTCTATCCGACATCATTCTAACATTCATGAATTTTGCAATATTTCTGTAAATAGTCTTTAAATTTCTTCCAATCTTCTTCCGCCGACTCTTCTCCCTGGTCTCGGATTCTGCCAGTCATTTCTGCCAATCCCATATAGTCCATCACCTTCATGGAAATCTGACATTGTTGCTGGTTTCTTTGTAACTGACAGAATGAGCTGTTTGACAGTGGAACAGACACCCACAAGAGATGGCGACCTCTCCTTCCTTGGAGGTTTCTAAGCAGAGGTTGGATAGCCGTCTGTCGCGGATGATCTGGTTGAGATTCCTGCATTTCAGGGGGTTGGACTAGATGTCCCTTGGGAACCCTTCCAACTCTACAGATTCCATCTTTCCATGATTTTAACTGGAAGTCTGTCTTTTGTTTTTTACGCTCTTTTAACATTATCTGTAACCCTTATTTTTATTGCAACTGCAACAGAAAGAAACGCGCTCTCCCATTTACAATAAGAACGCTCTACGAATCCTGATTTAAACACACATATTTGCGGAGGCGGCCCATATGTCCAAACAAGATTGTTGATTCTAAGACATATGTTCAAATGTAGCATCGTGTGTGGAATAGAATTCAAATGTGGAATATATAATATGATTGCTGGATTTTGGCTCAGGTTGTACCCATTCTTGCCCTGGTGCCTTCGGGTAAAGGGTGGGTTATAGATCCTTTTAATTAATTAATAAGGCGACTTCTGGAGAAGGAAATATATTTTTGTTGTTGTTTAGTTGTGTCCGACTCTTCGTGACCCCCTGGACCAGAGCACGCCAGGCACTCCTGTCTTCCACTGCCTCCCGCAGTTTGGTCAAACTCATGCTGGTAGCTTCGAGAACACTGTCCCACCATCTCATCCTCTGTCATCCCCTTCTCCTTGCGCCCTCCATCTTTCTCAACATCAGGATATTTTCCAGAGATTCTTCTCTTCTCATGAGGTGGCCAAAGTATTGGAGCCTCAGCTTCAGGATCTGTCCTTCCAGTGAGCACTCAGGGCTGATTTCCTTCAGAATGGAGAGGTCTGATCTTCTTGCAGTCCATGGGACTCTCAAGAACCGCCTCCAGCACCATAATTCAAAAGCATCAATTCTTTGGCAATCAGCCTTCTTTATGGTCCAGCTCTCACTTCCATACATCTATACTGGGAAAACCATAGCTTTAACTATCCAGTGGTACCTCGGGTTACATACACTTCAGGTTACATACGCTTTAGGTTACAGACTCCGCTAACCCTGACATCATACCTCGGGTTAAGAACTTTGCTTCAGGATGAGAACAGAAATTGTGGTCTGGCAGTGCGGCGGCAGCAGGAGGCCCCATTAGCTAAAGTGGTGTTTCAGGTTAAGAACAGTTTCAGGTTAAGAACGGACCTCTGGAACAAATTAAGTACTTAACCCAAGGTACCACTGTACGGACCTTTGTCAGCAAGGTGATGTCTCTGCTTTTTAAGATGCTGCCTAGGTTTGTCATCGCAGGCGCCTTTTAATTTCATGACTGTTGTCACCATCTGCAGTGATCATGGAACCCAAGAAAGTAAAATCAGAGATCAATTCCTTGCAAGAAGGTTTGAGGGGAGAAGGGAAAAGCAGCCTTACTGTCCCCCCCCCTTCTTTTCCATTGACTGCAAAAAAAAAAAAAATCACATTCTGCGACAGGGAACACCAACCTGATCAAAGCTGGAGTTGTTCAGTAAAGACGGGAAAACACTCTGCACATGATGTGAGGCAAAACCGGTTTTGTTACACTTCCAGGGGTGAGCCAAGAAGAGGAAACCAGCGCTTCTAGGCTCAGTTTAGGTAGGAGAGCATTTGGCTCTGAATGAAGGCATAGTTCACGGGCAGAGCATCTGGTAGAAAAGGTCTCCGGTTTGATCCCCAGGCAAGGCTGGGAGAAATCCCCCATTTGAAATTCTGAAGAGCAGCTGTCAGTCAGAGCAGACAGTACTAAGCCGGATGGCAGATATTCCTCACAAAGCTGCAAAACTATCGAACCGCTCAAAAAAACGGTACACAATTGGCCTGACCTGCCAATTTCGCGTTCCTAAGATGGCAACCTTCACCCGCTCCCTACAGAGTTCGACTCGAGTTCAAATCTTCCTGCCACACACCTACAGCAATGCACCGCCGCCCCATCTCAGCCTCAGTTTCCCCTCTGTAATAGGAGCCTAGGACGGATCTCTCTCTCAAACACACAAGCACACACATACATATATACACCGGGAGGCTGTGCACAGAACACAGCGCCTGCAGAACGGATTTTTAAAGGCAGAGAGCGCAGAAACGGGTATAATGATGCAAATGGAAAATTAATCTCATCCCCCACCGGCAGAGATGGGGAGGGGATTCTCCAGCGGCTGAGCGCTTCGCAGGCAAAAACATCCACCCAGACACACCGTGTGTCTGGAGTGGAAGCAGGCTGCTGCCGAAACCGGCTTCATGGGAGCCGCTGCTCGGCTCCAGCCAACGCAACAACAACAACAACAACAACAACCAAGCGAGCCCAGGCAAAGGTGTCCGCGAATCGGGGCTCTTTTTCATAGCAAGCCTGCCTCCCTGAGAAAAGTCCAAAGGGGGGGAAACGTCTTCCCGCCACCGAGCGGACTGGGCAGCTGTCGAAAGCAACCAGGAAGCAGCTACGCTTGTTTTTAAATTTTTTTATTTCGCTCTCTCCTCTCCCATCCTCCCTATCTTGGCCGGCGTTCCCTTACAGGTGTCACCAAGAAGCAAAGGCCGGCTAGTTTTCCACCCTCAAAAAACAACAACAACTCTGGAGGAAGGAACTACAGGGACACAGAGAAACCCACCATGCCAACTGCTCCTCTTTTTGGCAGCGGACAATAGTGAGTTTTCACAATTGCGATTTTGATCGGGAAGGGACAGGGACAAGACTAACGGGACAGGCGAAATGTCAAGACCGTGGGGACGCACTGGTCTCCTTTCCCCGCTTTTAAAGGGAATATTACTGGGTGTCAAGTCTACTCGTGGAAACTCAGAAAAGCAGGTCCATGGTTTCTGATGGGGAACAAGGCAGCAAATCACCTGGTTGGCCTTTGTGGGGGACAGACTGCAAGACTGGATGAATCCCTGAAATGCATTCTGATCTGAAGTGTAATTATTCCTATCAGAAAGGGTGTCTCTGCCGCCCTGTGGTCTGGGCTAGGTGGAGTTTGTGGGAATTAAATGTTTCATTTCACTTTTCAATTGTATACCGCCTTTCTTACTATGCCCAAGGTGATACACAGCTAAAAAATATACAACGAAGAACACATGCCTTAAAATAATCAGATCCAAGACAAAAACTTTAAAATGGAACAACGTATATCAAATAAAGTCCTATTGAATAATAAGAGTCCAGCAACATCCCCAGAGCCACACGCTCTGTACATAAAAACTCAAAAGCCACGCTTTCAAAAGTACCTGGCAAATTGCATTGTCCTAGGAGGAACACCTGAGATTCTTAGGTATCTCAGCTTTGTGTGTTCTGCTGTTTTGTTTTTAAAAAGGCTCAAGCCTTCATGCTTCCAAACAGGGTTTTTTAAAAAAGAAATGCGATCATCTGTGCCACACAACCTCTGCACACTTTTTCCCACCGCGGTGTTCGCACTATGATCCCAGACAAGCATCCTATGCAATCGTCGTAAAATCAGAGAACTAATCCCATGTCTTCTGTTGACTCAAAGGCTAGGCTGTGGAAGCCCAGGGGATAAAATCCTCAGGAGGAAGGATCTAGGTGGGAGAGGCTCCTCGGTTGGGTCGTCTTAGCCTCACAGTACCCTGTCCATGAAATGGGAACAATAATATGAGCTGACTAGGAATAAATAAGGAGGATGCAGCAGCTTGCAGATTTTTAATTGCTATGTAAATTTTGCATGGGTCACAATCTGGTAGGATCTTCGCCTGCACATAAGCTACTGAAAACTGTAAGATCTGAGATCATTCAGGTCCTAAGGGGGGAACTAATTTAACATGCTACATTTAAACGGTGAGCAACAGCAGAAATGGAGTTATCCAAACCCCTCAGGATCACACAGGGGTAACGAGATGATATAGATTATTCACAGTATAGCTGTCCTACAAGCCATCCTGTTGAACGAGCATTTTTCATTTCCCTGATGAAGAAGTGTGTATAATTCCCACCCCCCAATAAATGAATAAAAGCACAAGAACCTGCCACAACATTAAAAAAAAAAAACCTTCACACTGATTCTAAGATAGGGCACAGGTGCGCCTGCAGCAACAGGTTGTCTGAAGATCCCCACTTAAAACTAAATTAACGACAGAATTCAAGGCAGATGTTGATCTTCTTCTGTAATAGCCAAAGGAACACCAATAAATCCAAAACATGCTGAATTTTGGACCAAAAGAAAAAAGAAAAGAGGATGGTGTTGCAAAACCATTTGAGATAAGAAATTCATGTCCCTAGATGTGTTTGAGGCAGAAGAAAGTAATAAAACAGAAAGGGAGATAAATAACAACAACGACAGGAAGAAGACACCTTGATCCAAACTTGTGGCCATTTCAACTCAGAGGAAACTATTAAGCCACAAAACGAAGATGTATTAGCAGGGATTTGGGAAAGAATCAATCTGGCCGCAGTGCTGTGGGAGAGCTAAATAAGAAGAAAGCATCAGAGACTAGACAATGTGAGTATTCCCACTGTACCTCATAGAACTGGGAGAGGGATAGACATTATTTCCAGAGAAGCTGTGTCCTAATACTGGCAAGCTGTGTACAGACAGAAGCGTGAGGAGGAAGATCTCGGGACTACAGGAACTTTAACGCCACCAGGGAAGTGGGGAGTGGCAGCCAGGATGAAACCCAAAATATGTCCATCAATCCATCCATCTGGTCAGATAAACGTGAACCCACACACACACCCCTATGAAAAACAGATAAACTCCCACGCCACACAGATCTCGAGAAAGAACTCTGAATTTCTATGCTGGAAATCCAGGTAAGGCAGAATCTTCAGATTCTTGCCCATCAAAACACAAGTCGTACCTTTCCGGGGAGGTGGAGACCCCAAACGGCTAGGCACTTCTGAATTTTCATTCATCTCATACATAACACTGTGCGGATTAATTAGCCAAGCTGCACAGCTGCAAAGCCACCGGGAGCATATATTTCAGCATTGGACGGGCACTTTACATACAGTTGGTCGATCAATTAATCCCATGATCGATGGTGATGGGTCCATCGTCCCCCCCTTTATTCTACACGTCACCCTGGGCAGGATCAACAGTGTGCAAAAATCTGTGCTGTTAGGATGTATTAGTTGAGAACGCACAGACACACAGACACACACACCTTGGTTTATTTCCTTACGCAGCAAACACAAGCAACCTTGTTTTAATAACCCCGATACATTTCCTTTTCGTTCAGCGTCCGGATAGGAATCGACCCAGATGTTTCATTATTAAGGCAGAACGGCTCGTAAGGAAAAACAACAAAGTATCGCCTTACTCTCTGCAATTAAATATTTAAAAAGCTGGCGGATTAAGAGTTCGCGGAATCACCTGTTGAAGGGGACGCATCGCCCGGCAACAGCAGCGCCCAAATCGAAGGCAGGAGATTGTGTGTTTATTCTCAGAGAGAAAGAACTTACCTAGGCTGCAACTTTAAAGGGAGATGCTGTAGAGCCAAAAGGCAAGACTGGTTTCTCTCCCCTTTGCCGATCTCCTTCCCCTTAAAGGCTCCAGCCAGCAACACTTGTTCCTCCGGTGACAGTTTGCACCCAGGTGGCCAGGCAAGGGAGTAGCTCGTGGTCCCAGCCGTGGCTTCAATATTAATATCAATCAAGCCTGGGCATCTCTTCTCCTCCCCCCCACCCAACTCGATTCCAATTGGAGAGCGGCGGATGGGTGGGAAAAAGAGAACAGACCCGTCAGATTGCAGAAAGGCAAATCCAGTTTAGAGAGAGGCAGAGATGATGCCTCAGTCCACAGAGGTCTTTAGAAAACGGCTTCCCAAGCCAAAAGGTGCCAGGAGAGGATTCGCGAAGCTAATTCCTTGTAAATTTGCATTCCGTGGCACAGCGGAATAGTCCGGGAACCTGGACTCTCCCTCCTTCCCTAGACGACACTGCCTGCCTCTGCACTTTGCTGGATCTCAACATTTTTTCCCCCTGCCTTTGCTGGTCTATAGGAAGAAAGGGGGGGGGGGATTGAACAATTAAAGCGACCCTGCACATTTCAGCCAGTGCTTTTGGGTTGGATACCCGGCAAAGCTGGCTGTTTTCTCCTTTAAAAAGCCTTGCAAAATGCAGGAACTGAGAGAGGCATGGTACCCAGAGGAGGGCAGCAGCAGGAAGAAGGGGGTAAAGAGAGGAGGGGGTGGGCAAGGCTGCGGTTCAAGGGCAAAAAAGCAGGAGCTCCCTGCCAGTTCTGCTTGCCCACGTTTATAACCCGCCATCTGGGGAAGAGGGGATGGCGCAGAAGAGGACAGCGAGAAACCTCCTTGTGTGCAAGGAACGGCCTCCCCTCCGATGCTTCCACACCTGGAAGCATCTCTCAGATCCGAGGGGAATCTATGAGCCACTGGGAGGCAGTAAAGCAAAGGGGAAGGTTGCAAAAAATGGCAGCCCCTGCCTGCCTTGGCATTCAGCAGCAGAGGAGCAAAGAACTGGGGCTCGATTCACACAACCACACAGCTCAGGTCACGCCCACTCCGTGCATTTAAAGCACTCCTGCGTCCCTTTAACAGCCACGGGTTTTCTTTCCCCGCCTCGCAAAGGATCTTGGGAGCTGTAGTTTGCTTGGGGTGCTGACCTCTCACAGAGCAGCAGTTCTCAGGATCCTCAACGAACTACAGCCTCCAGAATCCCCCACAACTGTTAAAGGGGTATAAAAGTGCTTTGACTGTCCGGTGCAGATGCGATTGCGATGGGAGAGCACCTGTTTTTTGTGAGAAAGGTCCCAGGTATAGTCCTGCTACCAGATTCTCCAGGTCTAGCTGAGAATGGTCCCTCCCTGAAACCCAGTATTGTGGCTGCCAGTCTCTGCAGTCAATAATGAGATAGACAGGACAATGAGATGCCCTGGTATAAGGCAAGGTTTTTTTTTTACGAGGCCTTCTCAGTTGTGGCTCCCAGACTTTGGAACTTCCTTCTTAGGGAGGCTACATTGGCTCCATCCTTGCTCTCCTTTTGCTGGCAGGTAGAGATTGTTTTATTCCAGCCAGATTTGGGGGGGGGGGGGGTCTGCCTTTTTTAAAGGAACAGGATTTTAAATAGTGCCGCACTGCTTTTCCTATCAGCCTTTTAATAGATCTATTGCTTTATTCAATTACCATTTAAGTATTATTTAAAATACGTTTTTAGCCTTCTGCCTTTTACCCACGTTGTTTTAATTTGTGTAAAGCGCTTGGACTCCCGGTCTGGGGGATTGTGGAATATAAATCAATCGTAGGACTGTAGAATTGTTAGAGTTGAAAGATGACTAGGTCATCTAGTCCAACCCCCTGCATTGCAGAAACCTAAACTAGATCACACATGACAGATGGCCATCCAGCCTCTGCTTTTAAAACCTCCAAGGAAGGAGAGGCCACAAATATAACAGCAACTGCAATAAATCAGTAACTCATTAGATTATTAATCACAAGGTTGTAGGTTTGAGTCCACGTTGGGCAAAAGATTCCTGCATGGCAGAGGGTTGGACTAGATGACCCCTGTGGTCTTTTTCAACTCTACAATTCTACGGTTTTATTTAATAATAATAATAATACAGTATGTCTCAGTAGTAGACGATCCGCTTTGCCTGTAGATGGTCCCAGGTTGAACTGGAAACTTATGTTGTGGACAGCCCTGAGATCTACGGACGAAGGGCGGTATACAAATTTAATTAAAAATTAAAATTAAAACAACTCCCGGCACTTCCAGACAGGCCTGCGAAAGGCTACTGTCTAAAACCCCAAACAGCTGCCAGCTGTTGCTCATAATCCTGAGCTCGATGGACCAAGAGTCACAGGATAGCTCAGCATGTTAGAGTATTGTGCTGAGAATGGCAAGGTTGCAGGTTCGATCCCCGTATAGGACAGCCTCATATTCCTGCATCGCAGGGGGTTGGACTACTAGATGATTCTCAGGTTCACGTCCGATTCAATAATTCTATGGCTTGGTTAAAAGGCAGCTCTTTTAGTTCCTATGCCCAACAACCCCTTTCCCCTTTACTGCCGATTTACGCAGAAGGGTTGCACAGTCGTACCTTGGAAGTCGAACAGAATCCGTTCCAAAACTCCGTTTGACTTCCAAAACGTTCGAAAACCCAAGCGCGGCTTCTGATTGGCTGCAGGAAGCTCCTGCAGCCAATCAGAAGCCGCGGAAGCCCTGTCGGAGGTTCAGCTTCCCAAAATAGTTTGCAAACCGGAACAGTCACTTCCGGGTTTGTTGTGTTCGGGAGCCGAAACGTTTGGGAACTAAGATGTTCCATAACCAAGGTATGACTGTGCCTAGTTTACAGAGGTGGCAAGGCATTCTGCACATGCTCAAGGAACTGTATACTGGAGTATGGAGTCTTGGGACCCGAAAGCAGAATAATAGGGGATTAAGCCCCAAAGAAAATCACTGATCGGAAGGAGTCAGTGTTTACTTTAATGTTATTCCAGAAAAAGTAGAGCAGAGCAGAATGGGGGTGGAGGAGACATGAAACCCCCAATACCAGACTAAATAGGTCATATATGTATATATGTGTGTGTATCTCACATATCTGCATTAGAAGCCAGAGAGGAATTTCAGCTTACTTCCCCATGGCGTAGCATTCCTTACTAGACTACCAGAGGATTCTGTGTTTACTTAAACTCTATACTCCTTTCCCATATAGATGGATAGCTATTCAATGTTTTCTTTGGGAGGGGGGGATGTAAAGGCAACACTATAATTACTAGGCGGTTCTGAGCACTTTTCCCAAGGCTGGCTGTAAGGCGCTGGAGGATTAACAAATCATCTCCAACCCTGATTGGTTTATTTACGGGCTTTTCTGTTTTCCCAAACTGGACGCATAACCACGCAAACACATCCGAAACTGGAACTTCAGGTTGAAAAAGTAACCCGCCGCATTCCATCGCTCCTTCCGCAAGAAATTAACAAGAAATCCGAACTCGGGAGCTTAATTATGCCCCGGCCTTAGGCAAAAACCATCGGACTCTCTCCATCACTCGGCCCAGCACAGGTATGTATAGACAAACTAGGGAGAGAGAGGCTGCTATTTTTATACTTTTGGGTACAAGCAGAAGATAAGCAATGCCGCTTAAATCAGCGTCCGTGGAGACACCCATAAGCCCATCCCCTGTGCCCCATAAGAACGCCACGAAATTCCAAACATGAATTGCACATTTGTTCAAAACCCAATTAAAGCCAGTTTAATTAATTCAACAAAATTGGTCCAGGGACACCAGCTTTTCAAAGTCTGAGAGTCACTTTACACTTCAGCGGCCCCCTGCCACCTCTTAGCACAAACACACACCCAGTAATCCCCCCCCCAGGGGGCAGTAGCAGCCAATTTTGGGAACCGCTTCTCTACAACGTGGAGATATGGGGTGCCCAGATTTGACAGCGTTAGACCTCGACCTTTCACTTTCAGACCCCATTGAACTAGACTAGGAAGTTTTATCATCAGCTATTATTATCAGCTAAATGGAGACTCCAGATTCAGTGGCAGTGTATCTGTAGGTGTCACTTGCTGGGGAATAGGCAACCAAGGGAGGACAGATGTCCGCATGGCCTGCTTGAAGGAACATCTGGGAACATCTGGGTGGGCGCTGTGGGAAGCAGGGTGTTCGACTAGACCTGAGAGGGGGCCTTTGTAGTCCCTTGGAAGTTGCTGGGTGACCATTCCCATCATCCCACAACTATTGATGTTGCATGATGGGACTGATGGGGAGTCCATCCTGATGGACCTTCCTTGCCCAGATCCAGCAGAGTTCTCACGTTCGAGAGATGGAGGCACCAGAAACGGAAGCATTTCCAAAGCCAAACAAATGTGGAGCTTATTAGGAAGCTATGGGAGGAACTTCTCCAGAGGCAGGAGCAACACGCAACACTGTAAAGAGGGGAGCAGATTCATTTCACACACACACAACAAAAGAGAAGAACGGTGCCTGGACATTTTGCTAGAAATGGGACGGAAGGAAACTGGGAATTTGGAGGGGGGGGGTTATGGTTCATCTCGAAGGAGAGGATTCCCTAATTTCCCCTGCAGTGGATGCCCACATGGGAATTGCTTTGAATCGAAGAATCATAGAATTATAGAGTTGGAAGGGCTTCCGAGGGCCATATAGTCTTACCCCCTGAAATGCATTGAAGGGGTTGGACTGGATGACCCTCAGGGGTCCCTATTCCCACCCTCCATCTTCAGGTTGGTAGCAATGCAGACAAATACCAAGATATCATATTTGCTTAGGGTGAGGAAGAGTTCTGGAGAACTCAGAGGAGTAGCTCCCTATACAGCTATCTTTCCTCTTCCTCTTTGCTTTCATCCTGACTGATCCTCTCTTTCCAATTATACTCAGATGCATCTCCACCGCCGAGACCACATAACACTGTTCCTGAAAGTTCTTTATTGGCTCCCAGTACGTTTCTGAGCACAATTCAAAGTGTTGGTGCTGACCTTTAAAGCCCTAAACAGCCTCGGTCCAGTATATCTGAAGGAGCATCTCCACCTCCATCGTTCTGCCCGGACACTGAGGTCCAGCGCCGAGGGCCTTCTGGCGGTTCCCTCACTGCGAGAAGTGAGGTTACAGGGAACCAGGCAGAGGGCCTTCTCAGTGGTGGCACCCGCCCTGTGGAATGCCTTCCCAGCAGATGTCAAAGCAATAAACAACTATTTTACTTTTAAAAGACAACTGAAGGCAGCCCTGTTTAGGGATGTTTTTAATGCCTGACGCTGTATTGTTTTTAATACTCGGTTGTAAGCCGCCCAGACTGGCTGGGGAAACCCAGCCAGATGGGCGGGGTATTAAAAATTATTATTATTATTATCATCATCATCTGCAAGGTCTGAATGTTTGTCATCTAGAGTCCAAACGGCAAAGTCACATTTCAATTGGCTTTTGGTCATTAGGAGCTTGTAGGAGTAAACGCCTTCTGTTACTTCGCCATCCTGGTGCCCTCCAGCTTCTCTGGACTACAATTCCCATCATACCTAACTGCTCTGCATGTGCTGGCAGGAGCTGAAGGGAGTTGTGCTCCACAACACCTGGTGGAAACCAGGTTGGCAAAGGCAGAGACAAGATGTCCTTTCTAAGCTGGCAGGAACAAGCCGGCAGTAAATCACACTGTGTAACTCTTCATTAGCAAAAACAGGATCTGCACAGGAGTGTCAGGCCTAATGAGCACAGCAACTCATCTCCGGCTGGTCTTGCCCCCATGAAGCAGTTGCTATGATAGAAGGTCCCTAGCCAGTGTGGTGTAGTGGTTAAGAGTGGTAGTCTCGTAATCTGGGGAACCGGGTTCGCGTCTCCGCTCCTCCACATGCAGCTGCTGGGTGACCTTGGGCCAGTCACACTTCTTTGAAATCTCTCAGCCCCACTCACCTCACAGAGTGTTTGTTGTGGGGGAGGAAGGGAGAACGTTAGCCGCTTTGAGACTCCTGAAGGGGAGTGAAAGACGGGATATCAAATCCAAACTCCTCTTCCTCACAGCTGCCTAGGTCCCCCTCTTTCCCCAAGCAATCGGAGACTACGCCTGCATGAATCCAACCTCTCCTCTGCCTTGTTCATGCCTGTCCTGATTCCGGGAGACCAGGGGGGAAAGGAGCTGGTCATAGCAAGAGCAAGAGACACCCCTGTGTCATCTCTGCCTCTTGGTCTCCCTTCTCTCCTGCTTCCGATTCTGTACTTCTCTCTGCCACCAACTCCCCCCGCTCACAAAGCCCTGTTACCTCCTCATCTTCCAAGGCCTCCTCCTCCCAGTTTTTTCCCTCTGACCCCCAACATCACCCCACCACCAATCCCTGGGCTCTGAGCCTTCTCCCTTTGGGGTTTTTCTCCAACTGGTTCCTCCCACCATTCCTTTGCATCCAACCAGCATGTCATTAGCTTTAAAAGTATGGAAGGGAGACCCAGGGCCCTCCAGACTCCCAGCTGCCATCACCCCTGGCTCTTGTATTACAGGACCGCCTCTCCTGGTCTTAAGGTCCATGAATAACCATAGTTTAGAGGTCCCAGGCCCTAAGGAACTCAGACTATCCTCCACCTGGGCCAGGGCCTTTTCAGTGATGGCTCCGACCTGGTGGAATGCTCTGTCCCAGGAGACCAGGACCCTGCAGGATTTAACCTCCTTCCGTTGGGCCTATAAGACAGAGCTATTCCACCTGGCCTTTAATTTGAATTCAGCCTGATCTTTTATTTCCCTTCCCTCCCCCTCCCCTTTTATGAAGATCACCTGCTCTGAGACCCCACAGCTAATTCTCCCCCGGCCTCCTCACTGGCCCAAATAGGACCAATTCAGCCAGTTAGCCCTGGAGATTATCTAATGCTTATTAGATGGATTTCCCCTAAATTGATTTCTGAACTTTGAATTTTATGGTTATTCATGGTTTTTTCCCTGTATTTTATGTTTTACCGTATTTTTTGCCCCATAGGGCACACCGGCCCATAGGGCGCACCAAATTTTTTGGTGGGGAAATAAAGGGGGGAAATTATTCTTCCCCCCCCCAGGCGCGGGGCTGGGGCGGGGGAAGCCCCAACCCCAGAACAGGCTGCTCTCCACAAGCTGTGGGAGCCCTCTCATGGCTTGCGCAGAGCTACCCAAAGCCCGGGAGTAACTGCTCAGCGCATCCAGGCTTCGGGACAGAGGCAGCTCTCCGCACGCCGTGGGAGCCCGGCGGGAACTCCCGTGGGCTCCCAAGGCTTGCGGATAGCTTCCTGAAGCCTGGAGAGCGAGAGGGGTCGGTGCGCACCGACCCCTCTCACTCTCCAAGCTTCAGCGAAAGCCTGCATTCACCCCATAGGACGCACACTCATTTCCCCTTCATTTTTGGAGGGGTAAAAGTGAGACCTATAGGACGAAAAATATGGTAAATTTGCTGTTAGCCGCCCTGAGCCTGGTTTTTGATGACAGCTGGAGCCCAACAGGTTGCCCCTCCCTGCCGAAAAGTGCTCGCTCTTAAGCATCCAACAGTCCAGGGAGGATGGATGGATCCAATAGGCTATAGGCCAAGCAGCAGGCAGCTGTGATTTTGCCAGCCATGCCCAGGGTCTGAAAACTTGATGGTGCAATCAAAGCCAAGAGGATAACTAGCCTGGCTGGCTGGCAAGCACCTTGTAGAATATACATGCCAGGGCTGGACAGAAGTCCAAGTGAATAAATGCATTCTGCAGAAAGCAGCTGGGGGCCACAAAGACATGCGCTGCCCTGTTTTCCTCCCATGGCAACGCTGAGTTGCAACGGGAACAAGCGGCCAGCCTGAATGATGCTCCTCTGTGCTTCGCCACCAGCAGCTTCTCTAAGCCATGTTGGAAAGCGAGGAGAATATGCAGAACAGCAAAAGCCGAGCAGGAAAAGGCCAAACCCCACCTTCCCGTGCCAGGAATCGATAAGGCAGGTTTCAATATTCAAGTAGCAGCAGCAGCAACAACTCTCCAGCCTCTTCCAGGAACAACTTGGACGATGTGTTTGCTGACAGTGCGCTCACATTGCTGTGTGCAATGGGAGTAAGATCTGCAGCATTTCCAGAGAATGGTTTCTGAAATGCTGGGGTGTTGGTGGGGGAGCTGCTGACTTCCACCTTCTTCCCTCCACCTAGTTTTGAAAGGATTCTGGATGTAAGAGCTAAAACGCTCCTGCATGCGGAAGACTCTACACACACACATACACAACCCACGCTCTCCACCAGAGCAGCATGGCACAGCAGTGACACAACTTAAAAATGTCTCTCTGCTGCTTTGCACAGATTCTGGCTTCAGCTGCTGTTCAAAGCCTTCGATGGTCAGAGCTCCCAACCACAGCACTTCATGGACTGGTTGGATGCAGAGGAATGGTGGGAGAAACCAGCTGGGGAAGCCTCAAGAGGAAAAGGCTCAGAGCCCGGGATGGTGGTGGGATGAGGAGTGGTCAAAAGGAGATGACTGGGAAGAGGAGGAGTCAGAAGCTAACAGATCTTTGTGAGCTGGGAGAGTCTGTGGCAGAAAGAAAACCAGAATCGGAGGCAGAAGCTGAAGCAGAAGAGAGGGGAGGCCGAGAGGCAGAGATGAGTCTGGCTGGTGCAGAGTCACAGGTGTCTCTCCTTCCTGCTCCAACAAGTTCCCCTCCCTCCTGTTTTCCCAGAACCAGAAGAGGCGTGACGAGGGTGGAGTAGTTACCTTCACGCAGGCATAGTCTCAGATTGCTTGGGGAAAGCCCTGGAGAGGAGGGGACTTAAAGACAGCTGTGGAGGATGCAGGGATCTTCTGTTAGCAATTTCACTTCTCCGATGCTGCATTTGTGATGGGTGTAAATCACATGCCTGTCTGAGAAGAGTGAGGGAAATGGAAGACTGTTCCCCTCTCTTCCACTGTATAGTATGTACTTGGTAATGTACTTTTACCTGTTGTTTTCTCAGAACTGGAGAGCATGGACGCCATTATGCTTTTGTCTGTACTTAACGTGTAAATAAATAGTAATTAGCTCTACCATGCCTCACGCTTCTTGCTGTGTTATGCCAGGCATGTTAGTGTGCATATACCATCTGGTATATGTTGCTGAGCGTACTGGAAGAGAAGGGAGATGCCTTTTCCAGAGCTGTGCGTACCCCAGGGTGTTTTCCAACATCTTCATTCTCAGAAACTGCTTCATGGGAGCAAGACCTACCCGAGATGACTTACTGTGCTCATTAGGCCTGACACTCAGCCAAGCCTGAGAAGATTGTGTTTTTGCTAATGAAGAGTTAACTGCAACTGTGATCAGTGTTATTTACTGCCAGGAGGCTCCTTGTGACACAGCCTGAGTGACAGCTCAAGCATGATACCCCATTTCGGCAGGGACTTAATTTATTCTTTGTTGTACAGCGCTGAGGACATGTTGGACAGCCTTTAGATTGGTGGTGGGGAACCTCTGGTCTGCGGGCCAAATTAGGCCTCTCATGTCCTCCCCCCCCCAAAAAAATCTGGTCAAGCCAAGTCCACCAGCCATACTACGTTTTATATGCAGCATCAGGTGTGTAGCAGGTAAAGCAAGCGGGAGCTTTGCAGGCACCTTATTAGCTGATTGTTAGGGCTTGCAAAGCACAGGGCTCATGACATCATTGTCAGCAGGCCCATCTGTCAAACCCAACCGGCAGAGGGTTGGGGAAGTAAGGCCAGATCCATTGCCTAAACCCAGTCCCCTATTGTGCTCTGGATATTGTCAGACCCCCAACTCCCATCACCCCTGACCACTGGCTATGCCAGGCAGGGGCTGGTGGGAGATGGACTACAGCAACATCTGGAGAGCGGCAGCTTCCCCATCCCTAGCTTAAAAGGTAAAGGGACCCCTGACCATTAGGTCTAGTTGTGGCCGACTCTGGGGTTGCGGCGCTCATCTCGCTTTACTGGCCGAGGGAGCCAGCGTACAGCTTCCGGGTCATGTGGCCAGCAGGACTAAGCCACTTCTGGCGAACCAGAGCAGCGCACGGAAACGCCGTTTACCTTCCCGCCAGAGTGGTACCTATTTATCTACTTGCACTTTGACGTGCTTTCGAACTGCTAGGTGGGCAGGAGCAGGGACCAAGCAACGGGAGCTCACTCCGTCGCGGGGATTTGAACCGCCAACCTTCTCATTGGCAAGTCCTAGGCTCTGTGGTTTAACCCACAGCGCCACCCGTGTCCCTTCATCCCTCGTTTAGGATGATCTTAAGCCTAATGGTGATTTGGGAAATTCTTCTGCAGAAAGTATGAAGGGACTGGCTTGGGCAGATCACACTGGGGACACAACGGGAAAATGCACCAAGGCACAGACTTGAAAAAGAATACATCTTGAAATTGTTTTGTGAAAGAATCCCCAAAGCTACACATTTTTGTCGCAGACAGAGTGATTTAGACAAGAAATCCGATTGCGTAGGAACATCATGACGCCGTGTCATCTCAACACACGAAAAGGCTGTTAAGACATAACTTGGGGGAGAACAAGCAGATACAAGCTGAGGTTCTGCATGCCTTCCTCCAATTAGACACAGGGATTTGGCATAACCTCAGTATGCGACAAACTAGTTTGCCATTCCATCCCGAATCTGGCAATCTGGGATTGAAAAACAAAGCTGATTCCACGAGTGCAAGGACTTCCAGCCAGGCAATGGAACATTTCTGCCCTCTCTTTTCCCTATGTCTCTCTCCTCTAAATCCCCTCCAAAGGGATTGGGGGGAAACCCAAAACAAATTTAGGGAGCGTGAAGGCTGAGGATAGGATAGGGAAATTCCACACAGCTCTAAGTCCTCACACTAGCAGAATTGCGTGGCTATTCCCTCCCCCCCCCACAGGTGGAATAAATAAAGACAATGGACACAGCGATTTAGGTTTAATGGGCGAAATTGGCCACAACTTTATTGATTACAGGAAAGAAGGGTATTGGCTTTAGGCATTGGCCCCTAACCGACTATCCGGTCTAACCGGGAAGGGTTAAACACCAACAGGGGGAGCCACCCGAGATGCGTATCCCTGGGCGCTCCCCGAGGGGTTACCGCTCGGGGGCGCGCTTTAGGCCCTAGCCTCCGTAGGTTTCGGACGAGGCGACGCCCCTCGGAGTCCTTTAACGAACTACCCTTCAAGCATTGGGGGAGGTGATGGCGTTCCTCCCCCCCAACCTCATCTGCATGACAATACCCCGGCCAATGCCTACCGCCAAAACCAAGGGAGTTGTGACGATTTGCTACGAGGTAGGCGAAAAAACCAAGTGGCTCACAAAACCAGCCAATTAGCCAAATGGAAAAACTCCTACCAGGCCCCTTGCGGCGACCAGCCGAAGCCCATAGCAAGATCGGTGGCAAAAACCTAAAGGGCGGGTGGGTGGGAAACCGCGTCGTCTCCCGGGCGAAAAGGGGCGAGCCGAGGGCTGCCCCGACCTTAAGTGGCCTTTCTAAGGCCCGCCCCTGCCGCCAGCCGATTGGCTGGCGCCAAGGGGATGTTAATTGAGGGAATCCCGGCGGCCTCCCGCGAGGCTGGCACCAGCCTCGCGAGGGCGAGTGTGGGTGGTGTCGTGATCCCGCAACCCCCCCTCCTCCTGACGATCGGAAGGGGCACTGTCTAGCTAGATGCTGTCCACAGTTTGCAGGCAAGCTTTGGGTGACTGGGTTTGGACACAACAGGAAACCATGGTTTGCTGCAAACTGTGATGCAGGATTTCAAAGTTTCATATTGAAATATTACAGGAATATGAAATTTCTGTATTACAGGAAATAAGCAAATACGATTTCAATCTTTAAAACTTATTCTCTTAGGTCTTTCGATAACTTCCCCACTTTCTGTATGCGAGCTGCAATTTCTGCAGGACCAACCATGGTACTTGAGAACCACGGGTGGTAGTCAACTAGCTTTTACTCAGAGTAGACCGTAATCAATGACCATAATTAGGCTAGGCGCATTAATTTCAATGGACCAACTTTGAGTAACACGTGAGCCTTGCAGGATGTCTTCAGGAGAAGAAAAGGCTCATAAAGAAGACATTCGGCTGAAACCACCTTCAAATTTCAATCTCTCCCTTTATAGACACATCAGCTTCTCAAAGCACAAGCCTTGTGCCCTACCAGTTCTGGAGCTCCTACTTAAATGATGACACCTCTCTTTTGTAGGCTCCTTGCATCCATTTATTAAAAGCTTTGCACTCTAATTTTCCAAAAGCATCCCACATAAAACCCTACCACAGTAATGTATGTTTTAAACCCACATACCCTGCGCCCCCCTTTTCGCATGAAATATCCTGCACACTGAAAGTCGGCTGAAGCAATACAGTGGTACCTCAGGTTACATACACTTCAGGTTCCAGACTCCGCTAACCCAGAAATAATACCTCGGGTTAAGAACTTCGCTTCAGGAGGAGAACAGAAATCATGCTCCGGTGGTGCGGCGGTAGCAGGAGGCCCCATTAGCTAAAGTGGTACCTCAGGTTAAGAACACTTTCAGGTTAAGAACAGACCTCTGGAACGAATTAAGTACTTAACCTGAGGTACCACTGTAATGCCCTGCAGATGTTCTAGAGATGGGGTAGAAAACACATGGCTCTCCAGATGTTGTTAGACGCCAACTTCCACTGGCCAAAGTTTCAGGGATGCTGGAAGCTGCCAGCCCAGAAACATCGGGGGGGGGGGTGTGTGTGCACAAGTTTAAGAAGATGCTGAGGAGCATCTCCCAGAAGCAACAAACTTCTGACCATTTTTAAACAGGGCGGCGACTGATATAAGCATGTCGTTTTGCGGTTCAAACCCATGATCTGGAAGAGAAAGCCCCTTTCCTCTGGCACTCGCAATGTGTCTTCATAATAATAATAAATAATAATATAATTTATTTATACCCCGCCCATGTGGCTGAGAGACTCTTGAGAGTCCCATGGACTGCAAGAAGAACAAACCGATCCATTCTTAAGGAAATCAGCCCTGAGTGCTCACTGGAAGGACAGATTGTGAAGCTGAGGCTCCAATACTTTGGCCACCTCATGAGAAGAGAAGACTCCCTGGAAAAGACCCTGATGTTGGGAAAGATGGAGGGCACAAGGAGAAGGGGACGACAGAGGACGAGATGGTTGGACAGTGTCTTTGAAGCTACGAACATGAGTCTGACCAAACTGCGGGAGGCAGTGGAAGACAGAAGTGCCTGGCGTGCTCTGGTCCATGGGGTCACGACTAAACGACTAAACAACAACAACATCTGGCTGGGCTTCCCCAGCCACTCTGGGCAGCTTCCAACAAAATATTAAAATACCGTACAGTGGTACGTCAGGATGCGAATGTGATCCGTTCCGAAGCCTGTTCTCATCCTGAATAGAACGTAAGATGCGTCTGCGTGTCTGCACATGTCGCGTTTTGCTGCTTCTGCGCATGCGCATGACGTCATTTTGAGCATCTGCGCATGTGCGAGCGGCGAAACCCGGAATTAACGAGCTCCGTTACTTCCGTGTTGCCGCGGAGCGTATCTTGAAAACACTCAACCTGAAGCACATTCAACCCGAGGTATGACAGTAATGCATCAAACATTAAAAGCTTCCCTAAGCAGGGCTGCCTTCAGACGTCTTCTCAAAGCACCCTCAACAGGTGAGGAGCTGAAGACACCTGGACTGGCAACATCCGGCTTGACAACTTGCACACGGGGCCCCCAGAATTCGCTCATGGGCCTCGCGGTCCACTTTGGGGCAGCCTGTGCCCAGTTAGACAACATTCCTTACGTCGCAATATCCCAGTTGTGAAACAGAAAGTGCCTCACAGCTGAGCATCCTTGTTCTGACAACTCAGTCTCCCTACAATGCAGCGCCACGGCTTCAGTGCTCACAGGGAGCGTCTGTCTGTTTACGTGGTGCCAGCAACGAACTCTTGAGGCAATTGGCACGTGCCAGTTCTCAGATGCTCCCGGACCCTCCCAAAGAAAAGCAAATGGTTCCATCCTGGACGGCACTTAGCCGCAGGCAGAAATCCAGACCTTCCTGTTCCAAGCGCAGCAGGAACAGCCGACGGGGGAATGCCACAACATGCCGTGCACTGCCCACCTTGACAAAGAACATTGCCTTTCCCTCCTGCTGAAATATTTTGGGCTACAGTTCCCAGCAGCCTCAGACACAACAGCCTGGGAGTCCCAAATATCTGCAAGATGTCACAACATTATGATGGGAGATTGGGAAAAATTATGGAAAACGGATTTAAAATTTACAGACAGTTCCCTGTTGAAGGAGAACTACATGAAGATGATGTACAGATGGTATGCGACACCAGTGCAGTTAGGGAAAATGTATAAAACGAGTTCAAATATATGTTGGAAGTGTAAGGAAAAGGAGGGGACGTTTTATCATATGTGGTGGGACTGTAATGTAATTTAAAAAATTGGGGAAATGATATATAATGAATTGAAGAAAAGGTTCCATCTAACATTTGTTAAAAAACCTGAAGCATTTTTGTTAGGGATTGTAGGGAAAGACCTGTCAAAAAAGCTGAAAAACATATTCATGTATGCGACAACGGCCGCGAGAGTCCTAATAGCACAAGGATGGAAGACTGAAGAAACTCCAACTAAAGAATCATGGCAAGAAAAACTGGTGGACTATGCAGAACTGGCAAAATTGACACATAAGCTACAGGACAAGGATAACTGTGATTTTAAAGATGAGTGGGAACCCTTTACAAAACATTTGAAGATGCAACAAAGTGAATTGGACTCCTTGGCAGGTTTTGAATAAACATTCACAAACTTTTTATTGATAATAATAAGTCATATAATTTAAGGATCTATACAACTTTGTAACATGCAGAGAACAGCATTTACAGAGAAACCAAAGACTGGAACTGAGAGGGTGGGTTATGTGTGGGAGGAAGGGGAGAGGGAGAAAAAAGGGGGGGGATTAAGGCTGATATGTTTTTGCATAATATGTTTTGTTTAAATTTTCAATAAAATTGTTTTTTAAAAAAAACAACAAAATATCTGCAAGGTGCTTCTTACCAGAGAGGAATGACAAACCAAGCTGATGGGCTGTGGGTGATGGCAAAGCTGACCGGAAAACTCAGGAACCAAGAGGACAAAAACTTTACAAAAGAATGGGGGAAATTTCTAAGTTATCTAAAGAGACCACCATAAGCAGATGGAAACATTGACAGGATTTTGATTTCACTTGTGGTGAAACAATTACCATGGAAAATACGGACTGATATAAAGAGTCTGGAAGAAGATGCAGTTTTAAATGTTTAAAATGGGACTCCAGGGGAAGTCCTGAGATTTGGAGGAATCTGAGTTAAAGAAAACCTATAAAAATACTTTTGTTAAAAAACCAGAAGCATTTTTACTGGGTATAGCGGGGGAAGAGATACCAAAAGGAGATAAAGAAAACTGTTTATGTATGCAACAACTGCAGCAGGAATTATTTTAGCCCCAAAATGGAAGCAACAAGAAGTCCCAACGAAAGAAGAGTGGCAGACGAAGATGATGGACTTTGCAGAACTGGCAAAGCTGACGGGAAAAATCCGAAACAAGAATGACCAAGCATTCCAAAAAGATAGGAGTAAATTTATACAATATCTGAAGGACTATTGCGAGCAATTCACAACACCAGCAGGGTTGTAAAAAGGCATAATGACAACTGCTCTTCCCTTTTTATATTTATTTAAAAATTGTGACATTTTGAAGGAGTGAAATGTAAATTGGAAAATGTATAAATGTTATGAGATAAAGGTTAACTTTGAAGGCGGAAAGGAGGGGAGTCAACAAGCTCTTAAGGGCTAAAGAAGTAAAATGCATAGTGATGATGTGTTTAAATTTTATATAATGGAAAATTAATAAAAATTAATTTTAAAAAAGAGACGGAGGAATCTCTGTATACGGATACGTATTTTATAACTTTGTATTGGAAAATCAAATAAAAACGATTTCAAAACAAACAAATGAAAATCTGCAAGGAGCCACCAAGCTAGAAACTCCCCAGGCGCGTTTTGCAAATGGTGCAGGTCCAATTGAAACCATATGGAGATCTCTGAATGCCGGACTGGTGAATGACATCTCCATCTGGCTGGCCCCTCCGGCTTTCTTAAGCAGGTCAGCAAAAGAGCTTACCTATTGAATGTAAAGGTAAAGGTAAAGGGACACCTGACCATTAGGTCCAGTTGTGGTCAACTCTGGGCTTGCGGCTCTCATCTCTCTTTACTGGCAGAGGGAGCCGGCGTACATGTGGCCAGCATGACTAAGCCGCTTCTGGCAAACCAGAGCAGCACACGGAAACGCTGTTTACTTTCCCACTGGAGCGGTACCTATTTATCTACTTGCACTTTGACGTGCTTTTGAACTGCTAGGTTGGCAGGAGCAGGGACCGAGAAATGGGAGCTCACCCCGTCGCGGGGATTCGAACGGCCGACCTTCTGATCGGCAAGTCCTAGGCTCTGTGGTTTAACCCACAGCGCCACCCGCGTCCCTTACCTATTGAAGGTTCACCCCCCTCCTCAGTTAATCCCAACAACGACCCTGTGAGGTAGGTTAGGAGGCTGTGACTGGTCCAAGGTCATGGCTGAGTGGGAATTTGAACCCTGATCTCCCACGTCCTAGTCCGACACTCTAACCACTAAACCACACTGGCTTCCCAGAGTACTTCTGCTATGGGGCAGCTATATAAATTAGGTAGGTAGATAAAATATGGGGAAAGCAAAATGTCACTTAGAGAAGGACCTGAAATCTTTTCTTTGTGAATTTGTTTCATTCTGGATTCTTTTATTTGATGTTTTAATGTCTTGCAAACCACATTGAGATTTTTTTCATTTAAAATAGAAATCAGTATAGAAATGAAATTAATAATAATAATAATAAATAATAATAATAATAATAATAATAATAATAATAATAATAATAATAATAAATTCAATTGTGGGGGAAATGGCACCTAAACATTCCATCGTGGCGACCTAGGTTTAAGGTTGGTGCTGGAGGAGACTCTTGAGAGTCCCATGGACTGCAAGAAGATCAAACGGATCCATTCTGAAGGAAATCAGCCCTGAGTGCTCACTGGAAGGACAGATCCTGAAGCTGAGGCTCCAGTACTTTGGCCACCTCATGAGAAGAGAAGACTCCCTGGAAAAGACCCTGATGTTGGGAAAGATGGAGGGCACAAGGAGAAGGGGACGACAGAGGACGAGATGGTTGGACAGTGTTCTCGAAGCTACCAGCATGAGTTTGACCAAACTATGGGAGGCAGTGGAAGACAAGAGTGCCTGGCATGCTCTGATCCAGGGGGTCACGAAGAGTCGGACACGACTAAACAACTAAACAACAAGGTTTAAGGTGCCATTTGGCAATTAGCTTATATATCTGAGTCTCTAATGCTGGTACAAGTCAGAAAAGGCTAAGATAGAGCTACACCAGTTTCTTCTGCAGAAACGAAAGTGATCAGGATCTGAAACTAAGGCACTTCCTCATATTGTCAGTCGAGGCATTTGTGGAATCAGAGAATTGTAGAGATGGAAGAGACTCAAAGGGTTATCCAGTCAAGACCCCCCCCCCAAAAAAAAATGCAGGAATCACAGCTGTTCTTGCACTGTATGCAAGAATCTCCAGCTAACAGAAGACCCACCAGCTCTCTTGCAACTTGTATTTGGGAGCCCATTGTTCCCATTTCACAGATGGAAAACTGAAGCTCTGAAAAAGGTCAAGTTAGCTAACCAGACGTTCATCCCCCCCCCCCTCCGCTTGTGTAATAAGCAGCCAAATTATGTTTGGGCCACGCCTTTGTGATCCATCTAATTAAAGGGCGGAAAAGGTCTCTGGAATGATGTGTTATTTAAGACAATAGCAAGACAACAACTCGGGCTGTTGTTGCTTCCCCCTCTGCAACCGACTCCCTGACAAGGAAATTGTCCTCTTAAAAAAAAAAAGGTGTTCCTTGGATGACAGAGACGCTTGTTTTGAAAACTGCCATTTGCCGTATATTATAGAAAGTGTTGACTCTGCTCAAACTTCTTGGACTTATTGGACAGCCTAACATTTGCAACTTTTGTTTTGCAATTTTGAAAGGAAACCAGGAAAAGAAACCAGGCAAGTATAGATCTGTCCCTGTGGCACAGAAACATCTGAAGCCGCAGATCCCTTGCCCTCCAGCCATATGGATGTAAGGAACAGCCTCACACATCATTTTTGCAAGTGACAAGAATGAGACGTTCTGCAATATGCAAAAGTATGCAAGGATCTTGTGCTGGGTTTTTCTGGGCGGGGAGAGACACAAAATCAAAACACAAGTCGGATAATGTGTTTACTGGCATGCGATGGGGGTCAGGCATGTTACCCAACAGTTAATTATGCAAACTGTCCTTAAACGAAGTGTCAGTTGGGAACCTTGCATAAGAACCTACATCAAGCAAATTGCCTGGGCTCTAGGGGTTTATTTCTGTCATTTCTACGCCTTGCAAAGCCATAGATGGCTTCAGAACAGGAGACAGGCTCTAATGGCATCTTAAAGGCCCACATATCCGATTAATCTGGCCGCCCAGGAAGTCCAAGGCAATGCATTTTTAAATTATTGACAACTACCAATCCACAAATATTATTGCCACGAACGAAAGCACAAAAAAAAAAACACAGAGGAAATGTGGCATGCCCAATCTTGTCGAGAGTGAGGGGCAGAAATGAAGGAAGCAAAGATTTGCCAGACTCCCCTACAGGTAGGTTTGTGTGTGTTTGTGTGGACATAAAGACCCCTTCCTTATGAGTACATGACAATCTGTAACAAGAATCATATTCCAGGCAGGTTTGCTCTGAAGGAAAGGGCACAGATAAAAGCAGAACAGAACCTTCAGAAAGAAGACATGTTTTGCAAAAAAAGATGAATAATCATCCACTTAGGAAGACAGGAAACTGCCTTTGCTGAGGCCGCATCTGCAATATACATTGAAAGCACTCTCCCCAATTTAAACAGTCATAATAATAATAATAATAATAATAATAATAATAATAATAATAATATTTTATTTATATCCCGCCCTTCCCAGCCAGAGCTGGGTTCAGGGTGGCTAACACCAGTAATATTACAATAAAAACATAATAGGGGGAAGAAGAAAAACCCAATTTAAAATACAGGTTAAAATACAATTGAAAAAGCAGCCTCATTTTAATAGTAGCCGATAGATCAAAACCATAAGGGGAGGGAAACATGAGGGTCAGACGGAGTCCAAACCAAAGGCCAGGCGGAACAGCTCTGTCCTGCAGGCCCTGCGGAAAGATGTCAAGTCCCGCAGGGCCCTAGTCTCTTGTGACAGAGCGTTCCACCAAGTCGGGGCCAGTACTGAAAAGGCACTGGCCCTAGTTGAGACCAATCTAACCACCTTGTGACCTGGGACCTCCCAAATGTTGTCATTTGTGGACCTTAAGGTCCTCCGCGAGGCATACCAAGAGAGGCAGCCCCCACAAAAAACCCTGGGAACTGTAGTTTTTTCAGGGTGCTGAGTGATCTTAGGTAAGGTAAAGGGACCCCTGACTATTAGGTCCAGTTGCGGACGACTCTGGGGTTGCGGCGCTCATCTTGCTTTATTGCAAGGTGTATGCAAGGGAGCTGGCATACAGCTTCCAGGTCATGTGGCCAGCATGACTAAGCTGCTTCTGGCGAACCAGAGCAGCACACGGCAGTGGCGTAGCGTGGGGGGTGCAGGGGGGGCGGACGCACCGGGCGCAACATCTGGGGGGCGCGCTCGCACTCGCAGCTCTCTGCCCCTACCTGGCTCACTCACTCTCTCTCACTGCAATGCTGGCTGTGCGAATCTGATCCGAGCCGCCGGGTCGCCGCCCACTGTGGAGGGGGTGGGTGCCAGGCGTGCGGTGTGGAGAGAGAGCGAGGGACTATCTGGGGGAGGGACAGTGCAGCGGCCACCCAGCGCAGCGCTGAGCGCGGGAGAGAACCACACCAGACCAGACCAGGCAGCAGCAAGAAGCTGGCAGCAGCGGCAGGTTAGGGGTTAGGGGGCGCAAATTACTTGCCCCGGGTTAGGGGGCGCAAATTACTTGCCTTGCCCCAGGTGCTGACAACCCACGCTACGCCACTGGCACACGGAAACGCTGTTTACCTTCCCGCCAGAGCGGTACCTATTTATCTACTAGCACTTCGTGCTTTCGAACTGCTAGGTTGGCAGGAGCAGAGATCGAGCAATGGGAGCTCACCCCGTTGCAGGGATTCGAACCGCCGACCTTCGTTTGACAATCAATCCCTCTTCCCTGGGAACTCTGGGAAGTGTGGCTCTGCAAAGGGGAAATGGGTTTCCTAACAACTCTCCACACCCTTAACAAACTACACCTCCCAGCATTCTCTGGGGGAAGCCAGTACTACTTAAAGTGTTATGGTACAGCTTTAAATGTGCAACACAGATGAGGCCTGAGTCTGACAATTGGAATATGTAAGCTCAGGATAGTCTGCTGGCACATTTGCAAAGCTAAGCAGGGTCTAGTATGCTTTCAAATTGGATGGGAGACCAACTGCATGTTGAGATTCCTGCATTGCAGGAGGTTGGCTGAGATGACTCTTAGGGTCCCTTCCAAATCTACAATTCTACGATTCTATGACTGAGCTATGGCCCTTCCCCAAATTATCATTCCTGTACATAATTACAAGTTCTACAAGGGAGGAGGGAAGAGAAGAGGAAGTTCAAGGCCTTACAGCCCTACTGTCAACCAAACTCCATCCATATGAGCTGCTTAATGTATCCTACGCGCTGCGATTTTGGAGTGACGCCTACAAAGAAGAGGCTTCACTTTAGGAAATGATGACTGCTCATGTAAAACTGGATATTTACGGCTCTCCATCAGCACAGAACAGTACATCCTGTGCATGTTAGAAAATATATTCCCTGAAGCGTGGACAGGTATGAGATTTATTCATTTTGTACCACGGATCGAGGCAATTTGCTTGGCCTTCAAGAGACCAGAACACTCCCACAGAGACCACGGGATTGTCGGTGCCCAACAATTAAAACTTCTCTCGAGTGCAGGTACAGACAGCCGAGCAAACTGCTGAAAGCTGCTCTGCAGCTTGGAAGTACTGCACCAGGTTTGCCAGCTTTAGTTTTTCTAGGGTAGCCAGCTCTCAAAAACGTTGCAAAATAAAGGCTGCACTCATGCATTACGAAAAGCGATGGTTTCTGGCTTGCCATGGTTTACTGTGAAAAAGCAGAGAACTGACACTGCCCAAGCACTCTTGCATTCCTTCTCCTCTAATGCAAACAGAAAGAACAAACTCAGAATCCACAACTAACCTTGGCTTCCAGTTATGGTTAAATACTTGGTAGTGGTTGGCTGCTCCTAAACATAAACCATGGTTTGCTGCTGGTCCCACTGTGGTTTCGGGATTTGTTCATCTTGCTCTCTCTAGGAGAAGAGCTAAGCCGGAGCGACTGAGCAGCGTATACCACAAGTGGGCTACTCGCTGATCGCTGAAGAATTGATGCTTTTGAATTATGGTGCTGGAGGAGACTCTTGAGAGTCCCATGGACTGCAAGATCAAACCTCTCCATTCTGAAGGAAATCAGCCCTGAGTGCTCACTGGAAGGACAGATCCTAAAGCTGAGGCTCCAAGACTTTGGCCACCTCATGAGAAGAGAAGACTCTCTGGAAAAGACCCTGATGTTGGGAAAGATGGAGGGCACAAGAAGAAGGGGACGACAGAGGACGAGATGGTTGGACAGTGTTCTCGAAGAGACCAGCATGAGTTTGACCAAACTGCGGGAGGCAGTGGAAGGCAGGAGTGCCTGGCGTGCTCTGGTCCAGGGGGTCACGAAGCGTCGGACATGACTAAACGACTAAACAACAACAAGAAACCACAGTTTATTGTGCAAACACAATTCCGAGACCTCTTTTAAAACCCCGTTTCATAGCCAAACCTTTTTATCAGAAACCAAGGGAGAAATCCAAGACAGCATTCTAGATCTTTCTCAGCTTCCACCTGCCAGTCCATTCCATTGGTTTTGAAGAGATAACTCCCCATTTCTCTCTCAGTATAATTGGCCGACCACAAATGCCGCCGCCATCCCAAGTAGTGATTGTGGATCTCCCTAATTGCAACACTTTTCAACCTCCGCTGTGACTCACCAGCTCAGCATCGCTGCAGCCTCAACCCTCAACACCAGCAGTGTTAGGCTAAGAGATGGCAACCACCCCAACGTCACCCAGTGTGCTTCATGTGGGGATTTGAACCCTGGTCTCCCAGGTCATAGTCCAACACACTATTACCATTCTGCCACACTGGCTTGCCCTTCGGATGAAGGGCGGTATACAAATTTAATAAATAATAGCAATAGCCCAACCCCCTGCAATGTAGGGATCTTTTGCCCGACATGGGGCTCAAACCCACGACCTTGAGACTCAATGTCTTGAACTGAAATCCTAATCTGTTTCGTGTGACAATGGAGTGTGCCTCTGGGGGTGAAGTCAAACCACTGTGTTTGCAGCTTTCAAATATGTTCTGGGGGTCTGTTCGATTCCCAAAACCGTTCGAAAACCAAGGCACACTTTCCGATTAGCTGCAGGAGCTTGCTAAGTGGAAGCCACGTCAGATGTTTGCTTCCAAAAAACATTCGCAAATCAGAACACTTACTGCTGGCTTTGCGGTGTTCGGGAGCCAATTTGTTCGACAACTAAGCCGTTCGAGAACCAAGGCACCTCTGTACTTCTTAGCCCAGAGCATTCCAAACTGTGTCTCAAGACACATTAGTGCGTCAGCAGCAGTGTCTAGGTGTGTCGCACAGACGCTCCCCACTGTGTCGCAAAATGATGCATGTCTAAAAAGTGTGTCACCGACATGAAAAGTTTGGAAAGCTCTGCCTTAGCTTTTTCTTCTCCCGAAGCTATCCCACAAGACAGCAGAGATTTAGGATCAGAGCTTTCCTTCTCCTAGAAGGGCTTCCTTCCCAGGTGTACGAGCCCCACCTGCCCCTCACTTCCCTCTACTACAGCAAGTGCAAAAACCGCCTTCTTGACCACTGGACCCACTACCGTTCTCATCCACTCACAACAACGGAGCCTGTCTTCCCATGCAGGGGAAATCCCTAATACAGCAAGGCTTTGAGACTCATTGGCTCAAACCCTCATCTGGTTTAGCAGCTGCAGAAAACAACCTGAAAAAGCTGACAGTTTCCCATGAAGTACGAGAAGCTGCAAACATCAAAGGCTATCAGATAATTAGCGTTGACCATCATCAACACAAACACTTGTCTTTATGCTCAGCTGGATAACCCCAGAGGTCCACTTGGGTTCCGATATTGTGGCTACCCCAGGACAGGTACTTCTAGTAACAAGAGGCAAAGAATATACAGTGGTACCTCAGGTTACATACGCTTCAGGTTACAGACTCCGCTAACCCAGAAATAGTGCTTCAGGTTAAGAACTTTGCTTCAGGATGAGAACAGAAATCATGCTCCGGTGGCGCGACAGCAGCGGTAGGCCCCATTAGCTAAAGTGGTGCTTCAGGTTAAGAACAGTTTCAGGTTAAGTACGGACCTCTGGAACGATTTAAGTACTTATCTGAGGTACCACTGTAGCTATAAAAAGAGAACGGGTCCACTTGTTTGGAAAGGGCCTCGCAGAATTAATGGCACCTTTTGCAACCCATATACTGTATTGGTCAGCCACACACATCCCGGGACCGGACACCTTACAGGAAATGCTTGCAGCGGTCAAGATTTGTGAGTCCCCAATGAGCTGAACTGCTCTGCCACCTACAGCTCTTTTTGCTGAGGAGCAAAGCAACCAGAAAGCCAGAAAAGGGAATGAATGGGATTTGTGCATCCTGCAAAAGTAGGGATAAGAATCGCCCCGTTCACTCCAATGGTCTAACGCTGGAGAAGTTCCCCCCACAAGATTATACCGGAGTCACTTTGCTTCTAAGGAAAGGGAGGCGAGGGAGGAGAGAAGGGGGGAAAACCCAGCAACCTCAAAAAAACAAAACAAAAGACTCAAGGAAGTGCTGATAACCGCTTTAAAAACCAAAAACAAACTGAATTGCACAACATCCACTGCCTCTGTTTCGCTTGCAAATAACCCGAAGACCATCAGCTACCTTATTTCAACAAGAGCAATTGCAGCAACTAAAGCCCATTATGTTTTGTTTTGTCTTCAAAAAGTCAAGTACAGAAAATACCGCTGGATGTTGCCAAAACAGCACTCCCTTTTCACTAACAATAGCTTGAAAACCCAGTATTTGACAAAGGCTGCAAACCTCTTGTTCCCTTAAGCTAGGAGCAAAAAGGAGAGCTCGCTCCGCAGATCTTTGGGGAGTTGCGGCTGGCCAAGAAGAAGCGCCCCCCCCGACCTCACCAAACCCTTCAATTTTTGTATTTGTCTCTTTCCCCAGCCGCAAAAAAGCCACCTTGACCTGGGCCAGGACTGGATCTGCCTTCTTGCTCGGGGTTGTTTACGCGCAGCGAGACCTGCCCTCCCTTTTGTTTAAATTCCCCTCCATCCTCCTGTCAAAAAAGGGCCGCTTCCCTTTTGCTTCCCCTTCTGCGTGCGCAAAGCGAGCTCGTCTCTTTCGCTCGCTTGCAAAACTTTGCAGAGCACGACAGCAAGCCGTGCAAAAGCCAAACTGGGGGGAGACGGTCTTGTGGGCTTTTCGGGGGGTGAGGAAGTCTTCCCAAAGTTGCGGGAGCGGGGGGAACCGTCAGCCCTCTTTTATGACGGGCTGGGAGTGTCTGCCCCCCAGAAACCGGACGGAGCGCGCAGTTGCAAAAAAAAAAAGGCGCTCCGGGGAGGAGCTGCAACTTTGCAAGCGAGCTGCAACAGCTGGCCCGTGACCCCGCCGGGCGAGGGGCACCTTCGCCGGCTGCTGCGGCTGCCCGAGCTCCTTCCTGCCTCCGCCTCCGCCCGCCCCGGCAAAAGCAGGCGCTCACCGCATGGCTGGAGGTGGAAGACGCGCCTCGCCGTTGCCATCGCCGCCGCCGCCGCTCCGGGGCTGCGCTTCACACCATCGCCGAGGCGCGCCACGCCTGCCGCCTCGCCGCCGCCGTCGGAAGGAGCAGAGCAGCCCGAACTGAAAGCGCCCGCGCATCGGCCCCGGTTGCGGAGGGTGGAAAGGGGAAGGGACGGCCGAGGAGGAGCAGGAGGAGGCGGCGGCGGAGGCGCAGCAGAAGCGGCGGCGGCAGCAGCAGCCGCGCCGAGGGACACACCTCCCTCCCTCCCGCGCCGGTCCTAGCGCGCTTCCCGCGGCGAGGCTCTCCCCAAGGAGGCGTGGGAGGGAAGATAGACCCCCCCGCGACCTCCCGCTGCGCCCGCACCCTGGGGCGCCTCGCCCCTGGCGCGCTCGGGCCCCCTAGGGGCGCTTTCCAAAAGGAGGCGCAATTGCGCGCAGCAGCCGTCGAGCAGGACCCAGCGCCTCTTTGCGCAGGAACGCTGCGCCCCGATACAGAGTTGCCTTGAACTGATCTGAGATCCACGGGCAGAGTGCCGACTTGGATAAAATGTTGGGGAGGGGGCCATGGGCGTAGCCAAGGGGGGGGGCAGTGGAGGCAGATGCCCCCCAAATCAACAGAAATCAATAAAAATGCTTAAGTAACTGAGGTTCTGCTCCCCCTACCATAAAGCTTGACCCCTCCATCATAAATCCTGGCTACACCCATAGAGGGGGCCGTGCAAGCCCCACCCAACAAAATAGATACAAGATCACGCACAAACACCATTTGTAATGCCTATTAACTTTGAGGGGACCAACTCCCTCAAATATTTTTCGGGGGGGCGAAAGGACCTCGGCCCCTAGGAGTTGGCGTCTATGTCTATGGGTGATGGGTGGTATTCAAATTAAATAATAATAATTCGTTTTGCACGGATAAGAAGGGAGAAGCCCTGCGTATCTCGGTTGTTGCAGCTTCCCTTTGGAATTAGGATCTCTGGGAAGCACGCTTATTTTCCCTTATTATTTACCTATTGTTTAAGTGTGGAAACCTCAAAATGGTTTTAGGGTTGCCAGGACACCCCGAAATTGTTGGGCTTTTTTTTTTTTACCAACCCCAAAGTTGTTGAGTTTTTTTTACAAAAATACCAGGAGAACAGGTGTGAGTTTCATAATTTAACTATGCAATGAGTGGAAAAGCACAACATTCAGCTTCCGTTGGTTGTCTTTGGATTTCAGGAGGGAGGGAGAGGAGCCACTGTGCTCCAGAGGGAAAAGGGACCCCACAGCCCTCCACATGCTTGCAGATTACACTTCTCACCATCTTATTCCTGATTGGCCTTGCTGGCTGCTGGGAGAGTTCATAGATTTGTAGAGTTGGAAGTGTCCACGAGAGTCAAAGCCCCATGCAATGCAGGGATCTATGGGGTTGAATTCATGACCCCAAGGTTAAGAGTTTTATGAGCTACCAACTTACTCTGTTTACCACCCTGGGCTTCACTAGGAGCAAGGGTGGGATGCAAATGAAATAGATAGATAGATAGATAGATAGATAGATAGATAGATAGATAGATAGATAGACAGACAGACAGACAGACAGACAGACAGACACCAAAATCCAACCCACCCAGTATTCTTTGCAAGAAAGCCCAGCACCCAACAGATCCCAAACTGCCTCTTAAGAGAAGAACGGACCTGGAGACTCCTTCAAAACCCTCTCCAGTTCAGACTCTCAACTGGAAGGAAGGAAGGAAGGAAAAAGAAAAGGAAGGAAGGAATTGGAGTGATTTTTTTATCAGCTTTTGACTTTCCCAAGTAATTGACACAACTTCCCAAAATGCACATTCAGTTTGCAGAGATCAGAGTTCACCACTGCAACCAGTAGGGTCCTTGTAAACTTATCAGGGCAACCAGCTGCCCAACAAACCTCAGCCCACCTGCCTGCACCTGCCTTGCTTTGGTACTTACTTACAACCAGTCCAGGGGGTGGCGCTGCCGGCTGGAATCAACCTCCTCCCCTGTGTTGCCTTTGAAGAACTGGTTCAGCCTGTGGGACTCTTGGGTTCCTTATTTCCCTCTAGATATGGAACTGCCAAGTGGGAGAGTGGTGCCCCTCGCCAAAGAGCAGGGGGATAGGGGGTATTAACTAGCATTAGTTGGCTCCGCCTCTCATTGAGCTGTGGCTCCGCCTCTCATTCACGCTGGCTCCGCCTGCTGTGGTCCTTCCCCCCCCCTTTCCAGTCCCAACGGGCAGCAGCCATCGCTGCAGGCGAGTCCAGTGACCGCAGCCCAAACGAGTCTTGCAGTACTTTATAAGGACTATCAAATATATTGCGGGAAAAGCTTTTGTGGATTAGGGATGTGAAGTCTTACCTGGATAGCTCAGTCAGCAGAGCATGATGAGACTCATAATTTCAGGGTTTTGGGTTTGAGCCCCACCTTGGGCAAAAGATTCCTGCCTTTGCAGGAGGTTGGTCTAGATGACTCTGGTGGTCCCTTCCGACTCTACAATTCGAGGATTCTAAGAATCATGCAGGATCAGGTCGGCAGCCCATCTAGCCCAGCATCTCGTTCTCATGGTGGCCAACCAGGCGCGCATTATGGGATGTCCATAAGATGGACCCAAGTGCAACAGCAGCTCTTCAATTTGGGGGGGGGGGGTGAGAGGTTGGCATGTATGTTGGGGAGTTAAGCGCCAGGTCCACCAGTGTGAGGGGGGAAAGGCATCTGAGAGGTGGTACAAACTGACCGATATATTTGCCAGGGCAGAGCCAAGTAGACACAAACCAACAGTGGGACTGTGCAAAGAAGAGATGCACTGTCTAAAGAATATCAGAAGCCCCTTGCAGGATCAAAGGTCCAGCACCCTGTTCCCACAGTGGCCAACCAGGTGGGGAAAAGACAGGCAGGTTTCCCTGCATTGGTAAAACCGTAAAGATGCAAGGAACCCAGAGGATCATGTAGGAATATGCAAGAATATGCAGGTGGCCTGTATGGCTATTGAACCCACGACCTTGGCGCTATCACCCTGCTCTAACCAACTGAGCTAATCTGGCTCCGGCGGGAAGGTAAACGGTGTTTCCGTGCACTGCTCTGGTTCGCCAGAAGCAACTTAGTCCTGCTGGCCACATGACCCGGAAAAACTGTCTGTGGACAAACGCCGGCTCCCTCGGCCTGTAAAGCAGGATGAGCACTGCAACCCCAGAGTCGTTTGCGACTGGACTTAACTGTCAGGGGTCCGTTTACCTTTTAGACTTGCTAAAATGTATAAGAAGTGGCTCCACCCCCATCGTTCTGCCCGGACACTGAGGTCCAGCGCCGAGGGCCTTCTGGCAGTTCCCTCACTGCGAGAAGCCAAGTTACAGGGAACCAGGCAGAGGGCCTTCTCAGTACAGTGGTACCTCGGGTTAAGTACTTAATTCGTTCCGGAGGTCCGTTGTTAACCTGAAACCTGTTCTTAACCTGAAGCACCACTTTAGCTAATGGGGCCTCCTGCTGCCGCCGTGCCGCCGGAGCACGATTTCTGTTCTCATCCTGAAGCAAAGTTCTTAACCCGAGGTAATATTTCTGGGTTAGCGGAGTCTGTAACCTGAAGCGTCTGTAACCTGAGGTACCACTGTAGTGGCACCCGCCCTGTGGAACGCCCTCCCATCAGAGAACAACAACTACCAGACCTTTAGAAGACATCTGAAGGCAGCCCTGTTTAGGGAAGCTTTTAACGATTGATGCATTACTGTATTTAAATATTTTGTTGGAAGCCGCCCGGAGTGGCAGGGGATGCTCAGCCAGATGAGAGGGGTACAAATAATAAATAAAAAAGTCCCAAGTTCAATCCTCAACATCTGCAGGCAGTACTAGGAAACTCGAAGCGGTATGCAGCCGCCAGAACCATAGCTGTCAACTTTTCCCTTTTCTTGTGAGGAATCCTATTCGGAATAAGGGAATTTCCCTTTAAAAAAAGGAAACGTTGACAGCTATGACCAGGACCTGTAAACATTGAAGGCTTTTTTCTCTGTGATCCTTTAGACAGGACACTGCCTTATGCACTATTCCACAGTACAGTGGTACCTCGGGTTACATACGCTTCAGGTTACAGACTCCACCAGCCCGGAAATAGTACCTCGGGTTAAGAACTTTGCTTCAGGATGAGAAGAGAAATCGTGCTCCAGCAGCGTGGCAGCAGGAGGGCCCTTTAGCTAAAGTGGTGCTTCAGGTTAAGAACACTTTCAAGTTAAGAACGGACCTCCGGAACGAATTAAGTACTTAACCCGACGTACCACTGTATTGGCTACACTGGCCGGCAGCAGCTCTCCAGGGCATGAGGCTGGAGACATTCCTAACCCGTTGGACCCAGGAGCTTCTGTGTGCAAAGAGATGAGCTCCCCCTGAGCTAGGGCCCTTCTCATTTTGCCATTTATACGGCCCATTTCTAGGACCAGAGGAGGAATGACCGCTGGGAGGAGAAACGCCCTGGTGCATCTGCACAACCGGACGCCTTCCTTTGCCCTGGCTGCAACGAAACATGTCTCTCCTGCATCAGTCTCTGCAGCCGCAGCAGGTGCTGCAGTCTGCCAACAGCTTGACCTCACCCCCAAAGGCGCACTCCTCCGTTGTCTCCCGAGACGGACGAATGCCATCCCCCAAATGTGACAGCCGTATAATAATAATAATAATAATAATAATAATAATAATAATAATAATAATAATTTATTTATACCCTGCCCATCTGGCTGGACTTCCCCAGCCACTCTGGGTGGCTTCCAAAAAAATATTAAAATACTGTAATACATCAAACATTAAAAGCTTCCCTAAACAGGGCTGCCTTCAGATGTCTTCTAAAAGTCTGGTAGTTGTTGTTCTCTTTGACATCTGGTGGGAGAGTGTTCCACAGGGCAGGCGCCACTACTGAGAAGGCCCTCTGCCTGGTTCCCTTTAACTTGGCTTCTTGCAGTGAGGGAACCGCCAGAAGGCCCTCGGCGCTGGACCTCAGTGTCCGGGCAGAATGATGGGGGTGGAGACACTTCTTCAGATATACTGGACCGAGGCTGTTTAGGGCTTTGAAGGTCAGCACCAACACTTTGAATTGTGCTTGGAAACGTACTGGGAGCCAATGCAGGTCTTTCAGGACCAGTGTTATATGGTCTCGGCAGCCGCCCCCAGTCACCAGTCTAGCTGCTACATTCTGGATTAGTTGTACAGTAGTTTCCGGGTCACCTTCAAAGGTAGCCCCACGTAGAGCGCATTGCAGTAGTCTAAGCAGGAGATAACCAGAGCATGCACCACTCTGGTGCCTCCATGGACAGCTGGCCACAAAACACCCACGCCTGCGTTGCAAACTATTTGTGCATGGAAACATCAAATTATTTTTTTTACAGACCACTGCCCCTTTCCGGCTTTGTGCAGAGGCCTGTTTCTGCTCACATAGCCAGAGAGCATCCTTGGTGACGTGCCAGCAGCCGCATTCTTTTCAGAGGGCCTGGAGCAAGTCGCCTGCAGTCCCTGTCCCCCCCCCCACACACACACACCCTTAACATGCAGATTGCAGTCTCTCCCCTAGCGGGTTTGGCAAGATCAGAGGTTAGCCATTGCGACACAGGGCCCCGAGCAGCGCTTGTGCGAGAGCCCCCAGGAAGTCCCATGCCTGAAAATTTCCCATCCCATCCCTGCGATGGGAAGTGCTTGCACCTGAAAAACGTTCATTGCTCCGTTGGAAAATACCTTCTGCCCCACCTGGGGGCTGAGAACCACTTAAGATTACACCCCACACAACCCTCCTTTTGTTCTCCAAGTTTTCTCAGAAGAGAGGAGCGCATTTCTTGGCTGGTTAGATAAGGCCCCTCCCGGACATGGGTCAGATCAGCAACAGATATAATTTCTACTCAATAACCGCAACAAGGTTCTGGCCCTAGCATCTAAATTTTGTTTTAAATTCTGGCGGGGAATGACCTGGATAATGGATAGTTTGTGATGTGTTAGGTTTGTGTTGTTCTCGTTTGTTTGCTGTGAAGGTTTAGCAGGAAAATATTAAAAGGGTGCAGCTGGATCGTTCTAGCCCACTCCCCCGTTTCCCGTCACGGACAACCAGATGATTATGGGATGGGAGCCTGCAAGCAGGACGCGAGAGAAGGTGCGCTGGAATGCGCAGCAATTGCATCCAATATGGTGAGCTAGCATAGAACCCATGCTTCCTAACCAATATCCACTGATAGCCACTGATTTGGGTGGCTTTAAAAAAGGATTAGGCAAATTCCAGGAGGAAGATAAGGCTATCGCTGCAACTCTGGGGAGGATCCCACAGTTTAACGATTAAAAAATTCCCTTTATCATTAGCTTATCTTCTTTCTTTATACATGAAAGACAGATGTGGTGAGGAATAGCTCAGCTAGTTACAGCAAGGTGCTGATAATGCGAAGGTTGCAGGTTTGGTTCCCATAAGGGACAGGTGCATATTTCTGCATTGCAGGCAGGGGTTGGACTAGAATTCAGGGTTTCCTGAACTTGGGTCTCCAGCTGTTTTTGGACTACCATTCCCATCACCCCTGACCACTGGTCCTGCTAGCTAGGGATGATGGGAGTTGTAGTTCAAAAAACAACTGGAGACCCAAGTTTGGGAAACCTTGGCCTATCAGCGGTTCTCAACTTGTGGGTCCCCAGATGTTGTTGGACTACAACTCCCATAATCCCTGAGCTCTGGCCTTGCTAGCTAGGGGTGATGGGAGTTGTAGTTCAACAACATCTGGGTCCACGGGTTGAGAAAGGCTGGCCTAGATCAGGCATCCCCAAACTCAGCCCTCCAGATGATTTAGGACTACAATTCCCATCATCCCTAGCTAACAGGACCAGTTGGGAATTGTAGTCCCAAAACATCTGGAGGGCTGAGTTTGGGGATGCCTGGCCTAGATGATCCTCAGAGTCCCTTCCAACACTTTCTTTGACCAGATTTTTCTTTCTTTCCACAACAACAGTTATTGCAACTGATACGTGGAATAAAAAAAGACACATCAAATTATAACATCAAAAGCCACACAAAGGCGGAACTAAACTGAACATGAGCGCTTGCGGATTTTAGCCAGCCATTTACTAGTTAAGTGATTTGATTTCGTATCCTAATCTTTTGAACACGCTTTTGTAAGGAGGAAGGGAGTTGCTGCTTTTCGACTGGGAGATAATCTGCAACCCTGGTCTTCAACACATCTACCCGGAATGAGGTCACACTGAGTTCAGGAGCGTTTACTTCCTGATAAGTGTGCTTTGTCATGTTGAGGAACCTAGAATATGATTTCCTATTATTAGTAACACATCAAAGCAGCATCAGCAAAACCAACAAGTATTGTAGGAGATCCAGATTTAAAGAGATTGTGTCGGCTCCAGTTTTCGTCTGATCATTGTCAGATTCAGTTGCCTCTGGTTTTGGATTGCTAGAAGGAAGTCATTCTCATCTCTCACTCTGAAATGCAAAACTGGCAGGTGTTTTAAGGAACAAGGATCCCTGCCCAAAACCGCACATCTTTAATTTGCTCCCCGCCCCCAACTATGTTAGCATAAGGAAAATGAAATGAGTTTGTGCAGATTGAAAGGGATAACTGCTGAACAATCCCAACTCTGCCTATCAAGTGCGAGGCAAGGTTCACTCTGCAATTAAAAACACACATAGAGGGAGCAATTCTCAGTGATTAATCTAGCAGTTAATTAAAGCTTGCAGCCCTAGTCTACCTCATGACCCAGGAATCGGGGGACTGCTGGGTGGGGCAGGTGGGGCTCTGGAAGTGGGAGGCTCAATGAATGTGGCTTGTACACGAGACAAGGGGTCCCCAAGTGGTCTGCAAGTTTCATTCAGGCGCTTCATGGAACATCTCCGCATATCCATTGCATTAAATATCCCTATTTTTCATCTCTGCCAAGCTAAGCAGTTGGCTCCTTACCTCTCTCGCCCTGACCTAGCCACTGTGATCCACGCGACGGTCACCTCCAGACTTGATTATTGTAACTCACTCTATGTTGGGTTACCCTTGAGACTGACCCAGAAACTCCAGCGGGTGCAGAATGCCGTGGCGAGACTCCTTACAGGGTCCTTGCCGCGGGATCACATTCACCCGGTGCTATACCAGCTGCACTGGCTCCCGGTGGAGTACAGGATCAGGTTTAAGGTGCTAGTTTTAACCTTTAAAGCCCTATACGGCCTAGCACCCACTCTACCTACGGGACCGCCTCTCCTGGTATGTCCCACGGAGGACCTTACGGTCTTCAAACAAAAACATCTTGGAGGTCCCAGGCCACAGGGAGCTTAGGCTGGCCTCAACCACAGCCAGGGCTTTTTCGGCCGTGGCTCCGATCTGGTGGAACGCTCTGTCACAAGAGACTAGGGCCCTGCGGGACTTGACATCTTTCCGCAGGGCCTGCAAGACAGAGCTGTTCCACCAGGCCTTTGGCCAAGGCGCAATCGGACCCCCTCCTTTGTTAATCCTCACAGAACTCCAGCCCAATGGTTGCCATTAATTTGATTTTGAATTGATTTTTAAATGAATTGATTTTAGAATGCTGTGTTACTTTTATTGTTGTTAGCCACTCTGAGCCCAGCTTTGGCTGGGGAGGGCGGGATATAAATAAAATTTTATTATTATTATCTATTATTATTATTATTATTATTATTACTACTACTACTAGTATTGATTGCTAATTGCATTTTTATTTTGCATCTTACATTGCATTGCCACTTGAATCCTATGGATAAAGTGCAATACATTAGAAAGAAAAGAAGCCGTTCAGATGGGATTTCAAACCATGCAGCATCTCTAGCACAGAGCATTGCACTTGCTGCGACAGGCAGGGAAAAATAAAATAATAATTAAGTGTTCCGCCGTCAGCAATTTTCAAGCGGCTCAGGAGGAGAGAAATACTTGGGAACCGAGGCTGCAGGCTACATTCCATCCTGCACACAAAGGTTTTACCCCAACAGCACACAAGCACTTATCTGCCAAGCAAGAGACACTATCACAATTCCCAGAATAATAAAATGGTGAGAAGGGGATGGTTTGGAGACGACCTCTATCTGACAGAAGGGCACATTCCAGCTGAAGAATGCATTGCTGCCAGGAGGAAGGTGTGAAGCGAGGACCAAGGACCTTGAGGGTTGCAGCCTGGGCAGAAGAATGTGGGCTTGATACATAAAACTATGCCTGGATATTACGGAGAGGTTTTCCTCCTTCTGTCATGCTATGAAGACCCAACGGGGTCATTCCTTACAGCTGAATGATGGGAGACTCGGGGAAAGAATAAAGGAAGCACGGTAGTGATGGCAACCATCTCAGATGGCTTTAAAAAGTGACTAGACAATGGCTACTGATCACGTTAACTGCATGCCGTCTCCGGGATCAGAGACTGCGTACCTCCGAATGCGAGTTGCTGGGAAATCACAGTGGGAAGAGTGTTCTTAGAATCATAGAATCATAGAGTTGGAAGAGACCACAAGGGCCATCGAGTCCAACGCCCTGCCAAGCAGGAAACACCATCAGAGCACTCCTGACATATGGTTGTCAAGCCTCTGCCTAAAGACCTCCAAAGAAGGAGACTCCACCACACTCCTTGGCAGCAAATTCCACTGTCCAACAGCTCTTACTGTCAGGAAGTTCTTCCTAATGTTTAGGTGGAATCTTCTTTCTTGTAGTTTGGATCCATTGCTCCGTGTCCGCTTCTCTGGAGCAGCAGAAAACAACCTTTCTCCCTCCTCTATGTGACATCCTTTTATATATTGGAACATGGCTATCATATCACCCCTTAACCTCCTCTTCTCCAGGCTAAACATGCCCAGCTCCCTTAGCCGTTCCTCATAAGGCATCATTTCCAGGCCTTTGACCATTTTGGTTGCCCTCCTCTGGACACGTTCCAGTTTGTCAGTGTCCTTCTTGAACTGTGGTGCCCAGAACTGGACACAGTACTCCAGGTGAGGTCTGACCAGAGCAGAATACAGTGGCACGATTACTTCCCTTGATCTAGATGCTATACTCTTCTATACCCTGTCCATGTGCCCCTTGCAGGTTCCTCCACCAGCCTCTGGTCTGCCTCTGGTTGAGAATCCAATGCTGGACCAGACAGGCTTTTGGTTTGGCCCAGCAGCCAGGTTCTTCTCATGCCACACCAAATATACCCTTTCATCGAAAAAGAGCATGAGACAAATGTCAACAAGCGTTGGGAGCCTGGGAGAGGAGAATGGCCGGCCAGCTCACACAGAGCTCAAAGCCTCAGGGTAAACAACGCGGAGGAAACCCAACACTGATCCCACGGAATTAAATTAGACGGGGACATAAAGGCTGACATTTCTCGCGCACATTACGTGAGGCAGTTGTTCCGGTATGTACAGGGCTCAGTTTTACGGGTGACATGCACTTTTCCTTTGTTTTTGATCTAGTTTTCAGGAAACGTTTGCTGCATTTTATTTTTATTTTAAAAGCACTTTAACACAAACTGCTTGGAGAGACTTTATTATATTAAGCGGTACAGTTTCCTACAAATAAATGAAACGAGCAAGCAGGCGAAAGTAGGGTGCATCGAGGTTGATGTGGCTGCTCTTGGGGTGGTGTCTGTTGAGCTCAAATTAGGCTGTTCGCCTCTCTCCAGTCTAGAAGCAAGACGGAAAGGCAGGCCCAGAAATCAGAATAAGAAACTGCATTATACAGAGCAACACCATTGGGCACATCTAGCCCAATTCTGTCTACTCAGACTGGCAGCAGCCCTCTCCAGGGTTTCAGCCAGGAAGCCTTTTCCCAGGCCCACCTGGAGATGCCTGGGATTGAACCCAAGACCTTCTGCAAGCACAGGAGATGATCAACCTCTGAACCTGATGGCATCTCCGATAGACTGCCGTTTCCAATCCCATGATCCTGTTATTCCGCTCTTTTCCGGAGACGTGTGTCTGCTTGCAGGGCAGAAGAGAATCTCCAGGAACGAAGTGGGAGCAAACATTGCTCCAGAGTGCTGTGGCTCACGGTTTTAAGCAGGCAGAGCTGTCTCCTTCAAAGGCACAAAAGTCTCTCCATCTGCCTGGAAGCAGAAAGCTTGGCGAGGCTTTAGTCAAGCTGAGATCACGAGGCCGGGTGAAGATAGAAGGTTCATTAGCAGCTTAGAGTGGCCTTCGGGAGACTCCTTCACCCAGATTAAGCTTGGGAATATGTCACTCCCCCCAAATAATTTAAAATCATCTAAAGCAAAACACCTGCTTTTAGCAGGGGCCTGCCCTCGATGCATCATTTGCCAACACAGAAGTGAATTTTAGTGGGGGGGGGGAATGGGGCAAGAGAATAAAGTGACTCAGAATATAAGAAACTCATTTACCTCCAGAAGCTGATCTTGGGCATTTTTCCTGAGCCAGGATGAACAGTTCTGAAACAGATGCAAGATTTATAGGGTTTTCGTTTCCCCTCATTTTCATTTTACTTTCTGTTTATTCCTCTGTAAGTCTTAGGCTTCACTTTTTTCAATTTTAAACACTTCTCTATTTTTTCCTGAACTAATTTTTCCGATTTGTGCCATTTGGGCTCCTGTTCAACCGTTTCATCTTTCTCAACTTTCCTCATTCGTCCACGCAGGCTATAATCCAAGCCCGCTCCTTAATCTTCAGGTTAAACTGCTATAAGGCAGTTTAGTAAACCTTTAACTACTCGGAACTGATGGAAGGGATTTTTCTGGAGGTTTTCAATCAGGGCATAATAACCATTTTTTAAATAAAGAAAAACTTTATTTGCTAGTCTAACAATGCTTTCCCTTTACAAATCGCCCTCCTCTGTTTCATTCATGCATTATGTTCTCTCCTTATATTTCAGAGTTTATCTTCATTGTTCCTGCGCTGCAATTTAAGCAAATCTTTCAAATCCATTTTGTTTCTGGTCTGACTCGGTACATTTGCGATTGCAACCACTGGCTCACAGGAGCAAATTCACTGCTGCAAAATCTTAGAATCTGTTTTCATGCATCTGCGTGGCAATGCCACGTTGCGGCAGACTACCTATCGTACTTTTCGGAGAATTTATCTTTCTACACTGTATAGAAAGACAGGGCAAGGGGGCAGGTACAGTTGTACCTTGGGTTAAATATGCTTCAGGTTACATACGCTTCAGGTTACAGACTCCACTAGCCCAGAAATAGTGCTCCAGGTTAAGAACTTTGCTTCAGGATGAGAACAGAAATCGTGCTCCAGCGGCGCGGCGGCAGTGGGAGGCCCCATTAGCTAAAGTGGTGCTTCAGGTTAAGAACAGTTTCAGGTTTAAGAACGGACCTCCAGGACAAATTAAGTACTTAACCCGAGGTACCACTGTATTCCTGCCTGTCTCCAGAGTCTCTGACACTTCACCAGACAAAGACAGAGTCAGGCCCAGAACAGCAAGAACAAAACCAGCTGCTTTGGAAAGCAAAGTTCCTTTCCTACTGCTTTGCTAGCTAGCAGCCTCAGGTAAGTGACAGAACGCAGGCAATTAAGGTTAAGGCAGCTGCTCCAGCAAGCAGCCCTGTCTTTTTCTCCCCTGCAGAAGTGCTGCCGTGGATAGCTCCTTGTGGTTGCACAATCAAGACAGCGACAAAGTGCAGGGAGAATGAATGAGCAAGCAAGTCACACAAATCAATTAGCTCTGGCTGAGGAGAAGGTGGATTATACAGTATTTTTCCGTGTATAACATGCCCCCGTACAAGACTACCTATATTTTGCAGGACTCAAATTTAAGAAAATGGGGCCCAGAGTTGCTGAGCTTTGAACTTTTTTGGGGGATGATTGCCCAGAGTTTTTGGGATAATAATAATAATAATAATAATAATAATAATAATAATAATAATTTATTATTTGTACCCCGCCCATCTGGCTGGGTTTCCCCAGCCACTCTGGGCGGCTTCCAACAAAGACCAAAGATACACTAAAATGTCACACATTAAAAACTTCCCTGAACAGGGCTGCCTTCAGATGTCTTCTGAATGTCAGGTAGTTGTTTATCTCTTTGACATCTGATGGGAGGGCGTTCCACAGGGCGGGCACCACTACCGAGAAGGCCCTCTGCCTGGTTCCCTGTAGCTTTGCTTCTCGCAATGAGGGAACTGCCAGAAGACCCTCGGTGCTGGACCTCAGCGGGACCTCAGTGGGCACTGATGGGAGTTGGGGTTCAGCAGCATCAGAAGGTCACCTAGGAAATTTCCAAGCTGGGCATGAAGGCGACGGTCAATGTGTTTGTTCTCTGCAACCATCAACAAAGAGATACACTACTTTAATGATGGAGATTCTACTTGGTCCATAAGAATTATCGCCCAATGATAGACCCATCTTTCATGATGTGGTCATCAGCAAGTGTTATGGGTCAGGCCAAAAGGGGCCCATCTCATCCAGCACCCTGTTCTCCCAGTGGTTAATCAAAGGCGGGTGGCACTGTGGTCTAAACCACTGAGCCTCTTGGGCTTGCCGATAGGAAGGTCAACGGTTCAAATCCCTGCGATGGAGTGAGCTCCTGTTGCTCTGTCCCAGCTCCTGCCAACCTAGCAGTTTGAAAGCACGCCAGTGCAATAGGTACTGCTGCGGCGGGAAGGTAAATGACATTTCTGTGCACTCTGGTTTCGGTCACAACGTTCCAGTATACTTGAAGGAGCGTCTCCACCCCCATCGTCCAGCCCGGACACGGAGGTCCAGCGCTGAGAGCCTTCTGGCGGTTCCTTCACTGTGATCTGTGATCTTTAAAGCCCTAAATGACCTCGGCCCAGTATACAGGGAACCAGCCAAGTTACAGGGAACTAGGCAGAGGGCCTTCTACCTAGTGGCACCCACCCTGTGGAACGCCCTCCCACCAGATGTCAAAGAGAAAAACAACTGCCAGACTTCTAGAAGACATCTGAAGGCAGCCCTGTTTAGGGAAGCTTTTAACGTTTAATAGACTATTGTATTTTAAATTCCACTGAAAGCCGCCCAGAGTGGCTGGGGAAACCCAGCCAGATGGGCGGGGTATAAATAAATTATTATTATTATTATTATTATTATTATTATTATTATTATTATTATTATTATTCCATCTGGCAAGAAGCAGTTTAGTCCTGCTGGCCACATGACCCACAAAGCTGTCTGTGGACAAACGCCGGCTCCCTCGGCCTGAAAGCAAGATGAGCACCACAACCCCATAGTCGCCTTTGACTGGACTTAACCATCCATCCGGGGGTCCTTTACCTTTTTTTGAAAAAACACAACCAGATGCCCATTATTGGAAGCTCACAAGCAGGATCTGAGCACAAGAGCCCACTCTCCTCCTGTGGTTTCCAGCACAGGTGAGGCGACCAGAACTGCAGACAGTATTCCAAATGTGGTTGCACTACAGATCTGTATCTCTGCGTTAGGATTCTGGCACCATTATTCACAGTTCCTTTTATAATGATCCCCAGCACCAAACTTGCCTTGTTCAGAGCTGCTCCCAGTGGGTTGACATGTTCATCAAGATATCTCCAAGGTCTCATTCCTGGTCCATCACTGCCAGCTCAGAACCCATTTGCATATATGCAAAATTAAGGTTCCCGCCCCCTGTCACTTTACATTTGTCTACACTGAATTGCATTCCCCGTTTTACTGCCCATCCACTTAGTTTGAAAAGAGGTCCTTTTGGAGATATTCGCCACCTCCTTTTCTTTCAGAGACCCCAAACAATGTAGCTCTTGCACATTCCTGTAGACGAGGTCCCCTGCTCTCCATTTTTTCCAACGTTAAACATGGTCCCTTCCAAATATGGTCCAGCACAGCGGCGGAGGATCTGATGGGCCAAACGAGCAGGGATTTCCCCTCCGACCTCATGCCAGAGTTTCCTAGGAAATGGGTCTGTTTACTGCTAATTCTGGAATTTATTGGCTAGATCTGCCTTCCCAAAAGGCAGCCAGGATTGCAGTTTCTGGGCCAGCCGGGTGGACACACACGCCAAACAAATGTCCTTAATGGTGCTTTTGTGCCAAAATGCATTCAGGGCCGAGGGTGGCTGTTTTGTTTTTATTGTTGTGAGTAAACGCTGGCTGCACGCTCCTTCCCTAAAAGAGCTAATGTGGGACGCAGGCCCCTTTTCACAGCGAGAGGGTATCCCTCCCAGGCAAAAGCCAGAACATCTTGAACATCTTTCTCAAATCTCGATTTCTCCCAACAGGGAGGCCACATCTATGTTAGTGTTTAAGAGAGAAGGGGAGAATGAAATCTGTCAGCATTTACAAGCTCTATTTTCCCATGAGGAAAACCTCCCAATACAAACAATGGAACACAATCTGTAACACCGCAGTTAAGAGTGTCAGAATAGGACCTGGGAGAGCAGGGTTCAAATCCCCACTCAGCCCCATGATGCTCACTGGGGGGACCTTGGAGACCAGCCCTTGCCTCTCAGCCTAGCCTACCTTACAGGGTTGTTGTGAGCATATAAGAAGAAGAGTTTGGATTTGATATCCCGCTTTATCTCTACCCGAAGGAGTCTCAAAGCGGCTAACATTCTCCTTTCTCCACAACAAACACTCTGTGAGGTGAGTGGGGCAGAGAGACTTCAGAGAAGTGTGACTGGCCCAAGGTCACCCAGAAGCTGCATGTGGAGGAGCAGGGAATCGGACCCGGTTCACCAGATTACGAGTCCACAGCTCTTAACCACTACACCGTGTACACTACTTTGAGCTCCTTGGAAAGAAAGGGGGTATGTAAATATAATAATTAATTATTTCATTCTTATTCTTATTTAACACCTTTGGGATGTAAGAAAGCATCGTTTTCCGTTCCACCCTGTATAAGTCGCAGGCCGCACAGTTTCCATTCCACTGCAGCTGGTATTCCACCAAAACATACATTATTTGTCTCGCTGTCCACTGTGGCCAAATTACGTAAGCTACATAATTTACAGAATGAACTAGGTAAATTATGTCGTCAATAAGTCATTTCACAGCATTCATTTCAATGCAGAGGAAATGCAATGCAAAGCGGGTGAGGACATAATGAAATACCGTGGACGCTCAGGTTGTGAATGTGATCCGTGCGGGAAGCACGTTCGCAACCCGCAGCGTTCGCAACCAGCAGCGCCGCATGTTCGCATGCGCAGGTCGTGATTCAGCGCTTCTGTGCATGCACAAAGCGCCGAAACCCTGAAGTAACCAGTTCCGGTACTTCTGGGTTCGGCGCGGTGCGCAACCCAAAATCGTGAAATCTTAAGGGTCTGTAACCCGAGGTACAACTGTATGTTGAGTTACTTTTTAACTTCTTTTTTAAAAGATTTTTTGAATTTAATCTCTGTGGTTCTAATTTGTGTAAGCCACTTTGAGTCCCAGTCTGGGGAGAAACAGGATATAAATAACAACAACAACAACAACAACAACAACAACAACAACAACAACAACAGAGTATCATTTGCATAATTGATTGCATTATGGATATGGAATGAATAAGCGAACAGCCACAAATTCAATTCCTGTTTTCATCAAAAATGAATGACATCTCCCCCCCCACAGTCGATAAAACAGCTAGTGCTGAATTTCAACAATACATTGGTACCTCAGGTTACGAACGCTTTGGGTTACTTCGGGTTACAAACTCCGCTAACCCGGAAGTAGTACCTCGGGTTGAGAACTTTGCCCCAGGATGAGAACGGAAATCGCACGCCGCCGGCACGGTGGCAGCGGGAGGCCCCATTAGCGAAAGTATGCCTCAGGTTAAGAACGGTTTTGGGTTAAGAACGGACCTCCGGGATGAATTAAGTTCATAACCCGAGGGACCACTGTAATCTCACAGAACATGTGTCCTGTCTTCCCTGCGGGAGAGCGGCATTGCAGTGCACCTTTGTGTAAGGAGGGGGAAAAACCCAAGTAAATCAGACCTACTCCCAGTTCTGTTGGAGGGGAGGTAGTGTTGGCGCTCTGCCAAAGACACTCTACTCTGCACATGTTCAAAGAACTTCAAACACAACCCCTTCAAGGAGTTTCATGGGAGAGATTGCCAAGAAGCAGGCGAAAGCAGTGCCAAGAAGCAGTGTTGCCAGGGTGAAACCCTGGCCCAGGACTAGGAAGAGTGTCTGGGTATGCAGGTGGGACACACTAAAGCAGCTAGGTGTACCCAATGTCATATGTACGGGTGAAAATGTGCAGAACCTCTGGAGATGTTGCGGTGGCGCATGCCGTTCCCAGTGAGTGACCTATCATTCGAGAGCAGCAGCAGCACAGAGGAGGGCTGATCGATCCTGCATCAGTCTGTGGCTTCCGCAAAGGGGCTTAAAGGGCAGGGCTTACGTCAAACGAAAGTTTTGCTGGGTTAATGGTTTCAGCTGCTTCGGGGTAGATCAGATGTAAGCCGCAGTGGTGAATGAGCCCTAAAAACCGTGACCTTAAGAAATGTACAGAAAAATCCCCTTTCTGCCCAGGCAGTCGCCATCAGCACAGGAGCAGATCAGAAAGAGGCAGCGTCCGCTTGGGATGCTCTGGTTATCTCCTGCTTGGACTACTGCAATGCGCTCTACGTGGGGCTACCTTTGAAGGTGACCCGGAAACAACTAATCCAGAATGCGGCAGCGAGACTAGTGACTGGGGGCAGCCGCTGACACCACATAACACTGGTCTTGAAAGACCTAGATTGGCTCCCAGTACGTTTCCGAGCACAATTCAAAGTGTTGGTGCTGACCTTTAAAGCCCTAAACGGCCTCGGTCCAGTATACCTAAAGGAGCGTCTCCATCCCCATCGTTCTGCCCAGACACTGAGGTCCAGCTCCGAGGGCCTTCTGGTGGTTCCCGCCCTGCAAGATGTGAGATTACAGGGAACCAGACAGAGGGCCTTCTTGGTAGCGGCACCCACCCTGTGGAAAGCCCTCTCACCAGATGTCAAGGAAACAAACAACTATCTGACTTTTAGAAGACATCTGAAGGCAACCCTGTTTAGGGAAGTTTTTAATGTTTGATGATTTATTGTATTTTTAATATTTTGTTGGAAGCCGCCCAAAGTGGGTGGGGAAATATATTATTATTATTATTATTATTATTATTATTATTATTATTATTAAAGAGAGGAGAGATAGCACAAAATCTTCCTCTGGGGGCATCTCCGTGACCCAACACAGGCAAGGAGGGTTTGCAAATGCAAGATCTTCTGCTGGCAAGGGAGACCTGGAGATGCACATAGCTAGCTGAAGGTGCATTTCCTGTCCTGAGAAGCTGGGTGCATGAAAAATGCAGAACAAGACATTCACATTCGGATTCCAGATGCTGTATCTGCCACACCTGTGTTCCACTTGGTTTACAGGGCAAGGTTTGGAGGAGGTTCTTTATATTATTTAAGGAAGTGAACTCGACATGAATGCACCATTAGAAAACAGCTGTCACAGAGAGCTGTCACACTTAGCAATTATGGGGAACATCTACCATGCCTTGTCACATGGTGCTGGATGCATGTACCATGACCGCCTTGTGGCATGCTCTCTGCGCTTTGCACAATGCAAATGCATGGCAATTTGTGGCGTCGAAAACCGGTTCTCTGCTAGGGATATGCAAAACCCCTTGAGACATTTTGAGGGTGTTTCAGCTTCCCTTTGTATGCTTTGCTAAAGAAGGCACACCAAAAAACATGACTTAGAATTTTGCAGCGATTTGCCGTGTCAGCTCCACTGTCTACTAAACAGCCCTTAAGATCCTAATGCATCCAGGACCTGGGTTGCAAGGAGGCAGCAGCTTCTGTCCCGTCCTTTTTAATTTGAAATCGGCGCTCTTTCCATCGTGCTGTGGTTCGGCTTCTGCAAAAACGTACGTTATTCATCTTGCTATTGAAAAAGATTTCAATACAGTCATACCTCCGGTTACATACGCTTCAGGTTGTGTTTTTTTGGGTTACAGACCGCCGAAACCCAGAAGTACCAGAACGGGTTATTTCCAGGTTTCGGTGGTCGCGCATGCGCAGAAGCGCTAAATCGCACTTTGCGCATGCGCAGAAGTGCAGAATCGCAACCCGTGTGTGCGCAGACGCACCGCTGCGGGTTGCGAACGTGCATCCCACACAGATCACATTCGCGTCCACTGTAATGGCAATTGATGTCAATGCATTTCAGCGGAATGGAAATGTCAGAAAAAATGCGCAACACAACGTAATTATTGATGGAGTAATTGTGGAGTTAAAAAAAACAAACAGTGACCATATCTGCTTGCGTGATTTCCATTCCTGACCTCAAGACGAACGTAAAAACCGAGGCAACGTCCACCTCCAACACTCAAATACGCTTTGCAGGAGAACGCATTACAATTCAGAGCAGCCCCCCGACTCCACAGTCAAGAAATCCCAGGGCGTTTCAACCGCTTGAGTCAATCGCAGAGCACTGTGTTTCTGCATGGAACTGCGAATGACGAGATCGCTTGTGCCAGAAGGACAAAGAGGTGATACACGAGACCATGAGCTTGGCAGGCATTTCTGAGTCTTCCAGCTCACCCCGGCCTGTGACTCATCCTGCGCACATGTAGGCTTCATATACGCCGAGCATTTAAAGTATGCGACTTCACCCAAAGAAACCTGGGAGCTGGTATCTGTGAAGGAATTGTAGCTCTGTGAGTGGCAAACTACACTTCCCTAGATTCTAGGGGGCGGGTGCTTTAAATGCAGGGCGGGCACGTGGAGCTTTAGTCAGTACCAGGAAGGAAGAGTCCGTCAGAAAATGGTCCCAAGGATCCCTGGGATCCGTAGTTTGTTCAGGGTACTGGGAATTGTAGCTTTATGAAGCATAAAGTACAGCTACCAGGATCCTTTGGGGAAATTATGTTATAAAAATATGCATTAAAGGCATGGTTTGTACGCCGCTGACGTGGGTGGAGCTGTGGGTTAAACCACAGAGCCTAGGGCTTGCCGATCAGAAAGTCGGCGGTTCGAATCCCCGCAACGGGATGAGCTCCCGTTGCTCAGTCCCTGCTCCTGCCAGCCTAGCAGTTTGAAAGCACGTCAAAGTGCAAGTAGATAGATAGGTACCGCTCCGACAGGAAGGTAAACGGCGTTTCCGTGGGCTGCTCTGGTTTGCCAGAAGCGGCTTAGTCATGCTGGCCACATGACCCGGAAGCTGTACGCCGGCTCCCTCAGCCAATAAAGCGAGATGAGCGCTGCAACCCCAGAGTCGGCCATGACTGGACCTAATGGTCAGGGGTCCCTTTACCTTTACCTTTGTACGCCGCCAGTAAAGTAACAAAAGGCTGAAGCGAGTTCAAGAGTTGGCAAGCTAGGATTAATGGGTGGGCTGGTAGCCAATTGACCCCCTGTTTCTTAATGACAGGCTGTGGTCAATCTGTACGCGGGGAGAAGGTACTCTGCCCATGCTTTAAGGCACTCTCTTCCTGTATCGATTATTCTATTATCAGGTACCAAGGAAAGGCTTTACACAGCTACAGGACTGTCTTCACAAGGAAGCTCCCTCTCTTCCCATTTTGGAGGAGATGCATAACTTTCTTTTCATAAGGTGCTTTTTAACAAACTGACTTCTTCTGCTGCAACAGTCTTGTTCTGCCAATATCTTCTTAATGATTGGAGAAAATACCAAGGGCTAAGAGTTAAATGTCGCCTGTGTTCTTTATGTGTGTGTTGTCTTTCTGTCTGCCCTGTTATATTTTGAGTAACTCCAATGAGTTCAAACGGCAGTAAAATCCAAACCTAACAGGTTGCCTGAAAAATAGGGATGTGGGATTTTGTGTTTCCCTAGGAATAGACTGGATTTTCACCTTGTCTTAGAAAAACTCATGTTATAAGTTCCCCCCAATTTTATTTCGGCTTTAAAGGTAAGAGTTTCTTTGATTTCAAAGTATTTCTGGACGGCTTAATATTCTAGTAATTCCTAAGTGGTTCACAAACAAAACAAACCCATAATTTTTAAAAAACAAAACAGGGATAAATACAGAAAACCAGCCAAGACGTCTAGTTTCTCCACATCACACACCTCTATCATAAACCTGCTTACTTGCCTTCTCTCTAAATAAAAAGCCCCAAACTTTGCTACCTGTCCATGCAGGGAAGCCCCTTCGATAGTTTTGTTTGCCTTTTCCTGCTGCCTCCAGTCCCCTTGGAAAGACTCAAGGCCTGAACAAGCTGTTCTTGGAACAACTCAGAGCAGACCCTCCGTGTCGGAGCCCCCACAGCTATTTTCCCACCGTCGCACGGCAGAATCGTGGACTTGGCTCCGACGCCGAAGGCCCCAGTTTATCAGGAAGCCCTTTCCACACGCCCTGACCCCACGGCACATCCCCAGGGCTGGAGCCACCTCCCAGGTGCTGGAACCGCAGGGGACGGGTCCCATTCAACTGTCAAGGGAATGCTGCAGAACGGGATCTGCGGAGTCGATCAGCAAAAGCAAGAATCTCTTGGCTCCAGCCTTGCCTTCCGTACCCATCCTTGGTTTCCTTCTCCGTTGCAGCACTTAACAACCACCAGAGCACCTATTCCATACTTTCACAGGTCATTAGCCCAGCAGAACATCACGTCTCCGGCCAAATTTTATTACGCCGTGTGCCCCAGCAGACACTACCGTCTGTTAGTACACAGAGATTTTTGGCATAGCAGGCAGGCAAAGATGCTTCCAGTTCCATTGCAACTATTCCGGATGTGTGTTTGTATTGGAGAGCTTTGACCGCAAGAGGGTTTCAGATACCATGTGGGGTTCAATGTTCTTGCATATGCTGTCTGCATTTATTCTTCTTTGGCGATCACGCATAGCTGAGTAAGATTGTCTTCCATGAACACGGTCTTAATTGTGAGTCCATAAGTGACTGTGGAGGCCAATTCTGGATCCACACATCCTTCCACAGTGGGGACATTGGTTTCCGGGCGGGAGCTGATCACGGTGTGGATTTGCCAGGTGTGCCTTCCTCTTAGCACGTTCCTCCCTTTCATCCTGAGTTCGAGTGTCTTCAAAGCCCATGACACCTTTGGTAAAGGCTGTTGTCCAATTGGAGCGCTCGCAGGCCAGTGCTTCCCAGTTGTCGGTGTTTATACTACAGTGGTACCTGGGGTTAAGAACTTAATTCATTCTGGAGGTCCCTTCTTAACCTGAAACTGTTCTTAACCTGAGGTACCACCTTAGCTAATGGGGCCTCCCGCTGCCGCCACATGATTTCTGTTCTCACCCTGAAGCAAAGTTCTTAACCTGAGGTACTATTTCTGGGTTAGCGGAATCTGTAACCTGAAGCATCTGTAACCCAAGATACCACTACATTTTTTTTAGATTTGCCTTGAGACAGTCTTTAAAGCTCTTTTGCTGACCACCAGCATTACGCTTTCCATTTTTAAGTTCGGAATAGAGTAGCTGCTTTGGAAGACGATAATCAGGCAACCACACAACATGATTACCAGTGTCAAAGCTGTCTGTATATTCCTTATCTAGCAGCGCAACTGCATCTCTCCCCAGAAGAGAACTTTGCTTTCTCCCAATTTCCAGAAAGGCAGCTCTGCTGGTCTACAGCTGCCAAACCAGTCAAGAGTCTTGAGGCATCTTAAAAGGCACAATAAATTTATTACGGCAAACGTTTCTGCTGACCGGAGTCCACTTTCTCAGAAGCGCACCCTCGTTCGCAAATGTTTATAGTGTGGATCTGTCCATTTTCGTTTCTCATTTTTCAAACATAGGCTCCATTTGCCTCATTTCTGCATCGCTTTCTGAATGTTTTATTTAAAATCCTCCCAGAGATTCCTCAGTGCTTTAGCATCCATTAATCCTAACACACATATTTTTCTTTGCAATTTTGCCCAACGTGCAGATTTTGCAAGTGATTTCCCCTAATACAGTGCATATTCTTATGTTTTTCTCACTAATATATGCATTCTTAAGCACACATTCCCATAATATGCACATTTTTTATGGTTACAGAAGTGCAGATTTTGAAGAATAGTTGCATTTTGGTTCACATACCGCTTCAGGACACATGGATTAATTAGATTTGCATCCAAATGCAAACAAGGCCCAATTCCTTTTTCTATCCTAGTCATAATACCCTTCGTTCCTCTTTAGAAGTGATAAAATACCTTTCTGCTTTCAGTATTATGAACCAAGCTAACAAAATCAAAAGGGCCTTGTATTTCAGATGTAAGATAAAAATAAATTGCTTACATAGCCCACTAAAAGCTTTGCAAGCTTGAACTTTGTATTCCTCAGGCAGCAGAGTTCAGACCGAAGAGGAAAACAGAAGCAGAGACTGATGTGCGTGCATCTGAATCCATCCAGATTCTGCATTCTTATATTTGTAAAAGATAAACCACATCTTTGCAGGGCATTAGAAATAGGAACTGGTCCAAAGATATGTTATCTGTCAAGATCTGATCCACAACACAGGACCAAAATAATTACTAATGTTCAGTTCTTTTTGTACAATCCCCAGTGCGTCACAGGGGCACGGGTGGCGCTGTGGGTTAAACCACAGAGCCTAGGACCTGCCAATCGGAAGGTTGGCAGTTCGAATCCCCGTGACGGGGTGAGCTCCCGTTGCTCGGTCCCTGCTCCTGCCAACCTAGCAGTTCGAAAGCACGTCAAAGTGCAAGTGGATAAATAGGTACCGCTCCAGCGGGAAGGTAAACGGCGTTTCCGTGTGCTGCTCTGGTTCGCCAGAAGCGGCTTAGTCATGCTGGCCACATGACCTGGAAGCTGTATGCCGGCTCCCTCGGCCAATAAAGCGAGATGAGCGCCACAACCCCACAGTTGGCCATGACTAATGGCCATGACCTAATGGTCAGGGGTCCCTTTACCTTTACCTTTCATGTTCAGTTGGGAAATGGTGGGCTTAAGGTTTTGGTAGGAACAGGTGAAGCAGCTGATTGAAAAGCGAGTTCCTCCTTGGAACAGATGCTCTCAAGGAAATATAAGATAAAGGTAAAGGGACCCCTGACCATTAGGTCCTGTGGCAGATGACTCTGGGGTTGCGGCGCACATCTCACAGAACTTCTGCTTTCTGGGCTGCAAAGAATGAAAGGAGCAACGAAAGTGCCCCAGCTCAAGTGGGTTATATAACGCTCCCTTCGTTCAAGGCAGAATACGTCAACAGATGCTCGGAAAGCAGCTCTCACTAAGAGAAAAACGTAAATCTCATCCAAAGCCGTACTGCCTCTTCTCCCGTGCAAGAGCTGAATTTAAAGCTTCGCCATCCAGGGTCTCCTTGTCAACATCTCCTTTCTCTTTCCCTCCGTGCTATTTCGCTATGACTCAAACCGAGGGAATGCATGCCTGCTATTGCCGGAGGCATCCTTCGCTAGATAAGGAGGGTAGTTATTTTTAAACGCTCAAATGTACGGATGGACAATAAGAGGCTCCGAGTCCAAGATTTCCTGCTCTTAAACATAAAGTGCAGAGGCACGGCGCATATTCGGCAGTAGCAAAAAGGATGCTTGACAACAGCCTTAATTGCACCTGGAAGCCACAACACAAGAGCACTCTCCTGTTGAGCACCACAACCAGAGGGGGAAAACAGAGCCATGCCCCAGTTACTGAAACACACACAAACATTGGTTTTGTTTTTTCAGAACGAAAAGCATGTCACTAATTTTTGTTCAAATTACTTCTCTCTCTCTCTCTCACGCACTCACACACAAATATTGAAAAATGGGAGGGATTTCACTTTACCCGATATTGTCACGAACATCGTGTCAGGGAGCGCTGGGACCCACGGCGCATGACGGTTGCAACTGGCGACCAGAGCGTGTGCCCCAAACAGCGAGAGGCAGCCTAACTTGCCAAGCCATCTTCCGTGCCAAAAGATGGACCCGAGAAGCCAAGAACCGTCCTCATCCTCAGCTGATGCCCACAAAGCAGATCTGCCAGTCATGTGCAACTCAGAGCCGTGTGCGAGCTCTGCTGAATTCTACTTCCGAACATTGCAAACAAGAATTGTGAGAGCCTGGGATGTGGTTTTGAGAAACCTTCATACTTCAGAACGTCGCCTTTTATCTCGCTGTCACAGCCTTAACAGCTGCTGACAGGTCGGAAGCAGCATGCAGAACGCAGCGAACACTTGGTACATGCTAGCCTCAAACGACACTGAATCAAGAAGGGGATGTGTGTCGGAAAGCATTTTTTAAAAAGGGGGTGGGAGAGAATCAGAAGGTTTTGCTTCCCCAGCTCGTTGAAAGAACAGCACTGTAGGTTCTCAATTCCTCTCATTCCACACGACATATTTCACGTTAAGAAAGTGCATCAGAACTGCACATGCATTGCTGAAAACAATTTAGGTCTGGAGATCAGGATGGTTGCCTTCACAAACAACGACGCTGAAGTCCTGCTCTGCTGCTGCACACCGGTGACATTTATGACTCAAGATCTGGTACCAATTGTTTTTAAATGAAATAAGCCTTTGTAACGTAACTGTTAGGGACGCAGGTAGCACTGTGGGTTAAACCACAGAGCATAGGACTTGCCAATCAGAAGGTCGGCGGTTCGAATCCCCACGACGGGGTGAGCTCCCGTTGCTCGGTCCCTGCTCCTGCCAGCCTAGCAGTTCAAAAGCACGTCAAAGCGCAAGTAGATAAATAGGTACCACTCCGGCGGGAAGGTAAACGGCGTTTCCATGCGCTGCTCTGGTTCGCCAGAAGCAGCTTAGTCATGCCTGCCACATGACCCGGAAGCTGTACGCCGGCTCCCTCGACCAATAAAGCGAGATGAGCGCCGCAACCCCAGAGTCAGCCACGACTGGACCTAATGGTCAGGGGTCCCTTTACCTTTACGGTAACTGTTGCCAGCCAACCCAAATGGGAATGAATATTGTACCATTTCTATGCTTTGCTTGCACCTGGCACCCGATATTGAAGGGCACAATGCGAAAGAACCAGGTCCGGCCTGATCCAGCGGACTTGGATTGAAACCCCGATTTCGCCTCCTTCGTCCTTTATCACAGGGGTGGCTCACCTCTGAGCCTCCCCACGTGGCTGGACTACAACTCCCATCATCCTTGGCTACTAGCCCATGCAAGTTGGGGGTGATAGGAGTTGGAGTCCAGCAACATCTAGAGAGCCACGTTAGTCACACACACACACACACACACACACACAGTACGAGCTTCAGCTCTATCCTACACCACTTTGTCAGCTTCTACCATGGCTTCTACTATGAACAGGGCTGGCCTACAACTTCTTTAAAGAGCTGGGCCTTTTCTGTGGTGGCCCCCCAGTTGTGGAACGCTCCTCCCAGAGAGGCTCGCCTGGCACTACCATTGCACGTCCTTAGGTTCCAGGCAAAAACATTCCTTTTCCCCCAGGAATATTAAATAATCTATAGCCTGTGAAAGTGTGCGTGACTATTTTATCATTATTATGCTGTCTCTCAGTATGTCTTTTATTATGTTTTTATCACTGAAGTTCTGCAATGTGTTTGGAATGTTGTACACCACCCTGGGATCTTTTGATAAGGGCAATATATAAACTGAATAAATATAAATGAACAACAGCACACGACTGCCAGCAAATCACACGGATCCTTGGACTACATAATACATTCAGATCGTGTTCTGCTAGAGGCAAGAGTGCAGAGTGCTTGTGGTTCTGGGGAGTGAATGATGGCAGCGATCGCTTGAGCACCATCAACTGTTTTAAGTGAGGAACTACTTAAATGCACTCTGAACGGCTTGACACTCCGGAATCAAAAGCTCCCATGAATGCAGAACAATCCCACTTCTGTGCAAGCTCAGCCTAAAGCTGAAACTTCCAGAAATAAAAAATTTAAACCCTGTGGTTTCGTTTAAGTCCCACCACAACAAAACTGGTCTACACAGGATTTTGCCATCAAAACTCTTATGGGCCAAGCATGCTTTTCCCCTATGGAAGATGAATGCCAGCTATTGAGTGCAGAACTGATTCCATGCTAATTCAGAAATGGGAAGAGCGGCACAAGATGGGCAGCAGAGGACTCTTTGGGACTGGGGGGTATTGCTTGTTCTCGTTGATGTTGTGCCATGCATTTTTGTGGTTTTACAGTGTAAACCGCCCTGTGATCTTCTGGTGAAGGGTGGAATATAGATATTATCTTAACAAAAAGGAGTGCCAGAACTCGCCATGAACACCTCTCCTGTAATCTTAGAACGGCAATGGCACCCACCTGAGAGGTGCTGGAACTAAGGGGCTTCACCGATCAAAACCAAGGCTGGGATTGTTGAGAGAAGGCAACAGAAAGCAGAGACTGCAACCAGCATGAAACCAGTGTGCTGTGTCTGCCCTGCCGAGGCTCACGAAATGCATTCCTGGTAAACAGACACATTTCGTAGTATATTAGAATCATCGTCTCGTAGAGCTGGAAAGGACTCCAACCTGACCTAAATTTGTACTATGACTCAGTCTGCTTAGATTGGTTGAAAGAGTGGATAACATTACAAGATGGAGACCTATTGGATTTGGAAGGGTTTAACAACCGTTATGGGTGGCATGCTTATTTAGGATATGAAAAGGTGAAAGTCCACAGGGGATTTCTTAATCACATCATAAGGAAACCAATATCTAGAGTATGGGTAAAATACAAGGAATTACTGGAACCTAAGACACCCTGGAGGGACGCGGGTGGCGCTGTGGGTTAAACCACAGAGCCTAGGACTTGCCAATCAGAAGGTCGGTGGTTCGAATCCCCGCGATGGGGTGAGCTCCCGTTGCTCGGTCCCTACTCCTGCCAACCTAGCAGTTCGAAAGCACATCAAAGTGCAAGTAGATAAATAGGTACTGCTACGGCGGGAAGATAAACGGTGTTTCCATGCGCTGCTCTGGTTCGCCAGAAGCGGCTTAGTCATGCTATCCACATGTACGCTGGCTCCCTCTGCCAGTAAAGAGAGATGAGTGCCGCAACCCCAGAGTCGGCCACGACTGGACCTAATGGTCAGGGGTCCCTTTACCTTTACCTTAAGACACCCTGGTGGATTTCACCTTTAGAAGCGATAATGGTAAAAAAGAAAAACATGGAACAAAATTGGGCTATATATAAGGATTTACTAAAGGAAAAAGGACTCCAAGCGTCCTGTAGTCCAACCCCTTGCAATGCAAGAATCTCAGCTAGATCATCCATGAGAGATAGCCATCCAACCTCTGCTTAGAAACCTCCAACGAAGGAGAGTCCACCATTTCCCAAGGGAGTCTGTTCCACTATCCAACAGAGTTTATATACTGCCCCATACCCTGAGGTCTCAGGGCAGTTCACAGAAAAGATGACAACATATATAAACAGAATAAAAACAACAACCTAATAACACACACAGCCCAGAAAAGAGCCACATTTTAAAAGGGCATCAGATGTCAAACTGATCAACCAAAGGCCTGGTTAAAAAGGAACGTTTTTGCCCGGCGCCTAAAGGTGTATAATGAAGGCGCCAGGCAAACTTCCCTGGGGAGAGCATTCCACAGAAGGGGAGCCACTGCAGAGAAGGCCCTGTTCTCGTGTTCCCACCCTCCGGCCCTCTTGAGGAGGCACACGAAGGAGGGCCTCAGAAGATGATCTCAGGGTCTGCGTAGGTTCATATGGAAAGAGGCGGTCCTTGAGGTATTGCGGTCCTGAGCTGTTTAGTCCTTCCTTGCAAGGTAAAAGTAAAGGGACCCCTGACCATTAGGTCCAGTCATGACCAACTCTGGGGTTGTGGTGCTCATCTCGCTTTACTGGCTGAGGGAGCCGGCGTACAGCTTCCGGGTCATGTGGCCAGCATGACTAAGCCGCTTCTGGTGAACCAGAGCAGCGCACGGAAACGCCATTTACCTTTCCACCAGAGTGGTATCTATTTATCTACTTGCACTTTGACGTGCTTTTGAACTGCTAGGTTGGCAGGAGCAGGGACCGAGCAACGGGAGCTCACCCCGTCGTGGGGATTCAAACCGCTGACCTTCTGATCAGCAAGTCCTAGGCTCTGTGGTTTAACCCACAGCGCCACCCGCGTCCCTTCCTTGTACCTTGAAGCTATTGGTTTGAGTCCTAGCCCCCAGAGGAGTAAAAAAAAAGCTTGTTTCCTCTTCCATGTGACAGCCCCTGAGATACTTGAACATGGCTCTCAGTCTCCACTTTTTCAGGCTAAACAAACCCAGCTCCTTCAACCGTTCCTCATCAGGCTTGGTTCCCAGACCCTTAATCATCTTGGTTGCCCTCCTCTGCACACCTTCCAGCTTGTCGGCATCCTTTCGCAGCTGCAGCTCTTGGAGCGTGTCCTTGGAGACACCCAGCGGATCACAATAACCATCAAATGCACATGTGCTAGAACACACTTCGAAACATGATACCTGAAGGCACGACTGTGCTCAGAGATCATCGAAACAAGGTGTGGCTGACTTCTAGCAGAAGAGAACGCCCTGGACTGCAATGACAAACTCGCTGCCCCCATTTATTAAAATGGGCGTCTTTTGAATAGTATCGTCAGGTGCTTATGGGACAAGTTCTTGCAACAGTCATTAGCAAACCTGAAAGTTGTTACTATGTGCCGACGCTATTTAGTCTTCCTCGTGCCTCGCCCCATTCTGAAGACTTGGGCAAGGAAGCTAATGCCCTACCGATGTCTGGGGAGCGGCGGGAGGAAATAACCCCATAGGTTTAGGAGTCAAAGTAGATTTGAGGCTAGTTGCTCGAATGGAATTAATACGCACATTCCTAATTTAATGTAACTGGTACCCAAGAGCCCTGAACAATCTTGGCACCACAACTGGCAGCGAGTATTTAAAATGAAATTTAAAAAATCTCTCCCTCCTTGCCATGATCCCAACAAAAACAGCCTAAAGGAAGACGCCATTTTTCATTGCATATTTTTAGGCGCCAGGCAAAAGCATTTCTCTTCAACCAGCCGTTCGGCGTCTATGGCCTTTTAAATGTGTCAGGGTGTTCGTGTGATTGGTTTATTTTGCTTTCATTTCATTCTGTATTTTTGTGTTTTCGTTTTGCACTTTTTATCTGATCTTCAGACGAAGCGTGGTATACAAATCCGGCAAATAAGTAAATACAACGTTTGCATTTCAAGGCAGAGAATGAAACTTCTTCATCTCAGGATTGTCAATTCGAATCCCATGTTGGGCAGAAGATTCCTGCGTTACAGAGGTGAAATCAATTTAACGTCTGAAGATTAAACGGAGCCAAGCTATTTCGGCAGCGGGGGCAGAAATCACTGACCTGCCTTAACACGAAACAAATTGATGCGAATTACAATTAAAATAAAGAGCACTTCGCTGAATGGGGCAGTAGCTGGAGGGTGGGATTGAAGTTGCTAGGCAATAACAATTATACACTTCGACGCTGATCACAAAATCCAGCACAGAAGGACAACGAAGTGAATAGTGATTTATTAAGTGGAAGCGCGAGACAGTGTGCATTTATTGAGGAAATCATCTCTCCCCTTTCTTCTGTCTCTCCAAAGCAGATAATGAATTCCTGGGGTTTTTAATTTTTTTGCTCCTAAGTCTGCTGTATTTGTTGTCACGATGTTGACAAGAACATTTTGAAAACTCCCAAGGCTGTAGGACCTCAGATGACTCCGAAAGATATCCAAGCCTAGAATGTACTTGGTCCTCCAGCCTGGAGGGCAAATGTGAACCCCCAAACCTGTCTCTCTCTCTTTCTCTCTGGCCCTGGGACCACCCCCAGGCTGCCCCCCCCTTCCCAGACACCCCCGTCGCTGGCCTTTTTATACAAACCCCTTAAATGTTGTTTTTTTCCAGAATGGGATGTGTCAAACTCTGATAATGTCTCTTGCTGGCCTGAGCGAAGGATGGAGAGGGGTGTGTTAGTCAAAACCAGCCTCCTCTTGTATAAAGGTAAGCATTACCTTGGTCGTCTCTGACCTCACCCACCCCTGGTGTCAGGAGTTCGTGCAGGAGCCAGGCCCTGTGACCAGTAGGGCTTCGCAGGACAGGGGCCTTCCTAAGTTTGTTCTGGAAAGGCAAGGTAACTCACTGCACCTGGTGGCAAGAGCCGGGAAGGGATATAAGGTCAGCATTTCCTTTCAGCTCTTTGCCAAAGCAACACTCTTCCTGCCTTGCTGCGTTTGGCTTCTTGTTCTCAAGCCTCAGACCTCGGCTTCTTGACTCCTTGCTTCTCGGCCCTCAGACCCTTGACTTCGTGACTCCTTGCTTCCTGACCCTTGGACCCTTGACTTCGTGACTCCTTGCTTCCTGACCCTTGGACCCTTGACTTCCTGACTCCTTGCTGCTTCTCAACCCTCAGACCCTTGACTTCATGACTCCCGACTTCATGACCCTCGGACCCTTGACTTCATGACTCCCTGCTTCCTGATCCTTGGACTCCTGGCTTCTGGACTCTCGTTCCTGCTCCCTGGTTGTCAGGGAACTGCCATCGGAGTGAGAGGCGGAGGCAAGGCTCCAAAGCGATGCTGGAGAACGGCCCAGCAGGGAGAGAGGCAGCTCATCGGCTGGGGAAGGAAATCAGCGTAACACCAGGGATAAAGGGGGGCAGATGGGGGAATCGGCGAGGGGGCTCCAGGATTCCTCGCCGGAGACCAGCGGGGAGAGCACAGGTCCTCCGCTGCCCACACCCACCCTGCGCAGAAGACTTCCGCGCAGGGAGAGTAGGCGGAGACTTGGCGTCAAAGAACTTCTTTGCTGGAAGAGGTTCAAGAAACGCCCACTGACGGATTCTGCTAGCGACTGAAACAGCCACAAAGTGAAGGGCTGTCCAGACAGAAAAGGTTTAACCAGGCAACCTAACCCGGACTGGCGGCAACGTACGCACGAGCAACCCCTATAACCATTACACTGGTCTACACAGGCTTTTTTCATCAAAGCTCTTATGGGCCAAGCATGTTTTTCTTCTATGGAAGATGAATGTGCTGATTTCATGCTAATTCAGAAATGGGAAGAGCGGCACGACATGGGCAGCAGACGACTCTTCGGGACTGGCGGGTGTTGGTTGTTCTCGTTGATGTTGTGCCATGCATTTTTGTGGTTTTACACTGTAAACCGCCCTGTGATCTTCTGGTGAAGGGTGGAATATAGATATTATTATCTTAAAAAAAATTGGCACGCACCTGAGAGGTGCTGGAACTAAGGGGCTTCTCCGATCAAAACCAAGCCTGGGATTGTTGAGAGAAGGCAACAGAAAGCAGTGACTGCAACTAGTATGACACCAGTGTGCTGTGTCTGCCCTGTCGAGGCTCACGAAATGCATTCCTGGTAAACAGACACATTTCGTAGAATATTAGAATCATCGTCTCATAGAGCTGGAAAGGACCAGCCATCTTGCCCCCGGTCCCAAGGTCCTTAGCCAGGACTTCGATCGCCAGTCGACAGGACTGTGACACCTGTCATAACATCACAGAAGTGGAAGGGACTCCAAGGGTCATTCAATCCAACCCCTTGCCATGCAGGAATCCCAACGCGTGGTCTCCCATCCAATTTGAAACTGGACCAGACCCTGCTTAGCTTTGAAAATATGCCTGCAGTTTTATTGCTGCACCACTAGGAAGGTGGCTTCTCCAAAAGCTTGCCCGCCATTTTGTGATTCATTTATTTATTTGCCCTAGTATATCCACAAGTATTAATTTTGTTAGGCCTGTAATGATCCAAGGTATGTACCAACAGTGTGACGCGGCAGCTAAAAAAGCCAATGCAATTCTGGGCTGCATCAATAGGAGTATAGCATCTAGATCAAGGGAAGTAATAGTGCCACTGTATTCTGCTCTGGTCAGACCTCACCTGGAGTACTGTGTCCAGTTCTGGGCACCACAGTTCAAGAAGGACACTGACAAACTGGAACGTGTCCAGAGGAGGGCAACCAAAATGGTCAAAGGCCTGGAAACGATGCCTTATGAGGAACGGCTAAGGGAGCTGGGCATGTTTAGCCTGGAGAAGAGGAGGTTAAGGGGTGATATGATAGCCATGTTCAAATATATAAAAGGATGTCACATAGAGGAGGGAGAAAGGTTGTTTTCTGCTGCTCCAGAGAAGCGGACACGGAGCAATGGTTCCAAACTACAAGAAAGAAGATTCCACCTAAACATTAGGAAGAACTTCCTGACAGTAAGAGCTGTTTGACAGTGGAATTTGCTGCCAAGGAGTGTGGTGGAGTCTCCTTCTTTGGAGGTCTTTAAGCAGAGGCTTGACAACCATATGTCAGAAGTGCTCTGATGGTGTTTCCTGCTTGGCAGGGGGTTGGACTCGATGGCCCTTGTGGTCTCTTCCAACTCTATGATTCTATGTACCAATAAAGCCCATTCGCAAACCCCCGCCTAAAAAAGAAGTCCTTAATGAGGTATTTCTCTCTTCCCAGAGGTGTTTATCACTAGTTATACTGCTCATTAATGTCTACATTCGCCTTCTCTGTAGTCGCGCAAATAACAGCCGCAGTCTCTCATCCTTTAGTTAACAGCCAGAAAAGTAGGAGACGCAAATCCATCAAAGCTCTGTTCTCTTCCTACTTGTCATCTTTATGAACTCCAAGGGAATGATGTGTAGATTTAATGAGATCTTGTTATTTTAAGCAGAGGTTGGATGCTTTTGCTGATATTCTTGCATTGCAAGGGGGTGGACTAGATGACCCTCGGGGTCCCTTCCAACTCTACAAATCTATGAAATATGGGCAAATGTATTTTTTTTTAGTTTTTATTTACACTTTCCAAATTTATACCTATCATTAATTTCCACAATCATTTTAACGTTTCGAAGTTTGATTTCCTTCCCCCTTTTTCTGCAGTTCCTTATTTTTTAATATCTTCTGCATATCCAAAGTCATTTAATTCGCTCATTTAATTACCTAAATATAAACTCTTACGAAACTGCGGGTTATTACGATAATCCTGCCAATGTTTTTACCTGTTTGCAATTTCTCTGTAAATATTCGAAAAACCATTTCCATTGCTTCTTTCCATTTTGGGGCGAGCAGCATTCTTGGCCAAATGTAATCCAAGGATACTCTGATCATGCCATCCATCGGTCAGATCTAGATTTTTTCCCCCAGATTTCCTGGTGTCTGCCCTGTGCATGCAGGGAGGCTATGGAACGAAGGAGGAGTCTTCAGTTCTGAGACTAGACCTTTTCAGATTCTGAAGCTCTCTAACAAGGAATTGCAGCCTGGAAGAGGCTGTCTCCGGAGCGTTTAGCCTCTGTCTCAGTCAACTCCCAACTTTTATCAGAGCTCGTTGCTCATTCGGAGCTGTCCGTGGTCCAGAAACATTTGTCCAGCCTTGCCTGCTTCCTGCATTTCCCTGCATCCGTAGAAAATGACGGAGATCAGAATTGTAGAATTGGAAGGGACCCAAAGGATCATATAGTCCAAGAATATTTTTCCCCAATGTGGGTGTGATGGCCTGACACTGGGGCTCGGACTTGGAACCAGTGGAGTCTCAGTCCACACCGGATCCTTTGCCTCAGGCATCATCAGAACCAAGTCTGGGGCCTGACCCTGAAGAGTCCCAGTCTGCACAGGTTCTCCTGCAACAAACACCAGCTGGGCCGAGTCAGGGGCCTGAGCCTGCCCTGGCTCCAGATGCAAGGATGACCTCGTTGCCTTCAGCTGGGCCATCACTTACAACTGCTCCACTACCGGTTGGGTCAGGGGAGTCTGAGGAGGCCTCTGGGTCTAGTAACCAACCAACATCTTCCGAGCTGCAGAGACTAAGGTCCGAGAGAAGGAGAGACCCGAGTACTCGCAGGAGGAGTGCTCGCCTTCGGGCAAAACAGAGAGGTGAGTCGCCGGGGGATCAGGACCGGCCATTACCCCGACAGAGATAAAAGGTGGTCGGACCCCACCCCAGGTTGCGGGAGCAACATTGCTGTATGCCAGTTCCTGCCTGAGATCCTTTACCTGTCCTTGCCTGGTTTCCTGCCTTGGCCCCATCGGACTGACCCCCAGCGGAACCTTCGGATTCTGGTCCAGTCCTGGACTGCCTTTCACGGGTTACCCAGCACAGTGGGGCTCCAACCCGCAACCCTGAGGACAAGAGTGTCCTGCACTACCAACAGTGCTATCCCAATTGTCGGGAAATGATGGCGATCTCTGCATTGCAGGGGGCTGGACACTTGGGGGTCCCTCCCAACTATGATTCAACAAAAACCCCAAATTGCACCCAAACTTGGAGAGACAGACAGGAAGAGAAAGTGATCTTCTCTTTGCATGTTCTTTGCAGCAAGAACAAAAATGTGTCTGAAAGTGCAGATTCCTTAATTCCCACCCCAAGCACAGAACATGACTGCTCTCAGACAGAAGGGAGCCAGAACTTTCTAGAAAGGCCCAGTTTTGGTTTGCATAAGCTAGGGGGTGCGGAGCCGAGGTCCAACTCGCATCAGCTTTAGCCAACTACTAAAAATTGTGGGATTAGAAGCAAGGCGGGGGAGGTTGAAATTCAATTCCATTTGCATTTAAAAGCAAACCTACCTAATCTACAGGGATGCGGGTGGCGCTGTGGGTTAAAGCACAGAGCCTAGGACCTACCGATCAGAAGGTTGGCGGTTCGAATCCCCGCAATGGGGTTAGCTCCCGTTGCTCGGTCCCTGCTCCTGCCAACCTAGCAGTTCAAAAGTACATCAAAGTGCAAGTAGATAAATAGGTACCGCTCCAGCGGGAAGGTAAACGCCGTTTCCATGCACTGCTCTGGTTTGCCAGAAGCGGCTTAGTCATGCTGGCCACATGACCCAGAAGCTGTACGCCGGCTCCCTCGGCCAATAAAGCGAGATGAGTGCCACAACCCCAGAGTCGTCCGCGACTGGATCTAATGGTCAGGGGTCCCTTTACCTTTTGCCTAATCTACACTTTCTGAAACACTGTGCGAAGCAAACACAAAGCCATCCGAAATTCACAGAATTTTGTATTGATGCTCTCCGACCAAGAAAGACTCAAAAGCCAAGGCATTTATTAGGGTAAAGTATGTACAGCAGAAGAATTGGTGCTTTTGAATTATGGTGCTGGAGGAGACTCTTGAGAGTCCCATGGACTGCAAGAAGATCAAACCAATCCATTCTGAAGGAAATCAGCCCTGAGTGCTCACTGGAAGAACAGATCGTGAAGCTGAGGCTCCAATACTTTGGCCACCTCATGAGAAGAGAAGACTCCCTAGAAAAGACCCTGATGTTGGGAAAGATGGAGGGTACAAGGAGAAGGGGACGACAGAGGACAAGATGGTTGGACAGTGTTCTCAAAGCTGCTAACATGAGTTTGACCAAACTGCGGGAGGCAGTGGAAGACAGGAGTGCCTGGCGTGCTCTGGTCCATGGGGTCACGAAGAGTCGGACACGACTAAACGACTAAACAACAACAAAATGTACAGCACTCCATGCCTTTGTGAAAACGACGTACTGAAATGCATAAATATTATGGGAAACAAGCTTCGCAAAAATGTGCGTATTAGAATAAATTCACACCAATGAATTTTCATGAGAGCTATATGTTTTAACTGCAAACTGGTGAGGAAATGTGGAGAACTGAAATTAAGAAGAGAAAGGTGAGAAACTGAGACAAACCAGAACGGGCATATTATTTGCCCACCCCTGACTACAGCTCCCATCAGCACCAGCCAATCTGGCCAACGGTGAGGGATGATGGGTGTTGTGGTTCTGCAACATTTGGAGAGACACAGATTTCCTGCTCCTGCCATAGGCTAATTCAGTTTTAACTGTTTTCAAGTTGGAATTTTAAATTCATGTAACCCGCCCTGGGGCCTGCTGGTGAAGGTCTAGCAAATACCGTATGTTCTGGCGTGTAAGACGACTTTTGAAGCCTGGAAAATCTTCTCCAAAGTCGGGGGTCGTCTTATACACCGGGTATGGTTGTGGCAGGTGGTGGCTGTGGGCTGGAGAGAGTTAACCCGCGTGGTGACGGCTGCGCGGGAGGCAGCCAGGCAGTGGTTGTGGGCTCAAGAGAGGAGGCAGCTGGGGCGGAGCGCCCAAACTCGAAGGGGTTTGCAAGCAGCAGCGGAGAAGAGGAACCGGCAGAGACTCTTCCCATCCACCCCGCTCCAAGCCCTTGCCCTCTCGCTCACTCGCCTGCCCTGCCACCATGGGGACTGCCGGATAGCAGGCAGTACAGGGACAAGGGCCAAGAGGGGGGCATCGTCTCACACCTGGCTTGGAACGGCAACGGGCAGAAGGATGGTAAGAGCCGCCCCGCTGTGCGCTTGCCTTGCCTCAGGCTGCTGCTGCTGCTGCGACAGCAGAGGCAGTGGAGGGGTGCACGCCCTGGTGGCGCTTGGTGAGCGGTGCTTGGTGAGCTTTAGGTTGGGGGGCTGCCTCTAGTTGTCTGCAGGCAGGGGTAGTCTTATACGGCGAGTATATCCCAAACTCTATATTTTAACAGGGAATGTTGGGAGTTGCCTTATACGCCCAGTCATCTAATACGCCGGAAAATACAGCACATTGGATCCAGCCTTCTTTAAGGGCCGGTTTCCTTTTAAAAACCAAGCTGACAGAAGTTAAAGTCCAATGTAATTAATTGGGGAAAAGAAAAATGAGCTTTTCAGTTGATCCAGACACACTTCCACCACACACGGTTAGGATTTCCTATAACAAAATATGTGTGTGCATTTGTCTCTCTTACAGTTCTCGAGAACTAGTGTGGATTGATCTCTTGCCTGTAGTTTCAGGCGAGGAACATCCTGCATGCCAGTGAAAACTGACTTGGCAACACTAATACAAAACAAAAGGTGATGCAGCCAGAAAAAGGAATGCATTCCTTACCCAGATTAAAATTCCAAGTAATTCTTGGGTTTCCTGGTTGCATTGGGCAAGGTGTGCTTACAGCCTCTCCTGGAAACACCCAAAGCTCACAATGCTCTTTCCTAACAGAACTGTTGTTAGGAGGAAGAAAAAATATATTTATTGGAAGCAATCCAGCAAGTTTGAAAGCTGCAGTTGTGGCATGTTGGGAGACAGAGGACAGAAGTAAAGATTGTGTGGCATTATTATTTTGAGTTGAGGGAGGGGGCGCAGAGAATAGCTGTCATAGTGCCCACCAAATCAGATTTGTCCCATGGTTCCGGGAAGGTAATGAGAATTAATATGCATAAGAACATGAGAAAAGCCACTGGCTTGTGTAGTCCAATATCCTGTCGATTTCATATTTGTAAACTCCCAAGAGCCATTTCTGCATGTAAGTGGTATATAACTTATATTATTAATTATAATAATAATAATGGACAGGACCTGAAGCCATAGGCAAATGGTGAGTGGGGCCATACCAAGGCTATGGGCACAGCGTCATTTGCAACGTCAAAATGTGTAGCAGTGACCAGAGGAGAAATGACTGCTGGTATAGGACCCCTGGACAGTTAAGCCCAGTCAAAGATGACTATGGGGTGCAGAGCTCATCTCGCTTTTCAGGCCCAGGGAGCCGGCGTTTGTCCACAGACAGCTTTCCAGGTCATGTGCCCAACAAGACTAAACCGCTTCTGGCGCAACAGGACACCGTGACGGAAACCAGAGTGCACGGAAACACCATTTCCCTTCCTGCCACAGCTGTACCTATTTATCTATTTGCACTGGTGTGCTTTCAAACTGCTAGGTTGGCAGGAGCTGGGACAGAGCAATGGGAGCTCACCCCATTGTGGGGATTCGAACCACCGATCTTCCAATCGGCAAGCCCAAGAGTCTCAGCTCCTCTGCTGGGAGGAGCACAGAGAGAAGAAACACTGTGATGCATCTGCAGGAGCACAACTGGACAACTTCCTCTGCCCCAGCTGCAACAAAACACATCTCTTCCACATCGGTCTCTACAGCCACAGCAGGCGCTGCAAGTTCCAACAGTTTGACTTCCCCCTTAAAGGCGCACTCTTCATTGTCTCCCGAGACAGACAGATGCCAACCAGAATGTCATCATCCCCTGTGACTGGGATAATGAAGCACTGCTATTTTAAGGGAATACGCCCCACATAGGAAAGTGAGGCCACTGGTCCATCTAACTCGCTAAATGGATTGGGAGCAGCTCTCCATTTCAAGTTTTGAACTCTCCCAGTCGTAACTGGAGATGCCAGGTTGGGATGGCTCAGTCAGTAGAGAGCAAGACTCTTAATCTCAGGGTTGTGGGTTCAAGCCCCCACATTGCCCAAAAGGTTTCTGCACTGCAGGGGGTTGAACTAGAGGACCCTCGTGGTCCCTTCCAACTTTACAATACTATGATTCCATACAATGGTACCTTGGATCTCAAGCGCCTTGGTACTCAGACAACTTGGAACCCAAGCACTGCAAACCCAGAAGTGTTCCAGTTTGTGAACTTTTTTCGGAAGCTGAACATGCTCCGTTTTGAGTGCCACACTTCCATTTTGAGTGTTGCGCTGAGCTCTGTCTGTTTTTGCTATTTATTTTGCGTTTTTGCGGCTCTTTTTGTTTTGTTTTTGTGACTGTGTAGAAGAACCCAGTTCAGCTACTGATTGAGATTGTGTGACTGCAGTACATTGTTTATTGCTTTCATTTTATGGATCAGTGGTCTCATTAGAGAGTAAAATTCATGTTCAATTGCTGTTTTAGGGGTTGTTTTTAAAAGTCTGGAACGGATTAATCCATTTTGCATGACTTTCTATAGGAAAACGCAGCTCGGTTTTAGAACGCTTTGGTTTTGGAACGGACTTCCGGTACGGATTAAGTTTGAGAACCAAGGTACCGCTGTAATTCCTTCTCTTCAAATAATAGCATCGTGATATTTTAATGAAAAGGGCCATCACCGTTTTAAAAAGCAGGCCAATAATCCAGCAGCACTAGAGATTCTTTACTAGCTGTGCAGCGCTGTTGTCATTTACATGCCAAAATCACTCCCCCCCCAGACTGCTGTATATTAAAACACACCAATTGTGCCCACTGCGAAGGCATCTTCGGCTATCGTTAAAGGAGGAAGCTTCCCTGCAAGGCTTTGCATTTTCATCAAAACAAGAAAGGGCACCAACTCAGCGGCATTCATTTCCTTTCTGTGGTCAGAAATTATTCCCCCGCTCCTGCGAGAACAATGGAAGTGCAAAGAGCCAGCTGAGAGCCCCGTACAGGGTGTCCTTCCTTATGATCAACATTACGAAACCTCCTTTGACAAGATTTATGCGCTGTACATCTTGGATTGGTGCAATTTAAGCGAAAGAGCAATACAAAAGAACCCTCTCTTAAAAAAGAAAAAACAAACTCTTCCTCTATATAAGCAATTTTTAAAAAGCTGACATTTTGTGCACTACGCAGAATGAGCAGAGAAGGAACTATCAGTAGGGATGAATGAATCTGTCAGTCTCCATTGCTGTTTTTCAGTTTAGTTCAGTTCTCTACATTTCTTCATTGGGTTTGCAACTTTCTCTTAACGTCCTCATAAAAATTCGCCAGTATCTTGCTGCAAATTTCTCCTCGTATATTTATTTCGGTATGTAGTTGCACCTGACATGCATGTATATATTTAAGCAATATCCCCCCAATATAATGCATTTTGCATGTTGGTTTCCATAGCATACACATTTAAAAGCACACTTCCCCGTAATATATTCAGTATTTGCTTGAAGAACTGTGCCACAAAATTTGGGGGAGTGCAAATTTCAGAGGGTTGCTCACATATTGTTTTGGAAGGCGAGAAATATGTAGGTTGACGTTAAATGCCTAACCAAATTTATTTCCTGTCCCTAATCAAAAGGTCGGTGGTTCGAATCCCCGCGACGGGGTGAGCTCCCGTAGCTAGGTCCCTGGTCCTGCCAACCTAGCAGTTCAAAAGCATGTCAAAGTGCAAGTAGATAAATAGGTACCACTCTGGTGGAAAGGTAAACGTCATTTCCGTGCGCTGCTTTGGTTCGCCAGAAGAGGCTTAGTCATGCTGGCCACATGACCCGGAAGCTGTACACTGGCTCCCTCGGCCAGTAAAACGAGATGAGCACCGCAACCCCAGAGTCGGTCATGACTGGACCCTAATGGTCAAGGGTCCCCTTACCTTTTTAATGATCAAGCAGTGGTTGGTGGGAGCCTGTTGAATGAGGCCAAATTATTCAGGAGCAACAACTGGTGGGTCTTTTGTGTCAGATTTTAGGAGCATGTCTGCAGGACCGTCGCCCAAAGGCTTATGCTGAACAGTGTTAGAAACTCATATATATATAAGCTAGGTGAGAAATAGCTCCTTAATTCAAGGTGGTGGTTGCCAAAACGGAATGTCCGGTTGCCATTTTGGAGCAAGATGGCTCTAATGTCTTATTTTTCAAATGATGGGCTGACTATGATTGCTTCTCAGTTAAACATCTGCCTAGTTCAGATGGCAACTTTGAGCCGGGTTAAGAGCTTTGAGAACTTAATAAAAAGTTCCTTGATCCAGGGACAGTCTACATACAGTGGTGCCTCGCTAGACGAAAAGAATCCGTTCCGCGATTCTCTTCGTCTAGCGGTTTTTTCGTCTTGCGGAGCAAGCCCATTGACAGCTTAGCGGATTAGCGCTACAGCTGTCTAGCAGCTTCTAGTGATCAGCTGTTAAGCGGCTTATCAGCGGAACAGCTGATAAGCGGCCTAGCGGCTTAGGAAAAGGGCAAAAAAAGCAAAAAAAAACGCGGGGGGGACGCAAGATTTTTTCGTCTTGCGAAGCAACCCCATAGGGAAATTCGTTTTGCGAAGCACCTCCAAAACGGAAAACCCTTTCGTTTAGCGGGTTTTCCGTCTTGCGAGGCGTTTGACTTGCGGGGCACCACTGTATATATTGTCCTATTCCGACCTCTTCTTCTTAATGGTGACATGGACCATTCATAACGTAAGGCTGTTCCTCACAACTGTGAGCAGGGCAGGGGGGCAATTGTCTTAGATGAGTTATAACAATTAACTATACCATTGTTCACTGTTCCAGCTCAGGCTGCACAGAAAAAGCAATTTGGTTCCTGAAATTCATTCCGATTGCGCAGATAAAATATAACAGATAGATTTCTACAGGATGTGATATTAATGTGTGAAAACACAGTCCCTATTTTCCAGGGACATTCCTGATTCATCCTGGTACCTCTGGATGCGAACTAGATCCGTTCCGGAGCTCCGTTCACATCCTGAAGCGAACGCAACCTGTGTCTGCGCATCTGCGGGTCGTGATTCACCACTTCCGTCCATGCACGTGACGTCATTTTGAGCGTCTGCGCATATGCGAGTGGCGAAACCCAGAAGTAAGGCGCTCCATTACTTCTGGGTCGCCATGGAGCACATCCCAAAAATACTCATCCCAAAGCTACTTCAACCCGAGGTATGACTGTATAGTAGGCTGTCCCTGTTTTCGTTGGAGAAACGTTGGAAGGTATGGAGTTATCCAGCCCCCAAGCTGTCTGAAGGCAATCCTGTATAGGGAAGGGTTTTTTAAAAATGTTTAATGTTTTATTATGTTTTTCTATGTGCTAGAAGCTGCCCAGAGTGGCTGGGGCAACCCGGTAAGATGGTCGGGGTACAAATAGTAAAATTATCATGATGGAATGGGGTGTCCCTAATTTTCATTGGAGAAATGTTGGAGGCTATGAAAACAATCCAGATCCAATGATCCCCAGATGGTGGAGACATCAGGAGCCATCCTGGCCTCCAAACATCTTCACTTGGTTGCAAAGTGGCTGGGAGCCTTGTGCAAAATTCACCTGGTGGATTTTGAACACTGATGTCGCAGCTAAACATGCCTTGGACCGATTAGTCGGTGGATAGGATAAATGTGATACTGGGGTGTGGGGGTGGCAAGAAAGATGAAAACATAACATCCCTATATCAGGGACGGGGGAGCCTGTGGCCCTCCCAAAGGTGCTGGACTATCTGATCAATTAAGCGAACAGGAACAAACTTCAGTTGCTCAAAAGGTGAAAACAAGGCAAACCTGAAAATATAGCCTTATGTGATTAAAGGAGCTTGCAGAAGATTTGCTAATAGGGCATTCAGTCTGATTTGTTTGCAGGGAGGTTAGGCAATGCTAATAGACAACACTATTGCTATTTAAAGAGCATTCTTGCAGGTGACCGCAGTGCCTGGAGACAGGCAGCCAAGTTGTGTATCCACAACAACGACCAGAGGAGGAATGACTGCTGGGAGGAGCGCAGAGAGAATAAACGCCCTGGTGCATCTGCAACAGCACAACTGGACGCCTTCGCCTGTGGATAAGAGTAAGGTCAAGCTGTTGGACGGTTGCAGAGCCTGCTGTGACCACAGAGACCGATATGGGAGAGACATGTTTTGTTGCAGCTGGGGCAGAGGAAGGCGTCCGGTTGTGCTGCTGCGGCTGCACTAAGGCGTTTCTCAAATAGCAGTCAAAATAACACAGAAAAAACCATATTATATAGAGGGAAACTGCTTGCAAAAGTGATTCCATTTGGAGAAACGTACATTAACATACACTAAAATGTCTGTGAATTTAAAAAAAAAAAATCACAAGTGGATGAGAAAATGTGGAGAACTGGAATTAAGATTGGAAAAACGAGTTACCTAAGTTGACAAATGCATCCATCCCTCTCTACGCCCCTTCCCACTTTTTTGGATGCAGGTGGCGCGGTGGGTTAAACCACAGAGCCTAGGGCTTCCTGATCAGAAGGTCGGCGGTTTGAATCCCCGCGACAGGGTGAGCTCCCGTTGCTCAGTCCCTGCTCCTGCCAACCTAGCAGTTCGAAAGCACGTCAAAGTGCAAGTAGATAAATAGGTACCATTCCGGCGGGAAGGTAAACGCCGTTTCTGTGCGCTGCTCTGGTTCGCCAGAAGCGGCTTAGTCATGCTGGCCAAATGACCCGGAAGCTGTACGCCGGCTGCCTCGGCCAATAAATTGAGATGAGCACCGCAACTCCAGAGTGGGTCACGACTGGACCTTTACCTTTACATTTACAATCCCACCAGCACTGGCAAAAAGTGCTTTTGCTACAGATAGCCCCCCAACTTTCTCCGTTCATTCTGCAGCGTAGCCCCAAAGTTGTCCCTTTGCCACGAGGGCCGATTCTAGCGAGTGGCTGTACATTTCACATAAACATTGCTTCCTTACGAGACAGAGAAGGCAAGAGCTGAATAGAGCCATTGTTCAGCCAAGTTCACAATGTAGACTATTATTTAACTATTCCAATACAAAAGCAATTTAAAAGGAAAACAATGTTTTCAGTAGCATGGGCTCAGCGCTCTACCTGCCCGCTCTGGATATGTGTTTGAACACAGCACAACCCTAAACAGCAATTGTTGTGGTCACTTTTAATCCTGTCCAACCCCTACAGACACACCCGGATTCCTTTTCCTGGATCTGGGATTAGCTGGCTTTGGGCCTTGGGCCCGGGTCCAAGAGTTTGCTCTCGACCTCAGTCAACAGTCCGCATCTGGTGAAATCAACTCCTGTCCACGGAAGCCGACGCCATAATAAATTGCATCCAGTAAGTTGCATCCCATTTGGCATGGGTTCCAGTCACAAAACAGGATTTCTCCAATTTCTCCCCGAAATCCCGCACACGTCTACCCCAAAGAACCTGCAGGTTTTATTTTTATTTTTTTCAATTTTTTTATTAATTTTCCAAATTTATAACAGAAATAACATACAAAACACACAAAAGAAAACACATTGCAATACTAAGGAGAAAAACAAAAATAAAAACACTTATTACTTCTAATCTGTTTTAATTTTCATTGTTAACTGGCTTCCTCGAATCCCCCCTAACTGAATTTCATTGTATCACCTTTTAATGGTTCTCCAAAATCATATTTCTTATAAAATTAACTCCTTCAATTTACTATCCTCTTCTCTTTTATTAGTATTCTTATCCTTAATTCTTCACAATTCATTCTTAATCTAATCCTAAACCTATTTGATACTTCCAAGTAATTTCTAATTATCTTATGTTACAATATTTGTCTAAATTTTCTTTGAATTTCTTCCAATCTTCTTGATATTCCTCTTGTTTCTGGTAGCGGATTCTTCCAGTCAGGTCGGCCAGCCAGCTCCAAAAAGTCCAACATCTTCATCTGCCATTCTTCTATTGTTGGTATTTCTTGAGATTTCCAATTTTTCGCTAATAGCAGTCTTGCCGCTGTAGTGGCATACCAAAAAAAATCTAACATCTTTTTGGGGCAATTCCAATCCTATTATTCCAAGAGAACCTGCAGGTTTTAAGGGTGCATAAGAGACTGAAGGGGGAAGAGGGAAAAGGCAAATCCCATTGCAAAAGTCTGTTCCACTCAGCAACCCTGAGTCTTCAAAGAAGCAGCACAACACTTGGCTGTTTTCCTTTCTAGATCAGGGCAGCACAAAGTCTTTGCAGCCTGAGGGCCACCTGGCGGGAGCCGCACGCAAGTATTGGGTGAGCCCAGGGGCAAAAGTGGGCACAGCAATGAATCATAGATTCATGGAATCGTAGAATTGTAGAGTTGGGACCCCAGGGGACATCTATTCTAACCCCCGCAATGTAGGAATCTCAGCTACAGCATCCATGACTTATGGTCATAGAACCATAGAATCATAGAGTTGGAAGAGACCACAAGGGCCATCGAGTCCAACCCCCTGCCAAGCAGGAAACACCATCAGAGCACTCCTGACATATGGTTGTCAAGCCTCTGCTTAAAGACCTCCAAAGAAGGAGACTCCACCACACTCCTTGGCAGCAAATTCCACTGTCAAACAGCTCTTACTGTCAGGAAGTTCTTCCTAATGTTTAGGTGGAATCTTCTTTCTTGTAGTTTGGATCCATTGCTCCGTGTCCGCTTCTCTGGAGCAGCAGAAAACAACCTTTCTCCCTCCTCTATGTGACATCCTTTTATATATTTGAACATGGCTATCATATCACCCCTTAACCTCCTCTTCTCCAGGCTAAACATGCCCAGCTCCCTTAGCCGTTCCTCATAAGGCATCGTTTCCAGGCCTTTGACAATTTTGGTTGCCCTCCTCTGGACACTTTCCAGTTTGTCAGTGTCCTTCTTGAACTGTGGTGCCCAGAACTGGACACAGTACTCCAGGTGAGGTCTGACCAGAGCAGAATACAGTGGCACTATTACTTCCCTTGATCTAGATGCTATACTCCTATTGATGCAGCCCAGAATTGCATTGGCTTTTTTAGCTGCCGCGTCACACTGTTGGCTCATGTCAAGTTTGTGGTCAACCAAGACTCCTAGATCCTTTTCATATGTACTGCTCTCAAGGCAGGTGTCACCCATCTTGTATTTGTGCCTCTCATTTTTTTTGCCCAAGTGCAATACTTTACATTTCTCCCTGTTAAAATTCATTTTGTTTGTTTTGGCCCAGTTCTCTAATCTGTCAAGGTCGTTTTGAAGTGTGATCCTGTCCTCTGGGGTGTTAGCCAACCTCTGCTTAAAAACCAAGGAAGGAAAGTCCACCACGTTTCATTTGAGACGGTTCCACTGTCAAACAGCTCTTACTGTCAGAAAGTTCTTCCTGATGTTTAGTTGGAATCTCCTTCCTTGCAACTTGAAGCCATTGGTTCGAGTCCTACCCTCCAGAGCAGGAGAAAGCAAGCTTGTTCCCTTTTCCTCGAGATATTAGATGATGGCTCACATGTTGTTGTTGTTTAGTTGTTTAGTCGTGTCCGACTCTTCATGACCCCATAGACCAGAGAACGCCGGGCACCTCTGTCCTCCACTGCCTCCTGCAGTTTGGTCAAACTGCTGGTAACCTCCACTGCCTCCTGCAATTTGGTCAAAATGCTGGTAACCTCGAAAACACTATCCAACCATCTCGTCCTCTGTCGCCCCCTTCTCCTTGTGCCCTCCATCTTTCCCAACATCAGGGTCTTCTCCAGGGAGTCTTCTCTTCTCATGAGGTGGCCAAACTACTGGAGCCTCAGCTTCACAATCTGTCCTTCCAGTGAGCACTCAGGGTTGATTTCCTTCAGTATGGAGAGGTTTGATCTTCTTGCAGTCCATGGGACTCTCAATGGGATGGCTCACATATCTCCTCTCAGTCTCCATTTTTCCAGTCTAAACATACCCAGCACTTCAACTGTTCCTCATAAAGCTTAATTTCCAGACCCTTGATCATCTTAGTCACCCTCCTCTGCACACATTCCAGCTTGTCAACATTCTTCTTCAATTGTGGTGCCCAGAATTGGACACGGTATTCCAAGTGTGGTCTAACCAAGGCAGAATAGAGCAGGACTATGACTTCCCTTAATCTGGACACTAGACTTGTGTTGATGCAGCCTAGAATAGCATTTGCTTTTTTTGCTGCCACATCACCCTGTTGACTCGTGTTCAGCTTGTGGTCCACCAAGACCCCTAGATCCCTTTCACACAAACTACTGACCTTTAAAGCCCTAAACGACCCCACCCACCTGGCTGAGTTTCCACAGCTAATATTAAAAACACGATAAAACATCAAACATTCAAAACTTCCCTAAACAGGGCTGCCTGCCTTCAGATGTCTTCTAAAATTCAGGTAGTTGCTTATTTCCTTGACATCTGATGGGAGGGTGTTCCACAGGGCGGGCGCCACCACCAAGAAGGCCCTCTGCCTGGTTCCCTGTAACCTCATTTCTCACAGAGAGGGAACCGCCAGAAGGCCCTCAGCCATAGCTGTCAAGGTTTCCCTTTTTTAAAGGGAAATTCCCTTATTCCAAATAGGATTCCTCACAAGAAAAAGGAAAAGTTGACAGCTATGCCCTCAGCTGGACCTCAGTGTCTGGGCAGAACGATGGAGGTGGAGATGCTCCTTCAGGTATACTGGGCTGAAGCCGTTTTGGGCTTTCAAGGTCAGCACCAACACTTTGAATTGTGCTCGGAAACGTACTGGGAGCCAATGCAGATCTCTCAGGACTGGTGTTATATGGTCCTGGCAGCCACTCCCAGTCACCAGTCTAGCTGTTGCATTCCTGGATTAGTTGTAGTTTCCGGGTCACCTTCAAAGGTAGCCCCACATAGAGCACATTGCAATAGTCCAAGCAGGAGATAACCAGAGCATGCACCACTCTGGCAAGATAGTCTGCGGGCAGGGAGGGTCTCATCCTGCGTACCAGATGGAGCTGGTAAACAGCTGCCCTGGACACAGAATTGACCTGCAACTCCATGGACAGCTGTGAGTCCAGAATGACTCCCAGGTTGCACACCTGTCCTTCAGGGAGACAGTTGCCCCATTCAGGACCAGGGAGTCCTCCGCCCCCGCCCGCCCCGTCCCCCAAAAACAGTACCTTTACCCCAAAACTGATTTGTAACTGTGCATGCCCAGAAAATATGGAAGGGGGGAGGAGTCAGCAAAAGAACATCACCACAAAACACACTGTGTGACAGAGAGAGAGAGAGAGAAAGAGAGAGAGAGAGAGAGAGAGAGAGAGAGAGAGAGAGAGAGAGAGAGAGAGAGAGACTGGAAGATGTCTGAAGAGGCATTCTCAGTGACAGTTTCATCGCGTGAGTGAAGGGGACATTTGTGATTAATTTGTTAGAATAGTTAATGCATGCGCCAATTAATGCATCTTGCCAATTAATGGCTTTGGTCTTAATTGGTTCAGACACGAATTTAATATGTCCATTAAATTGGTCGGTCATTAAAAAAACCCAAAAAACCCTACTATGGGTTGGGCAGGTAGTTCTGATTCCTTTAAAACTCTGCTTTGCGAGAGAGAAGCAAAATGACTTTTCTCAGATGGTGCCAGACATCTGCGGCGTTTCTAAGTACTGATATTAAAAATGTCTTTCGGTTTTTAAAACACACGTGGCCCAATTAAATAGATACACCTTGTCAGTTTATTCGCAGGTTTCTCATCCAATAAATCCAGCTAGCTGACTAATCTAAGGGTCTAATTAAAACACCTCAAAAGATAACGCCAAGGCATACTGAAAGATTCCCAACTCTGTCTCTGTGTGTTCACTTCCTTTAATTTGGGACAGATAGGTAGCCGTGTTGGTCTGCCATAGTCAAAACAAAAAAAAAATCCTTCCAGTAGCACCTTAAAGACCAACTAAGCTACCATCCCAAACATACCAAACAGTCCATTGTATATAGCCAGGCACTACGTTACAGCCGCATCTGTTCCAATTCTACAAACAGAGACTCTCACCTAAGAGATCTACAGCAAACCTTTTTAGAACTAAAATACCCAGCAGATGAAGTTAGACAACAGATCAACAGAGCCAGACTGATACCCAGAGAGAACTTGCTACAAGACAGACCCAAAAAAGAAAATAACAGAACACTCTAGTCATCACATACAGCTCACAAGTTAAAACAGTACAACGCATCATCAGAGATCTACAACCTCTCCTGGACAATGACAGTTCTCTTTCTCAAGCTCTGGGAGGAAGACCTTTCATTGCCTACAGACAGCCACCCAATCTTAAACAACTCCTAACCCACAATAATACTACAACCAGACTTAACACGGACACTGGCACCAGAGCCTGCAATAAACCCAGATGCCAACTTTGCTGCCACATACACCCGGACAACACCATTACTGGCCCCAACAACATCACACATACCATCTCGGGACTATTTAATTACTCATTGTCTAACATTGTGTATGCCATCAAATGCCAACAGTGTCCTTCAGCTCTCTATAGTGGACAAACAGGCCAAACCTTACGCCAAAGAATAAACGGACATAAATCTGACATCAGGAATCACAAGACAGAGAAACCAGTAGGAGAACACTTCAATCTCCCAGGACATTCTATACAAGATCTCAAAGTAGCTGTTTTACTACAAAGGAATTTCAGAAATAGACTGGAAAGAGAAGCTGCTGAATTGCAACTTATTACCAAACTTAAAACCATGGAGAGACCTGGTCTGAACAAAGACATTGGATTCTTATCTCATTATACATGACAAAGCCATTTTTCACCTTCTCACCCCTTGCTTTTTCCTGTAAGACCTATTGCAGTCGTTAAGAGTCGTCAACAGGCTCATCACAGCTATCTGCCCATCACCCATTCCCACCACCCTTCTGAGTAATACCCCTCCCCACCTTCTCACTATATAGAAGGGTCTGGTGACTTCTGTTTCAGTGTATCTGAAGAAGTGTGCATGCACACGAAAGCTCATACCAAGAACTAACTTAGTTGGTCTTTAAGGTGCTACTGGAAGGAATTTTTTTTGTTTTAATTTGGGAGTGTTTGCTTAAGGCACCAATTACGGGGGGAAACTCAGCTGGAAGTAGCAATGGGAGAACCAACCCCATAATCGTTTACAGTTTCTTCGCCAAACAGGGAGTCTGGAGAAGACCCCAGATTTATTTGCCCCTCAGGTGCACCCCTTAGATGTCGTGGTCATGGATAAAAATAAATAAATAGTTGCAAACAGGGTGGATAAAAATCTATGATATTTTTAAAACAAAAAATAAAAGAATCTGATTTATTTTATTTAAATCAGGTTTTTTTTTTATTTAAATTGGATTTTTAAAATAAAATGCCTTTGGAGGAAAAAATCTTTCTAAAGATAGTTTTCTATTTAAGTTACATTATAGTCCAAAGGCTATTCATCAAGAAATAAGGATCTGTTTAAGTTTTTCATGTTTGCCAAAACTCAGTCTGTTGTTGTTTTTAAAAAAATGTTTAACCACATCAGTTAACAAACATGGATACATATGCTATTATGTTATTATTTTAGTTACATAAATTGTTATTAAGGAAATTATCATTTTTCTCCTTCCAATAAAGAACAGCAGAAAAGTTGTTCAAATATAAGCAGTTAACTTCTTAAACCTCACAACAATTTCATAATTATCTGTTTATGTATTTCTGATAGTATAACCAAATCAGTAATTTTTGGTATAACTGTAAAAGCTACTCTGAAAATTTATTATTCCAAAAACAAAAGCTTAATCTGTATTCTTTTGTAAATATTAAGATTATACCAGCAGGAATGAGACTTTCTGTAAAAAAAATACGATGTAAATCAAGTCTCACTGTTTAGTGATCATATCCACCCTGGTTGCAAAGTCTGTATTCCAACAAATGGAAATTCTTAAGCAACTTTAAGATAATTGCTATGTGGTATTGGTATTAATTTTGCTCTAATCCCTTTTACATTTCTTAACAAAAAAATTTCTGTCAGAGATTTTCTTTGAGGTTTTTTGGCTTTTCCTTCGCCTACTTTGTACGGAACCCAAGTATCTGTTGTTGGAACCTGATGGACCATTGATGAACCTGGGCAAGAGCATCCTTCTTCCCAAGGGCCACTTTTGAAGTTTATTTACACAGATAAGCGGGTGGCGCTGTGGGTTAAACCACAGAGCCCAGGACTTGTCGATCAGAAGGTCGGCGGTTCGAATCCCCGCGACGGGGTGAGCTCCCGTTGCTCGGTCCCTGCTCCTGCCAACCTAGCAGTTCGAAAGCACGTCAAAGTGCAAGTAGATAAAGAGGTACAGCTCCGGCGGGAAGGTAAATGGCGCTTCCGTGCGCTGCTCTGGTTCACCAGAAGCAGCTTATTTATGCTGGCCACATGAGCTGTACGCCGGCTCCCTTGGCCAATAAAGCGAGATGAGTGCCGCAACCCCAGAGTCAGTCACGACTGTACCTAATGGTCAGGGGTCCCTTTACCTTTACCTTACCTATGTTATGTACTGAAGTTCTCACCCTGGGCCAGCAGGGGGATACTGTAGATAGTTATGCAAATGAAGGATTGAAAGTGACGTTTAGTGATTGGATAGTTTTAGAAAGTTGTTACAGTAACAAGGTACTGGAGCTCTATATAAGCAGGCTGACTGAGGCCTGCAGTTCAGTTCTGCTCTGGCCTCTGAATAAAGAAGAGCTGTTTGAAGAATCGCTGTGTCGTCTGATATGTTCACCCACAACTTAACAACTTATACTACACATTTATAAACCGCTTTGCAGCCTTAAAGTCCTCGAAGCTGTGTACGGAAATAAAAAATGAGATATTAAACTGCCTCCCCAAAAGTTCTAAAAATAAATAAAACCGTTCCTACAAAAGTGCAATTAATGTTACACCGAGGACGGGGACCTCAGGGAAAGCCTTCTTAGACGAAAACAACTCAATGCCAAAGCATTGCGACACAAGGCGCCTTATTCCCCAGGGGAAAGCTGAAAGAAAAAGCTTGTTCCTTTCCTGGTATTTAGGTTTTCCCACCAGCAAGGGGAGCTGGATGGTGGAAAGTTCGGATATCAGAGCTGAAGAAGGCTGCATTCATCTCCTGGCTGCTGTCGTGCCCAAGAGCTGCAGTTTAATTTCTTGCTTTTTCGATATAATTATTATTAAATTTTCTGTTTTACAGTTTAGAATACAGTGGCACCTTGGTTCTCAAACTTAATCCGTTCTGGAAGTCCGTTCCAAAACCAAAGCGTTCCAAAACCAAGGTGTGCTTTCCCATAGAAAGTCATGCAAAATGGATTAATCCGTTCCAGACTTTTAAAAACAACCCCTAGAACAGCAACTCAACATGAATTTTACTCTGTAACGAGACCATCGATCCATGAAATGAAAGCAATAGACAATGTACTGCAGTCACACAATCCATCAGAAGCTGAACTGGGTTCCACACAGTCACAAAAACAAGAGCCACAAAAACAAAAACGCAAAATAAATAGCAAAAACAGACAGATCTCAGCGTAACACTCAAATTGGAAGCGTAACACTCAAAACAGAGCACATTCGGCTTCTGAAAAATGTTTGCAAACCGTAACACTTACCTCCAGGTTTGCATTGTTTGGGTTCCAAGTTGTTTGAGAACCAACGTACCACTGTCTTCACTTAAATAACCTTAAAATATCAATGACTTCCCTTCTTCTCCTTCCATGGTTCATTTTGCATAGCATAAATCCCTGCATATTTTATATAAACTAAGCCATTCTGTATTCCATTATTACATCCATCAACACTTATTTACACTGTTGAATTTATCTTAAGGCTGCCCACGTTTTCAAGTGTACACCATTATCCCCCGTATATTCAATAAACATTTTCCAATCTTCTTTAAACGTACAGTGGTACCTCGGGTTACATACGCTTCAGGTTACAGACTCCGCTAACTCAGAAATAGTACCTCAGGTTAAGAACTTTGCTTCAGGATGAGAACAGAAATTGCACAGCAGCAGCAGGAGGCCCCATTAGCTAAAGTGGTGCTTCAGGTTAAGAACAGTTTCAGGTTAAAAATGGACCTCCAGAACGAATTAAGTTCTTAACCTGAGGTACCACTGTATGTTCTTCTTGTTATCTTATTCTGTAAATTAGGTCCGCAAGGAGATTATGGGGACGGACTCAGAAATTGAAATTACTCATGAATGGCGAAACGTTCTATGGGGGAAAAGGACCTTTAATATTGGTGCTGGCTAAAATGATGGAAAACTCGTTAAACTTCTTCATGGATGCCTTTAAGATTGTCGCATCATAATGTAGATCTCAACTGCTGGAGGGTATGTGTAGATCAAATGTCTCATTTTCATATGCGATCGAGTTGTAGTCAAATTTCAACTATGGTTTTCAGAGAAATAAGCCTCGTTTTCAGGACAAATGTTACCATGCCGGCATTGCTCGGGTTATGGGAAGAAAAACCTCCAAGATGAATTACACATAAAGACCTATTAAGGTTTTCATTTGTAGCTGCTGGGATGGAAATTGCTCAGTCCTGGCAGGGGGACAAACGTCTTACTTCGGACGCATGAGACATAAGAGTTTGGATAATAATAATAATAATAATAATAATAATAATAATAATAATAATAATAATAATTTATACCCCGCCCATCTGGCAGGGTTTCCCCAGCCACTCTGGGCGGCTTCCAGCAAAATATTAAAAATACAGTAAAACTGCCTTAGCAGAAAAATTAACTAATCAGATTAGAGCTGCTCAAGGGAAGTCAAATCACTTTTCCTTTCACAACAGTTGCCAACCATTTCTAGACCACGTAAAAAACAGAAGACAATGTAAGATCACCTCTGCAGTCTCTATTGTGCTTGTGGAATGATCTACTGAACTGTGTCAATACCGTTAAAGTTTCATTCTTGCAGGAGCTTGTGACGACCAATATGTGGTGATAATCTTTTGTTAGTTGCGTAGTTATGTGGACGCAAAAAAGGAATTAAAAAATGTCTTTCTTTCTTTCTTTCTTTCTTTCTTTCTTTCTTTCTTTCTTTCTTTCTTTCTTTCTTTCTTTCTTTCTTTCTTTCTTTCCTGCCTTGGGCCTGGTAGGGTTTCAGAACCACAGGCAATATCAGGATGAAAGAAATGACCCTGTCATATTTTGTGCCAATGAAACAACGTCGCGCATAAATCCCCTTGAGTCGTCTGGGTATATAGTCTAGCCTCCAGCCACTGATTAAAGGCAGAGGGATTTTTGTTTTATTGTGATGGGGAGAAAGAGATGGAGAATGATTCAAAATAGGAGCTTTTTGCCTGAAGTAATAACTGGAGCCAATTTGGGAGGAATGCACCTGTAGGAATTCTGAAGGAAGCCAACAGGTTTCGCAAAAGAGGCGTTGAAAGAAGAGAAATATGATTGCCTGTTTGCAAATTCTCACCGACAAACCTCTTCCAGCTTTGCAGGGCTAGGCAAATGTGTCCCGGTTGGGTTTTAAACAATGACAGGAGCCAAAAAAAGAAAAAAATGACACCAAGGGTTGGCAGAAGAAAACTCTGACCCTAAACTTCTGCTGCCTTGTGGGATATCTTCAGGAGAAGAAAGGGCCAAGAAGGAAACAGTACACAAATCTGGAGTGGAGGCCGTAAGATGGTTGGGTCGCACCTTGTATGCCTCCTTCCGGCAGCTCCTGCAGCCAAGCTGGTGCCAAAAATATTGCTCTGCTTGCCTTTGGACATCAGCGAGGACAAGAAGGGGGTCTTGCTGTCTGGATAGACCAGGACCCCCAGGTACACTGTCTAGGCTTGCACGCCGGGGAGGTCACTTCAGTGCTAAGACAGCTGTTTGACTTCACCCCTGAAGGAAAACTCCATTGACACTCGAGACAACGGATGCCAGCAGAATAATAATAATAATAATAATAATAATAATAATAATAATATTGTGTGTGTGTGTACATACTATTTTATATACACACACACACACACACACACACATACACACATATATATATAATTATTATTTATACCCCGCCCATCTGGCTGGGCTTCCCCAGCCACTCTGGGCAGCTTCCAACAAAATATTAAAATACCATAAAGCATCAAACATTAAAAGCTTCCCTAAACAGGGCTGCCTTCAGATGTTTTCTAAATGTCAGGTAGTTGTTGTTCTCTTTGACATCTGGTGGGAGGGCGTTCCACAGGGCGGGTGCCACCACCAAGTAGGCCCTCTGCCTGGTTCCCTGTAATTTGGCTTCTCGCAGCGAGGGAACCGCCAGAAGGCCCTCAGCACTGGATCTCAGTGTCCAGGCACAAGGATGGGGGTGGAGACGCTCCTTCAGATATACTGGACCGAGGCCATTTAGGGCTTTCAAGGTCAGCACCAACCCTTTGAATTGTGCTTGGAAACGTACTGGGAGCCAATGTAGGTCTTTCAAAACCGGTGTTATGTGGTCTCCGCAGCCACTCCCAGTCACCAGTCTAGCTGCCGCATTCTGGATTAGTTGCAGTTTCCAGGTCACCTTCAAAGGTAGCCCCACGTAGAGCGCATTGCAGTAGTCCAAGCGGGATATAACCAGAGCATGCACCACTCTGGCGAGAGTACTTTCTTTTGCCTGTTTTTCATTTTCTGACACCCAGGTCGGCTGGGTCTCTCTGAGTTCTACTATTATTCCTATCCACTTTGCCCACACCCTGAATAATTCTGTACGCCTCTGTCGTGTTCTGCCTTGGCGCACCTTTTCCCCTAGACAGAACCAAAACAAAAAGGCCCGAACGCTGCTTATTTTTTACACATCACTTGCAATTAGGATGCTCAGGCACATCTTTTATTGCAACGAGCGTTAGGATGGCGACACGCTTCATAAACGCCGGCAAATGAAAAACACCAGAACGAGAACAGCGACCAAATGGAGAAGAGAAAGTGCTTTTCATTCTCCCTCACCCACTGAGGCAGCAGATGCTATCGGTTTACATAGCAATTGCCCAGGGAATATTCCTTACAACGAAGACTAACAAGCTAGTTATGAAACTGGCCGCAGGGACAAAGATAGTCCAGATTTAGGGCAGTGAGAGCAGGCACCAAATCGAGGGGGCACAAAACAGCAACAACCACCTATATTTATACCACAATAAGAAAAGCAACTGTACCAAATAAAAAGCAACTGTACCAAAATGAATTACAGTATTGTAAAAATTTGTTACGGCAAAAATCTGGGTGCGAGGCTGCTCTGCCACCCAGCTCATCGGACTAAGTCCGTGGGTCCCTGCGGAGGAAAATGAGCTCAGCCGGAGACAGGAGCAAACTGCAGAAGATCCAAGTTTATTGCGCAACAGGTTCAAGGCGAGATTGAACAGCGAGAAAGGGGTGACATGAGTTTTTGAAACTCCCTCCATGTCCCAGAATACAGTGCAAAACACGTCATGAATACATTAAAGAGAGGTTTGGTTACACAGATTACATCATGAATATATTAAAGGGAGGTTGGGTTACACAGATTAACATATGGAGGAGGGAGGGGGGAATATGCAGAGCTACACCGGATTAACATAAGGAGGAGGGAGGGGGGAATATGCAGAGCTACACCGGATTAACATAAGGAGGAGGGAGGGGGGAATATGCAGAGCTACACCGGATTAACATAAGGAGGAGGGAGGGGGGAATATGCAGAGCTGGAGATATGCACAGATAAACACTTCCTGGGGATGAGAAAACAATGGTCTCAAATATGCATAGTCTGGCACCTGACATTGCCTGGAGGAAAGGCTGATCAGAACAAACTGGCACGTTGATTTTCTATGAATTTTATAGATTTTAGTCCCTTTTGACATTGACAATTGGAAATAAATTGATATATTGTAGCGAAGAAGAAGGTGAAGAAGACATGCCCCCCCCTTCCGTATCAGTCCCCCATTCGGAGATAGATTTGCATTAAAGTTCTGTAAGAACTTGCAAATCCTTTCTCCGCACCCTAAATCTCGGTGAAGGTAGGGTAGGGGTGCCGTGTGAGTGGGAATAGGCCCTAATGGAAAAGGAGGTGGGTTGAGCAGGGCAGCAAAGGAGGGAGCAACACGGATCAATACAATGTATGTTTATGTTATATAGGTATGCACTAAATAATAACTTTGTATCTATCGTACTAGATGTGTGGGTTTGTGCAAACCTGAAGGGGACTTGCAAATCATGCCTCTTAAGGCCGTTTGCAAGTATAGTAGTGCAGATAGCTGGATATAGGATATCGCATAAAAGGACACCTGTTGTATTTTGTTCAATAGTGGTGTATGCTTTACATTTAGCAGGAAGGTCCACTACTGACTGAAAAAAAAATGCAGTTTGCTTTGTCTCCCGCCATTTTTGTGTTCTCAGGTGTCAAGGTAGCTTTTCTGTGGTCTCACAGTAGTGGCAATCCCTGGTGAATCCACTTAGGGCTTTCATATTAACCATGTTGCCTGGCACTCACCACAGCTGCCACAGGTTTGGACACGTCCTGAGGGAAATATCCTTGCCTTGGCTTCCTATGGAGGTTTTATTATTGGTCATGCAGTCATGGGAAGTTGCGCACTTGCACTTTAAGGACCAAAAGCTAATTGTAGCCTGGATACACTTGCCCAATTCAAACTGAGTCCAATTTGAATTTATCTTTCCCCATGGTTCTCAACTCTTCAAACTAATCTGTTAAAAGAAAACCATTCTTAAAAGGGGCACTTGTCCAAATAAGTCAATTTAACTCTATAAGGGATCATTCCTGCTAAATCAAGGCATATACACCTTCCTGAAGCTTCTCCTTGGTAAAGTGAGCTTTAACACATTTTAAAATGGGTAGGGAAGGTTGGCCGTGTGCCAGGTGGGACAGCGAAATGTGGTTATCTAAACATTGAACTACACAATAGCCTGATCCATTAGAAAGCATAAAATGTATGAAAATCCTCCATTGGGGTATAAGGAATAAGACAGTATACATTAAACATAAGACAATTACACACACACACACAAAAATTCCTCCCTTTGTGGAAATAACACTGTCAAACACATTTCAACATTCCTACATAATAACACATAATACACAACAAACTAATTAAATATCAGTTGAATATAAAAGTCAAAAAATGTCCTTGCAATTCAACTCTTCCCCTCTTTGTCAGCCCCACTCCTTCGTCAGTCTATATAGTTTGAAAGAGATAGCTGTGGGCATTTTGAAAACTGTTGTTGCAGGTCTTGTGATGGCGAAGAACTGAGTTGAGGGGTTGTTGCTGCTTTTTTCATCATTGCACATCTGTAGAAGTGATATCCTGTAAGGGGGCAGGGTTTTGGGGGGACTTAAAAGACAAAAGGAAGGATCAAAAGCCCCCTCCCCAAGTAAATCTCCTTGAGTTATCTTAGCACGTTAAGCATTTTACTTATTTTAATATTATTATCACATTTTCATATAATTACTGTTATTATCTGCTAAGTTTGTTTGCTTTCCTTCATTTAGGTTTTGTTGTTGCTTTTTTTATATTATTAAATAAAAATTACTCCACATGTATAGAAAGAGAACTGTAAAAAATACAAAAAAAAATTAAAAAGCAAAAAATTAGATTATCAGTCAGATGAAAACAGACTTGACACAAAGACATCAGATTTAGAAAAGAATTATTATTAAATACAAAGATATTATCAAAACCACACAGATTACTACTGGACTGAAAAAATGGGAAAACAATGGGGAAAATTCACCATGTGCTATCTGAGAAAAGAACTTCATGAAACTGACTTTCAACATGTGATGAACATGTCCCCAAAGTAACACACACAGACACACACACACACACAAAATGACCTATGAGGAACCAAAAATAATAATACTCAGGCAAAAAGGTAAACAAATACCATTCCACAAACAATGTTTGGTTGTGCTTTGATTAATTTCCTAGACATCGTGGAAAAACTGATTAAATAAATGAAAACAGATTATTTGTAACCTAAAGTGTCAAAGCCACAAAGAGATAGAGGGAAATAAACTAATACAGCAGGGATTTCACAGAAAGAAAGTTGTTGTGGGAGGAAAAAGGGACAAACACTTGGTTATCGGGGTTCGCATATCCTGTTAAAAGGGAAAATTATTTCATGTGAGAAATCTGTCAGGAAATGCTGTTCCTAAAATGCACACAAACAAAGTCTGTGATTTAAATCCCATTGAGGGGTGGAATGCTTTGATATTTACCTGTGAAAAGAATTTGGCATGTTAAGATTTCAAACTTGAGGCACATTAAGGGTGATTTCTCTCAATGGTTCCAAGTTTTACATAAACCTCCTCCCCCCCCACAGTTCCCCCTCCTTCCCCCCCTCTCTCTCTCTCTTTTCTTTTCCTATCCTTTTTTTTTTTTGCTGATCTAGTCTCTGTGCATGTGTGGAGTTCATGTCTCAGCAAATCTTTTATACTATTGAAATGTTGCATCTTTTGGCAAAATTAGAATTTGAATAAGGGAAGGGTAAGGAGTAGATTTTAAAAGAGGGTTAGATTTAAAACAAAAGGGAAACTCAGCAATTGAAGTATTCACCAACAAAAGCTAGCAATTTCAGCCCAAGCAAAGCGACTGCTTCCTTTATGTACAGGAAAGGGCTAATATCCCTCTGGCCATTCGCGGAACAATGCCACGCCCTTATATATGGGAAAAAAAATGGCCAGAGAGTCAGAATTCATAAGATTTTTTAACATTCTCAGTCATTTCAGCCTTACCATTTGCAGACAAAATTTTCCTGCCCTTTATTTACAGGATGGTTAAGGCTACTCAATTATATGTCAAGGCCGATTCTACTTGATTATATGAATTTGTATGTGCTTAAACTTTGTGTAGACTCTTAAGTCTGATTTTTGTAAGTAATAGACAAAATGATAAGCACTGTAATCACTCAAATGCCTGATATCACCAGTTCTGCTTCAAAAGATCACGGATTTTACCTCTCACCTTTTTTTAAAAAAAACACACCAAAAAACAACAACAACAAAGAGTAAAGTTGGGCTGAATTTCAACATGGCCCTCCACACAGCCACAAATTGGGAGAGCTAAAAGGGACCTTGGGTCATCTAGTCCAACCCTAAATACAGTGTTCATAGCAAGATTTCAAAGCAAGATTTCCACTACCAAAAGGGCATATACATTTAAGTACAGATTTTCAACTGGGAAAGGAAACATCTATGCTCCTATCATGTACTAAGGAAGAGGAAAAGAAAAGTAGCCAACTTTACACAGAGCAGTTTTAGCAGATCTTGAGATAGTTTGAGTGAGTTTGCTTCCTTCCAGTTCCTAGAGAAATTATCTTCAAAGGAAGATTGAAGTGAACATTTTTCCTAAGAGGGAGAGGATCTCTTATAAAGCATAGTTAAAACAGCCATAGTTTTGATTTAAAAGGAATACAAAAGTGACAGTTTTTCCTGAATTTGTAGAGGAATAGTAAGCCTAATCTATGCCCCCCTTGTAGTTTCCTTTAAAGGAAGCTTACTTGGGAGTAAATTTACCTGGCACAGAAGTAAGAAGCAGAAGGAAAAACCCTGAAAGAGGCAGAATGAAACAAGGGGGGGGGGGCATTTTCTAAGAAAAGAGGCCTGATATCAGGAGCCTTACAATAACTCTTCTGTCCAACCAAATCAAAGTTAAAACTGGACTCAGATATTTTCTTAGAAGGAAGACCATACTTTCATAGGCATGTGCTTCATGAAATAAATACACTGCATTTTAGCTTGAGAGAGCAGTTGTGCTCACCTACGCTTTTGCAGCAGAAACATCTAATTCACATTAGAAACATTCACATTCCAAAATAGACTGTAGACTCATGATCTGAAAAGTTGCGGCAAAGCAAGAGGTGGGGTAAACATTTGCACCCTTCATTCTCATTTTGTCTTATTTACGACTGATAAGGACCAGTATAGCTTCCTTAAATTTTCAATTTTGAAGCAAGCTTGCAGTTTAAACTATGCGCGCTTAAGAAAGGCAGTCTGTCAGAGACAGAAGGAACAGACAACACACATAACAGACAACATGTAAACGCACATATTCTCAAATATGTATTAACACACAACACACATAACAGACAACATGTAAACATATATACTCTCATCCTTTAATTGGTTATTGCAAGGAGTTGGGCTGCTTCCTTTAGCTTCTTTAGCTTCATTAAGTGAAATTAGTAGGAAGGTCCCACATGGTTTTAAGAGCCCCCTTGCCTCTTCAAACACCACCAGTTAACCAGCTGGCCAACGCAATTCGGGCTTGGCGGAGGCGGTGTTGGCGGGCCAGATTTCAGAACAGAGGTTCTCTAATTTTGCTTCGATAATAATTTGTGGCCAGGAATCGTCTTCCAATACGTGATGACAAATTGGAGAGGAGAGTCAGGGTCCTTCTGGGACTGAGATGGCTTTCTAGAAGCCTTCTTCCCAGAGTGAGCCCGCTCGCGTTTGGAAGCCTGGGTACCCATTTTATGTTTTACGCGTGTCTAGACAGAAAGAGGGAAGAGAAAGGGCGGTAAGGATTGGTATATCTAGGAGATTGAGATACTTAATACGGGATTTATAGTAAAGAGGGGTCTTTAGTCGCTTGGCAACTTCCTTAGAGGGTTTTTAAAGAGCTCTAGCTATCCGGTATTTCCTTCCTATTTCCTTACTCAATAACCTGGGGTCCTTTTCCACTCTGCCGATCCCGCCCAATTCCTCATGGGCTATCCCTCCTGGCAACCTCCTACCTATCGTCAATCTCAGGAAAAGGGGCCCTACTGAACGCCCGTGCCGTGCGGTGCCAGATCGGGTGATCCCTGGATAGAGTTTCGAACCGAAAATCCCCCTTGCTTTTGGAAGCGGGCTCACGCACGATACACGTGTTACGTGGCACCGACCAGTGCGGCTGGGATTGGATAGAAAGCCAGACCCCTTCCTGCCCCCTAGAAAGGACGCTCGGGAAGTTCGGAAGAAGAACTCCAACCCCTTGCTTTCAACTGGGACGTCCATTGCGGAGAGTCGGCTGTTTTTCAAGTCGGGTCTCTCCGTCTTACGTTCGGACTCCCAATTGGTGCGGCTGGCTGGAGAGGTTTGAGAGGAGAAAGAGATAGAGCTCAGAACCCCCCTTTTGGGTCGAGCAGCAGTCCACGGTCTCTCTCACCAATTGGACCAAGAGACAGGCGAGAAGGAGCGATAGAGAGGAGGGCAGAGAATTCAGTTGCCAGGAGATTTCCACCCCTTTCCCACCAGTGCACTGGGTTTTTTCCTTTTTCTTATACTCACGTGTTTTCCATGATGATCCCGGGATTGATGAGTAAGCCGGCTGGATCCCTCTTTGCTCCCCGGCTGAACTCCTGGGGCTTTCGATTACCGCCCGGAAGATGGCCGGGGGTCCAAAGGATCTTCCCAGGCAAAATGGCCTGGTGCCGGCTGAAGATTTCGGGGCCCCCGGTCAGCAACGCGGGAGAACCGCATGCCCCACATTGGGCAGCCAACTGTTACGGCAAAAATCTGGGTGCGAGGCTGCTCTGCCACCCAGCTCATCGGACTAAGTCCGTGGGTCCCTGCGGAGGAAAATGAGCTCAGCCGGAGACAGGAGCAAACTGCAGAAGATCCAAGTTTATTGCGCAACAGGTTCAAGGCGAGATTGAACAGCGAGAAAGGGGTGACATGAGTTTTTGAAACTCCCTCCATGTCCCAGAATACAGTGCAAAACACGTCATGAATACATTAAAGAGAGGTTTGGTTACACAGATTACATCATGAATATATTAAAGGGAGGTTGGGTTACACAGATTAACATATGGAGGAGGGAGGGGGGAATATGCAGAGCTACACCGGATTAACATAAGGAGGAGGGAGGGGGGAATATGCAGAGCTACACCGGATTAACATAAGGAGGAGGGAGGGGGGAATATGCAGAGCTGGAGATATGCACAGATAAACACTTCCTGGGGATGAGAAAACAATGGTCTCAAATATGCATAGTCTGGCACCTGACATTGCCTGGAGGAAAGGCTGATCAGAACAAACTGGCACGTTGATTTTCTATGAATTTTATAGATTTTAGTCCCTTTTGACATTGACAATTGGAAATAAATTGATATATTGTAGCGAAGAAGAAGGTGAAGAAGACATGCCCCCCCCTTCCGTATCAAAATTATAAGAAGTATCTGGGGCATAGCTGTCAACTTTTCCCTTTTCTTGCGAGGAATCCTATTTGGAATAATGGAATTTCCCTTTTAAAAAGGGAAACGTTGATAGCTATGATCTGGGGAGGGGAAAATTTTGTCCTTGCTCAGGGTGCCATATTAACAAAGTCCCCCCCTGAGTCCAGGTGGGTCAGCTCTGCTTTAAACGATCTCCTTGCTGCTTGAATCCACAAAGTGTGCTAGACCTTAACCACTGATTTTCCCATCATAGAATTGTAGAGTTGGAGGGGAACCCCAGGATTCATCTAGTCCAACCCCCTGCAAATGCAGGACTCTTAGCTAAAGCATCCATGACCAGGGCCAGATTTAGGTTTGATGAGGCCCTAAGCTACTCAAGGTAACGGGGCCCTTTCTATGTCCAGCTGTCCTTTGCCAACAACAAATTGTTGCTGTTTTTTCTGTTAAATATATGCTATATGGTAATTTATGGACCTAATAGGTATCTAAAGCCATTTGCACATAACAAAATATGTATTTTATCGAAGTAATTGTTGAACTTATATTTTGGAAATGTAGATCCAGGGTTTTTTTCCTTTAATTTTTTTGGGGGCCCCCAAATGAGTGGGGCCCTAAGCTATAGCTTGTTTAGCTCATACGTAAATCGAGCCCTGTCCATGACAGATGGCCATCCAACCTCTGCTTAAAAGCCCCCCATGAAGGACTGTCCACCACCTCCAGAGGGAGTCCGTTCCACTGACAAACAGCTCTTTCTGTCAGGAAGTTCTTCCTGATCTTTAGTTGAAATCTCCTTCCTCGTAACTTGAGGCCATTGGTTCGAGTCCTACCCTCCAGAGCAGGTGAAAAAAAGTTTGCTTCATCTTCCCTATGACAGCACTTTAGATATTAGAAGATGGCTCTCATATCTCCTCTCAGAGTCCTCTTTTTCATAACATACCCAGCTCCTTCAACCATTCCTCATAAGGCCTGGTTTCTAGACCTTTGATCATCTTAGTCACCCTCCTCTGCACAGCTTCCAGCTTGTCAACATCCCTCTTAAATTGTGGTGCCCAGAACTGGGCACAGTATTCCAGGTGTGGTCTGGCCAAGGCTGAATAGAGTGGTACTATTACTTCCCTTGTGGTGACAGCAGTCACGAAATTAAAAGACGCCTGCTTCTTGGGAGAAAAGCAATGACAAACCTAGACAGCATCTTAAAACGCAGAGACATCACCTTGCTAACAAAGCGCTGGTTTTCCCAATAGTGATGTATGGAAGTGAGAGCTGGACCATAAAGAAGGCTGATTGCTGAAGAATCAATGCTTTTGAATTCTGGTGCTGGATGGACTGAAAGAAGATCAAACCTATCCATTCTGAAGGAAATCAGCTCTGAGTGCTCACTGGAAGGACAGATCCTGAAGCTGAAGCTCCAATACTTTGGCCCATGAGAAGAGAAGACTCCCTGGAAAAGACCCTGATGTTGGGAAAGATGGAGGGCACAATGAGAAGGGGACGACAGAGGACGAGATGGTTGGACCAGCATGAGTTTGACCAAACTGTGGGAGGCAGTGGAAGACAGGAGTGCCTGGCATGCTCTGGTCCATGGGGTCACAAAGAGTCGTACACGACTAAACGACTAAACAACAACAACATTACTTCCCTTGATCTGGACACTAGAATTCTGTTGATGCTGTCTAGAATACCATTAGCTTTTTTGCTGCTGCATCACACAGTTTAAAAGCATTATATAGTAGCATGCATTTTTTGAGGGTGTGTGTGTGTTTATAATGTCCGTAGTTGTTTCAACTCAGAACTGCTTTCCCCTCTGCACACATAATGAATTCTTAAGATCCCCGACATAATAGTGAGTGCTTGAGATCTCATCTCACCCACGACAGTGCTTACTCATAAGTGCTTTTCATTAGGCGGCAAAAGCATGTATTGAAAGAGAAATGTTTATGGAGCGGGTAATTTTCACCTCATAAAACTAACGCATGATCAAAAGTGGCATTTAAAAAGGGGGGGAAAGAAACACCTTAACAGGAAATGTGAACAACCTGCAAAGGAGAGGTGCTAATTTAAAGCATCTGTTAAAGGACTGTTAGCACCCAATTATTTTAGGCTGTTATTTCTGATAAGCGACAAAACCCCTTAACACCACCATTAACAGTAATCGTGATACAGTACAGACGTCTTGTTAACAGTACAAGCCATGCTATAAAGGAGAATGAACAGGGGTCCGTGGCTTTTTTAAAAAAATACAGAGCAATGACGTCACCTGCAAGAGCGCCAAAGTAACTGAGGAACCCTCCTTGCTCTGGACAGGGAATGGAGTGATAACGAGGCTTTCAAGTTCTATATAAACTTGATGTGTAAAAGGTAAAGGTAAAAGACCCCGGGCGGTTAAGTCCAGTCAAAAGCAACTATGGGGTTGTGACGCTCATCTCGCTTTCAGGCCAAGGCAGACAGCGTTTGTCCACATACAGTTTTCCAGGTCATGTGACCAGCATGACTAAACCGCTACTGGCGCACAGAGGACCAGGATGAGTGCCAGAGCACATAGAAATGCTGTTTACCTGCCTGCCGCAGCAGTACCTATTCATCTACTTGCACTGGTGTGCTTTCAAACGGCTAGGTTGGCAGGAGCTGGGACAGAGCAACAGGAGCTCACCCCATCGCGGGGATTTGAACCGCTGACCTTCCGATCAGCAAGCCCAAGAGGCTCAGTGGTTTAGACCACAGCACCACCCCCACCACCACAAATACCAAATTAGCTAGATGCCTCTTCTGTTTGTTGGGATTCCTGTTCCATGCCAGCTGTTTAAATGGAAGGGCTCTACTCCAACAACCTCACTCCTTTCTCCCCTCCAACACTGGAATCTTTGCACAAAGCAAAGTCACAGGGAAATGTACTGGAAAGTGCAGGACAACATTTGCTTGGTGCAATGTCATGAACAAATCAGAATGAATGCTTAATAAAACATCATTTGGAAGTGGTCTTATAATAACTAAAGACTAAAAGATGAAGCTTTCTCAAGGGCAAGTGACTGACTGATGGTTTCCAATTCATTGGGGAAAGTAATTTGTCAAGACTCCAACTTTAATCAATAATAATCACCACTCCTCCCAAGATTGTTATAGGATAGGTGGAAATACCAACTGTGCTTCTATATAAAACACTTGGAGTTAGCACACTGGTGTTAGCGGAACGTGCTGTTTAGGTGAATTAGATTGGAATAGTGACTTACAGTTTCTGGAGTTCAAAGGCTTTATTTATGCAGGAACTGTTTGCAGGATGAGTGGAGATGAAAGAAATAGCAGATATCTTGTCTGAAGAGAACGGCCAAAAAAATGGCTAGAATGTATGCAAATAAAATAATCCACAAGTTGAGCGAGCAAAATTTTCAACTGTGGAAATTCAAAATATAGAATCTCCTTGGAAGGAAGATTTGTGGCAGAGTTATTGCTGACCCATGCCCAGCTGCTAATTTTGAATAATGGGATAACCAAGATAAGCAAGCAAAGGCCATTATCTGTCTTTCAGTGGAAGACTCACAGATCATACACATCAAAGAATTGCAACATGCCAAAGAGGTTTTGGAAGAACTGTGTAATTTGCAGAGTAATTCTCTGAAGGAGCCTGTATTCAATTAGGCTGAAACAGGATGCAGATATGCAAACTCACCAAATGCCATTGTTTGTTATTCTCTCCAGACAATGTATGTGCTATTTTTTCTCTCTCATTTCAACTCACACACATCGGCCAAATATTCAATCCTCACTGTGCAACTGAAGTCCCCCCACGCTGTACACTGTAACCTAATAAAGCAGGGGGGGGGGCAAAATATCTGTGGCAGGAGAGGATATATTGTTTATTAATAACCTTCCTAACTTGCGCTAGCAAGTTCCTTTACTTAGCAGAGTTTACATTCCCCTTTACATGCACAGCAGATAGCTGGTTGCAGGCTTGTGTGAGCTTCTCACTATTACACAATTCAGTCTGTCTCAGATTGAATTGTATAGTTCCTGGTAAATTCCCTTTAATCCCTCGTAAAAGAATAAAGACACAACAATCTTACCTAAACCCCCTCCTTTAAAACAAAACATTTCCCCACACCACCACCACTGCTATAGTTACCTCTCCCACCCCCCTCCTCTTCTTCCCTTCGCTCCTCTTCCTTCTCTCTTTTTCTCTCCCCCTCCCCCCTCTCTCTTTAAAGAAAACACATATATACTAATACACACACACACAGCACTGTAGTATACTTTCCCTTCTCATACTATAGCTAAAACTATCACTGCAAACAATCTTACCTAAAGTCAATAAAAGAAGTTTACTCACATCAGTTCACAGTTGGATCCCTGAAGGCAGACTTAGTTGCAAATATGTACATATGGATCTACCCCATATGGGGATATAATCCCAGTGCTTATGCTAGCTGAAAACTAACATAGCAGTCCCTAGCTAAAAAGCTGGCCCAACGAAGAAGAAAGTCAAAAAGAGAGAGAGTGCTGCGTGACTTGTCCTTTTTGTTACCTGGACAGGTAAGGTCACGCCCACTTCTAGTCACATGCAAGGAAGGATGCTCCAGCCCAGGAGGAAACAGGAAGTTTTGATTGGCTGGACCAAACATCCCCTTGCATGTCCACTCTAGGAAAACAAGGAATGTTGTACTTGACTGCTCCCAGTGGATTACATCCCCCATTATCATTTACTGAAAACTTATGCTCTGCATGTACTCCTAGTCTGAGCTTGTTACTGCATGAATAAAACCCAAAAGGGAACATTTATCTATGATTAATCCATCGGGAATTAAAGCTGCCTAATCCAGTGTGCGCAACCCTCAGAGATAATACGGGGCGCTCTATAAATGAGGTGGCGGCATGCGCCATCAATCACAGTCGCATCTTATCGACAACCCAAGAAAATAATTCCATTAGCTCCTTGAGTCACAAAAGCTGGAGGGAGTTCAGCTATCGGTTTTCTTCTTATGCAGTACAATCTGCTGTGCGTTGCTAGCAGTGCTTAAATGGCAAAGCCCGCGCCACACTTTCTGGGCTTGATAAATTAACAGGGTTGATCAAAGGTTTGGCAGGCCTTACAGTTGCTTCTCTCTCTAGCCAGGCTTTTAATCAAAAGTATTTTCAAAGTACATTAAGGGAAAAGCCACTGGTAGTTAAATTGCAGGTGCAAATCTTCCAAAAGGTAGCAGTTTGACACTCAGCATTCCAGTCGAGCTACCCTTACAAATCTCATGTCTAAGTGCCCAGAAAAGCCCCTGTGCTACTGGAGAGCTTGTTCTTTTCTTTGAAAATATGTTTATTTTTTCACATTGACTTACATTCAGATCGCGTAATATACAATTTACATCAAAATCTTTTTATCTTGGCGACTTCTCATCCTTACATCCATGAGGGTCTCGTTCTCTCTCCTGCCTGCTGCCAATCCAACCTCTTAACCTTACCTATTCACCTCAACCATGGGTAGGCAAACCAAGGCCCGGGGGCCGGATCCAGCCCAATCTCCTTCTAAATCCGGCCCACAGACGGTCCGGAAATCATTGTGTTTTTACATGAGTAGAATGTGTCCTTTTATTTAAAATGCATCTCTGGGTTATTTCTGGGGCACAGGAATTCGTTCATTCCCCCCCCCCAATAGATAGATAGATAGATAGATAGATAGTCTGGCCCCCCACAAGGTCTGAGAGACAGTGAACAGGCCCCTTGCTGGAAAAGTTTGCTGACCCCTGACCTAAATCCTATATTACAATGTTTTTCTATTTTCTTTCCATTGCTCGTAAGTCAAAACCCGTTAGAACTTTTATCTGGCTGTATTGTGGTCTTCGTTCGTATAGTTAAGGTTCGTATAGTTAAAGCTCTGGTTTTCCCAGTAGTGATGTATGGAAGTGAGAGCTGGACCATAAAGAAGGCTGATCGCCAAAGAATGGATGCTTTTGAATTCTGGTGCTGGAGGAGACTCTTGAGAGTCCCATGGACTGCAAGAAGATCAAACCTCTCCATTCGGAAGGAAATCAGCCCTGAGTGCTCACTGGAAGGACAGAGCCTGAAGCTGAGGCTCCAAGACTTTGGCCACCTCATGAGAAGAGAAGACTCCCTGGAGAAGACCCTGATGTTGGGAAAGATGGAGGGCACAAGGAGAAGGGGGCGACAGAAGACGAGATGGTTGGATAGTGTTTTCGAGGTTACCAGCATGAGTTTGACAGGGGCGCCGACTTATAAAAAATATTGGGGGGGCGGGTGCCAATACCGACTTATAAAAAATATTGAGGGGGCCCAAGACCTCCAAACCGCTGCTGCTGGGGGAACGAAAGGGGCGAGCCCCGGGCTGCCCCGACCTTAAGTGAACCTGTGAGGGCCCGCCCTTTGCGGCAGCCGATTGGCTGCCGCCGTGGGCGGTGAATATTAATGAGCTGGGGGAATCCCCGCTTCTCGCGGGGCTGACTCCAGCCCCGCGAGATTGTTGATGGGTCGAGAGCCCGCAACCCCACCCCCTCTCTAGATCGGGAGTGGCTTTGTTTTAACTCATTACTGAATGTATTTTAAAAGGTAACTATCGTCAAACAAGGAAAATAAAAAATACCAACATAATTTTGTGATTTTACAAAGCATAATATAACTAATAATTTTCTTAAATTATTGGGGGGGCAGAGCCCCCCCAAACGAATTTTTGAGGGGGCTCGGGCCCCCTCAGGCCCCATGGAGTCGGCGCCTATGGAGTTTGACCAAACTGCGGGAGGCAGTGGAGGACAGAGGTGCCTGGTATTCTCTGGTCCATGGGGTCACGAAGAGTCGGACATGACTAAACAACTAAACAACAACATTGTGGTCTTATCTAGACTGAAAAGGGTCTCCGTTCTTCCAAAGATATTTCATCTTTCTGATTCCTTATTTAAACCGTCAGTTCTGCCATTTCTGAGTGCCTCATTCCTCCCTTGAGTACTCATTCCTCTTTTGTTGGGATTTCTGATGTTTTCCATTTTTGTGCGTAGAGTACTCTTGCTGCCGTGGTGGCGTACAAAAACCATTTAACCAACTACTGGAGAGCTTTTAGCACTGGTCTGCTAAGGGGCTGGGGGGAGTCATCAATATGGCCAACTATGCAAATCGTTAACTCACAACACATAATCAGTCAGGCTGGCTGACAGCAGTCCTAAACACCCTTCAGAAACTGGGTTTTGCCCCTCAAGCCCTTCTAAGTCTGGGGTTGGGCCAGGCAAAAGCTACGGTCAGGTAAAGAATCATGGACACCGAGAGACAACAGGACTGCTCTGTTGCAATCAAGGCTTGTCAGAGGAATGTGCCACTCTGCTAGGCACCGGCTGATTTCCTTGTTGACCTCCCCGCTGCGACTCCCGGCAGGAAAACAGGCGAGGTCTCTTATCGGCGATCCTCCTCAAACGTGAGAAGAACACACCACTCCTTTCCCCCTCCTCCCTGCTATCCCCAGGGAGGGGAAAGAGACAGACAGAAATATATTTACATGCTTTTATTTCTGTCCTTTGCAGCAGTACAGAGAAACATGTCTGCACTCTCTTTTACATCAACAGCAGAGAGAATATAACTCCTCCCATGTACTTCCAGTACAGGTCATATGACACACTGAGCTAACATCCGGTGCTCAGTACAGTGAATGGACTGCCCCTTTGTTCCCATGGTAACAGTCACAAACATCAACATCCTGTTTGCAGCCATCTGCAGCTGCTGAAGAATCTGCTGCTCGCTGCTGCATTGCTCCTTTTTGGTAACATCCTCAAGGTGCCCCAACTATAAAATTGGAGAAACCGAGAGATATATAGCCACACCTGCAGCATATCTCTTCTTTCTTGTATCCAAAAATGCTAGAAGGGCTAGAAGCTCAGCTCTGCCCTCGCTGGTCCTGGAAGGAGCCTTAAAAAAAGTCCCATATGTTCAAAGACTTTGTGCCTGTTCATTGGGAGAGATAGGAAGCCAGGGCACTTGTTCTTTAGATGTCCCTTTTATAAAAAGGCACGGAGTGAGACCATTGACCCCCTGCTGGTGAGGCTCGCTGGCCTCCCGGAAAAGCAAAAATTCGACCTTTTCCTGTTAGCCAAAGATCATAAGACGACCCGGATGGTCGCCAGATTCTGTGTACAGATCTGTAGGCACAGACCGTCCCCCGACTCAAACTAGTTCATGAAGAAAATCCCCAAACTCAGTTCCATCGCTGACTCTGGGTCATCTCTCTGAGGTAGCTTATCTTAAAGTTTTAAGTGTCTATATGCTTATCACATTTATAAATTTTTAATTTATTGTTGTACATTGTTTTCTTTCTGGGATTTTACCCCCAAGTGTGTTTTATAAGCTGGTCTCCGACCATAATAAATTATCTCTCTATCCACAACACATAAATCACTGTTGGGAGGAACACAGCTGGAAGGGATCCTATGGATCATCTAGCCTGACCCCCCTGCAGTGCAGGAATATGGAGCTGTACCATGCGGGGATTGAACCTGCGACCTTGGCATTATCAGCACCATGCTCTAACCCACTGAGCTACCCCACATGATATCAGAAACTGGGATGACTTCCGTAAATCCGGGATGGTCTCTGGAAAATAGGGACGTTGGCAGTTGTGGAAATCACCTGTTGGGGGGAGTCCTGCTTCTCTCTTCCCCACCTGAGATCCCCCACTTGCGAAACATAAACTCTCTGCTTTTTTCATCTTAGAAAAGCTGAGCCCTTGGATGTTGAACGATAATAAACTTTCCAGCTCTTTAAACCAACAGGCCAATTTGATGTGGCATTTTGCCACGACAGCCTGCCCACTTCAGCGCTCTGTTTTTAAAGCACACTCGCTCTCAATCATCGGTGGCACTTTGGAACAGTTTTGTTCCAAATTTGTTTACTTTCGCGCTTTCCATCATTCCAGCTCGGGTGGTGGAGAATCCTCGCTAAGTTCGTTTTTCTCCCGATGTCTCCTACGCTATAGAAAGAAGAGGAGTTGGGGAGGGAGGAAAGTGATGGAACATTTTCTCCCCGGACAGAACAGAACGTTACACAAGAGTTGCATTTTGACACCCCAGAGTCTGCGGTGTTAAAACACTTTAGTGCTCCAGAGATGGTGAGCAAAGGGGCAGGCGAGGATGCCAGGGGCCACTCTGGACTGTATCCTCCGGGATCTGGACAAGACAGGATCTGAAGTGTGGCATTATGCTCCTAACCCACCGTACAGGGCTGGTTTGTTGGGACATTCAGGTGGTTTGCAAAGTACTAACTTATTTAACTTATATGCAGAATTCATCATGCGAAAGGCTGGGCTGGATGAATCTCCAGCCGGAATTAAGATTGTCGGAAGAAATATCAACAACCTCAGATATGTGGATGACGCAACCTTGATGGCAGAAAGTGAGGAGGAATTAAAGAACCTTTTAATGAGGGTGAAAAGGAGAGCGCAAAATATGGTCTGAAGCTCAGCATCAAAAAAACCAAGATCATGGCCACTGGTCCCATCACCTCCTGGTAGATAAGCCCCGCAGAAGGCAACATCCCATTAATACAAAACCAAGATGTAACAAAACTGCAATCAATGAATCAAATAATATAAAATAGCAAAATCATAAATTGCCCACTACGCTGGATATGTGCAATGCCTCGTGTGTTAAATGTGGAGCAGAAACCCCTGGTTTTTGCACAACTTTATTGTATACACACATATCTACAACCTGAGCCTACAATGGAAGGGTTCACAGCATTAACACCCCAATCGAGCAGAAATCAAGCATGTCTCCCCCTCTCAGATTCCAGCCTGCCTGTTCCTCTAGCTTCTAGCACAGTTAACTCAAAACTGCCAACTCTGGTCTGTCTTTCTAACTACCAACGAGTTGAGGGAGGGGGGGACCCACTCGCCTGACATCTGGCACAGAGCCACTTCCTTTGTTACCTTAACGACCCATACTTAGAGCCAATACCTCACCAAGAAACTAGCCTGACTATTCCAGGAATTAGAAGTGCCTCCGCATATAGCCTACCCCTCCCCAAACTCAAAACGCAAAGCAGGGACTCTCAGTTTCATTAGCAAAATGATGCCCCTTTGGGCATCCTTTTTCAGTAGCGGCAAACACGGAACAAGAACAAAATTGTTGTGGATTCATACTGGACCGTTTGGCACGACATTCTGCTTTACTGGTTGTTCTGCAATGCTTCCCCAATGTTACCGCATTATTGCCGTCCGGAGGGGCGCTCTTGCACTATAAAGCATGACGAAAGCGGGACACAAAACAAATAAATAAACAGGAACATATTTGTGGTATAGAAAGTTACAGGCTTTCTGTTGGAGGCTACAACAGACACGAGTGGAAATGAAACAGAGCAAAACACCTTCCTCTCTGGATACTTAAATTTTATTGTTCTTGTCATTTCCAGAACTATTCCCTTTGTCCATGTTTGTTTGTATTTTCAGATCTAAGTCGTCACAATCCACAAGATAGCAAATTATTGGTAATAGATATTGATTTGCTTATACAGTTGGCACCTTGGTTCTCAAACGTCTCGGTACTCAAATGCCTTGGTTCCCAAACAGCGAAAACCCTGAAGTAAGTGTTCTGGTTTTCGAACATGTTTCAGAAGCCAAACGTCCAATGCGGCTATCAGCTATTGTTTCCGGGGCGCCTGCACCAATCAGAAGCTGCGCCTTGGTTTTTGACCATTTCGTTAGTCAAACGGAGTTCTGGAACGGATTAAGTTTGGTGCTTCTGCTTTTGGGGCTTTTTCAGTTAATTTGTTTTTGTGACTGTGTGGAATCCAGTTCAGCTACTGATTGATTGACTGAATGTGCGTCTGCGGAAGTGGATAAAAGCCTCCAATCCAAACAATGACTATTATCAGTGCAGCTAACAATTTTTATCATCTACAATACAGTACTGTCTTATTTATTTTATAGTACAGTACATTGATTATTAATTGGGACATGGGTGGCGCTGTGATATAAACCACTGAGCCTCTTGGGCTTGCCGATCAGAAGGTCGGCGGTTCGAATCCCTGTGACAGGGTGAGCTCCCGTTGCTCGGTCCCTGCTCCTGCCAACCTAGCAGTTCGAAAGCACGTCAAAGTGCAAGTAGATAAATAGGTACCACTCCGGCAGGAAGGTAAACGGCATTTCCGTGCACTGCTGTGGTTTCGCTAGAAGCGGCTTAGTCATGCTGGCCACATGACCCGGAAGCTGTACGCCAGCTCCCTCGGCCAATAAAGTGAGATGAGCACCGCAACCCCAGAGTCATTTGCAACTGGACTTAACTGTCAGGGGTCCTTTACCTTTACCTTTTTACATTGATTATTGCTTTCATTTTATGGATCAGTGGTCTCGTTACATAGTAAAATTCATGTTAAATTGCTGTTTTAGGCGTTGTTTTTAAAAGTCTGGAATGGATTGATCCGGTTTGCATTACTTTCTATGGGAAAGCGTGCCTTGGTTTTGGAACGCTTTGGTTTTGGAAGGGACTTTTGGAACGGATTAAGTTTGAGAACCAAGGTGCCACTATAATTAGTTACCACACAGGTAACAACCAAGGGTTTGTGCGTGTTACATATGAGTCTTTTATGTTATGCCTTGCCTTCATCCTTACATTTCCGTTAGTAAAAATATTTGAAATGCAGTTATCTGACATCTCTGGATCAAGTCCATCCCTTTTTGGTAGTGGCACCCTCCTTGTGGAACGCCCTCCCTTCCAATGCCAAGGAGATAAAGAACTACATAACTTCTAGAAGACATCTGAAGGCAGCCCTGTATCAGGAGGTTTTAAATGTTTGGTGTCTTTATTATGTTTTTAGATATGCTGTGAGATGCCCAGAGTGTCTGGGGAAACCCAGCCAAATGGGCAGGGTATAAATAATAAATTTGTTGTTGTTGTTGAATTAATTAAACTAAATAGTTTTGGCTGGGTGGTTATTATTATTATTATTAAATTTTCAGATTTCGAAATTTACAAACAATTGTCAAACCACCAAAACAGAAAGCATGCTACTCAGACGTTACTAGCCCAAGAGATGGAAAGAAGATATAGTCCCTACCAGAGAAGAATGGCAAATTAAACTGATGGATTTTGCTGAAATGGCAAAAATGACCGTAAGAATTAGAAAACAGGAAGACCAAAATTTTAATCAGGAATGGAGAAATATATATAATTTACTTTAGAAATCATTGTAAACAATTAAAATTAATGGTAGGACTGGAATGACACTTGTAGTTTAACGTTGGACTATGGTTGCAGTGGAGATTTAATAGAATTGGATTAATACAGAAGATGTCCATGGAAATTTATGGAATTTTCTTTCTGTTTTGGTTGTTTGAGAATGGTTTGTAAATTTCAAAATCTGAAAATTAAATTAAAAGAGGAATAAGTTTGGGCTGGGTTTTGAACAGAATGTGCAATTGACTGTTGCTGTTCTGAATTCTATTGTGTTATTGTCCTCCTTAGGGTTGGGGATGAATTTATAGAACCAAAGCTGGTGGAACAAAAAAAAAAAAAAGAAGCTTATCAAGAGGAATGAAAAGACTTTCCCCAAAGGGACTGTTTCTCTCATTTGAGTCTCCATCTATCCAGGCCGCCATTTTGTTCGCTCGCCTGCTGCAACAACTCTCTGAGCTCTCAACACACAATAGTCCTTTATGCGTTCATCTCTTTACCAAATCTGTTTCAACAGTGGCTCTTCGCCGCTTGCAGGCCTAAAAATAAATAAATGAAATAAATACATGCTTACCTTCCACTATGGGCAAGAGGTAGCTCTCGCACACTGTCCTCTCTGAATCAGGCTTCATTTTGCCCAAAGTGCACTGCTTTGCAGAGTGTGGAAATGGCAAGAGCAGGCCGGTTTTTTCTCCTCGGCACTTTGAAAGCCTTGGGGACAGGAAATGATGTAATAGAAATAGGTTTTTTTGTGAGGGCACCTTCAAAGCCCCGCACTTTATTCTGGAAAAATGATGCACGCATAATTTCTCTTTTTTCTTTTTTCTTTTGTTTCCAAATAAATATTGACTCTTCTGTCTATTTTGTACAGATTATCTAGTACATCACTAGTGACTGTTCTTAATTTTAATATTTTATTGAATTTATGATTCATGGTTAAATTCATGCACCCAGGCTGGGTTCTAGAGGACTGCAGCTCCAAGTCTTCGCAGACAGTTATTTGCATGCCTTTGCTTCGAAGAGAAGGAGGAGGCGGTTGAGAATTAATGCAGAAGTTTTTGCAAGAAGCCAGCGTCTGGTTTTTTGCAGCGTCTGGTTTTCCCCTCTCCCAAGTCCACAAAACGTAGAGCAGGCCACTTGACAAATGGGTGTGCAATCACAGGTCTGAGTTTGGAGAAATACCTGCTGAGGGAGTGTGCCCGAATTTGCAAACTGAGCGGAAAATAATATAGGCCTAAGGTTGCCAACTTTCCTACTAGGCCTGCTCCGGTGCCTGATAGATACGCACATCCTGGAGCCAATTCCCCACTCTCCTTTATCAGGAAAAGGCTGCCTGCTGTAACTTTGTGTGTTCAGTGGGATGCTTTTTTAACAAAACATAAGGGACGCGGGTGGCGCTGTGGGTTAAACCACAGAGCCTAGGACTTGCCGATCAGAAGGTCGGCAGTTCGAATCCCCGCGACGGGGTGAGCTCCCGTTTCTCGGTCCCAGCTCCTGCCAACCTAGCAGTTCAAAAGCACGTCAAAGTGGAAGTAGATAAATAGGTACCACTCCGGCGGGAAGGTAAACGGTGTTTCTGTGCACTGCTCTGGTTCGCTAGAAGCAGCTTAGTCCTGCTGGCCACATGACCCGGAAGCTGTATGCCGGCTCTCTCGTCCAGTAAAGCGAGATGAGCACCGCAACCCCAGAGTCGTCCGCAACTGGACCTAATGGTCAGGGGTCCCTTTACCTTTACCTAAGGGTGGTGAAGCTCAGGCCTGCACCCACAGCAAAACCAGTGGTTGAAATGAACAGGCTGTGAAAGTAGGTCCCATAGTTGTCAGGTTACAAAGCACATTGATGCTCAGGATTTTTGCATTGGGTCACCCCAAATTCACCATCAGATCACATAGCATGTCCATGACTAAAGTCTGCACACAAAGCTCACACACATCCCCTGTTTTGTGGGGCCGCAATGGTGCAAAAACGTGGTTACAAATGTGGATCCACATGGATTCTCAGGATTCTTGCATTGGGCTACCCCAAAGGTAAAGGTAAAGGGACCCCTGACCATCAGGCCGGATTTTAAGAACAAGACCAATGGTCAAGAAGGCAGTTTTTGCACGTGATGTAGAAGGAAGATGGGGAACTATCAATCTTTGGAGGTAGCCCGTCTAGGTGAAGGAAAACTCTCATCCTAAACCTCCACTGCCTTGCAGGACATCTTCAAGAGAAGAAAAGGCTGAGGAGTAAACCCTACACAAATTTGGAGGCGGTTGGATGGTGCCTTGCAAGTCTCCTTCTGACAACTCCTGCAGCTGGGCTGGTGCCAAACATCTTGCTCTGCTTTCCTTTGGACCCCAACCACTGAGGCCAAGAGTGGGGTCTTGTCTTCAGGGCAGCCCAGGACCTCCATCCACACTGCCCAGGCTTGTGCCCCAGGGAGGTCACTTCAGTGCTGCTAACGAAGCGGTTTGACCCCTAGAGGGGCACCCCATTGTCTCTCGAGACTGACGGATGCCAACAGCAACTCAAAGTCATGGTCCACAGAACAGGAACGGTTCACAAACCATCAGCTGACCATTCATCGTGATTCCACCACAGTCCAGGTTGTGTGGGACACTTCAGGGATCTGATAAGGTGCCTTTCTGTGAAGCATTGGGGGTGGGAATAACTGCCGTCCCACCACACCAGAGAGCTGAGAAGCTCTGCTTTAGAGCACACGGCAAAATGCGCACAGGAACAGCATCACTTTGCCCCCTTCTATGTTGTTCTTGTTCCTCATCCAAAACCTGTAACGTTATATCCCAGGCAAGGACTTGCCCTCCGCCTTTGTCTCTGCTTACTTCTTTGTGAAATCACGCCTATCAGATGAACGCCTTGGCACATCAAATAAATGCCAGCACATTTGCAGGTGGGAAATAGCAGGCCTTTCCAAATTTGCACTCGTTTGATTGCTTCGTGGGACCTGCCACGTCCTTCAAAAATTCTGGCATTGGCTGCAAACCTCAATCTGCTCTTTCCAGAGCATTGCAATTTTGCAACCGGCTCTCGGGGCTGGTTTCGGAGGAGGGAGGTTGGAGGACAAGAGACTAACCCTATTGCAATCAGGCAAGGCATTGTCCCGCGAGCAACAATAGAGTTGGCCTAGACACTCGATCTTGCTTGCGCAGTAACTCAAAGAGCACACAGACCGCAGTGGAAAGAATGGGCTGGAGTCACGTAACTGCGATGCTTTTGTGCCCATTACATAACACATTGCAAGCGTGTGCAAGCTTTACGTTGTGTTTACCATGTCAATTTAACAAAGAAATGAACTTGGAAAGTTTAAGCAAACTTTTTGTTTTTGGTGCTTCCTTCCCTGCCCCGCAGCGCATGATGCTACCTCAACAGAGGACAGGGCGCATGCGTTGCTGGGTGTGCAACAGCAAGGATCATTCAGTTTGTAACTTGAGGGTTAATTCTGTTATTACTAAGTCAGCCAACCAGGTGTGGGGGGCGGGAAGTGTTGCTTAGCAGCAAGAGCGGCATGATCTCTATTGAGGTAGCATATGCCTTGTTGCCTTGATTGGCTGAGCAAGTTTTCTTCTGTGTTTGGTTGAATGTTTCCTTGCTACATACAAGGCCTCAAGTAAGAAAGACAAAGTCTCTCTGTTTACAATTTCTCCCAAAATTATATACAGTGGTACCTCAGGTTACATACACTTCAGGTTGCATACGCTTCAGGTTACATACACCGCTAACCCAGAAATAGTGCTTCAGGTTAAGAACTTTGCTTCAGGATGAGAACAGAAATCATGCTCAGGCAGTGCAGCAGCAGCAGGAGGCCCCATTAACTAAAGTGGTGCTTCAGGTTAAGAACAGTTTCAGGCTAAGTACGGACCTCCGGAACGAATTAAGTACTTAACCTGAGGTACCACTGTAGTCAAACCTCGGTTGTCGAACGTAATTCGTTCCGGAAGCCCATTTGAAAACCGAGGTGCGGCTTCCAATTGATTGCAAGAGATTGCAAGATTGTCGGACGTTTGGCTTCTGAAAAACGTCCAAAAAACATACAATAACAGAGGCGTTTGGGAACCAAGGTTTGACTGTACACTGCTTTTGTTCAATTTCCATTCCTAATTCCTTTTCTCTACACCCCACCTGTGTTATTTAAGTGATTTTACTAACCTGCGCAACTTTGATCTCAAAATCCAATGGTCTTAAGGGTATAAATGTTGACATGTAGCAAGCAACCACCCTCTTTTGACTCAATTTTAATGATGATGATGATGATAATAATAATAATAATAATAATAATAATAATAATAATAATAATAGATGATTCAGGAATTGGTTCCAACTAAACATGCCATCACTGTTTTGGGGCTGGGTAGGAAAGGAATGGAATCGATATTGTGAATTTTTTTGCTTCTGGGACTTTTAAGAGTTGATGCTGAATAGCAACCCACGCAAGACTGCTTACAGGATTTATTAACAACCCTTAATAAATTGTTCCCCGACCTTTTCCCTTGCTGCATATCCTCTGTGACAGTAAATGCACAGTCCAGGTTGCAAGGTCAAGAAACTCTTCCAATAAGCGGTTGGGTCAGCGTCAGCATCTGTCGGTCGATCGTCGTCCCAATCAATCAAGCCCATGCTCTGAGCAACCTCCATCGATTGCAAGTCCCTGTTCTGAGCAATTCCCTACAAAAGCAAGCAACGGCTGGCTTCTTTGCGAAGGAACGAGAAAGGGTGCCAAATCATTTAGTCATGGATAGAGTGGGGAACCTCAAGTCCAGGTTCCTGAGGGATAGCCGGGCTGGGTAGAACATGGCAGTGCCAGATTTACATATAAGATAAACAAGCTATAGTTTAGGGCCCCACTCTCTTGGGGGCCCCAAAAAAAATTAAAGGGGAAAAAACTGGATGCACATTTCCAAAATATAAGATAAAAAACAAATAAAATAAAACCTACATACAGCAACAGTGCTTTGTGTTGCATAGGCTCCTATGAGGATGGGCGCTATGGGTGAAACCACAGAGCCTAGGGCTTGCCGATCAGAAGGTCGGCGGTTCGAATCCCCACGACGGGGTGAGCTCCCGTTGCTCGGTCCCTGCTCCTGCCAACCTAGCAGTTCAAAAGCAGTCAAAGTGCAAGTAGATAAATAGGTACTGCTCTGGCGGGAAGGTAAACGGCGTTTCTGTGTGCTGCTCTGGTACGCCAGAAGCAGCTTACTCATGCTGGCCACATGACCCAGAAGCTGTACGCTGGCTCCCTCGGCCAATAAAGCGAGATGAGCGCCGCAACCCCAGAGTCGGCCACGACTGGACCTAATGGCCAGGGGCATAGGCGCCGACTCCATGGGGCCTGAGGGGGCCCGAGCCCCCTCAAAAATTTAAGAAAATTATTGAGCGAATGTGTGGTCCCTGGAGCCGGAGCGCAGCGAGTCTGGCCGAGGGAAGGCAGAAGCATTCTGCCTCAGGGTCTTACTGCCCACCCGCTTCTCTTGCTGCGTTTGCTCAAACTCAACAAAGAGCAGGGAATCCCCTGCCCTCCTGGCAAGCAGAGGGTTAAGGAAAGGATCGACTCCTAATTCTTTCCTAGTCACACTGCGTGCAGGCTCCAGCCCACCACCACCTCAAACATGCAGGTGGGAGAGAGAGAGAGAGGGCTGGCTGGGGGGGGGGACTTTTGCCTTCCTTTCCTCCCCCCCACCCCGTTATACCCCTCTCCTGCATTCTTAGCCAGCTGCTTCTCTGCACACCCCTCTTGTGCTTCTTGTCCCTTCTGTGTTTTTCCTTCCCTCCCCATTTAAAACGTGGTGACAAAGCACGGATCCACATGGATCCTCAGGATTTTTGCATTGGGTCACCCCAAATTCACCATCAGATCACATTACATGTCCATGGCTACAGTCTGTACCAAAAAAAACACACACACACTGTTGCCTGGGGCTGCAATGGTGCAAAAACATGGTTACAAAGCATGGATCCACAGGATCTTTGCACTGGGTCACCCCAAATTCACCATCAGATAACATAGCATGTCCATGGCTACAGCCTGCACCAAAAAAATCATGCACCCACTGTGGCCTGGGGCCACAATGATGCAAAAACGTGGTAACAAAGCACGGATCCACATGGATCCTCAGGATTTTTGCATTGGGTCACCCCAAATTCACCATCAGATAACATAGCATGTCCATGGCTACAGCCTGCACCAAAAAAATCACGCACCCACTGTTGCCTAGGGTCACAGTGCAAAAACGTGGTTACAAAGCATGGATCCACATGGATCCTCAGGATTTTTGCATTGGGCTACTCCAAACTCACTGTCAGATATTAAAAATCTTTATAAAATAGAGAATTAAATACATACAGAATGTTAAATTTTCAGTTTCAAAATATTAGTACTAGTTTAGTACTGTATTTCTATATTATATAGTACTGTATTAGTTATTTTCAAATACTTAAATATTTTTAGGGTGTAAGACCCAATTAAAGCCCATTATTTACATACAGTATTACAGTATTTACATACAGTATTAGACATACTGTATTAACTTTATTAACTGTATTAAAGCATTAACTTTGAGATATTATTTTTATTTAATGAACCCTCAGCCTTATTCAAAGTAAGCTTAAATTAGCTATTTCACTTATTAATCAAAGCGCTATTACTGTGCGACAGCAATATTTTATGTTTTATTCTTTTAATGATAGTTTAGGATTTATTTAAATATCATTTCAGTCTTTTCAGAGCTATAAATTCACTGCTCTGTAATAGTCTATAAGCATAATTGTTACTGTAAATTAAATTAGCTTTTTACGAAAATACCGTGCATGTTTATGTTTTGTTTCTTTTTTCAAAGCCAAAAAGTGTTTCAGGCTTGTCGAGTTTCTCGGAGTGTGGAGTTATAGAGAGTCAAGTTTTCGGGGTTCTAATGTTGATCATATGACTCTAAAATACTTTTTAAAAACTTTAAAACTCACTAATTTTCATCTAAAATTTAGAAAACTTCCCGGGGCAGGACCCCGGTATGGGCCCCCCCAATATTTTTTATAAGTCGGCGCCCCTGGCCAGGGGTCCCTTTACCTTTACCTTTAGGCTCCTATGATGTAAGTCATGGGCCCCGCCTGCTAGCCTGCTCCCTAAAATATCACTGGTTTGCTCATTTCTATATACAGTGGTACCTTGGTTCTCAAACTTAATCCGTTCCAGTAGTCTGTTTCAAAACCAAAGCGTTCCAAAACCAAGGTGCGCTTTCCCATAGAAAGTAATGCAAAACGGATCCATCTGTTCCAGACTTTTAAAAACAACCCATAAAACATTGTATTTCACTATTAATATACTTCTTCTTAATTGTATTTCAGTTCAACAATTACTTTGATAAAATACATCTTTTGTTATGTGCAAATGGCTTTAATAATAATAATATAAATAATAATAATTTTTTATTTATACCCTGCCCTCCCCTCCCCGTAAAATTACAATAAAAACATAATGGGGGGGAAACCAATTTAAAATACAGGTTAAAATACAATTTAAAAAGCAGCCTCATTTTAATAATAGCCCATAGATCAAAACCATAAGGGGAGGGAAATATAAGGGTCAGACTGAGTCCAAACCAAAGGCCAGGCAGAACAGGTCTGTCTTGCAGGCCCTGCGGAAAGATGTCAAGTCCCACAGGACCCTGGTCTCTTGTGACAGAGCGTTCCACCAAGTCGGGGCCAGTACTGAAAAGGCCCTGGCCTTAGTTGAGACCCATCTAACCACCTTGCGACCTGGGACCTCCAAAATATTGTCATTTGTGGAGCTTAAGGTCCTCCGCGGGGCATACCAGGAGATATCTTTAGATACCTATGAGGTCCATAAATTACCATATAGCATATATTCAACACAAAAAACAGCAGCGATTTGTTGTTGACGAAGGACAGCTGGACATATAAAGGGCCCTGTTACCTTCAGTAGCTTAGCGCCTCATCAAACCAAAATCCGGCCCTGAGCATAAGTCTCAATTTCAGGGTCCTGGGTTTGAGACCCACAGTGCTCAAAAGATTCCTGCATTGCAGGGGATTAGAATGAGCCAACTCTTTGATTCTAGGAACCAAATTCGGCCTTTCCAGTCTTTTCTATCTGCCCCTCAGGACTCTTGGCAAGCCATACCCCTCCTTGGGTGGCCCAACTGGTCCAGCATTTTGTTCTTACAGTTGCCAGCCAGATTCCTAGGGGAAACCCACAAGTGCGACCCAAACACAAGAACAACTCTCCCCTCCTGTGCTTTCTAGCATTGCTGGCTCTGACGATGGAGACAGAGCAAAGCCATTCATTCATTCACTCATTCTTTTCAAGTTTATACATTTCACTAATTTTAAACATTTCACTAATTGTATATTCATTCTGACATTTCAAAACTTGACTTCCATCCCCCTCTTTCTGCGGTTCTTTAAATTTGTTTTTCATATCTTCTCCATATCCAAATTGACTTACCGTATTTTTCGCTCTATAAGACACACCAGACCATAAGGCGCACCTAGTTTTTTGAGGAGGAAAACAAGAAAAAAAATATTCTGAATCCCAGAAGCCAGAACAGCAAGAGGGATCGCTGCAAGCAAGAGGGATTGCTGTTCTGGCTTCTGGGATAACTGCGCAGCCTGCATTTGCTCCATAAGACGCACACACATTTCCCCTTACTTTTTAGGAGGGAAAAAGTGAGCCTTATAGAGCAAAAAATACGGTAATTTGCTCATTTATTCATCTTCTTTAAATATATACTCTTATAGAACTGCAGGTTGTGACAATAATCTTGCCTATGTTTCTATCTGTTTATAATTTATCTGTAAGTATTCAATAAACTATTTCCATTCTTTTATTCTAAAAAAATTGTTATCTTGATTTCTTATTCTTCCGGTGAGTTTCGCTATTTCTGCATATTCCATAAGTTTTTGTAGCCATTCTTCCTTTACTGGGACTTCTGCTTTTTTCCATTTTGGGGCAAGCAACATTTTTGCCACTGTACATGAATCAGTTTCTATACATTTCAGGTCCCCATAATTCCCAAAAGAAAAGCTTCTGGTTATAGATAGCCCTCTCCTCATCCATGAATTTTTCGAACGCTCTTTTAAAGCCATCCAGACTGGTGTCCATTGCTGCCTACTGTGGCAAGGAGTTCCATAGTTTAACTATGCCCTGAATGAAGGAGGACTTTATTTTGGCTTAATGCCGTTTGTTTCCTATGATTCCCTAATAAGTGTGTGCTTAATTCTCCAGCTGAAATCAACGTAAAATAAAACGCGCCTCTTGCTGTCGATATTTTGGTAAGGCTGCCTACAAACATGTGTTTAAAATAACTACTTTGTTTAAAAAGAAAAAGTCCGGTGGGAGTCTGGCGAAAAGCAAAGCATGGACAGCACCTACCTGCTTGCAGCTGGAGAGTAAATCTCTTCCCTCTGCACATTCAACATTCCTTACAGATTGGGACTTTGTAAAACAGAAAAGGGAGGGAGGGAGGAAAAATACTTATCACGGTACTTCAGATCCAAACATCATGCTTGTCTCCTTTTGACTGACAGTTGTACGACAAAAGACTGTGAAACTGGAACGTTCAAAGACCTTGGTGATGTTCCAAGGCCGTCTCTTAAACAATGATCGATGCAGAATAAAACAGACTAGAGAACATGGTACGTCTTTTGTCTTCTAAATATTACATATGGAAATTTTGCAAATCTTGCCATTAAGCGGCAAAGAGACCTGCGGAACATTCAGCTCTGGGCTTTGTGACGTATTAGTATTATTATATATGCAAGCAAAAGACCTTTCATCCCTTTAATTAAATGCTTTTATATTCCCCACTCCGCACCCCATCCTTTGATTTAGTCTCGCTCCAGCTCTCTGCATTGTGGAATTATAAGAGATATCATCAAGATCTAAACCTCTATTTTAAAATTTAAAAAAAGAAGAAGAGAGTCGATAAAACAGCTTGTTGTTCCCTTGAAAGGTGATTGGCACTGATGGCATTAGGATAAGTAAGGAGCCTGGTCGCTCAGTCGGCAGAGCATGAGGCTCATAATCTCGGGGTTCTGGGTTCGAATCCCATGTTGGGTGAAACATTCCAGCACTTCAGGAATTGGATTAGGTAATCCCCCTCTCTTTCATGAGTTATTCCAATCCTCTTTTAAATCCATCCAGTCTGGTGGCCATCACAACCTCTTGTGCGAGAAATCGGGTCCTCCCTTATTGCACGTATTGCGGTGAGACTTGGAAAACCGACACCCTGTGTTGTGGGTGGGTATGATTGGTCAGCCACAACACCCGATTGGTAGGTCCCTCGAAGCTGGGTGCAATCTGGCCAATCGGATGCAGTCCAAATGGTTCGAGGGACCTATTTATACCCATGCACGTGACCCAGAGTTTCCTCTTTTGGCGTGTGCATTCAGAACACCCGCCCACCTCTCCCTCCTTTTAGGGCTTTGCACTTGACCTTGCTATGCCGTCGTGTGTCGTCTGTCTTTGGGACAGGGGCACAGCAGGAATTTCCCCCACTTGGCTGACTGGCTGTTGCCATTTGGGTTTCGCCTGCTGTGTAGCAGATCGTCACAACTTGTAAGGCTGCGGATAGGCTCTGGTTCAGGTGATAGGGATGGGAGAACGCTCTCGCCATCCCTATGTGGAAGGTATTCCGTTAAAGGAATCCAGGGACTCGATGGTTTGGTCAACCCCTGAGAGACGGTTGTACCCGTGCCTGAGTCCAGGGAGACATTATATAAATAATAAATTATTATTATTATTATTATTATGGCCTTAAAATTCTTATAAAACACTGCACCATACTTTCTTAGACATTTGGTGTTAATAATACCAGGGCTTTCCATTGCCTCGGCTTCCAGTGTTTGCAGATTCTCTCCTCACAACTATATTCTTTTCACACAGATCTATGTTCTTGTCTCAAACAAGACATAAGCAGATCCTTGTTGCAGGATCAGGCCAATGGCCTATCTAGTCCAGCTTCCTGTTCTCACAGTGGCCAGATAGATTCCTGGGGGAACCCTGCAGGCAAGACTTGAACAAAACAGCTCACCTGCTAGTCCCCCTGCAACTGGAGGTAAAGAGTCACGAAAATAAATGGATTGTTGCCACAAGTTACCGTAAGTCTCTTCCTGAAAATGTCCCACTTTTACTGCCCTGCCTTTTAGCAACTGAAGGACCCAAGATGGCTCACAGCACAAACGAAAACAGAGACGACAGAAAACATGGAATAAATATAAGTGGGTTTTTTAAAAAACGACAACAGTTTAATCAGTAACCCTATCAGAAACAGCACTGAAAACACTTAAAAGCATTTAAAAGCACCATAAATAAAGTGAATCCCAATCAAGGACTGCTAAATGGAAGGCCGATTCCTCCCTGTTGACTTTCCTGGAATAGCAAAACCCTCCACCCAGTCGCCTGTCAACATCTGGAGCCAGAAGCCCTAGCAGGGTGTGTAGCAGGATCGAGTTGCCTCGAGAACAATCCCCACACCTGACAGACAAGCCTGGAAAGCTGTGCAAACAAGCCGAGGGGAGGAAAGGGAAAGCCTTTGTGAAGGACAAGTTGGGCAGAACAAGGGAGGTTTGCATGGCTCCTAAAGTGCTAGCTCATTCGCAAAGCGAATCGAAACTGCAACGTGTTTCTGCTCAGAATCTTTGTTGTTGTTGTTGTTTAGTCGTTTAGTTGTGTCCGACTCTTCGTGATCCCATGGACCAGAGTACGCCAGGCACTTCTGTCTTCCACTGCCTCCCGCAGTTTGGTCAGACTCATGTTTGTAGCTTCGAAGACACTATCTAATAATAATAATAATAATAATAATAATAATAATAATAATAATTTATTTATACCCCGCCCATCTGGCTGGGCCTCCCCAGCCACTCTGGGCGGCTTCCATAGAAACCAAAAATACAGTAAAATATCACACATTAAAAACTTCCCTGAACAGGGCTACCTTAAGATGTCTTCTGAGTGTCAGGTAGTTGTTTATCGCTTTGACATCTGCTGGAAGGGCGTTCCACAGGGCGGGCGCCACTACCGAGAAGGCCCTCTGCCTGGTTCCCTGTAGCTTTGCTTCTCGCAATGAGGGAACCATCTCGTCCTCTGTCGTCCCCTTCTCCTTGCGCCCTCCATCTTTCCCAACATCAGGGTCTTTTCCAGGGAGTCTTCTCTTCTCATGAGGTGGCCAAAGTATTGGAGCCTCAGCTTCACGATCTGTCCTTCCAGTGAGCACTCAGGCTGATTTCCTTAAGAATGGATACATTTGATCTTCTTGCAGTCCATGGGACTCTCAAGAGTCTCCTCCAGCACCATAATTCAAAAGCATCAATTCTTCGGTGATCAGCCTTCTTTATGGTCCAGCTCTCACTTCCATACATCACTACTGGAAAAACCATAGCTTTTATTATACGGACCTTTGTTGGCAAGGTGATATCTCTACTTTTTAAGATGCTGTCTCATTTTGTCATTGCTTTCCTCCCAAGAAGCAGGCGTCTCTTAATTTCGTGGCTGCTGTCACCATCTTCAGTGATCATGGAGCCCAAGAAAGTAAAATCTCTCACTGCCTCCATTTCTTCTCCTTCTATTTGCCAGAAGGTGATGGGACCAGTGGCCATGATCTTCGTTTTTTCGACGTTGAGCTTCATACCATATTTTGCGCTCTCCTCTTTCACGCTCAGAATCTAAGAAGGAGCAAAGTCTAGGAATCATAGAATCATAGAGTTGGAAGAGACCACAAGGGCCATTGAGTCCAACGCCCTGCCAAGCAGGAAACACCATCAGAACACTCCTGACATATGGTTGTCAAGCCTCTGCTTAAAGACCTCCAAAGAAGGAGACTCCACCACACTCCTCGGCAGCAAATTCCACTGTCAAACAGCTCTTACTGTCAGGAAGTTCTTCCTAATGTTTAGGTGGAATCTTCTTTCTTGTAGTTTGGATCCATTGTTCCATGTCCGCTTCTCTGGAGCAGCAGAAAACAACCTTTCTCCCTCCTCTATGTGACATCCTTTTATATATTTGAACATGGCTATCATATCACCCCTTAACCTCCTCTTCTCCAGGCTAAACATGCCCAGCTCCCTTAGCCGTTCCTCATAAGGCATCGTTTCCAGGCTTTTGACCATTTTGGTTGCCCTCCTCTGGAGGAATGCGTCGGGGATCCCGGACTGGCTGCATCAACTCCTATCCCCGCAACAAAAGGTCAAAATAGGGTGAAGCGTAGGTCCAGGCCACCTGAAGGACTGTATTTCCCCATATGGATGCGCCCAGGCTCTGAGATCCTCAGGGGAGGCTGTTCTCTGGGTCCTTCCCCTCTGTCAGGCATCCTTGATATGGACCCAGGTGAGGGCCTTTTGGGTGGTTGCTCCCAGACTTTGGAACTTCCTCCCTAAAGAAGCCAGACTGGTTCCCTCCTCATCCTTCTGTCCGCAGTTGAAGACTTTCTTGTTCCAACAGGCTTCTGGCAACTGACTGTGTTTGTTTGTTTTTTAAAGGAGAGGGTTATAACTAGTGCTGTGCTGTTTCTATTATCTGCACTTTAATAGATCTGCTTTGATTCTATTTGTTGTTGTTTAGTTGTGTCCAACTCTTCGTGACCCCCTGGACCAGAGCACGCCAGGCACTCCTGTCTTCCACTGCCTCCCGCAGTTTGGTCAAACTCATGCTGGTAGCTTCGAGAACACCGTCCTACCATCTTGTCCTCTGTCGTCCCCTTCTCCTTGTGCCCTCCATCTTTCCCAACATCAGGGTCTTTTCCAAGGAGTCTTCTCTTCTTATGAGGTGGCCAAAGTATTGGAGCCTCAGCTTCACGATCTCTCCTTCCAGTGAGCACTCAGGGCTGATTTCCTTCAGAATGGAGAGGTTTGATCTTCTTGCAGTCCATGGGGCTCTCAAGAGTCTCCTCCAGCACCACACAGTAGGAACCAAATCATGAGTTTTAGGGTAGTGTAGAGTGTAGAATTATAGAAAACCTCCAAGGAAGGATAGTCCGCCACCTTCAAAGAGAGACCGTTCCACTGTTGAGCCGCTCTTACGATCAGAAAGTTCTTCCTGAAGTTAAGTCACAATCTCCTGTCTTGTAATTTGAACCCATTGGTTCGAGTCCAACCAATGCACAGCAGAAAAGCTTGTTCCATCTTCTGCATAACTGTTCAAGGATTACATGCAGCTGGCACATTTGAGCAAAGAGGACAATGCCCTATCACTTCCTTATGCCAGAGCCCACCTGCCTCTTTGCCTTTTGAATTGCAACCAGGACAAGGGGTGGCACTGACTATGAGCTTCCTCAGCGCTGCCCTCTTGTGGCAGGGAGGATAATGTAGAGAAAATTAGAATTAGTTGTCTGGCCCTTATCATTGGCCATCTGCCTTACAAGTCTCTCCAGCCATAACTGATCACAGGAGATTTTTCTCCTGGATTGTGGCCCACTGAGTTTTATTTGCATTTATTAAAAAAGGAAAAAAAGAGATGATGATTTCAGCTTCCATTTTAATGGGAGTTCCCCATGAATGGCTCTCTCCTTTTTCTTTTGGGGGAAGGGAAGGGGAGAGAGAGAGGAGGAAATAAATATAATAATAATAATAATAATAATAATAATAATAATAATAATAATAATAATAATTTATACCCCACCCATCTGGCTGGGTTTCCCCAGCCACTCTGGGCAGCTTCCAACAAAATATTAAAATACAATAGTCAGCTAAACATTAAAAGCTTTCCTATACAGGGCTGCCTTCAGATGTCTTCTAAAAAATAAACCCACACAATTGAAATAATTCCTTCAAAAATCACAAGTGGAAGAAGGAGTTTAAATCCTCTTCCTGATACAGGACATTTTGCAAACTTCTGAGTAAGAAGAATGGCCGGAGGTCTCCCTGGAGCAGGAGGCAATGAAAAATTACTAGGAACATCCCCAGAAGATGGAAGTAGATTAACGAGAGTCACACAGGAGGAACCCACAAGATAAAAGCAACGGGAGCAAGGCTGCTTCTGGTTCCTAAAGAAGATGCTGCTGTTGCCTTGGCAACAAAAGGATACAGTGATTTGCACACTCAAGAGGACTGGTACCAGGGGGAGGAATCTCGACAGGCAGTACAACCTGCAGGTCTGTAAACACCTTGAGCATTCGCAAGAGGTTCTGCTTCGGGTTTCAAACATGTGCCGCAAAAAGTTAAATGCGTCGGCATTCGAATAATAGAATCAGAGAGTTAGAAGGGCCCTGAATGTCAACTAACTTAACCCAGTGCCCATTTCAGGTGTATAGAGCCTCATTTAAGAGCCTCATTCAATTCTGGACAATGAGAGTGTTGGGCATCAGCAGAGACCAAAGCTGGTGGATCAAAGAATGTAATTTTTGCCTTTGGTACAGTAGATTAATTTCTAGACACACAAACCTATCTAACCTCTATCCAGGGATTCACAGAACCATAGAATTTGTGGAGTTGGAAGGAACCACAAGGGTCGAACAACCGTCCGCAATGCAGGAATCTTTTGCCCAGAGTGAGGCTCAAACCCAGGACCCTGAGATAATTATTATTATTATTAATTATTATTATTATTATTGAATTTCTATACCGCGCTATATCTGGAGGTCTCAGGGCAGTTCACAGAACAAAATCAAAATATAAAACCACAAAATATATAGTCAGAATATAAACAACCCAATAACCCCCGCAACCCCCCCACACACACATTTTCAAGGGCATGGGAGATTTAAAAAAAAAAAAATTGAGTATTTTTACATAGCAAATTATTCCAACAATTGTGTTTTCCCCCATTTCCCCCCTCCCATTTCCCCCTCATACCCCTCCCTCCCCCCTACGACTTCCCTCAGTTCCTCTTTCTGATTTATTAACACATATTATTCTCTGCATGTTATAAAAATGTAAAAAAATCTCTGAGTTATCCATATATTACATTAACAAATAAATTTGTGTAAGTTTATTCAAAACCTGCCAAGGAGTCCCGTTCATTTTGTTGTTTCTTTAAGTATTTTGTAAAGAGTTCCCATTCTCCTTATAGTCACAGTTGTCCTTCTCACACAGTTTGTATGTCAATTTCTCCAGTTCTACGTAGTCCATCAACTTCTCTTGCCACTGTTCTTTTGTCAGGGCTTCTTCATTCTTCCATCCTTGTGCTATTAAGACTCTTCCCGCCGTTGTCATAAATATGTTTTTCACTTTCCTTGGCAGGTCTTTTCCTACAATCCCTAACAGAAATGCTTCTGGCTTTTTTACAAATGTTAACTGGAACATTTTTTTCAACTCATTATATATCATTTCCCATTTTTAAAAATTTCTCTGCAATCCCACCACATATGATAAAGGGCATAGGAGATTAAGATTCTCATGCTCTACCAACAGAGCCATCCCAGCTAGATAAGCAAAAGGCATAAGGACAATCCAATGATACTTCGCAGGGAAGCAAAAACTCTCCAGGAGGATGTGAAGTTAGGCTGGTGAAGTTTGTGAGTTAGTCACCTGGAGAGGGTTGTGAGGCCCAAAACTGGAGGCCTGGGTTTGGGAGACAAAGTGATTAGAACCATCTCATTGATCACGTCTTCTACTTTGCCCTTAGACTCGCCTAACACACTTATGGGGCTATTTGAGTCAAAGGGTTAAGCCTCAGAAGCTAATAGGGAAGGTACTAGTCCCTGCTCGCCTGCCAGTTGCACAAAATTCGGAAAATAGGTCAGCGCCAACAATGAAAGAATAGCTGGCAAAGATTTGAACGGGAGCGGTAAGGTATAAAATTACAGGATTAATAAGACTGAGGGGTGGTAAACAAGAGGGAGGAGGAATTAGACAAATGGAATCCCTTAATTGACCATGTGAAGAAAGAGATACAAGATAAATATTGATGAGTACAGCAGTTTTCCTATCTGGTAAATGAATAATAATTTACAATTATTGCATTATAGTATTGGTAATAATGGTATTTACATCTATGAGATATAGATAGAAAGATAGAAAGAGAGAGAGATGGTAGGTAGATAGATGATAGATGATAGATGATAGATAGATAGATAGATAGATAGATAGATAGATGATAGATAGATAGATAGATAGATAGATAGATAGATAGATAGATAGATAGATAGATGATAGATAGATGATAGATGATAGATGATAGATAGATAGATGATAGATAGATATAGATAGATAGATAGATAGATAGATAGATAGATAGATAGATAGATAGATAGATAGATAGATGATAGATAGATAGAGATAGAAGATAGATAGATAGATAGATAGATAGATAGATAGATAGATAGATAGATAGATGATAGATAGATAGATAGATAGATAGATAGATAGATGATAGATAGATGATAGATGATAGATGATAGATAGATAGATGATAGATAGATAGAGATAGATAGATAGATAGATAGATAGATAGATAGATAGATAGATAGATAGATAGATAGATAGATAGAGATAGATGATAGATAGATAGATAGATAGATAGATAGATAGATAGATAGATAGATAGATAGATAGATAGATAGATAGATAGATGATAGATAGATGATAGATGATAGATGATAGATGATAGATAGATAGATGATAGATAGGGATAGATAGATTAGATAGATAGATGATAGATGATAGATAGATAGATAGATAGATAGATAGATAGATAGATAGATAGATAGATGATAGATAGATAGATGATAGATAGATAGATAGATAGATAGAGATAGATAGATAGATAGATAGATAGATAGATAGATAGATAGATAGATAGATAGATAGATAGATGATGATAGATAGATGATAGATGATAGATAGATAGATAGATGATAGATAGAGATGATAGATAGATAGATAGATAGATAGATAGATAGATAGATAGATGATAGAGATGATAGATGATAGATAGATAGATAGATAGATAGATAGATAGATAGATAGATGATAGATAGATAGATAGATAGATGATAGATAGAACACGAATCTGGACCTATATTTGTATTTATTATGTCATTGCAATGATTGAAGTTTCTAAATTACGCGATAAAGGAAAGAGGCCCCAGCCCTGACGTGCAACAAGCAAACCATAGAAAGGAGGAATGTGCATTAATGCAGACTCCATGCTCCCTTTCTCAAGCCTCCAAATCCTATAAAATAATGCGCTGGAATGAGCAAGGCGAATCCCCGGAGGCTTCCCTTTTCACCTCACTGCTGAGGATAAGCTTCTCTCTCCAGAGAGAAATTTACGGAGGCACTCGTGGGTTCAAGCAAGGATGTGTCCGCATGGATTAAGCTGCACAGCCTGCTTTCTGCCGCGCCATTTGCTCTGCCGGCAACTGCCGACCCATCAAGCAGCCGTCCTCTCCTCCCCCTAAAACATTTTGCAAGGTATCTTTCCTGGATACCTGGAGCCCCAGAGTCTCATCTTTCCACCTCCTTTAGCTGAGAGTTTGCCCTGAACTCTATCCCATACTGCCTGCATGCCCCACAAAAACCCAGGGCTTGATGGAAGAAGCCATGTTCGTCCTGTTGCAGGAATTTATATATAGGATGGGGGGGTTGCCCCTCCAGCAGATATCATGCACATGCAGCCCACTACCAAAATCAGCACAATCGCTTTTGTGACTTTTGTGATTTGTCCCCACAAAACACTTCATCACAGTTTCTTCCTATCTATTCAAAGGGCCTTTGCTGCACGATACCAAATGTAAGAATTCACTGATAGATGTATCAATGTACTGGCTCACTGGGAAAACTTCAGAAATTCATATAGACATGTGAGCTCAGCTACTCAGCAGCCCCTCTGCCTGAGTGATAATTCCTGGCATCCTGATACCTGAGTGCCAGACAGGTAGCCATTCCAGAATATCCGCCCTCCCTTCCCCACAGGTGGGCGGGGTTTGCGGCACCGAGCGGGGCTCACCTGGGCAGGTGCCACCCAGCTGCTTGAGCTGGCCTTTGACTCGCCCTTGGCCAGGGAGGACAATGGACGGCTGGCCAGGGGTGGGCCCTAGGCCGAAAGAAAAGAGGCTGACCCCTTGGCTCAAGCCTCTTTTGCTGTTCTTCCTTCCAGGATCACCCACTCACCTCCCTCAAATTAATAATTTCTTGCCTTATTAATTTCAGACTAGGTCAGCGATCTTCAATTTAATGATTCTTTCTTTACAGACTGGTTTTGCATTCCTGGTTAGCGGGCACCGCTGAGGTCGTAAGATGGTTGCTGTATTCAGAACCGGGAAGGAATTTCCCCTGCATTGGCAGGTTTCGCCTTCCCCGTAGCAATTTCGTCACAACTTGGGCGTTTTTTAGGCCTTGGCAAGGTAGCATTTAGTCTAACATCAAGCATTCATGCTCCCTCTCCATGCGGCGGCACTTGCAGGGCCCGCTAAAGGGCAAACACCGGGAGTCCCTGGCCCTAGAGCGGTGGCATGTAGGTTGGTGGAAGGGCATGCTGTGTAAGTTTGCGCTTTGCAGTCCCCTCTCACTGGGCCACAACTGCCTGCATATCCTCAGCCAGGCGGGCTGAGAGGGTTTCCTGCCAAAGCTTGTGCCAAGTTTCCCACTTCTGAAATTCAATAAATTTGTGGCCAATTTGAACCCATACTCTGGTCTCTTGTCTCATCATTTGGGATAAAGGGGTAGGCACCACAGACAGGGTTTTGCGCGTGTTCCCGCAAATAACAAACCCAGATGAAGACAAAAGGGTGTGATTAATTTGGCTGAGAAACAGAGAAATGTAAATATCTTTTTTGTTACACTTGATGGGTGTTTGGTGGAGGGCAAGGGGAACCATGGGGCAGGGTCCAGGATGCTCAGATTACTGCCACCAGACCTCCCCTTTCATGATGTATGAGTGATGTAGTTTTGGGGGGTGTAACATGGAGATTAGCAGATAATAAAAGTTTGGGGGCTCTTTTGTTTGGGGCATCCATTTTGTTCCACCTTGTGGCAGGTGGGAGTCCTATCACGACAGTCTTCAATAAAGACCAAGCCTACTGGCTGCTGTTTTGCTCTGGTATTCCTGGCTGGTGTCCTTGCTTTTTGTCCAAGGGAGCCCTCAGATTTCTCCGTTAACACTCCTGAGGTCTACACAGTACACTACAGCCAGTATGGGTGAACCTTTTTGGGCTTCCAGATGTTAGCCCCAGCCCGCAAGGGAAACATCTGGAGCTCAGCAACATCTGGAGGGCAACAGAATGGAACAACAGGGAGGCAGAATAGCTTTTGGGGACTTACTATAATAGTTTCATATGACGGTAGCTCGATTGGTTAGAGCAAGGTCCTGATAATGCCAAGGTTGCAGGTTCGATTCCTGTATGGGACAACTGCATATCCCAGCATTGCAGGGGGTTGGAGTAGAATTTAGGGTTTCCCAAACTTGGGTCCATTCCCACATCCAATCCTGTGCACAGGCAGGAATAAAAATGAGAAGCAGCCCTGAAAGATCCAAATTGATTTCAGGAGATGTTGGGCTCAGGAGGACAGATAACACTGCCTGCCACGAGAATTTAGGGGCAGTTTTCTAGAGAAATTCTTTAGGGAGAAGCTGCCTGTGTCAGGGAGTGTTGCTTTCTGCCCACAGATAATGTTTCCAAAAAGATTGGGTGAATCATGGAGTTGGGAGGGACCCCAAGGCTTACGTAATGCAACCCTCTGTAAATGCAAAAATCACAGCTGAAGAATCCCTGACTGATGAGTACCCAACCTCTGCTTAAAAACCTTCAAGGAATGAGAGCCCAGCCTTCTACCTCCATTCTGAAGGAAATCAGCCCTGAGTGCTCACTGGAAGGACAGATCCTGAAGCTGAGGCTCCAAGACTTTGGCCACCTCATGAGAAGAGAAGACTCCCTGGAAAAGACCCTGGTGTTGGGAAAGATGGAGGGCCCAAGGAGAAGGGGACAACAGAGGACGAGATGGTGGGACAGTGTTCTCGAAGCTACTAGAATGAGTTTGACCAAACTGCAGGAGGCAGTGGAAGACAGGAGGGCCTGGTGTGCTCTGGTCCAGGGGGTCACGACTAAACGACTAAACAACAACATCATGTAACCCCAACTTTTTTTGCCAGGGAGAATGAAATGTACACCCACCCACAACAACACACATAGAGTTTGAGAACCACTCATATCTTTCTCTCCCCCACCCCCTCCGTGGTTTCTGAGCAGGTCTTAAGATCCATGGCTCTTTTTTTTACTGTATTCTCCCCCCCCATACAATACTTTATTGGTTTTTTCTATATTACATCACAATATGAATAAACCAAAGTCATTACCACACCCTCCCCATCCCCCCATATATCAATTAATCAAATCTAATATTCTTTTGTCCCTCCCCCCACTTCCCTCCCCCCACTCAATTTCCTCTACATTCTGAGATTACGTTTATCTTTGCATTTACAATCTTCTCAAATCTTCTATATATTCTCATTATCTTTCCTTACTAATATACCTTCCCCCAGATACTTTACATTTTAATCTAGGCATATTAGCGTATCTTTCTTTGAGCAATATTTTACCATATATTCGTCAAAACATCCCCACTCCTTTTTAAAATTTTTGATTCGATTGGTTTCTTATAATAGCTGTTAGTTTTGCCAGAGTTAAGTATTCATTTAGTTTACAAATCCATTTCTCCCTTAAGTTTGTGACTTCCACTTAGCAGCAATCTACTCTAGCTGCTGTACTTGCATATAAGAAGATTCTTTGTCCCCCCCCACCCCCCGGGGTATCTCTTACCCTATCAATCCAAAGAGATATATCTCTGGTTTTTTTATTATTGATATTTTCAACATCTTCTTTAATTCTTCATGTATTACTGTCCAAAATTTCTTAATTTCCTCACACCTCCACCACATATGTATTGTTGTTCCTGTTTCTTTACCACATCTCTAACAAAGGTTGGATTTCAATTTGTATAGCTTTGCCAACTTAACTGGTGTTAAATACCACCTATGGAACATCTTAACAAAGTTTTCTTTGATTGTATATGAGGCGGTAAATCATATATCTTCTCGCCAGAACTTCTCCCATTGCTCTAATTAGATAGTGTGACCGACATCCTGGGCCCATTTAATCATCGTTTCTTTCATTTCTTCATCCATAAAAGATTATATGTTTTAGACAGCAATTTCTTATTGTTCTGAATTATTACAGCATTGAATTTTGAATCTTCTTTTGCAAAGCCTTTCCTTTGATCAGAGATGGCTCTTTTTAATGAGCTTATTAACCTTGTCCCCCCACTCCCCCCACTTTAATTCTCTTTCCCCTCAAGACAGGCTTCCATTAACCATACCTAAATTTGGAAGAGTTTGCTGTTCTTTCGAGAGAGACAGCCATGACTCGCTGTAATTTGATTTGTCTTTGGACTGAACGCAATAGGATACAGGGCTGAAAGTATAAACTTGCAATAGCAACAGGAAACCAGATCCAATAAGAGTTAATCTCCATATAGGGTTACATGGAACCTCTCTCGGAATCTACTTCAAATGCATTCTCAGAATGTCTCCAGGTTGGCCAGTCTCAAACGCTGGAAGCGCTGTGCGATTCAGGTACCGGTTGCACGCACACCTACCTGGGAGTAAGTTCCATTGAACTCTGTGGGATTTGCTTCTAAGCAGGCATAGAACTATAGATGCCTGTGCGTGAAGTTGTTTTATGTGTGTTGATCAGTGCACGCTGACCAACACAGAGTCTTCGCAAAAAGGCTCTGTTCCGATGGCATGAGTATCACAACGACTGGTAGATTCTTATCTACTGCAGCCTTCACAGCCGTTATAACAAACGGCTTGGTTATCATCTGCCTGCTCTGCTGTTGAGGACTTCTTGGATCATCCTTTGTCTAGCTCCTTCCTTTTGACCTTACAGCCTTCGGTGACCCTGCTGGGAGTACGAAATTTTGTGGCGAGTCCCCCCCCCCCGAAATAAAGACACATGACACAATTACTGTATTTTTCGTTCTATAGGACACACATTTTCCCCTCCAAAAATTAAGGGGAAATGTGTGTGTGTCCTATAGAGTGAATGCAGGCTGCACCGCTAAGCCCAAAGCCAGAACAGGAAGACGGAGCACTGCGGAGCGCTCCGTCTCGCTGCTCTAGCTTGGGGATGGCTGCGCGCACAGCCTCTCCAGGGCAGCGGGGTGCCTTCACCCTGCTATCCTGCAGAAGCTAGCAAGGCTGTTCCAAAGCCAGAACAGTGAGATGGAGGGCTCTGTCTCGCTGCTCTAGCTTGGGGACGGCTGCACGCACAGCCTCTCCAGGGCAGCGGGGCACTGCGCTCCAAAGGCTTCAGGGATCTTTGAGGCTGGCGGTGGGGGAAAGCAGCGCTTCCCCCCACCGCCAGCCCCACAAGCTCTGGTGAATGTACCTTGAACGCACCTTGTTTTAGAGGGGGAGAACAAGAAATAATTTTTTTCCCTGTTCTCCCCCTCCTATAATCCGGTGCGTCCTATGGTCTGGTGCGTCCAATGGAGGTTAATGGGCTAAAGATGGACACAACGTTATTGGTTACAGGTGATGAGTGGTATTGGCTTAGGCATTGGTCCTTACTGATTATATCTGACTTCAGCACGTCCACTTGAAGTCCAGGAAGGGTTAAGCACCAGCAGGGGGAGTCCTGCTGATGCACATCAACTAGGAACTCCCCCGGGGTCACCGTTAGGGGGCGTGCCTTGGGCCCTCACCTCCCCAGGCTTTGGACAGGGCCACACCCCCCAGAATCCTTTATCAGACTTTATCAGACCTTCAATATGTAGGACAGGTGATGGCACTTTCCTTCTTCCATCTACAGAACTATACCAATGCCTAACCACCAATGCCCAGAAAGTTGTGACGATTTGCTACCAGGTAGGCAAAAACCAAGTGGCTGGTGCCAATTTGCCAAGTGGAAAAAAATCCTACCAGGCCCCTCAATGGTGACCAACCAAGGTCCATAGCAAGGTCAAAGACGAAAACCTTATAGGGCGGGAGAGTGGGGAAAACAGGAACAGCTGGCAGGCAGCAAAAGAGGGAGATCCCCGGCCACGCCTGGATTAAATAGGGCAGGCCACGCCCCTGAGCCAGCCGATTGGCTGTCCAGGGGATGACGCAGCCGGGGTTTCCCTCAATCACGCGGAGGCTGAGAGCCAGCCACCGTGCGCATGGTGGGGGCCTGAAGCCCACAACACCACCCCCTCTGAAGGCGGAAGTGGCTTTCCCGACGGCTTTGCTCACAAGGGTCATAGGAACGTGCAAGCCCACTCACCACGACAAGGTGATGATCCAGCGACTGAGCAATGCTGGTGGCTGGTGGTCAACAAAAGAGGTTCAAAGACTCTCTCAAGGCAAAGTTTAAAAAATGTAGTATAAACACGAGCAATTGGGAAACACTTGCCTGTGAGCGCTCCAACTGGAGAACAGCCTTTATCGAAGGTGTCATGGGCTTTGAAGACACTCGAACTCAGGATGCGATGGAGAAACATGTTAAGAGGAAGGCACGCTTGGCAAATCCACACCATGATCAACTCCCGCCTGGAAACCCAATTCCCCACTGTGGAAGGACGTGTAGATCCCTGTTTAGGGAAGTTTTGACTGTTTGATGTTTTCTTGTGTTTTTAATATTCTGTTAGGAGCTGCCCAGAGTGGCTAGGGAAACCCAGCCAGATGGGTGGGGTATAAATAATAAATTATTATTATATGTGTTAGAAGCTTCCCAGAGTGGCCGGGGGCAACCCAGCCAGATGGGCAAGGTATAAATAATAAAATTATGATTATACTGAATCAGACCATCGGTTCATCTAACTCAGTGTTGTCTGCCCTGATCTCTCTTTCCAATGGGGCATCTCTCAGCCCTATCTGAAGATGCTGTGTGTTGAGCTGGAATAGTTGGGTCCATTGACCTGATGCTGGAGGCTCTTCCGAAGTTCTTGCCTGTACATTGTGAGTGCCTGGCCTTTTCAAAATGTACAATGAAGATAGATAGATAGATAGATGATAGATAGATAGATGATAGATAGATGATAGATAGATAGATAGATAGATAGATAGATAGATAGATAGATGATAGATAGATAGATAGATAGATAGATAGATAGATAGATAGATAGATGATAGATAGATATAGATAGATGATAGATAGATGATAGATTGATAATACTTTATTCGGCTATAAGCCCACAAGGTAAAACCAATCAATAAATAAAATAGCATTTTACATTCTAAAATATCAACTAAAATATTTCAACGCATAATCGTCTTCACATTACATACAATCTCTAGATGTACGGTATTGTGGCCTTGAATATAAAGATGGTGCATAGAGTTTACTAGATTTTTAATAGTCATGCAGCATTCCATGAAGTCTTTTATATGAAAGAACTGAATTCAGGAATCTGGCAACCTGTGATGTTCTATAAGAGTCAATGTGCAATGAAGAAATTGGGCACCCCACCAAGAGCATGGGCTGGCTGCGGATCTCTCAGGGCATCCTCTCAGAACCAACCCAGAGTCTACTGTGCGTGAAATAGCCCTTAACAAAAGCATCACCTGGTGAGGGTACCCAGACTCAATTTCTTCATTGCTGAGAAAAAAATGTATTTGTTCCTTTGAGCCTCCTGCAAAGTTTTCTTTCTTGGCAAGGCTTCAGCTAATCAGCCATTGGTTTGTGAGCTGCTGGAAACAATTTGGTTGAGAGCCATGAGGGCGGCAAAGGTGGTGGCAGTGGGGAGGGAATGACAGCACGGGTGCTGATGCTGTTTCCACGGCAACCGGCTAAAAAGGATGTCAACGTCTCTCTTAAAAGAACCTCCATTCAGAAATTGGGAAGGCGTCCAAATGGCCAAGCCAAGGAGTGTCTACAAGCACGCCTCCTTTTCGGTGAGCTGTCTGGGTGCGATTACTTTAACTCCGACTTGATTGGAAATTAATTATCGCAGGAATCAAGTAACTGGAGTAAATCTCTCCCCCTTTTCGAGAAATGAATTAAATCAAAGAGAGAGGCAGCAGGCTCCAGTCCGGGCTTCATTAAAAATGGACGGCAATATCCCAGGCTGCCAGCGGGCACCGTGCCATCCGCCAGCAGAGTATGAGCTTGTAACTTGCCCAGGAACACATCCCAGTTGCAAGTGCCATCTTCAAAGCCAGCCTGCTGTGCCAGGGCACTGTCCTGAGTTGGCCGAGGATGGCACAGAGGCAACAGAGCCTCGTGGCACTCTAAAGACTAACAAACCTCTTACTGGGCAAGGCTTTTCTGAACTCCAGCCCACTTCCTCAGGTGCACAAAGGGGGGAGGAGGAGGAGGAGGAGAAGAAGAAGAAGAGGGAAGAGGAAGAGGAGGAGGAGGAAGAAGAATTTATTATTTTTACCCCGCCCATCTGGCTGGGTTTGCCCAGCCACTCTGGTGGCTCCCAACAGAATAAAAACAGAATAAAACATCGAACATTAAAAACTTCCCTAAACAGGGCTGCCTTCAGATGTCTTCTAAAAGTCAGATAGTTGTTTATTTCCTTGACATCTGATGGGAGAGCGTTCCACAAGGAGGGCGCCGCCACCGAGAAGGCCCTCTGCTTGGTTCTCTGTAACCTCACTTCTTGCAGGGAGGGAATTGCCAGAAGGCCCTCGGAGGAGGACTTCAGGCTGAACGATGGGGATGGAGACGCTCCTTCAGGTATAATAAATAAATAAATAAATAAATAAATAAATAAATAAATAAATAAATAAATAATACCCTGCCCATCTGGCTGGGTTTCCCCAGCCACTCTGAGTCACTTCCCAAAAAATATTAAAATACCGTAATGCATCAAATATTAAAAGCTTCCCTAAACAGGGCTGCCTTCAGATGTCTTCTAAAAGTCTGGTAGTTGTTTTTCTCTTTGACATCTGGTGGGAGGGCGTTCCACAGGGAGGGTGCCACTACCGAGAAGGCCCTCTGCCTGGTTTCCTGTAACTTGGCTGGTTCCCTGTATACTGGGCCGAGATCATTTAGGGCTTTAAAGATCACAGAATCATCGAGTTGGAAGGGATCCCCAGGGCTGTCAAGTCCAACCTCCCTGGAAATGCAGGAATATCAACTAAAGCAACCACGACAGGTGGCCATTGAAGCTCTGCTTTAAAATCTCCAAGGAAGGAGAGTCCACCACCTTCCGAGGGAGACTGTTCAGCTCTCAAACGGCTCTGTTTTCTCCTGCTCTGGAAGCAGGACCCAAACCAATGGAATCAAGTTACAAGAAGGGAGATTCCAACTTAATATCAGCAATAACTTTCTGTTTGACTGTGGAACAGACTCCCTAGGGAGGTAGAGGGCTGGGCTCTCATTCCTTGGAAGTTTTTAAGAAGAGGTTGGGTGGTCATCAGTCAGGGATTCCTCAGCTGTGATTTTTGCATTTACAGAGGGTTGCATTAGATAAGCCTTGGGGTCCCTCCCAACTCCATGATTCACCCAATCTTTTTGGAAACGTTATCTGTGGGCAGAAAGCAACACTCCCTGACACAGGCAGCTTCTCCCTAAAGAATTTCTCTAGAAAACTGCCCCCAAATTCTCGTGGCAGGCAGTGTTATCTGTCCTCCTGAGCCCAACATCTCCTGAAATCAATTTGGATTTTTCAGGGCTGCTTCTCATTTTTATTCCTGTCTGCGCACTGGATTGGATGTGGAAACGGCCAAAGGAGATAAAAGATACCTCAGAGGCAGGCTAATGAATTGCTTCGTGGCAACGGCCGAGTCTTGCTTTCGGAATCCATTTCCAAGGCTCCAAAGCAAATCAGCCATCTTTGCCCCAGCGCTGAAGATTTGTATGAAACGAAAAGAAGGCGATGTCCAGATAACATGGCTTATTACTTGCCATGGAAACTCGAGAGAGGCTAATTTTGCCTGCGAGCAGCTGGGGAATGGGGGTGTCTGAGAGGCGTGAAAAGGAAGAAGTCGCCCATTGTCTGACCTTGCTGCCACTTCGGCAACGGGTTGCATGAAACGTTTCTCTTATTTAATGAGAGGCAGAGCTCGGAGCTGACTCCATGCCAACGAATGCACACAGGTCAGAAGAAACGAGGCATCGCAGGCAGGAGGCAAGGACTGACTTCGCTCGTTCATTAGTTGGTCTCTTGTGTCGCTGGGCAGAAATTTATTACCTGCAAAAGCAGGTCCAGACCTTCCAAGTTTTCCAGAGACAGTCCTGGATTTAAAGAAGCCATCCCGGTTTCAGATTTGATCCCAGAATGTCCCATTTTTCAATGGACGTTCCTATTTTCATCAGAGACATGTTGAAGGATTTGACCTCCAAGCCATCTGAAGGCAACTCTGCATAGGGAAGTTTTTGAATGTTTACTATTTTATTATGTTTTTACATACACTGGAAGCTGCCGACAGTGGCTGGGGAAACCTAGGTGGGTGAGAAGAAGAAGAAGAAGAAGAAGAAGAAGAAGAAGAAGAAGAAGAAGAAGAAGAAGAAGAAGAAGAAGAAGAAGAAGAAGAAAATTTATTATTTATACCCCGCCCATCTGGCTGGGTTTCCCCAGCCACTCAGGACAGCTCCCAAGAGAACATTATTATTATTAATAATAAAGCAATAAAACATTAAAAACCACCCTAAACAGGGCTGCATTCAGATGTCTTCTAAAAGTAGTTGTTTATTTCATTGACATCTGCTGGGAGGGCGTTCCACAGGGCGGGCGCCGCTACCAACAAGGCCCTCTGCCTGGTTCCCTGTAATCTCACTTCTCGCAGGGAGGGAACCGCCAGAAGGCCCTCGGAGGTGGACCTCAGTGTCTGGGAAGAATGATGGGGGTGGAGATGCTATACTGGGCTGAGGCCATTCAGGACTTAAAGGTCAGCACCAACACTTTGAATTGTGCTTGGAAACGTACTGGGAGCCAGTGTAGGTCTTTCAAGACCAGTGTTATGTGGTCTCGGTGGCTGCTCCCAGTCAGCAGTCTGGCTGCCGCGTTCTGGATTAGTTGTAGTTTCCGGGTCACCTTCAAAGGTAGCCCCACGTAGAGCGCATTGCAGTAGTCCAAGTGGGAGATAACCAGGGCATGCACCATTCGAGTCTGCGGACAGGTAGTGTCTCAGCCTGCGTACCAGATGGAGCTGGTAGACAGCTGCCCTGGACACAGAATTGACCTGTGCCTCCATGGACAGCTGTGAGTCCAAAATGACCCCCAGGATGTGCACCTGGTCCTTCAGGGACACAGTTACTACTACTAATAATAATAAGTATAATAATTATAATAATGGAACAGGGCATTCCTATTTTCATTAGAGAAATATTGGAGGGTATGCGGGTCTAATGAGTGCTCAGGGTCAGTAAGGGTTTGTTCCCAGTAGGTCTGGTTCCCCAGATTACGAGACTACCGCTCTTAACTCTTAACCACTACACCACACTGGCTCTCTAACTGGGTGACTAGACCCAGAAGCTGTCTCAGCTTCCCCTGACCCAACCGGTAGTGGAGCAGCTGTAAGTGATGGCCCAGCTGGAGGCAACGAGGTCATCCCCGCATCTGGAGCCAGGGCAGGCTCAGGCCCCTGACTCGGTCCAGCTGGTGCTTGTTGCAGGGGAACCTGTGCAGACTGGGACTCTTCAGGATCAGGCCCCAGACTTGGTTCAGAAGATTCCTGAGGCAGAGGATCCTGCGTGGACTGAGACTCCTCTGGCTCCGAGTCCGACCCCGAGTCCCAGGATATCACAGGCTCAAACCCACAACCCTGAGATTAAGACTCGCATGCTGTTTGAAGAGCTCTTCACTTGCCTTCAGTTTCTTTTCTCCCACATCGCAGGTCAAATTTAGGAGCAAAAAACAGGCAAATTACAAAAGGAACCATCGGTCTGCGATGTTTTTGTTTTTATTTTTTTGTGCAGACTCCAGCTATTTGCTATATCCTAACAGGGACAGAGTTCTCCGGGTATTATCTATTAGGTATCACCAAAGACATTGCTATGAAGTCGTCTCCCCTCCATAAAGCCCAGGCTGATTATTATGAAGGAACCTGGTCTTAATTAGGCAAGTTTCCTAACGAGAAACTGGGTGAAGTCAACTCCGCTGAGGACTTTCCAAAGCTGGCAAGAGGCCTGCCATGGAAACTGCCTATTCTCCTAGGGCGCTTGCTGCTGTAGAGACATGTGAGCCTCAGCAATGAGGCAGAGGTGTGTCCAAGTCATCCTGGCTTTGAGAACAGCCTTGCCACATCCAATCCAAGGCCTGTCTAGTTCGTAAGAACATGAGAAAATCACAGGGCTGCCTTCAGATGTCTTCTAAAAGTCTGGTAGTTGTTTATTTCATTGACATCTGGTCGGAGGGCGTTCCACAGGGCGGGTGCCACCACCAAGAAGGCCCTCTGCCTGGTTCCCTGTAGCTTGGCTTCTCGCAGGGAGGGAACCACCAAAAGGCCCTCGGAGCTGGACCTCAGTGTTCGGGCAGAACGATGGAGGTGGAGATGCTCCTTCAGGTATACTGGGCTGGGCTGCTTAGGGCAGCACCAACATTTTGAATGGTGCTCGGAAATGTAAGTCAGCACCAACATTTTGAATGGTGCTCGGAAATGTATGGGGAGCCAGTATAGGTCTTTCAAGACCGGTGTTATGTGGTCTTGTTATGTGGTTTAGATATCTTAAGGGCTGTCACATGGAAGATGGAGCAAGCTCGTTTTCTCCTGGGAAGGACACGAACCAGTGTCTTCAAGTTACAAGAAGGCGATTCTGACTAAATACAGTGGTACCTCGGGTTACATACGCTTCAGGTTACAGACTCCGCTAACCCAGAAATAGTGCTTCAGGTTAAGAACTTTGCTTCAGGATGAGAACAGAAATTGTGCTCCTGCAGTGCGGCAGCAGTGGGAGGCCCCATTATCTAAAGTGGTGCTTCAGGTTAAGAACAGTTTCAGGTTAAGTACAGACCTCCGGAACGAATTAAGTACTTAACCCAAGGTACCACTGTAACAGGAAGAACTTTCTGACGATACAAGCTGTTCAGCAGTGAAATGGACTCCCATGAAAGGTGTTGAGCTCACCTTCACTGGAGATTATTAAGCAGAGGTCAGATGGCCATCTGTCATGGATGATCTAGCTCAGATTCCTGCTTTGCAGGGGGTTGGACTGGATGTCCTTTGGGGTCCCTTCCAACTCTGCGATTCTATGAAATCTATTTTTTCTTCCTTCTAAGTAACAGCCTCTGTCAGTGTGCCTTGGGCGGGAGCTGGGACGCCGTCAGTGTCCTCTGGCTGCTTTACTCATCCCTGACGATAGACTCTTCTCTGCGCACAGCGCAGGTTGGCTGAGGACAGCAAATGGAAAAGGACAGACACCATAGCTGGAAGGCAAGAGAGCATGAGGACGCGGGGTGAGATTCTGCTCGGCTCGGGGAAAGTAAAGTAAGCTTGGAAGCTGCGCTGTAGCGGCAGCTGAGCCACACAGGGTGCCATTTGGCCTGAAGGTGGTCCTTGCTTGAACCACGTGGCCTGGGACTGAGTTTGACGTCTCTGTCGTTGACAACTCCATGGTGAGTCAGTCTTCCCGAGGGTGAGTTTATTGGAGCTCCTCTGCAGGGAAGCGTGTGAATGGTGTATGAAATAGTTAAAAGCAGGAAAAGCTAGTGAGCAGGTAAAACTACATTGTTTTGAGTCAGGTTAAAAGCAATAATAATAATAATAATAATAATAATAATAATTTATTTATACCCCGCCCATCTGGCTGGGGTATAAACAGTAGTCTATTAAACATTAAAAGCTTCCCTAAACAGGGCTGCCTTCAGATGTCTTCTAAAAGTCTGGTAGTTCTTCTCTTTGACATCTGGTGGGAGAGAGTTCCACAGGACGGGCGCCACCACTGAGCAGGCAGGCTCTGCCTGGTTCCCTGTAACTTGGCTTCTTGCAGTGAGTGAACCTCCAGAAAGCCCTCGGCGCTGGACCTCAGTGTCCGGGCTGAACGATGGGGATGGAGACACTCCTTCAGGTCTACTGGACCGAATATCTATAGGATGACTCAATCTATAGGATGACTCAAGCTATCCCACAGACTGTTGGATAGCTCAGGCGGTAGAGCATGGGACTCTTAATCTCAGTGCTGTGAGTTCGAGCCCCACGTTGGGCAAAAGATTCCTGCATTGCTGGGGGTTGGACGAGATGACCCTTGTGGTCCCTTCCAATTCTACAATTCTCTGAAGCAAGAATGCCCAAAGTCTAGAAGACCCTGCAGAATCCAGCTGGATCTATCCATTCACCGGGACTTGAGTTTTCTCTGCGACCAGTAGGTGGCAGATAGGAAGCCAGATGAGTAAAGCAAGGAAGGCAACAGAAGGAAGAAGCAAAAAATTATATATGTGGATGCCCTGTAGTGGATTATAGGGCCCGTTTATGTTAATTGGGCAAGCAGCCTGGATGTGTTGCATCCTTTGAGGCTGTCAGGGATCTGCTGAAGAAGATATTTGTGTCCTCCCCATCCCAGTTAGATGGTTTGCACCACCCACTTTACAAATAGTGTAGTTCCATAGCTAAAAGAGGGGACATGGGTGGCGCTGTGGGTTAAACCACAGAGCCTAGGGCTTGCTGATCAGAAGGTCGGCGGTTCAAATCCCTGTGACGGGGTGAGCTCCCATTGCTCAGTCCCTGCTCCTGCCAACCTAGCAGTTCGAAAGCACGTCAAAGTGCAAGTAGATAAATAGGTACCACTCCGGCGGGAAGGTAAACGGCGTTTCCGTGCGCTGCTCTGGTTTGCCAGAAGTGGCTTAGTTATGCTGGCCACATGACCGGGAAGCTATACGCCGGCTCCCTCGGCCAATAAAGTGAGATGAGCGCCGCAACCCCAGACGGCCATGACTGGAGAGAACGGTCAGGGGTCCTTTACCTTTACCTATAGCTAACAGAACTTCTATGTTCAGAAGCAGTCTGCTACATCTGAATGTCTTTCTTATTTATTTATTTATTTATTTATTTATTTATTTATTTGGTTTTTCAAATTAAAATTTTACAGAGATATATCCAACATAAATCATAAAAACATAAAAACTTCCACCCTCCCCTTTCTGGGTCCAATTATTAATCATTTCCTCCCACATATTTTATGATAGTCCAAATCTTTTACAGTGGTACCCGTGGTTGAATACTTAATTCGTTCCGGAGGTCCGTTCTTAACCTGAAACTGTTCTTAACCTGAAGCACCACTTTAGCTAATGGGGCCTCCTGCTGCCGCCGCACCACCAGAGCACGATTTCTGTTCTCATCCTGAAGCAAAGTTCTTAACCTGAAGCACTATTTCTCAGCGGAGTCTGTAACCTGAAGCATATGTAACCTGAGGTACCACTGTACATCCCCATTGTGTCCAGAATTCACCCTTAAACTACCAGGGATATTCCAATCCAACTGACGAGTTTTACAATGGTCTTTAAGATACTGTAAGTTATACATTTCCCCATCCTTTATTAAAATTTTGGTCTTCCTGATTTCTGATTCTTCCATTCATTTTAGCCATTTCAGCATAGTCCATCAAATTCATCTGCCATTCTTCTCTGGTAGCGACTTTATCTTCGTTCCATCTCTGGGCCAGCAACATCCATGCACACATACATAAAAAGTCTTTTCTGCTCCCTGGGGATTTCAGCACCTAGAATTCCTTTAAAAAAGGCTTCAGGGTTTGTTTTTTTTAGCAAAGGTTATTTTAAACATTTTTTCCCACTCATTATATATCATTTCCCAAAATCCTTTTGCTACCTTACAGGTCGCATTCAGAAGGTAATACTTTTGAATATCAATTGCTGCAGACGAACAAGGAGGAAGGGCCCTTGTTGTCATAACTCTGCTTGTGAGCTTCCAAAAACCTCTAGTTGCACCAGGATTATGGGATAGATCAAGACTTTGGTCGGATCCAGCAGGAGTCTGCTGTTTTGCTAAAATAAAACACAGCTCTTTATCCCTATGCTGGCTTCATCTTCTTCTTTTTAAAGAAGCTTTTAAACTTTTGTTTAAGAATCAAAAAGAAATCAGAAGCTGAACGTTCCTCTATTGCATTTTTTTACAAAAGCAAATTATATATGAACCACCCACAGATCTGCAGGTTCTGGGCAGTCAGTATACGACAACCTTGTGAGGTAGCTTAGACTGAGAGGCAGTAATTGGCTCAGCCTCTTTTTTAAAAAAAGCTTTTTTAGAACAATACCTACAATACATTTTACAAAAACAAAACACCACAAAACAAATCAAAACAATAACAACAAACTGAAACACCAAAAACCTCACATGTTCTCTTGACTTCCATTCCATCCCCTTCATTTTTCATTTCACACTTCTATATTTCTTCTTTCTAAATATTTAAAATTACTGTATTATTTCTTCCTCTATTGTCTTGCAAGATTCAGTCCAGACCCATCAAAGCATTTAGATTTTTACAGTACTGTTTTATATACTCTCTAAAGCAGCAAACTTTTTCAGCAGGGGGCCGGTCCACTGTCCCTCAGAACTTTTGGGGGGGCCAGACTATATTGGGGGGGGAATGAACGAATTCCTATGACCCACAAATAACCCAGAGATGCATTTTAAATAAAAGTACACATTCTACCCATGTAAAAACACCAGGCAGGCCCCACAAATAACCCAGAGATGCGTTTTAAATAAAAGGACAAATTCTACTCATGTAAAAACACCCTGATTCCCGGACCGTCCGCGGTCCGGATTGAGAAGGCGATTGGGCCAGATCCGGCCCCTGGGCCTTAGTTTGCCTACCCATGTTTTAAAGACATTCCATTCTTTATTTAATCTCTGTTTTGAGTTGTTTCTTAATCTTCCCGTCATTTGGCTAATTCTATATATTCTATCATCTTCAACTGGCTCAGCCTCAACCGCATGACCAATTGGGTATTTGAACCCCGGTCTCCCAGGCTCTTGCCTGGCACTCTAACCACTGTGCCGCGCTGCCTCTCCTCAACACACCACCTCCCACTCCCCCCCCCAAATGTTAAAAGTTCAGCTCCTGTTCTGAATCTTGCCGCGTCCGCTGAATGATCACAGGGAGCCGTTGCACCTCTGAATGCCAGCTTCTGATAATATTCGGAAATAATCTCCAATTTTGCCTGCTATCAGGCCCCGTGGAGTGGTCGCTCGGTGGAAAGTCTGTGCTGAGTCCTTCGGGGCTTTGTAATATTTTTAGACCCGTTGGCACCGGGGAGGTGAAGCTCAGGACAGCCGAGGCCCCGGCAGGGAGGGAAGGACGGAGGCTTAGTACATATAGAGGTTCCCGCAAGGACCTTCCGCTGCCCTGGCAGAAGCACGGTGCCCGGAAATCGCAACAGCAAGAAGAATCAGGCTAGACTGGCATCCAGGGACCAGGCAGACGGTTCCCTGAGACATCCAAGGACGAAACCGGGAGGTAAAAGCAAGCGCCAAAGGGCTTTGTCTCAGAGAGAGGGCAGGCAGAAGGTCTCTGGTTTAGTCCCCGGCACCTGAGAATGAAAACTCTGGACCCCCACTGCCAATCAGAGTAGACAATGCTGAGCTCCATCAGTGGAGGACTTGGGGCTTTCAAATTTCATCAGTGATGCCAAAATTTGGCGCCTCTCGCCTTCCGGTCTAAGTCATTGCTGCGCCGCCCACTTGGTTCGATGCCCAGTGCGGGCAAACAGGCCGCGCTCCCCTAAATCCCCTAGACGGGCAGTATAAGGCCACTTCCTATATCCCTGTAGGGCTTTAGCTCAGTGATCAGGGCATATGCTTGGCATGTAGAAGGTCCCAACTTCAACTCCAGGCAGGGCTGGAAATTGTCCCATGTGAAACCCTGGAGAGCTGCTGCCAGCCAGTGTGGACAGTATAGAGGCAGGTGGGCCAATGTTCTGACTCTCCAGAATAGCAATTTCCTCTGGTTTTGGGGTGTAGCTGAGTGGAAGAGTGTCTGCCTTGCATGCCGAAGGTCCCAGGTTCAGCCCCAGACATCTCCAGGTAGAACTGGCATTTGTTCCCCTGCCTGGAAACCTGGGATGATGATGCCAGTCCGTGTGGGCAATGCTGAGCCAGTTAGAACTATTGGCCTGCTTACAGCTGAACACGCCGGGAGAAATGGAATGGGTGGGAGTGCCTCGGAATTTTAAGGGAGCGGCTTATATTCGGGTGCAGCTTATATTCAGGCCAATGCGGTACTTAGTAAGAGGTGCCCTCCATGGGGAAGTTTTCACCTTGGTGGGCAAGATAAGGAGCTGTGAGCCAGGACCCCAGTTCTGCAAGCTCCACTCTTCCCAGATGCAGCTTCCTCCCTCAGAATAGGGGGACATTTATACTGGCCTGCCTTGCAGTGCTCTCGCTGTAAGGATTGCCATGAAATCGTGCTCCGAATAGTCAGAAGTGCCATGTGCTTTCAGTGGCATCTGAGATCCTTGTAATTGCAGTTGCAGTTGCAGTTACAGATAGGTAGCCGTGTTGGTCTGCCATAGTCAAAACAAAACAAAATCCTTCCAGTAGCACCTTAAAGACCAACTAAGTTAGTTCTTGGTATGAGCTTTCGTGTGCATGCACACTTCTTCAGATGCACACTTCTTTTTAGTTGCAGTTTTTAATGGCTGGCGCTCTCTCGCTCTCTCTCAATGGCTGTTTTTATTTGCTCCTGGCTCTCTTTTAGCACTTTACATTATAATCTGGCTCCAGGCCATCTGGCGAGAAGGCAGGATAGAAATTCTGCGCTCAGATAACTGCTAAGTATTATTCCTTTCTTTATTTCTCATAACGATATCCTGCCTTTCTCTTATGAGGGACATTTGCAGAAACCATAGGCATTTGCTGGCTCCTCCACAGCTGCCCACTCACTGGCTTTGCAGACCAATCTCTAACAGGCCCCCAGAGGAGGAAAGTTTAAAAACAGACACACCCCACACTTCATTCAGATCAGAAGAATCTGCAGAGATTCTGCTATGTTCTTTTTATAGCTTCAAGAGAAAGCTGAAGAGCTCTCTGTAAATAGGTTGTTGTTGGCATCTGTTTCGAGAGACAATGGAGCCGCACCAAAGTGACTTTCCCAGGGCACAAACCTGGGCAGTGTGTCTGGAGGTCCTGGTCTGCCCAGGTGATAAGACCCCCCTCTTGACCTTCTTGATGGAGTCCAAAGGAAAGCAGAGCGATACGTTTGGCACCATCCAACAGTCTTAGGGACTCCATTCCCGATTTGCGAAGGTGTTTTTGTGGGATGTGAAACACAAGAGCAGTCAAGTACAACATCCCTAGAGTGGACATAAAAGGGGATGTCTGGACCACCCAGTTGGAACTTCCTGTTTCTCCCAGGTTGGGACAGACTTCCTCTGCATGTGACTAAAGGTGGGCATGACCTCACCTGCCCAGGTAACAAAAGACAGGACTGGTCGGTCAGCCATCTCTCTCTCTCTGACCACATTTGTCAAAGAAGCAATATCTGCTTAGCCTAAGATGCATCCAGCCAAGAGAGGATAGAGGAGCTATCTCCTTATGGGATAGTTTCCACATGTATATTACTTTTGTAACTTAAGGTCTGCCTTCTGGAATCCAGTTGTGAACAGAATGTGTGAGTAAACTCTTTTTATACTTTTATAGAAGACTGTATCGTGTCTATCTTTTTATGAGGGACTAAATGGGGAATTACCAAAAAGGAAAACACATTTTAGAGGCTTTAGCAAGCCTGAGCATCTGCTGTGCAAGTTTAAGAAGGGGAATGTTACTCTGCTAAATTGTAGAACTTGTTAACACAAGTTGGAAAGGATATAATCAAACAATATATCCTCTCCTGTATCCCTGAACATTCCCGCAGGGAAGACAGGGGGCATTGCAAGCCCTACCGGGAGATGCTGTGAGGGACTGAAACCTTGGACCATGCAAATCAGATGCTATAGCCCCAGGGTTTGGTCCCTGATCTGCTTGGAGCAGATTAAGAGGACTGAGGCAATGAGGATGAATTTGTGGCAGGCGATGTGAACAGAGTCGTTCCCTCAAAGTCTTCCAGCCTTCACAGTTTGCATTGTTTTTTCTTTTGGCTGTAGGAACCGAGTCTTATTCTGGCCTGAAGCCCATTCTGTCTAACTCTTACCTGTGATTTTTACAGCACAACTCTAGACAAGATCTGAGTGAGCTCTTCTCAGGCAAGAAAAGTCTCCTGTGGAAAAGGGAGGGCGAACTAACAAGCCATCTCCACTCCACACCAGTCTCAGTTGGCAAGGATGAAGCGAGATGGGCACCAAAGACTTACCCAAAACACAGAGGACATCATGGTGCCCTTTAACAGCCCATCAGCAACACACCGCAATGCCAACTGGGGCTGTCCTGCTATAAACAAATCAAATATCTCAAACTGCAGAGGGAAAATGGCACAGACCAAGGAAGATGCCATCTCGTCCACTTCTAGAGAGACTCAAATGACAGACATCTGCAATGGCAACTTTCCCAAGGGAGGAGGAGGACCCTCCGAAGCTCTCTGCGGTTGGTCTTTGGCGACCTCCTACCAAAAGCTTCCAGGGAAGAAGCAGCTTCGACACTTTGGCCAGCGATGCAAAGAAATCCCGCCCACCAGAATTACCCAGCAAGCTTTCCCCAGAAAGGACGTATTTCTGTTCTGGACAAAGAAAGCTGGCGATGGCAACGAGATGGCCCCATGGAGATCAGGCTCCAAAAAGGCACACCAGGTGCAGGAGATGATAGACCGATGTGAGGAACAAGAAGAAGACTCAAAGGGAAGATGCTGGTCTCCCCCCACCAGCCCTGAAACAACCCAGCGGAAGAGGCGGAGAGATCTTTTCCCAGACTCTGAGGTTTTCAGACAGCTGGACGCCCACGTTCTTCGTGTGAGCGAGCAGGTGGGTGGAGAAAAGAACGTCCCAAAGTTCTACCATTTCTCCTTTCCGCTGGAGCTGCAGGTGGTCTTCCATTTGTGTGTCGAGACCCCGAAGCCACCCCCTCGTTGAGAAATAACACACACAAGGACACAGATATTAGGTTAATATTATTGGGCAAATTTTGGCCACAACTTTATTGGTTGCAGAATGTGAGCAGTATTGGCTTAGGCATTGAATGAACCCGACTATATCTGACTCCTGCTCGATGTGCAGGAAGTCCAGTAAGGGTCAACCACCGGAAGGGGGAGCCCTGTCGATGCAGACCAACTCAAGCTCCCCCTGGTGTTCCCGTTGGGGTCGTGTCATGGCCCTAGCCCTGCCCCGGGCTTCGGACAAGAGCCACACCCCCGGATTCCTTTAACGGAATACCCTTAAACTTGGAGGGGCAGGTGATTGCCACACCTCACCTCCCCTTCATAAGGTCAAACAATGCCTAACCCAACCCAACCCTAACAAAGTTGTGACGATTGCTACGAGGTAGGCAAAAACCAAATGGCCTGTGCCAACTTGCCAAGTGGAAAAATTCCTACCAGGCCACTCAATGGCGACCAACCAAGGGTCATAGCAAGGCCAATAACTAACCTGGAAAATAGGGAGGGAGGGTGATTGTGGAAGTAAGCCAAAGAGGAAGCTCTCTGGCTCGTGCCTCTGCTTAAATGGCCTCAGCTAGCAGATTGGCTGGCCGGTCGCTGACGTGGCCGGGATCCCCTTGGCAATGGGAGACTAAGTCCCCCACCCCCAGAGGAGAGTGGGTGGCCACGTGGTCCACCGCAACTTCTCCCCATGGGGAAGTGGAGCGGACTTACACAGTCACTGACTAAAGCTTTTAAGCTCAGATCGAAATCAGCAGGGCTAAGGTTGAAGAGCTCACACCCAGAGGCAGTCTTCCACCAACTCCCAAACACACTCTGACAGTGGGGCAGGGAGCTGCCCCCTTCAAGGCCTGCTTGGGGGGCATTTGGCTGGCCATAGTGGGAGAAAGGATGCGAGGCTAGATGGACCTTTGAGTTGGTCCTGCTACCTGGATGGGTCACGGATGATCAATGTGTGGTCCCCCCAGGCGCTGTTGGACTCTGTCGTCCATCAGCCCCAGCCAACATGGAAGGTGGATGGGAGGATGATGGGATTTGTAGTCCAGCAACATCTGGAGGGGCCACAGGCTGCCCAGTTCCTTCTCCAGGCGTTCTCTACAAATGCTGAGCAGAATTCCAACTGGGATGGGACAGAGTAGCCTTCACCAATTTGGTGCCCTCCATAAATTTTGACTACAACCAGCATGGGCCAGCTGGGGCTGACGGATGTCCTCATCCAAAACACCAGGGTTGGCAATGGCTGGGCTAGACAAATGAATGCCTGCTTATCCTATTAAACAGATTGCTGATGATTGTCCAAATCCCAACCTATCTTCCCTAGCTGAAAACCAACCAGGAATCCTTGTCCGTCCAGACCATTGTTCCACTGATTACCAAAGGAGCCAACAGCCAGCTGGAGAAGGCACGAGCCATATGGATCTGGCTGTGCCACAATATCGGTAAGTGTGTTTTCATGCAAACCTCCTTGGGGGTATTTTTAGGGGGCAGTGATGTATGGATTTCATAAGCCTAACCCACCTTTCTTCCAAGCAAGACATGGGGTGCTTCCTATCGTAACAACCTCTTGGTAAAGCGGTGTTTTGATTTTGCTTCACAATAGAGTACGATGTCAATGGCTTCTTGGGGTTCTCTGAGAAGATCCACACCCCTGAGCAGGTCCTTCACACCGGGAGAGGCGTGTGCTCTGGGTATGCCCATCTATACCGTGACATGTGCAGGTATGTGCTGCCGTGGCTTTTAACATGCTCCATCTCAAGGGCTGTCACATGGAAGAGGGAACGGGCTTCTTTTCTCCTGCTCTGGAGGGTAGGACTTGAACCCATGACTTCAAGTTATAAGAAAGGAGATTCCAACTAACCACCAGGAAGAACTGGTGTTCAACAGTGGAATGGTCTCCCTCGGAAGATGGTGGACTCTCCTTCCTTAATGGATTTTAAGCAGAGGTTGGATGGCCATCTGTCATGGCTGCTTTAGCCGAGATTCCTGCATTGCAGGGGGTTGGACTAGATGACCCCTGGGGTCCCTTCCAATTCTAAGGTTCCATGATTCTATGATCTGCCTCCTTAAAGCTTAGAGCAGTGTTTCCCAACCTTGGGACTCCAGATGTTTTTGGCCTACAACTCCCATCATCCCTAGCTAGCAAGACCTGTGGTCAGGGATGATGGGAATTGTAGTTCAAAAACAGCTGGAGGCCCAAGGTTGGGAAACACTGGCTTAGAGCATCTCCTCAATCTAACCATTTAAATGGAACAGGTGGCACATACGGGGAAAATAGTCCAGTATCTATCCTCAGCCATTCATAGCCTGCTTCCAGGCCACTTCCACTATTGCGCAGGCATGATTTCATTGTATACCAACAAATTCTGGTTGTGCAATTACAGGTGAAGCTCAAAAAATTAGAATATCGTGGAAAAGTTCCTTTATTTCAGTAATTCAACTTAAAAGGTGAAACTAATATAGGAGATCGACTCATGACATGCAAAGCGAGACATGCTTCTACTTCTCAGAGGTCCAATCTTGCTCTAGTTGCAATCCTTGTTTTGCTGATTTCATTGAATATTCTAATTTTCTGATATTGTTAATTTGGGGTTTTCTTCAGCTGTACGCCATGGTCATCACAATGATAACAAATCAAGGCTTGACATATCTCGCTTGGCATGTCATGAGTCTATCTCATATATTAGTTTCACCTTTTAAGTTGAATTACTGAAATAAAGGAACTTTTCCACGATATTCTAATTTTTCGAGTTTCACCTGTAAAATGAATTCAGTGCTCTTGAGCACTTGCACAATCCTCTTCCAAAATAAACTCCCAATGATTATGTATTTTATTTTATTTTATCTTTTGGTGGTAGGAAAATTGATAAGAAAATGTACCGGAAAGTGTGGGGATAATGGCAGACGTCATAATATAAGTGTCAGTTATTATTGGCCAGGGCCTCTGATACGAAAGCGAGCCAGCCAGTTAAGAAATGCAGAACGTACGAACACATGAAATGGCCTTATACTGAGTTAGACTATCTGGCTTCTGGCTTCAGACTGGCAATGGCTGTCCAGGGATGCAGGTAGGGGTCTCTCCCAGCCCAGGATAGCGCACACCCCAGAAATGATCTCTTTCAGCTTCTGCCTTCTGGAAGAAGGTACAGAGTTATAAAGACTAGGACTAGCTGCCTGAGAAACAGTTTCTATCCAAATGTGATTTTGGTTTTAAACGCAGTGTAAGGTAGTCTCCAGAAGGGTGGCGCTGTGGGTTAAACCACAGAGCCTAGGACTTGCTGATCAGAAGGTCGGTGGTTCGAATCCCCGTGACGGGGTGATCTCCCGTTGCTCAGTCCCTGCTCCTGCCAACCTAGCAGTTCGAAAGCACATCAAAGTGCAAGTAGATAAATAGGTACCGCTCTGGTGGGAAGGTAAATGGTGTTTTCGTGCGCTGCTCTGGTTCGCCAAAAGTGGCTTAGTCATGCTGGGCACATGACCTGGAAGCTGTATGCCGGCTCCCTTGGCCAATAAAGTGAGATGAGCACCCCAACCCCAGAGTCGGCCACGACTGGACCTAATGCTCAGGGGTCCCTTTATGGGAGCATATTGTATTTAATTATGGGGTATCAGAGTTTTTAGGGGGTTAACCAGGCTGGGATAGCAGGGTTGTTGGTTTTTGAATGTCTGATGTAGATTTTTTCAGTTTCGTTGTTCTGAATGGGACGATGACAATAAAGATTATCGTATCGTACCCAGAAATACTTCTGGGGATGTTCTGCCACTGAGCCATGCTATGGCCTGCACCTGGAGTCCAAGCACAAGGAGCAACTTGGCAGCACCGTAACTCTTGTATCCAGCTGCCCACTCCCTGTACGTTGAGTTTGCCCAGCCTCCATGCTCTCTTGTGAATCCTTACAGGGAAGCGGGCTTGACCTGCGCTGAAGTCTCGGGATACGGCCGAGGGGCCGGGTACAGCCAAGGCCAGAGCTGTATGCAGAAGAAGTCCAACCACATGTGGAACGCAGTGCAGTTGGGAGCCCAGTGGTTCCTTCTGGACGTCTGTTGGGGAGCAGGCCTTGTGGATGTTGAGAAGAGGCAGTTCATCCCTCGGTGAGATCTCTCCGCGTTTATAAGTTCTAAGCCCTGGTGTGTGGAAGGCAAGAGCAGCCCTGTCTGGTCAGACCAGTGGCCTGTGGTTCAGAATTTCCTAAGGCAGGCTTCCTCAACCTTGGCCTTCCTTGCTTTGAGACTACAATTCCCATCATCCCTGACCACTGGTCCTGCTAGCTAGGGATCATGGGACTTGTAGGCCAAAAAAACATCTGGAGGGCCGAGGCTGAGGAAGTAAGAAAACCAAAATGCATGTTCTCCTGGCCTAAAGCTAAAAGCAACTGAGATACTGCCTTAAGCTTTGTCTTTGCAGGTTGCTAATATTTTAACCTAGACAGCGTCTTAAAAAGTAGAGACATCACCTTGCCAACAAAGGTCCGTATAGTAAAAGCTATGGTTTTCCCAGTAGTGATGTATGGATGTGAGAGCTGGACCATAAAGAAGGCTGATCGCCGAAGAATTGATGCTTTTGAATTCTGGTGCTGGAGGAGACTCTGGAGAGTCCCATGGACTGCAAGAAGAACAAACCAATTAATTCTGAAGGAAATCAGCCCTGAGTGCTCACTGGAAGGACAGATCATGAAGCTGAGGCTCCAATACTTTGGCCACCTCATGAGAAGAGAAGACTCCCTGGAAAAGACCCTGATGTTGGGAAAGATGGAGGGCACAAGGAGAAGGGGACGACAGAGGATGAGATGGTTGGATAGTGTTCTCGAAGCTACAAACATGAGTCTGACCAAACTGCGGGAGGCAGTGGAAGACAGAAGTGCCTGGCGTGCTCTGGTCCATGGGGTCACGAAGAGTCGGAGACGACTAAACGACTAAACAACAACAAAAATATTTTAACACTAGGGTTGCCATATTCATAATCCGGACACAAAAGTTGTGGAGCTTTCTCCCCCAAAATAATAATAATAATAATAATAATAATAATAATAATAATAATAATATTTTTGAGGGGTTTTTAGGAAACTCACCAAAAAAAAAAAAACTACAGTCGTACCACGGAATTCCAACAGAATTGGTTCCAGAAGTCCATTCAACTTCCAAACCCAAGCACAGCTGATGATTGGCTACAGGAGGTTCCTGCAGCCAATCGGAAGCCACAGAAGCCCCCTTGGATATTCGCAAACCAGAACACTCACTTCTGAATTTCGATCTTTTGGGAGCAGAGTTGTTTGGGAGCCAAGGGGTTTGAGATCCATGTACTTCCGATATGGGTTGCCATACCCCTGGATTTTCCCGGACATTTTAACCGATTTGTGAAAACTCTACCCAGACACAATTTTTGGCAGATGAATCCTGGATACGTCCAGGGAATTTCAGTGACCCTTAACTTATTCCCCTTTTAAGAGAGAAACCAAAGTTTTCAGAGCAAGGGATTGGGGATGGACAAATCTGCAGGGAGCAGCCAATCCGGCCACTAGCCGGCCTCTTATAGTTGCAAATAACTTTGGATCGGATGCTCTGCTTCTTCCTCTTTGCTACTTTAATTAGAGACCAGAGCCACCCTTTGATCAAATGATTAATCTCCCGCTCCCCAGCAGGTTTATTAGGTGGCCTGAGATGTAATTACTCGAGCCTCCTCCACACGTTTCAGACCGAGAGTAAATAATGACTTGCCTCAAAAATTATTAATCGTGTTAAATTATTTTCCGCTAGATGCATTATGCACTTGTCACTTTCCAGCCAATGCAAAACAATAAGAGCCCGTGTGGCATTTGCAACATCTAATCATGTTACGTGGAACAAATTTGCGCTGGGGTGTGAATGTGTGTGTGTGTAAGGATGCATGGGGAAGAGAGATCGATTTGTTGTTTTGAATGTGCAAGGGGAGAGAAGCGAGGCCTTGAAACGGGAAGAGTTAAAATGCAACTCTGGAGATACTTTCCAGGGACCCACATTTTCACATTTACTCTCAAGCTGAGCCCACACTTCCCTTTAAACATGCATTTCCTCAATATTTTACATTAGGAGATTACTGCCTCGAGAGGTCCGGAAGGTGGCAAAATGAGAACAGGGCCTTCTCTGCAGTGGCTCCCCATCTGTGGAATGCTCTCCCCAGGGAAGTTTGCCTGGCGCCTTCATTACACACCTTTAGGTGCCAGGAAAAAACAGTCCTTTTTAACTAGGCCTTTGGTTGACCTGATTGACATCCTATGCCCTTTTAAAATGTGGCTCTTTTGAGTGTGTTTGTGTGTTATTTGGGTTGTTGTTTTTATTTTTATTTTATAAATTGTGATCTTTTCTGTGAATCGCCTTGAGACCTCCAGGTATAGGACGGTATGTAAATTCAATAAATAAAAATAAAAATAAATAAATAGTAGCAGGCTGACAGATCATCATGTACCGCAAAGGATCCTGGGATGACTTCTAGGCTGCACACCTTGTTCATACAGAGCTGTTGGGGAGAGTTGTTGTTCTGCTTGTGTCCTGTTTGTGGAATTTCCTTTGGAGCATCTAGTCACTCACTATGAGAGCAGGGATGCTGGACTAAATGGTTCTTGGCAGGGTACTGTTGTAAACAAAATCTGCCCTTCTTCCCCTATGGGGGACCCAAGAGCCTGTATAGAGTCCTTACGTGGGTTCCCTATCGGTAGGAGAAAATAACAGAGAGCAACCAGAGAATATTGAGAAGCAAAGCAGCTAGTAAGCCTGATCTTTATTAAAGCTGTTGCAACAGGGTGCTCCCCTCACAGGCAGGAAAGGAGGAGGACCCAGAACAAAGTTGTGCCCGCCCTTATATAAACATTTTAAATTGCCTGCCCTGTAGTCCAAGACCACCCCTCCATACATCATACATACATCACAGAAGGGGTGTAGCCCAAGATCATCCCCCACAAACATCATACCTGCATCACAGAAAAGTCGGTCTACAACAGAAATTTTGTGAGTGTTCAGAACTTAACTGGTTAAGTTGTTCTGAGTGTGCGTCACATTCCGACGTCAGCTGTTAGAAGCTGGGAGGAGACAGAAGCTTTTAGAAGCCAAGGAGGAGGAGTTTTTTCCCTGTACTTTCACTTCTCTCTGTGTATCTGTGAGAGAGACATGGCTGAAAGAAGCCCTGGTCTTTGTTGGTAAAATGTTTTAATAAAGAGCTGTAAATAGACAAATCTGTCTATGTGTGCTTACAAGAGCAAGACTGCTTTACACGCTGTGTTCTACTCTGCTAAAAGCCGTGACTGAGAAGAGACAGCAGGAGTTATTGCGCAGCTTGGGAGGAAGCGTGCCGGACCGCTGTAAGTGATTGATTGGGATCGTAAAGCTGTCTGAGATCGCGGCCCTATCGATCAGGGAGGATCGATTTATATCCGAACAGGTTATGGAAGGTCAGCCAACACTCGTAAAGCAGTCGGTGTGAGCCTCAGGAATGCTTTGAAGTTAGCGTTCTGAGGCTGAGGGGCCGTCGGAGGCCAACGGGAGCTGACTGGATGCTGGAGAGCAGATGAGTAATTGCCTGCTTCTAAGAGGCAATGAGAGCTGCTGATACAGACAGCTGAGAGCTGGAAGCTGAGAAGCAGCTGGAATCGTTACTCCAAGCAAGGGAGAGCCGCAGGAGCTGGTACTGAGCACTGAGTACGGAGTAAGTACAGCTTGGGGCACCTTGGGAGAACGGGAGAAGATGGCTGAAAGCCAGAATATACCGCTGGAAAAGCTCACTCTAAAGAGTTGGGCAACGTGGTCCAGAAGAATAAGGGGATGGTTCTTAGTCGAAGGGCTCTGGGAAGCAAACCAGTGGGAGCCAAGAAAAGAAATACCCCTTGGCTGGCCAGCAGCTGGAGCAGGAGATGCAAGCTGTGGGGCTGTGTTGGCTGAAGATAGCCAGAGGCTGCATCAAGAGCTAGAGATGCTCAAAGCATGCGTTGATGCATCACTGAGGCCTCATCTGGAGGGCATATCGACAGCGTGGGCTGCCTGGAATTTGCTGAAGGGCTTGTGTGAGGCGTCAGCGAAAGGCCAGAGTCCTGGAGGAAGCCCTGGAGAGGCTGAAGGATGCCCAGAAAGCCCAATGGGGGCTGGGACAGTGTTGGGGAGCTGTTGTAATGCTTCTACACGTCTGTGTGATGGACTGAGTCCTGGAGAGGCTGGACTGGCAGGCCCTGTTCCTGATGTCTTGGCCTCTAGGAGCGCTAGTGAGCAGATCGGGGGGGCGAAGAGTTCCAAAGGCGAGTTTAAACAACTTTCCCTTTGTGCTGAAGCGGAGAGCAGCTTCAGGGGGGGCCAGGCTGGTGGGAGGCGCCGTTCCAGAAGAAGGAAGGCCAGGCCAGCTGGGAGGAGCCCCGGGCAGTGTTTTTCCACTGGAGTTCAACGTCGGCGTGGCAGTTGCCCTCACCGGAGCAGAGAGCCGATGCAGGATGTTTGCAAAAACTTTTCCCATGGGAATCAGGCAGGTTTCCATGGCAACAGGCCTGGGAAGACAGGCAGGCGTGGAACTGAGCCAGGTGGTCGTGGTAAACAACAGGAAGAGTCTTATCAAGTCTCAGCGAGTATGGCAGTGTTTGAAGACGGCCGAGTGGAAAATTCCGAGATGGCCTTTGTTATAGACTCTGCAGCTAATCGCAACATGGTTCCAGAGACCCCTGCAGTCGAGAGGTGGAATTGCACGGCAGTTCCGAAAGGACAGACTATAAAGTTCGCGAATGGACAGAAAACTAGAGTTTCCAAGTGCACTAATGCCTTTCTTTCTGTTTTACAGGAGACGGTGGATTTTTGTATTGTTCCAGAGATTCATCACTGTTTGTTATCTGTGCCTTATTTGTTAAATAAGGGGTTCAAAGTTTGTTTTGAAAATGATGTCTGCACAATCTCCAGAGGGGGGAGGTTACTGGCCAAAGTGCGGAAGGGACAGAATGATCTTTTCATTCTTAAAACGTCTCTTGGAGGTGAGGGGAAGGTTGAGAAAGCACAAGCGTCGCGTGCTACAGTTCCCAACCAGCGTGCTACAATTCCCGCTCATAATGTTACATGTGCATGTGTATGGCATCAGAGAACGATTCACAATCCTTTAGAGGATTTGCAGGCGTTGCCTGAGGTTGCCACAGGTTGTAAAATTAGAAATTGTCAAAGTGCCATTAATTGTGACACTTGCAAGCAGGCAAAGGTGAGAGGGTGCAGTTACCCAAAGGTGGAACGTGTGGCCACTAAACCTTTTGAGCTGGTACACATAGATTTGTCCGGTCCTGTCAAGGCACAGAGTCTAGGGGGGGCCAGGTTTCTGCTAACTTTTCTGGATGATTTCTCGCAGAATTCCTGGACTCACGGTCTCAAATCCAGGGAGGATGCAGCACAGCTGATCAAGAGCTGGATTGAGGGGGTGGAACTAAGGTTCTCCACCAGGGTTCAAGCGATCATCAGTGACAGAAATGCTGAGTACACTGGTTCTGCTTTGCAGAAGTTCTTTCAGAAGAGAGGGATACGACACACAGTTACTTCACCCCAGAAAGGGGGGGTGGCAGAGCTGAGAAGTGGAGCTCTGGTTAAGGCTGCACAGGTGATGCTGAAAGAAGCCAGGTTACCTCCTGAGTTTTGGTTGGAGGCTACTAGGGCTGTGTCATTCACCTGGAATCGTGTCTACAACTCACTGGTAGGCGACACACCGTTCTCTTTGTTAAATGGCCGAAGACCCCAGGTTCACTTTCTGCGGACTTTTGGGACTCCTGCGCTTGTCTCTTTGCCTAAGGCTTTGCAAGGGCCAGATGGAGCCAAAGTCCAGAAAATGATCTTCTGTGGGTATGAGCCAGAAGCCCGTGCATGGCGATTTGCTTACCCGTCAGGTGATCAGAGTAAGGTGCTGATCAGTAAACACGCTGAGTTCTTAGAGGAGGTTGTAAAATCAAAGACTCCTGTTAGGCGTGATGTTCTCTCAGAATGTCTCTCTGATCCAGAAGACAGTTCTGATGAGGCGGAAGAAGAGGCTGAGGCTGCTGATGACGACCAGGTCACTGACCAGGGTCAGGAGCAGGATAGGGCATCTCCACAAGCTGTTAAGAGACAGCCCAAGAGTGCGCCTAGTTCTCCTGTGAGTGTAATGGAGAGGATTCGAAGACGCTTTAAGTCAGAAGGAGAGTCCCATGATGCAGAGGACACACCTGCTGATCAAAGTGAGTCAGAGGGAACACCTGAGTTTGTGCCTAGGAGGTCCAGTCGCACAACTAAGGGTATCCCACCAGAGAGGTACCAGGCCACAGGTGCGTGGGTAAGTTTCGCACAGTGCGATTCTGAGAGTTGTGAGGTGGTTCCACAGTTGCCTAACAGGGACGCCAAGAGAGGGCGCAAGGCATTGGGGAAGGCATTGATCTCACAGAGTTTTGCTGAGGATGTTCCACAGGTGCAGTCGGAATCCAACGCAAGGGGGGGTGTGAGTGTTCAGAACTTAACTGGTTAAGTTGTTCTGAGTGTGCGTCACATTCCGACGTCAGCTGTTAGAAGCTGGGAGGAGACAGAAGCTTTTAGAAGCCAAGGAGGAGGAGTTTTTTCCCTGTACTTTCACTTCTCTCTGTGTATCTGTGAGAGAGACATGGCTGAAAGAAGCCCTGGTCTTTGTTGGTAAAATGTTTTAATAAAGAGCTGTAAATAGACAAATCTGTCTATGTGTGCTTACAAGAGCAAGACTGCTTTACACGCTGTGTTCTACTCTGCTAAAAGCCGTGACTGAGAAGAGACAGCAGGAGTTATTGCGCAGCTTGGGAGGAAGCGTGCCGGACCGCTGTAAGTGATTGATTGGGATCGTAAAGCTGTCTGAGATCGCGGCCCTATCGATCAGGGAGGATCGATTTATATCCGAACAAATTTGAGTGTTGTTGTTTTTCCTGTCTGCCAGGTTATCTGATTGCCTTTCCTGGTAGTCTGGCCATTCCTTTGAGATGGTGATTACCCAATTCCTGAGACAATGGGGAGGTTCCCAGACCCCCTCCCTCCTAGCAGAGAAAACATTTGGTCAGTTTGGGAGTCAAAATGGTTTCAGGACGGTCTTCCTGTGCTGCTCCAGACATATGGTCCACATATCTATGTACATACTTGGTTGGTACATTTATGAACATTTATTATATATCTAAGACCTTAAATTTTTTATTACAATACTCCTTACCCAATCAATCCACCCACTTCTCATCTTTTAGCAACAGACAAGCCATTAGCCTCCTGCCCTCTTCCTTGTTTGCCATTCTGGAATGTGGTTTGTTTCGTGTGATGTCTAAGGCACCCCCCATTTCCCCCACTCCCCCAGGCACGAGGATTTTTTCTTCCTAACCGACCCTGAAGATTTCGTCGAAAGCCACTGGCCCGATGAGCCGAAATGGCAGCTCACCCAGCCTCCCGTCCCACTGCAGGTTTTCGAAGGGAGAGTTTTCAAGACGCCAGAGTTTTTCAAACTTCAGCTTGCCCTCGTCTCTCCAGACACCTCCAGGCTTAAAACAGGTATGTTCACAGCAAGATGCTTTGGCACACTCAGAAATTTAACCCCGCTGAAAGGAAGTGGCATGGCGTCAGTGGCGTAGCGTGGGTTTCCAGTGCCCGGGGCCGTGCAGGTTGGATGGGAGGGAAAGAGAAGGAGTAAGCATGTGCATCCAATTGCCTAACGGCGTCTGTATCACCCAGGGGATCACAGCTGCATAAATTAAGAAAATAAGAGTCGTTCCATTGTCTGGAGAGGTCACTTCCTGGTTTGCATGGAGAAGTAAGTCATTTTCAATGGAGCCCAGGGACAGAAATACACAGCTATATTGAGACAGTAATGGATGTTGAAATTTTGCGCCCCTAACAAAAGCTCTCTAAAATTTCAGGCAACCTTCCTCAAGTTGATGCCCTCCAGATGTTTTGGACTATGACTCCCATCACCTGAGCCAGGCCAAAACATCTGGAGGGCAGAAGGTGGGGGGGGGCTGCTTTGGGGGTGTTTAGGGCAAATACATACCCAAGGGAAGAGTTAGGCAATTGTGGGACTGCAGTCAAAAAACCCCCCGAGGTTAACTGCTCTAGTGTGGTGCTCTGCAGTTAAAAACAGGCAAAAACAATCGCTCTCCCCCTTCCTTATCACAGACCAAGGGGAAGCAACCATTTCGTTAGCAAGTGCCCGTTCAACAGAGTTCACTTACCAACTGTTGAAGCTTTGCCAGGACGACGACAGCAAAGAGGATATGGGCAAGACTCACGGCATGTTAACCATGTCTGACAAAAAGATGGTCCTCAAAGTCTTTCCCCCAACCGAGGGGCTCTTCGAACTGCAAATCTTTGCCCGCCCTTCTGATTCCCCGGAGCTGTGCGCTTGGGTGTGTTCCCACCAGATTGAGTGCCTGGAGCCCCACCGGCAAGAGGGGCTGCCGGATAATCCTTTCGCTTCCTGGGGGCTCCATCCCAAAGCAAGAGAGTTTGGGATTGAGGAGTGCAATTGGGAAGAAGACCTGATCGTTGCCACCACGGGGGCCCTGAGGCTGGCTTTGCAGACCCAGAGGCCTCTCTTGGCCACCTACGAGTTGGTTCATCCAGAGATGGACACCTCTCTGAGCAGGAAGTGTTTGGTGTCCCAAGTGGAAGAGCAGAAACTCAGCTGCCACATCCTCTGTCCTTTCGTGGGCCACTACAGGCTCTCGGTGTTTGTCAAGGAGCTCGACGAAGACAAGTTCAAGAACGCCGCAAACTTCCTCATACGCTGCTCCAGCCCCGTCAACCACAATGAGCTCTTCCCGTTGGGTCTCAGCGCACATTGCGGAGCAGGGATCAGCTCCCAGTGGAGAGGTCTCTCGAACCCCAGCCACACTGCCCCCATCATCAATACCAAAAAGGGACGGTGCACTGTCACTTTTCGTACCCAGCCAGGCTTTGAAGTCACCGCCACTTTGGGGAAGGACAAAATCACCAGCAAAACGTACCCGATGGAACGGTTCGTCTTGGTTACCCACCTGGAGAACAAGGTGAGCGTCTCCGTCTTGCTCCCTGAATCGGGAGTCTACAGGCTCAGCTTGTACGGGAGGGACGCCGAAAACAAAGAATTTGTCCACGTATGTGATTATATCATCCGCTGCTTCACCAACCCCCAGTGGCTCCCCTTTCCCCGGGTCTACAGCTTGTGGAGGAAAGGGTGTGTCCTCCTAGAACCCAGGTCAGGAGTCCTGCAAGAGAAAAGCTGGGTGAGGTTTCGGATCAAGATGCCCGAGGCCTGCAGCGCTCATGTCGTCGGTCCTTCACGATGGGAGCTGCGGCTGGGCCAGAACAAAGTGTGGGAGGGAGAGGTCTACACCGGCCTCGCTGCGACGATGCTAAAGGTGGCAGTCAAATTCTCCCGGGACTCCCCAAGCATGGACGTCATCCTCTCGTTCGACGTTGAAGGCAGTTCATCGACTCTAAGCGATGCTTCAGGGTGAAATGGTCGGGGGGTCTTTGGACTCTTGGGAAACTTAACTCTCTGCCCCACCCCAAGTCTCCAGCTGGATTGAACGGAAGTTCTGAGCCAGGTTCCAGCCAAGGGTCTGGAAACCAAGCCTTATGAGGAACAGTTGAAGGAGTTGGACATGTTTAGCCTGGGAAAGAGGAGACTGGGAGGAGATATGAGAGTTATCTTCTAATATATCATGGATGAGATCAATTGTCTTTCCTTGGTAATGGACAGGATGAGAGCCCACAAACTGAAGCTCAATCCAGATAAGACTGAGACACTGTTAGTGGGTGGTTCCCTAGACCTGATGGCTGGGAGATCACCTGCTATTGATGGGGTTACGCTTCCTCTGAAGGAGCAGGTTCGTAGCTTGGGGCTACTCCGGGATCCTGTACTGTTGCTTGAGGGTCAGGTGGCCTCAGTGGCCCCGAGTGCCTTCCATCAGCTTTGGCTGGTGGCCCAGCTACTCCCCTATCTGGACAGGGATGGCCTAACTACTGTTGTCTATGCTCTAGTAACCTCAATATTACTGCAATGCGTTATACATAGGGCTGCCTCTGAAGACAGTTCAGAAACTTCAGCTAGTGCAGAATTCAGCAGCCAGGTTGCTCACCAGAGCAAGAGGGTTTGAGCATCTTACATTTATCCTGGTCCAACTGCAATGGCTACCGATTAGTTTCCAGACCCAATTCAAAGTGCTGGTTTTGACCTATAAAGCCTTAAAAGGCTCAGGACCGCAATACCTCAAGGACCACCTCTTTCCATATGAACCTACCCAGACCCTGAGATCACCCTTTAAGGCCCTCCTTTGTGTGTCTCCTCCTCAAGAGGTCCGGAGGGTGGCAACACGAGAACAGGGCCTTCTCTGCAGTGGCTCCCCATCTGTGGAATGCTCTCCCCAGGGAAGTTTGCCTGATGCCTTCATTATACACCTTTAGGCACCAGGCAAAAACGTTCCTTTGTAACCAGGCCTTCGGTTGATCTGTTTGGCATCCTATACCTTTTTAAAATGTGGCTCTTTTGGGGGGGGGGAGTGTTATTGGGTTGATGTTTTTATTCTGATTATATATGTTGTGATCTTTTCTGTGAACTGCCCGGAGACCTCCCTCCATATATAGGGCAGTATATAAACTCAATTAATAATGATGATGATAATGTAGAATCAGCAAATTTAACTAAGAGAATAAGAGATCAGGAAGATTAGGTATTTAAGGAAGAGTGGAAAATGTTTGCAGAATATCAGAAGAACTATGTTAATCAGGTTAAAACGTTAGCAGGGTTAGTGTAAATTCAGCAGTGTAAATAAAGTATTAAAGATATAGGGGGAAGGGAGGAATAAGAATATATGGTGAAATTAGAATATGCAGCCTTAACGGATAAATAAATAGAACCACGGAAGGGAGGGAAGCGAAGAAGTCAGTGATTGAATGTATGATTATAAGCAATGAAATGTGAAACATTATAATGAAAAATGATAAATAAAATTATAAATCTGATATACACACAAACACCGTGGGAAATGTGCTAAGTTTCATGAGTGCAGCAGTTCAACCCCGGTAGGTATTGTCCTATGGACTAGTCCCCACCTCCCCACAGCCATCTAAGGAACAAAATCAAGCCATATATGGGGCTTTCAGTTCTCCCCATCAGATAGTTTTTAGTACACCTTTTCAAGAAGGGAAAGCCCTCCTTTGCCAAGCCCTCAAACGTATTCCACTCCCCTCCTCTCAAAAACTGCATAACTTGACTTACCTGTTTGGAGAAACTGGGTCTGCTCTGCAGTTCATTGCAATGCACAGACTGATGCCGTGAGAGGTCAGGATTGCACCTGTTGACCCTCAAAGGTTAGGGGGCAGGTGTGGTATAGTCTTGGCAAGGGTCTGCAAACATAGAACCTTAGTGTGGGGTCTGCATCATAAGCCTCTGGGCCAGCGGTCAGCAAACTTTTTCAGCAGGGGGCCAGTCCACTGTCCCTCAGACCTTGTGGGGGGCCAGACTATATTTTTTTGGGGGGGGGGAATGAATGGATTTCTATACCCCACAAATAACCCCTAGATGCATTTTAAATAAAAGCACACATTCTACTCATGTAAAAACACGCTGATTCCCGGACCGTTCACGGGCCGGATTTAGAAGGCGATTGGGCCGGATCTGGCCCCCAGGCCTTAGTTTGCCCACCCATGCTCTGGGCAGACTGGAATTGGAAGATAGGGCTTAGGGAGAAAGCTGAGGCAGCAGCAGCAGCTATGATCCTGCTCTCTCCCTCCTCCAATACATACGTTTTCTGACGGTCAACACAGGGTTTTCCCTCACCCCAACCCATCCCTCTTCAAAATCAGGCACTGGGAGAGAAAACACTCACCAAAACTAGGTTCAAAGACACCCTAGCAAAGGAAACATCATTTGGGAAAAGTGTCAGCACCCATATCTGGCCACTGAGGGCTTATCATATAGAAACATGGAATCGCACAGTTGGAAGGGACCCGAGGGTCATCTAGTCATCAACCCAATCTCAGCTAAAGCATCCATGACAGATGGCCATCCAATCTCTGCTTCAAAACCTCCAAGGAGAGACCGTCCCACTGTCAAACAGCATCTACTGTCAGAAAGTTCTCCCTGATTTTTAGTCAGAATCTCCTTTCTTGCAACTTGAAGCCATGGGTTCGAGTCCTGCCCTCCAGAGCAGGAGAAAACAAGCTTGCTCCCTCTCCCATGTGACAGCCTTTGGGACATTTGAATATGGCTCTCATATCTCCTCTCAGTCTCCTCTTTCCCAGGCTAAACATACCAAGCTCCTTCAACCACTCCTCATCAGGCTTGGTTTCCAGACTGTTGATCATCTCAGTCACCCTCCTCTGTGCAGATTCCAGCTTCTCAATATCCTTCTTAAACTGTGGCGTCCAGAATTGGACACCGCAATTAAGAACCGGCAGCTAATGAGTTGCAATCCCTGCATTGCAGGGGGTTGGACTAGAAGTGGGTCTCTTGCAACTCTACAATTCTGATTCTGCTATAGAAAGAGGGGGAAACAGAGTGTGTAATGGAGGAGAGAGGTCAAAATCTCTCCTCCCCCCACAGAACAACCCCCCTGCTCTCACCCCAGCTGGTTTATTAGCACCTCGATATCTCTCTCCGCAACTTAGCAGCAATTTCAGTAGCAGGATTGCAAAGTCGGCTTTGGCAGTTCATCACTCCCGGGCAGGAGATAAAGGGAGTTCTGGACAAGACAGCTTTTGCCAGCCATTGTGGCAATCAGCCCGGTCCCCTTGCTGAAGGTGTCTCTCCTCCTTCAACCCAAGCAATGGGGACAGGCAGGGGCCTACCTGAGGGGCTGGGGTGGACGGTCGCCAAGAGAGGCGTCTTGACCCCGGGCCTGGCAGCCAAATTGGCAATAAGCACCGCCACCCGCTGCCGTTCTCCGTCCTGGGCTGCGCAGAAAGCTTTGTTGCATCCATTTTTGGGTGGGAAAACCAACTTGGGCAGCTGTTTTTGCAGCTGGGAAGGCTTCCTCTGCAGCCCTTTCACCCCAGTGTTGGATGAAGGGATCTTAGTCCAGCTGTGCAAGCTGGGAGAGAACCATTTACCCTGGCTTTTGGCCCCTTGAGGAGCGGGTGGCGCTGTGGTCTAAACCACTGAGCCTCTTGTGCTTGCCAATCAGAAGGTTGGCGGTTCGAATCCCCGTGACGGGGTGAGCTCCCGTTGCTCTGTCTCAGCTCCTGCCAACCGAGCAGTTCGAAAGCACACCAGTGCAAGTAGATAAATAGGTACCGCTCTAGCGGGAAGGTAAACGGTGTTTCAGCGCGCTCTGGTTTCTGTCATGGTGTCCCGTTGTGCCAGAAGCGGTTTAGTCCTGCTGGCCACATGACCCGGAAAGCTGTCTGTGGAAAAATGCCAGCTCCCTCGGCCTGAAAGCAAGATGAGCGCTACAACCCCATAGTCACCTTTGACTGGACGTAACCGTCCAGGGGCCCTTTACCTTTTTTTAACGTTTTGAGGACCTACCTTATTTTTACGGTTGAACGTTATTTTGCATTGTTTTTAATTTTGTGTTTTAATGCTGCAGCCTGATTTGGGACCTTCAGGTGAAGGACTAATAATAATAATAGGTTTACCAAACAGTATAATGCAGCAACTAAGAATAAGAATAAAAACATCAGGGCGGGAGGGGTGGGAAGTCAAAAAGCAAAGTGTAAGTGAATGATATATAATGCATATGCAACAAATTTGCTAAAACTTTTGAAAATCTAATAAAATTATTATTAATAATATTAAATGTGAGCAAGAGTTCAAAGAGGCAGAATCAAAAGTGAATCCACACCGCCTGAAATATACTCGGAGTCGAGAGTGGATTTCATGCTTTTTATTCAGCTCATAGTGGTGAGGAGGAATGGAAGTTCCCCCAGAATGTCTGCTTATTTACACAATGGGCCCCACGTGATTGGCTAATTCCGGGATTCTCCTGTAGGCCAATCTGGTTGCGGATTCACTTCCAGCTGGAGCTGGATTGGGTGGCTCCTGTGGACCAATCAGACTGCTGTATTCTGGGTCCTATTGTTCTAGGACCAATCAGACTGCTGCATTTTGAATTCTATTGTTCTACGACCAATCAAACTGCTGGATTTTGGATCCTATTCAACTCAGTACATAACACTGCCATAGGCCACCAGCTGCAACCAAGCAGTCACAACCTGCAAAGAGGTGCAAGCAGATAAAACTTGCACAATACGACTCAAGCAAGTGAGCCAATCAGCATTCACACAGACACACATAAATAAACCGATAGAAGTGATGGATATAATTTATTGGGCTTTTTTTAGAATCGCATCCAAGTTACAAGTGTAAAAAATAATAATCACAAACAGCAGGTATAAACGTGTAAAACAATACAAAAATAAAGGGAAAGGTACTTTTATATATTTACTGAATCAAGTAGTGTAATAAATACAAATAAGCAAAAAAGCTTCATTCACTCATTTCAGTTTAACTGAAGTTACAGTAGAGTTTGTAAAAATAACATTTTACTGAACGTTGCAAATATTAACGGGTTGAAAACTAGTATGAAAAATTAATTTTGGCACCTGGTAAAAAAAAAAAGAAGAATTTGTTATGCGAGTCTTTCACAACTAGGTAAAGGACAAAGCAGTTTCTTACTAGTTTTCTGAGGTACATCTAAAATTAGATTTAGCAACGCAGTTCTAACAACTCACAGTTTACGTTTTTACCTTCCCTCGCTATGCTAGTTACAATTTTCCCTTTTGAGGATACCCGAAACGGTATTCTGGAGCTTATTAGCTGTGCAAAATTCAGGAGTGAGAGAAAAAAAATGATCTCAAAAGAGAAAAAAGAACACGGGGAACACTTTCAGCGCACAAACTGGCTCTGTGCTGACGACTCGGGCGTTCCAGGCCGAGACTGTCGCGTTTCGGCATCCGCAGAGGATCCAGAAGGACAGAATTGAAGAGGGTGGGGGAAGTTCTCTTGCAAAAGTCCCACTGGGATGAAAGGCGGACTTGTGCAGGAGCACCGCGCCCAGGATCCCTAGCTGACGGGAGAAGTAGATTTTGCATATGCAAAACCCCCAATCACACGCAGGGCTCCTACCGAAACTGGTGCGGAATTCTTTTCCCTGCAAAATCTAGATCTCACGTCCCTGTATCGCTGCAGGAGGGCGGCTGCCATTTTCAGCGGCAGCCCCTTGCCTTTTCGCAACACCCGCCCCAGCAGCACAGAGTCTGGATTGCAAATGTACCCCCTCGCTTTTCCAAAGTTTGTTGCAACCCCTCCCCTCCCTCCCTCCCCACCCACAATATAACTTCAGCGATTTCTGACCACACTCATTCTCAGGTGATATGAAACCACACAGGCTGCTAATGGGAAGGTCAGCAAAAGCGGAGAGAAACCCCTTGAGGACTCGATTTGTGCATTTCCACGAGAAAAACACACGTACACAAGGAAAGCTCCGACTCTTGGCACTGCCGCCGTTTTTTACCTTTTCTTTTTTTTCACCGCAAACGGCCGCAGTGCAAGAACAGTGTTAATGGCACTTCTGACTTTGAATAGTTGCAACTAGAACGGTGCTCTGCGTTTTACAGTAGCTTGAAACATTTCAAAACTAGATTATTTTATTCGGCGATGCAAGTCCCGCCCCCCTTGTAAAAAAACAAACAAACGAGTTAGCTCCCCACCCCACCCCTTTATAAAAATGCTGCCGGATCATTGAAGCAATTCCTTAAATTGAATTGCCTTAAAAATGTCGGCAGGATCAAGTATTTCAATCGTTTTCAGTCCTCAAAGAGTTTTCTTTTTTAAAAAGAAGACACAACAAACCCGAACAACTTAACCATGTGTGCTAAATATTCTCCGCTAGGTGGAGAGTCCTTTCACCAAAATGGTTTTTTTCTTCTTCCCTTCAAAAGAGGGAGCGAGCAGCAGGAACCAACGGCGCCCGCCTGCTTGAAAAATTTGTGCCGCGTCGGCGGCGGTGCCGTAAAGCAAGGCACTGATATGTCTTGAACAGGATCCCATTGTCACAGTTTCGATATTTTGGCTATTTTATCCCCCTCCCCAACACTCCCCACCCCCCTTTTAATTTCTTTTTTTTAAAAAAAAAAAAACAAAATCACAGTTGAACGTTAAGGAAATTGAGGTAATCGAGAAAATTTCGTCAATACCAAAATAGAAGTCATCGCAGTACCAGAATGGTGAAAGGCCTTTGTAGTTATTACAGGGGTATTGTTCTTACTTAGCATGCAGTACAGCGTATACATATAGAGATATATATATATGTCTCTCTCTACCATGCCTCTGCTCTGCTAAAACTCTGACTTGTCTGTGCAGTCCCACTGGGATGGGTGGGAGATTCCACACACACCCTGCCCATTCCTGCCTGGTCCCCACAGTAGAAAGGGTCCCTTCGGAAGCTTGCCCAACAGCCGTTGGCAAGTCATGGGATGGAGCCTAGGGCATGGCCCTGTGCCAACGCCCCAAACAGCTGATTTGGTGCCCCCTGGAAAAAAAACCGGAGGGGCGAAACAGACCCAGCAGCCTCATCCTCACAGTCCTCCTCACCGGCTGAGGCAGCCTCCCTGCCTGCGCAGAGGGACTGAACTGCACTGAAATGACGTGCCTGACCTTCTTAATGTGAGGATTGCTCTCAAGAGCATTCCTGGTGCCTAGTTGATGCCTGCCCAAAAGGGCTCTGCCCATTTAAGGCCAGCGCATCTTCTGGGCCGCTATAGAAATCATTCAACATGGCGGATATCGCCAAACCAGGACGCTGTTCGAATGCAGAGGCTCAGCCTATTTTCTGCACACAGCTAGAGGCAGTGAAAGAGGAAGATCTCCAGAAGGTCTTGCTGGTTTGAGGCCTCCCCGTGCTGTGGGTTCCCAACTTCTGCAAGCCCCAGCCCAAAGGTCTGGATGGCACCCGGTGGCACGGAGGAAATGCTGTTGCCAAGTCTACAGCTGCAAGGCATGGGATTGCCCTGAAGCAAATTCTCGGGGCAGCCGGGTGAGTCTCCTGCAAAAGCATTTCTCATGGCTGAAAAAGGCAATGGTTAGAACCAGTCGCCGGAGGATCTGCTCTTTGGGATCTGCCCAGGCTTCTGTTTTGTAAATTTCAGAGTTCAGCAGAGCTAAGTAAGCTACAATCTCTTCACCTATTTTAATAACAATTGCACTTAAAAATCTACGATCATAATCCACGAAGAAGGTGAGGCAACGCACCCAAGCTGCCGTTTGCCTCACCTTCCGAGAAGCTGCGTAGCAAACGCGGTTATCTCTATATATGGCTTTTGCAGATCATTCGACAATCTAAGCTAAAGAGAGAGAGGAGCAATTGGGGTTTGCGCTAAACTATGCTGATGGTGGGGGGAGTTGCTTAACCCCCTCTCCACCCATCGGCTTTGGCACAATCCACCAGGAACCTTCACCGGCATCAATTTGGAGCCTTGCAAGAGGGAAGGTTCCCAGTGGATCGTGGCCCAGAACATTTTGACCTTTTATCCCTCCAGAAAACTCCAGACGCCCCAATTCTTGATTGGCTGATGCGATCGAGCTGTGGCTGATTTGAAGGTGCTTTGCCTTTGGCATGCTTATAAATACTTGCCACACTCGGCAACAGTTTGGGCCCGATACACAAATGAGCACGTTAGAAATCTGGAGTTTAAGTGCGGAGAAGCAAGCCAAAGGCAACAGCAGAATTCAGTCCTCTCCCCGGAAAGCCAGGCTTTGCTGCCTGAACTCTTATCACCAGAGAAAGACTTTAAATTTGCCAAACAGCCGCAAGAGGTGCAAATTGTGTGCCACCTCCTGCAACCGATACTTGGTCTCCTTTTGCCGGAATCTCTCTTTGCTAATAAATCTTGCTCTTGACAGGACCATATTCAGGACCTGGACTCTGCCAGAGACTGGGCACAGACCCACAAACTCGGAGTCCTCCTGGCCCACGATGGCTTCTCACTGGCTTCCATGGAAGAGGCCAGCTCCAAAGCGGGAGGAAGACAGGAGAGATTGTGTAGCCCCCCAGGAAGGGGGGCTCTTAATCTGAGGAACAGGATAACACAGGTCCATGGTCACTCAATACACCCATGCCAACCTGTGCGCTAGCTCCTGAGACGTTGCTTCTCAGTATTGCTCTCTTTTTTTCTGGAGGGATGATTCAGAAATTGGTTTCTGTTTCAAAGCATATGGAGTAAGGTCAGGTGTGAGTTTCTCCTGCTCACTGTGGGAGCCAGCTGAAGAGAACACCTCACCTTTTCACATGTTCCAGCCAAGCTGGCTTACCTCAAAAGCACCGACTGCCCCTCCAAAATTAATTTGCTAGCTACCATTTATACTACCAGGCACTATCAGTATATTATTCCAAGAGTTAACTAAGGTAACGGTCATGCATAGATAAATCCACAATCCTTAGGAGGATGCCCTATTGCCTGTAGTACGGGCATTTACGACCCCACAGAAAGCTTAAAATAATATTTAGTCAACAAGGGAAAAAAGTCGGCCTTCAGTTTTATGGAAACCGCTTCTTGCCTGTTTAAGGGCCCATGGAGTGCAACAGTAATTTAGGCTAGGGAAGAAAAGAAAAAAACTTCAACAGGCATAATGAAAACATATGCAAACATTCAAAATCTAAGCTGCGTCACGTAGAATGCTAAGCTGGGGCTCTTTTTCTAAGGGTGAATCCACCAGGAGCGAAAGATGCTCAACTGGGAATACAGAGTACGCTACCCAACTAGGCTCCCTTGCTTTATCATCTACTGGAGATTAAGAATTTTGCAGCAAGTTTTTATAGGAAGCCGCAGGCCAGCTCAGCTTTTGGAGTCCAGCCGTATTCCTATTATTTCCAATGGATAAAGCAGGTTGATTTGACACGCTTGCTTTTCTACTTGAGTTTTAGATGCGCCTCTCGGGAGGCAGGTCCTTCAGCCTTCAGTTCTCAGGAGGCCACGGCAGCCGCGAAAACCACCAAGCAACTGCTTTCGTGTGGTTTGGACTCCGCAGAGGACAACCATGCAAACCGTCACTGGGCGGCCAGATTGCGGGGTTCGTACCTCCAGGCCCATCTTTCGTGCATGTGCTGGGTCTACACAGGAGTAGTTTGCACAGGCCAGAACCACGCAGGAATGAGCCCACAGAAGACTCAAGTCATGGGGTCTGACTCCAGCGAACACACAGAAGCCGTGCCAACACAACAGCCAATGCATCTAACGGGAAACAGTCCCAACCTGCCCAAAAGCGGTAAGCAATTTATCCAAGCTGGCCCTGAATGCTCTGCAACTTTCCCAACACTGCAAAGATGTGCATCTTTGGGCACTTACTGGAAACGCTCTTAAAGGCGTGCTCTTAATACTCAAGTAGAACTCTTAACCCTCAAGAAGTGACTGTGGCTCTTACTTCAGCCTGGAACAAACTGACACGTTGCTGTTAATGTACCAAACGGAAGAACAGATGTTCTGTTTTACAGCAACGGTACAGAAACTGCAAGTGTGACACCAACTTTCACTTTAGCATTTGTGTTCCCCCATTTCTCGCCAAAAACCACCATGTTGGTTAAGAGAAGCCCTCAAGAGCTCACGTGTTCCCCCATTTCTCGCTTTAGGAACACCCCAAAACCACCATGTTGGTTAAGAGAAGCCCTCAAGAACTCACGTGTTCCCCCATTTCTCGCTTTAGGAACACCCCAAAAACCACCATGTTGGTTAAGAGAAGCTCTCAAGAACTCACGAGTTCTACCATTTCTCGCTTTAGGAACACCCCAAAAACCACCATGCTGGTTAAGAGAAGCTCTCAAGAACTCACGTGTTCCCCCATTTCTCGCTTTAGGAACACCCCAAAAACCACCATGCTGGTTAAGAGAAGCTCTCAAGAACTCACGTGTTCCCCCATTTCTCGCTTTAGGAACACCCCAAAAACCACCATGTTGGTTAAGAGAAGCCATCAAGAGCTCACGTGTTCCCCCATTTCTCGCTTTAGGAACACCCCAAAAACCACCATGCTGGTTAAGAGAAGCTCTCAAGAAATCACGTGTTCCCCCATTTCTCGCTTTAGGAACATAGGAACACTCCAAAAACCACCATGTTGGTTAACAGAAGCCATCAAGAGCTCATGTGTTCCCCCATTTCTCGCTTTAGGAACACCCCAAAAACCACCATGTTGGTTAAGAGAAGCTCTCAAGAACTCACGTGTTCCCCCATTTCTCGCTTTAGGAACACCCCAAAAACCACCATGTTGGTTAAGAGAAGCCATCAAGAGCTCACGTGTTCCCCCATTTCTCGCTTTAGGAACACCCCAAAAACCACCATGCTGGTTAAGAGAAGCTCTCAAGAACTCACGTGTTCCCCCATTTCTCGCTTTAGGAACACCCCAAAAACCACCATGCTGGTTAAGAGAAGCTCTCAAGAACTCACGTGTTCCCCCATTTCTCGCTTTAGGAACACCCCAAAAACCACCATGTTGGTTAAGAGAAGCCATCAAGAGCTCACGTGTTCCCCCATTTCTCGCTTTAGGAACACCCCAAAAACCACCATGCTGGTTAAGAGAAGCTCTCAAGAAATCACGTGTTCCCCCATTTCTCGCTTTAGGAACATAGGAACACTCCAAAAACCACCATGTTGGTTAACAGAAGCCATCAAGAGCTCATGTGTTCCCCCATTTCTCGCTTTAGGAACACCCCAAAAACCACCATGTTGGTTAAGAGAAGCTCTCAAGAACTCACGTGTTCCCCCATTTCTCGCTTTAGGAACACCCCAAAAACCACCATGTTGGTTAAGAGAAGCCATCAAGAGCTCACGTGTTCCCCCATTTCTCGCTTTAGGAACACCCCAAAAACCACCATGCTGGTTAAGAGAAGCTCTCAAGAAATCACGTGTTCCCCCATTTCTCGCTTTAGGAACATAAGAACACTCCAAAAACCACCATGTTGGTTAAGAGAAGCTCTCAAGAGCTCACGTGTTCCCCCATTTCTCGCTTTAGGAACACCCCAAAAACCACCATGTTGGTTAAGAGAAGCCCTCAAGAGCTCACGTGTTCCCCCATTTCTCGCTTTAGGAACACCCCAAAAACCACCATGTTGGTTAAGAGAAGCCCTCAAGAGCTCACGTGTTCCCCCATTTCTCGCTTTAGGAACACCCCAAAAACCACCATGCTGGTTAAGAGAAGCCCTCAAGAGCTCACGTGTTCCCCCATTTCTCGCTTTAGGAACACCCCAAAAACCACCATGTTGGTTAAGAGAAGCCCTCAAGAATTCACGTGTTCCCCCATTTCTCGCTTTAGGAACACCCCAGGGGCAATTTGGACAGGGGCAATTGTGGGACGTCAGAAAACTACGGCCAGGACCAGCTTCATAAACTAGGAAATGCAGCTTTGTAATTCAAAACAAGAAGCAAGCCACACATCTCCTTTCCACTGTAAGCCAAAGAGAATTCAAGGACCGAGAGCTCAACATTAACGTGGAAACGCATCAGCATTTCTTTAAAAAGAAAAGAAAAAAGGCCAACTTTACATGAATGGAAGCTAAATATTAGAAGAATAGTTGAAAAATGGGTGATTTCATTTTCCTGCTAGCCAGCAAGGACAAAAAGCGTTTCTTGGTCACTGACGTTTTGCCCCGATCTCATCAAGGGTTTTGTGCCTTGGCACAGGCGGGTCTCGCTTAGGTCTTCTGCTCAAAGAGATCGTGGTACTCCAGTTCCTCCAGCTCTCGGTTGTACTCTTCAATCTCACGGTTCGCCTCCTCCAGGTAGTCGTTCATGAACTGATCCATCACTGGGGTGAATCGGCTATTAAGGAAAAGAAATCCTGCCAGAAGCCATTTAAGGTGGGGGCTTTAAAAATACACAGCAGCTCCTGAAGGATGGTCAGAAGTGTGACACCGCCCGCCCACCCACCTCCTGTTTTAACATGGGACCCAATCCACTGGCAATTTTTCCTACAGTCCTTGCTAAAAAGATCTAGAATTGCACAGCGGCCCACAAGCGCTGGAGGGCACGTGGATCTGCTTTTGCCACCTTCTGCTCAGTGGCGGGGCTCGCTTGCTGGATCCACTGCGGAACGTTGCTGGTTTGCATCCAGTTAAAAACACCAGTTTGCAGAAGGGAGGAGAAAGGACACACACTCTCTCTTTTCTTTCTCTCTCGATCTGCCTGAGAGCCTGGAGGAAATATGCTGCCAGATTAAGAGTAGATCGGGGGGAAACTAACATGTTGGTTGTCCAACTGAAACTTCCCAGCATCCATTATTATTATTATTGGCCTTGCAGGCAGTTCAAGAGCATATGGATGGCACCGCATGGGCTTCCTCAGGTGGAGGCAATCCCAAGCAGAAGGAGCAAATGGTGTGACCTCGTATAAGGCAGCTTCCCATATACTGTGCCATATACTGGTACTCTATCTGATCCAAAAGGCCTGCAATTTCCTGACCTGGCTAAAATCTGATCTGAAATCACAGAACTGCAGAGTTGGAAGGGACCCTGCGGATCATCTGGTCCAACCCCCTGCGATTCTGGAATAGGCAGCTGTCCCAGACAGGAATCGAACCTGCAACCTTGGCATTATCAGCACCATGCTCTAACAAACCGAGCTATCAAGTCAGAAATTGTCAAGTCTTGCTTGCTGAAAGGTCCACAGCGGGACTCTGGCCTAGCAGCAGAATGTGGCCCTCCAGGCCTATCCGCCCGGCCCTCAGAACTCTTCCCCAGGCTGCCACCCCACCCGGAAGCCTTGCTTCACTCCTTAAGCTGTTTCTGCCAGGCTGGGAGGTGTTATTGGACTCTGATAATGCCCTGTGCTTGGCTTGCATGGGGGATGGAGAGGGGTGTGTTTCCCGTGTGCAAGTTAGCATAGAAAGCAAAACTGTGCATTTGTTATTGCCCTGCCTAATTTTGCTTCTGGCCCTCCCTCCCACCGGCACGTGGCCCTCAGACAATTGCACACACGGCAAAGCGGCCCTCAGCCTGGAGAGAAATCCCTCGCCTCGGCTTACAGCCCACGTTTGAGTTTGTCACAAGCAAACTAGGCTTTCTTTTCTGTGAGGAAACAGTCTGCCGGAAGCAAGGACCCGGAGCTCAGCACCGCAGAGGAGATCGAATGCGACTATTTCGGGTCTTTTGCACACCTGTCTCCACTTTGTGCCACCCTAGGAAGCTGCCTGGGATGCAGGTGGCGCTGTGGATTAAACCACAGAGCCTAGGACTTGCTGATCAGAAGGTCGGCGGTTTGAATCCCCGCGATGGTGTGAGCTCCCGTTGCTTGGTCCCTGCCCCTGCCCACCTAGCAGTTCGAAAGCACACCGAAGTGCGAGTAGATAAATAGGTACCACTCCAAAGGGAAGTTAAACAGCGTTTCCGTGCGCTGCTCTGGTTCGCCAGAAGCGGCTTAGTCATGCTGGCCACATGACCTGGAAACTGTACGCGGGCTCCCTTGGCCAATAAAGCGAGATGAGCGCCGCAACCCCAGAGTCGGCCGTGACTGGACCTAATGTTCAGGGGTCCCTTTACCTAGGAAGCTGCCTGCTGTTGCCCAGTTGCTTTTAGACCACAGTCCAAAGGTTTACTGGTACAATATGGCTCCAAAAGGTCTGAAGAGCTGAACTGGCTGCAGAGTGCACAGATGCATGCTTTTCTTTTGCTTTTTTTTAAAAGGATACATGGATGGTAATCCAACTTGTCGCCAAAGAAATTCACAAACTGCGTCCCGTTGTAGAAGTAGCCAGCTGGAAGAGGATCCAAGTGGCGTCTCACCTGCGTTGGAAGGCAAAGCTATCACTCAAGAGTTGCTCTCTGAGCTCGCAAGAACGCACAGTCATATTTCAGGAGTCTTTTGTCAGAACTGCTGACGGGGCGAGTCCCCGGTGAGAGAGAAAAAAGTGCACAGCTAAGCAGCTATGCTCAAGGAAGGAAATCTTTCACAGAGGCTAAAAATAGCTTCGCTTTCTATACACGGGGCTCTCTGTTTCTTCCGGGTGGTATCCTGCCCTGAGTAGGCCCGCTGAATTTAAGGAACATGACTAAAGGAGGCCCATTAATTTCAGCGTAAACCTGACCCCCCCCCGTGTTTAAAGAGCAGGCAATGTGGCACAGTGGTTAGAGCGTAGGCTTCGGGCTTGGGGTTCGAATCCCCACTTGGCCAGGAGGCTCACTAGGTGTTCTCGGGCCAGTCGCTGCTTCTCAGCCAAGCCTACCCCACAGGGCTCTTGTGAGGATGAAGTTGGGGAGGGGAAAGATCTGTGCAGCCCACCGTGAGCTCCTCGGAGGAAGGTTGGGATATCAATGTAATAATAATAATAATAATAATAATAATAATAATAATAATAATACAGTGGTGCCTCGCAAGTTTTTCGTCTTGCGAAGCACAGTTTCCCATAGGAATCATTGAAAATCAATTAATGCGTTCCTATGGAGACCGCCTTCAGACCAGGTCTGAGGACAGTCTGTCCCTGGACCTCTTCTGAAGGCTGGCGGGGGGAGAAGGACTTTTCTCCCCACCGCTAGCCTTCAGAACAGCCTTCTGAAGGCTGGCGGTGGGAAGAAAAGCCCTTCTCCCGCCGCCAGCCTTCAGAAGAGTTCCCGCAGGGCTGCCTAGGCTGCGGATAGCAGCCTGCTACCCGGCGTGAGGGGCCCTCTGAAGCGGGAACTCTTCTGAAGGCTGGCAGCGGGAGAAGGGCTTTTCTTCCCACCGCCAGCCTTCAGAACAGCCTTCTGTTGCGCACCTTCCCTTCTGTTCCTGGACCTGTCCTGAAGGCTTGCAGTGGGAGGAGGGCTTTCCTCCCCACCGCCAACATTCAGAATGCTGTTCTGAATGTTGGCGGTGGGGAGGAAAACCTTCCTCCCACCGCAAGCCTTCAGGACAGGTCCAGGAACAGAGGAGGAGGCGTGCTGCGCTTCCCCGCTGTCCCCGGAGATTTCCTTATGGGCTTTCGTCTTGCGAAGCAAGCCCATAGGGAAATTCGTCTTGCGAAGCTGCTAAAAATTGGAAAACCCTTTCGTCTTGTGGGTTTTTCGTTTAGCGAGGCATTCGTCTTGCAGGACACCACTGTAGGCAGTTATAGGAATTGCTGCTTCAGTGGAGGGACTATAATGCTGCCTTGCGTTGACTGGTGGTAAAAGGCTATCTTCTCCCATCCCCTCATTAGTCATGGAATCATAGAATTGTAGCCTTGGAAGGGAACCCAAAGGCCATCTAGTCCAACCCCCGGCAACGCAGGAGTCTCAGCTAAAGTCCTGCCCACTGAACTAAGGTTGCCCCCCTGCCCTCAAATAGGTAACAGTGAAAGTCAGAAATGTATATTAAGTGATTAGATTGGAAAATTTTCAGATGTGATTGACGGAAGTCCAACAAAATTGTATAAGCTGTAAAAGTATGTTTAATTATTTGAAAATGATACGTTAAAAAACTAATTAAAAAATGAATAGGAAAGGCATATTTGGCTTTGACTTACATGGATGTTCTTGATCTCCTGCGAGGTCAGCATGCCCCGGGTTTTCAGAGCCTTCCTCTGCGGTTTCTGTGTTTGGATAAAGACACCAGAAAAGCTCAATTCACTGCTTCCGAAATTGAAAGTGTGACATTATCAGAGCAGGGTTTCCCAGATGTTTGTTGGACTACAGTTCCCATTATCCCTGACCACTGGGGTCCTGCTAGCTAGGGATGATGGGAGTTGTGGTCCAACAAAAACAAGCTGGAGACCCTAGTTCGGGGAACCCCGAACAAGGGACGTGCGCTTCGAACACGGCCAAAGGGAAACTGCTAAGGCTGCAAAGACACAGGGCAAAAGCTTCGCTGGACCAAAGAGCTGACAGGAAAAGACTTGGAATGACAACTGGGAGAGATCAGGTAGACCAGAGCAAGGTGGGTGATGCTCCCTGGGCTATGTGAGAAGGCTTTCCAGTCAGGTATACTTGTTGTCCACAGGATTATCAGGAACACCCCCTTCACATGTTGCCTGGAGAGCCTACTCTTTCATCTCGACTGAAAGAGGCTGCTTCTCACAAGACCATCATTTCAAAGAAGCCACACAGTTCCTCATCGCTGTGAATATTTATATAGCTCTCCGAGACTGCGATGCTGGGCGCACTGGAGCCCTGCTCAGCCCAAAGGCTCTTCTGTGTAGGTTTGCAGCCTTTACGTACAAATAACAGCCACCACAGTGTTCTCGTTCACGTTTTGCGGATGGAGAAAACGAGGCCGGGTGCGGCACCCAGCGCTTCAGGACTGAGGAGTTATAAAAACCCAAGGACACCCTACAACCGTAAACCATTTGGGCCGACTGAACCGAGGTCACAAACCGAGGTCACAAACACAACACTTATTTAAAGCACTCTTGGGCAGCTGTGCAGAATCCTGGGAGCTGCGCTTCGCTAGAGGCGCTGGGAAGTCGGCATCCTTAAAGAACTACGGTTCTCAGGATTCTTTTGGGGGCGGAAAGGCATGATTGTCGAAGTGCTGTAAGAGTACTTTAAATGTATGCTGCAGATGTGACCAGAATCCCTTAGAATAGCTCAAATGCAATCTATGAACAAGCTTAAGAAAATTACAGTGGTACCTCGGTTTAAGTAATTAATTCGTTCCGGAGGTCCGTTCTTAACCTGAAACTGTTCTTAAGCTGAAGCACCACTTTAGCTAATGGGGCCTCCTGCTGCTGCCGCCAGAGCACGATTTCTGTTCTCATCCTGAAGCAAAGTTCTTAACCCAAGGTACTACTTCTGGGTTAGCGGAGTCTGTAATCTGAAGTGTATGTAACCTGAAGCGTATGTAACCTGAGGTACCGCTGTACTGTACACAGTGTGCCCTAATGCAGCAAACTCTCAAAAGATTTTATTTTAAAAAAATAAAGGTCTGACATACATCGAGGGCAGAGCGATCCTGCTTTTAACTTGATTAAGATGGCAGATATTCATTTCCATGCGATATGCAGAATTGACAAACATTAATTATCTGAATCACAGCTGCTGGATTGCGATCTTGTTACAAATGCTGTTTATGAATTTTTAAAATGTCAAGCTTCTAAGGGTGTTTTATCTTTTATATGCAAATTGGGTAGATACATAACTGTGTGTGTGTGTTTAAGGGTGGGGGGAAGGGGGAAGAAACCCAACTGTGGAACTAATCCACAAAACAGGAGGAAGGCATTGCGCTTTGAAGCCCTTGCGCTTTGATCCCACCCACTCCTCAGTTTGTGTATCAGAACAGCAAGTGGAATTGGAGAGGAATCTGTGGTTACCAGAACCTGGCAATCAGACAGTGCTACACAAACAAATCTTCCAGTATTTCAATGCTCCAAGGCTGGAAATCTAACACGAACATCTCTGAGACAGTGTGGCGTAATGGTTAGAGCAAGGGTAGGCAAACTAAGGCCTGGGGGCCAGATCCGGCCCAATCGCCTTCTAAATCCGGCCCATGGGAATCAGCATCTTTTTACAAGAGTAGAATGTGTCCTTTTATTTAAAATGCATCTCTGGGTTATTTGTGGGGCATAGGAATTCGTTCTTTCCGCCCCCCCAAAAATATAGTCTGGCCCACCACAAGGTCTGAGGGACAGTGGAGAGGCCCCCTGCTGAAAATGTTTGCTGACCCCTGGGTTAGTGTGTCAGACTAGGACCTGGGAGATCAGGGTTTGAATCCTGACTCAGCCCTGAAGCTCACTGGGTGACCTTGGAATCAGTCACCATCTCTTAGCCTAACCTCCCTCACAGGGTTGTTGGCCTTGAGATCTTTGGGAAATAAAGGTGGTATATAAATGTATTAAATAATGATAACAGAGAAGTGCTTCCGATTCAATGAGTACACTGTATTAAGTTCAAATGCAAAGAAAAGCAGATGGATTGCAGACTGTTGCACTTAAGCCCTGCCAGACCGAGCAAAAGTCCACATGACCACTGGCGGATCACACGGTCTCTTCACAAGCAGAGCACAAAGGCAACAGGCTCTCCCAAGCTGCTTGTTAGCCAGCAACTGGCAACCGTCTGCACACTGCCTCTGAGCATGCAGGTTCTATTTCAGCTGTCGTGACTCTGCTGCTGACAGTCCTTCACCGGTGAGCAGGGTCACCGCAGCATCTCAGGCCTGGGTAAAAATCCTGCTAAGCCCATAATCAGAGAGGCGAGTGCCATGGAAGCCCGACAACAAAACTGGCAAGAGCCGAATGGCTGAACGCTAGAGTGAAAAGCAACTCCGAGTGAGTTGCAAGGAGGGCTCTGCACATACAGCAAGAAACCTGGGTTGAGTAAAAGTTCCCAAGGACTATGACTGGGTGAGAGATGTCAAGGTGCTGGGATGGCAGAAGGTAGCTGGCTGGAGAACAAGCAGCCAATGTGACAAATATTTCCTACGTAGCAGTGTTTCTCAACCTTGGTTTCCCAGTTTTTGTTGGGCTACAACTCCAGTAATAACAACAACAACAACAATTTATTATTTCTACCCTGCCTATCTGGCTGGGTTTCCCCAGCCACTCTGGGCGGCTTCCAACAAAAGATTAAAAATACAGTGGTACCTCGGGTTACAAACACCTCAGGTTACAAACACTGCTAACTCGGAAGGAGTACCTCGGGTTAAGAACTTTGCTTCAGGATGAGAACAAAGATCGTGTGGCAGCAGCGGGAGGCCCCATTAGCTAAAGTGGTGCTTCAGGTTAAGAACAGTTTCAGGTTAAGAACGGACCTCTGGAACAAATTAAGTTCGTAACCAGAGGTACCACTGTATATTAAAACACCAGTCATTAAAAACTTCCCAAAACAGGGCTGCCTTCAGATGTCTTCTAAATGTCATATTCTGAGTTAGCGGAGTCTGTAAACTGAAGTGTATGTAACCTGAAGCATATGTAACCCGAGGTACCACTGTAGTTGTTTATTTCTTTGTCCAATAAGAAAATATTCCATCCCTTCATAGAGTTCAGAGTCTCTTTGCATCCCTGCCCCGTTGCCCTGTCCCACCCCCCTCTTCTTCATCCCTACCACATCCTAGCCAGGTGTCCCAGGGAGCAGGCCATGCTTCACACATGCAGGGCCAGGTGATCATCCCTGACCACTGGTCTTACTAGCTAGGGATGATGGGAGCTGTAGTCCAGCAGCACCTGGGGACCCAAGCTGGTATAAAGGCTGTGTGCTGATGGAACCGTCCTCAGAGACTCTTTGAGACTTTGTCTGGTAATGCATTACTTAGTGAAGTCTGACTAATTGGAAGTTAGATGTGAGCCTCCGTTGCTGGACCCCCAAAAGGGAATTTTCTCCCAAAAGGAGAAGGTCACCCACCTGCTTTGCAGTTTGCCTCAGCCAGTCCTTGATGTCGTCCTCCTTGAGGGAGCAGCCGACGAAGACCAGGAAGTACTCCTGAGGCCCGCTGTGATCGCGGCTATCGTTTCTTGAATCAGGAGGAGGGAAAGGGGTTGGCCCCTCCTGAACAGGCACCAGGCTTAAGGAGTTGGACGAGGTGTTGTGGCAGACCTCGATTGTCCGATCTGAATCTGATGCAGAAGAGCAGGAGGGGGTGTTATTCCTTAAGCACCCCGGTTTCATTTAGAGAAGAACGGCTCCCTAGTGAGTTCCGCGTCTCAGCCGGCAAAATTTCGATTTACTGAACTCCCTGCCTCACTTTAATATTTGTATATATAAATGTTTCCTAATGCTAGCCAGCAAACCGAGTAATATGACTTCATAAAAGGGAAAGGGAAAGGGACCCCTGACCGTTAGGTCCAGTCGCGGACGACTCTGGGGTTGCGGCGCTCAACTCTCTTTATTGGCCAAGGGAGCCGCTGTACAGCTTTCGGGACATGTGGCCAGCATGACTAAGCCGCTTCTGGCGAAACAGAGCAGCGCACGGAAACGCCGTTTACCTTCCCGCTGGAGTGGTACCTATTTATCTACTTGCACTTTGATGTGCTTTCGAACTGCTAGGTGGGCAGGAGCAGGGACCGAGCAACAGGAGCTCACCCAGTCGTGGGGATTCAAACCGTCGACCTTCTGATCGGCAAGTCCTAGGCTCAGTGGTTTAGACCACAGCGCCACCCGTGTCCCAATATACTTTACACAAAATGCAAAACACTACTTTTTTTCTACTAAGAAAAAAAGCAAAAAAACGGGGGGCAGGGTATTAATTCCGTCAACAATCTAATGAAACAAACTTCTTCCACAGCACAGTAAAATAAATAAGTAGAGAGAGAGAGGAAGACAGATCTCCCCCGCTTTCCAGGGAGTTTCAGTCCAAGGAACTTCAAAACAATGCTGTAAAAGCCGAGATATAAAAGCTTGGACGCGAATGAAAGGACTCCTCCTGTAAAAGGAAAGGATCCCAATCCAAGGGAGGCTCCCAGTGATACAGAAGCTGGAAAAGGAGAGGCGACCTTCACCGGCTCCCCCTTGCAGTTCCCATCATCACGTCCTCTGCTGTTTGGAAGCATCCCTAAACACTTTGGAGCCTGTTTCTTTGGGCGAGGGGGAGGCATAAGAGGCTGCAGGAGGAAAAGGGAATTGGCAGAAACCCCCTCAGCCCTCCACCCATCTTGCAGCAGGAGTGAGCGGAGTTCGGGGGGCAGGTTGGCAGCAAAGGATCCCACCCCATAGCAGTTCCCTAAGGAGATAATGACGACCGATCACTCGCCCGTTACCTGAAAACTTAACTTTCCCCAAAATGTGGTACACGTTTCCAGAGAAAGGACTGGACTTTTTGGAGGACTTCAGGGCTGTTTGAAAACAGAAAGACACAGAGAAAACGCAGCCAAGTGACTTAATCTTTCTTGACTAAGGAGGGGGTGCAATGGGAAATGAAAAGCATTTGCAAGGCCTATTTCACCCTAGAATTAATTCTATGGAGGCTAGAAAATATGTCTGGGAGAAATAAGACACCTGCATAGCTTTAGCGTAACCCTTTATTGAGCACCCAGCATGCCGCAAACTTTAAGACCTTAAGGTGTAGTCATAGGTATATCAGTGTATTCAAATCTGAATTGTCAAATTATGTTGTTATTGTTATTACGGTTTTTGTTGTATGTGTCTTTTTGCGGTTGATGTTTGTATTGAAAAAATGATTAAACAATTTTTTTAAAAAAGAGAAAAGGCAGTCCCTGACCATATACTGCTCTCTAGATGTTTTGGAGTGCAATTACTATCAGGCCAGGGGAAACATTGGCAAAGCCTGCATTAAACATTCAGGAAACAAGAAGGTTTTGCTTTTTTAAAACAATCCCCTTTTTAAGCAAGCGTCTTCTAGGATCAGATACGTGAGCAACGTAACACGAGCAAAGCAGAGATTTAATACATGTTATTGCTAGGCAGAGATTCTGGTATATAAAATGATACAAGGATGTGTGTTTTAATACATACAAACTACTGGGCTTGAGATTTCATGCCAAAATCTGGGACCTGGTGGTGTGGAAACCAAAGCTCCCTCAAATCTCATTTTTGGCTTAGAAGGGCTTCTAGCCCTCATGGTCAAGGGAGCAATTTTTTCAAATGCTCAGGAAATGTTTGTACCTAATCGCAGAAATGTGTGTGCTAAACTGAATTTGGGCAAAAGAAAAACCAAACACCAAGGGATCCCTTCTCTTGACATACATAATTGGCTTTGAGCACACGACACAGCAGGAAGGTTTGCGGTTGCAGATGAACAGATGCAATGATGTGAAGTTTTTGCTGGCTATGCTGGGCGTCGGTGGGGCGGCAGGGGCAAGGGCAGCCCAGGACACTTAGAATCAGGTGGTGAGGAAGCAAAGAGGACCCTTTCCCCAAATCAAGGTGCACAGGACCCTCAGCTGGGTCAATATATTTTTGCACTCAAGACAACATCCGGGACATTAAAAATAAGGTAATAAAAAATAGCCATTAAATTTCATGACACCTAAAATCAACTGTAAAGTTGCGGGGGGGGGGGAGATATTAGGCACAAATGTCATTTGCTAGCAATTTCAGGGAGAAAACACCACACTAAAATTAATCTCTGCGTTCAATTGCTTCTTACCTTTACACTTGGCCACAAATCGTGTTTTCTCCAAAGGACGGTTAAACCACACACAGATCTGAACCATCGGGGGAAAGGTGGAACCTGCGCAGAATTTGCCCTCGTACCTGAAGAGGAGGAGAAGAAAGGAATCATGTCAGTGTGTCCATTTTCCAAATTTGGTCCTGTCCCAAAGCTCTTGCAACCGCCTGTCAGATGAGGATCAGGTCATGAAGCAGACCTCTTTTGCTGGCACCCACAGACTCCCTTCACTATGCAGCAGTAGCGACGGCAAAGTTGCAAAGACAGAGCAGGTCAAGGGGAGGTGGGAGCCTGGGGTGTTGCAGGAAGGATTATAGGGAAGGGAAAACAAACACACACGTCCCTCTCCAGAACTTAGATGGGGAGCAGGATTCAAAATAGTAACATCAGTCAGGATTTTGGCTTCCTTGAAGTTTGAGAATCACAAACATTTTTGGTGGCGCTGAAAAAAATATTGTATTCAAGACAGAAGAAGGTGGCCAACCAGACTGTGGATAGGGCTCAGTCAGCAGTGCATGAGACTCTGGATCTCAGGGTCGTGGGTTCGAACCCCATGTTGGGCAAATCATCCCTGCACTGCAGGGGGTTGGAGATCCTCGTGATCCCTTCCAACGCTATGAATCTATGATTCAAAGCGCCACAGCTAGTCCGGGATGACACAGCAATGCATGCTCCTTAGATTGCTTGCTTTCTCCAGCAAAAGCATGAATGTACAGTGGAACCTCGACTTACATACGCCTTGTCTCGTGGATGTTCCAAGTTGCGTCCCGGCAAGCCCGGAAGTAAACGCCGGGTTCGCAGCGATTCGTACATGTGCAGAAGTGGCTTCTACATGTGCCGAAGCGTGCTACCACTGAATGCGCATCCCATTTTGACCAACGGCTGGACCTCCAGAACGGATTATGTCCGTAAGTAGAGGTTCCACTGTATGTGCTGGAGGGAGGGTCAAAGTTTCATAGAAGAGCACATGACCTGCGCATGGAAAGTCCTGGATTAGATCTTTGGCATTTTCAGTTAAAGCAAGGGTGGGGAACCACCAGCCCTAATGTTAACATATGTTCATGGAGTGAGGTTTAAAACCTAACACTGGAATGGCAAAGAGTTCAAATGTGAAGAGCATAAATATGTGCATCTTTCCTCTCATTGCAACATACAAGTGATGCCTGTACAGTGGTACCTGTGGTTATGAACTTAATTTGTTCCGGAGGTCCGTTCTTAAACTGAAACTGTTCTTAACCTGAAGCACCACTTTAGCTAATAGGGCCCCCTGCTGCTGCTGCCACATGATTTCTGTTCTCATCCTGAAGCAAAGTTCTTAACCCGAAGTACTATTTCTGGGTTAGCGGAATCTGTAACCTGAAGCGTCTGTAACCCGAAGTACCACTGTATGTGGACTCCCTCGGGATGTTGTGGACTCTCCTTCCTTGGAGGCTTCTAGGCAGATGTTGGATAGCCATCTGCCATGGACACTTTAGCCAAGATTCCTGCAAAGGATTCAACCCTCAGGGTCCCTTCTGACTCTGATTCTAGGTGAATTTGAGTGTTAGAGGTATTTAAACACAAGGCGCTGCCTTCAAACAGGAGATCAAGAGGGGGAAATAAGCGATATGATGTCCAAGATATTTGGCTTCTTGCAATGCATCTGTAAGGAAAGCCCCACAAAATACCCTCTTATTTCCCGCTTAGCTCATGACTGCCTCCCAACTGCAAACTGGTTTCCAAGTGTTCAACTCCCTTTTTGTTGCCCAAACAGCAAAAACCACACTGGCAACACTGAAAAGAGATGGACTAGGAGACCTTTCAGAGATTCCGTCCCTGTTTGGTGAAATTTCTACAGTGCTCTCCACTTCGGACAGCCATCTTTTAATTAGAAAATGGGGCAGGAGAGCAAGAAGACAACTGAATGGATTTCTCTAAGAAACTAATTGCAGCATTTCATTAGTGAAATGATTTATCTGGGCAGATTAAACGGAGGGGGAAATAAATCTAGTAGTGCTTTATAATGCTCATGTGTATTAAAGGATATTGCACTTGAAACGTTTTTACCAAAAGGAGATACTTGCCAGCCAGGGTATGTTAAGTAGCGAGTCGTCAGCATCTGTGGAGCCGAGAAACTGTTTTCAGATAGGATCAGTTCAATGTCTTCATTCCTAGCAGGAGAGAGGGGGGGGGTTCGTTTACAGGGGGGAAAAATCACCTTTAAAGTGCACTTGCCCAGAAGCAGAGGCAACCGTCAGGATTTAAACCTGCCTTCTACCCACCAGGTGAGTCAGATCAACCTGGGGGGTCTTTTCTGACTTGCCATTTTAATGTAACAGCAGGTGCTTTTTGGCTTCTAGTCTTCCTGATCCTGGAGACAACAAAAAATCGTCTTCAAACCCCTAAGAACCATTTTCTTCTTCAAGATCCAAAGCATTTCAAACCCGTTTTCCCACAACCCTCCGAAAGGGAGCTTGAGTGTAGCTTGCGGCCCTGTTAATGTAATGTAAACAAGGATTTGAAACTCTCAGTGAGTCATAGTCTGGGAACATCTGGTTGGAGAGCGGCAACGGAGGAGGATATGGAAATGCCAGCATGCCGGCAGCAGTGGAGGCATCTCGGCTGCAAAATGGCAGACATCTGCTTCATTCCTGTGCAAAGCACCCAATAAGGACTGGTGTTTCTCTCTTCTTCCGGGATGAGTGGCTCACATGCCGCAGAGGGCAGGTGAAAACCTCCAGGCTTACCTGGTCACGACCCCGTTTTCTGCCAGGATGAACGAAACGGTGGGGTTCGCGGCTCGGATGAGGTTCTGGAGCTGAACAAGGAGTGGGTGTCTCTGCTCGGCTGTATGGCTTGTGAAGACCACGTTGCTCACCAAACCTGGGGGGGGGGGGGGAAGAAAGCAAACGGGGTCAGCTGTCAAATGTCTTCACCAGCCACTGGGTGCTCTTGGGAGACCAAAGCATAAAGGTGGTAAGCCAAGGCGGTCAGCAAAAGGACAAGACTCTGCTGTGGGTATTTAAAGGTCAGCTCAACGCTCCTCCCTGAAACTGCTGTCACACAGCAATCCAGGTCTCCTGCTCGCTTGTCAGCAGAGTCTGCCTGTCAGGCTGCCACCCTCTCGTCCACTTTTTAAAGCTTTTCTTGAGCTACCAAACACTTCTGCAAGTGGCTCTCTATGTTGCAGTTTGCTACTAAGTTTTCAGCACCTGGTCTCCTGTTGCATCCTAATTCTTGCCATCCGCTAGCCAGATATATGGCTGGCTAACACCATCCCGTACGGCAGCAGTCTCCATAGGACGCCTTAAAGGCTTACGGCTTCATTCCTGAAAGGAAATGTGCATCTTACTTTTGCATACAGAGTATTTACCTTGTGAGCACTGGTCCAGGAACTTGGGGAAAAGAAGCCTGTGAAATACAAATGCATTAGCGTTAAGAGCATTAAGGATACAGGCAGATGTCGTCTGCTAGTCTTCCAAGCCCCCTAAAGCTACCACACCTTCAGGAAGATCACTGGTCCTTCAAGCAGAAGGTTATCTACCTCAACTGATCACAGCGCTCAGGCAAGATCACTTCCCAGAGAAGACCCTTTCAGACAAGATATTTCTCTGGATAAGACATGCTGCGACCTTTCTGATCTCATCTAGGAAAGCTCGCAAGGTGCGGCTTCGCTGGCTACAGAAATCTGTGGCTTCTAAGGCAGCTGGCATGACACCGTGCAGGTACATGGTGGAAGAGATGTCCATGCCATACATGCAGGGCATAGCTGTCAACTTTTCCCTTTTCTTGTGAGGAATCCTATTTGGAATAAGGGAATTTCCCTTAAAAAAAGGGAAACGTTGACAGCTATGATGCAGGGGCTTGCAAAGGGGTACCTGTGTTCCATGTAGCAACTCAGCGGCTCAACGCAAGTACTAATGGCTCCAATGACGAAAGCAGCCTTCACGTCAGCATCTGGGTGAGTCTGGAGAGCCTGCACAACGTCAATCACATCTGTGTATCTGCAGATGGAACAAAAGCAAAGGGTTGTGATGCAATGGAGAAGCACAAGGACTATGGCTGCTGCCAGCCTTGGTGGAAGGAGACCATGGGTATACGTGAATGGTGCAATGAGCTTCGATTCTGGGACCACAGGTATGAAGTTTATGGCATGCAATGCCCTAAGAGAGAATATTATGAAAATGATTTACAGGTGGTACATGACCCCAGTCAAGATTGCAAAAATTTATCATTTGCCTGATAATAAATGCTGGAAATGTAAAGAAAATGAAGGTACATTCTTTCACCTTTGGTGGATGTGCCCAAGGATTAAGGCTTTCTGGGAAATGATTTATAATGAATTGAAAAAGGTATTTAAATATACCTTCCTGAAGAAACCAGAGGCCTTTCTCCTGGACTTGGTCGGCCAATTGGTGCCAAAGAAGGATAGAACTTTCTTTATGTATGCCACAACAGCAGCAAGAATACTTATTGCAAAGTATTGGAAGACACAAGATCTACCCACTTTGGAAGAATGGCAGATGAAGGTGATTGACTATATGGGATTGGCAGAAATGACTGGCAGAATCCGAGACCAGGGAGAAGAGTCGGCGGAAGAAGACTGGAAGAAATTTAAAGTCTATTTACAGAAATATTGTAAAATTAATGAATGTTAGAATGATGTTGGATAGAAATTAAGTGGTTTCCAGCTGTAATGCTTTAAGAGAATATGGAAAAAAAGGTTTAGAAACAGGTTAAAATTTATTGATAAGGATTTGCTGAATTAACAATTTGAACTGGAATACAAAAAAGGGAGGTATGAGGAGGTCTGGGAAATAAGTTAATGAAAATAAGCATTGGAAACCTTATGTGCTCTTTAAATATTTTTATTTTTGTATTTTTTGTTATTTTTGTTATTTTTCTTTTTTCTTTTTATTGTATTATTATTGTAAACCTTAATAAACATTCTTAAAAAAAAAAAAAAGAACTTCGATTCTGAGAAAGCACTTCTTCTCCAAGTCCTGGGGCAGGGAGGTAAAATGGCTCCTCTCTTGTGATTTGCGCAAGGGCATCTCTCCCTTCCCACAGTCATTCACAAAAAGACACCCCCTGCAGCATATCAAAGAGGAACCTCCAGCTACGCAGGTTAGGAGGTGATGGGAGTTGTAGTGTGGAGCATTTAGAGGGTACCTGGTTCTGCTGGGGGGGTGACTGCCATACACATCTGAACATCAGGTGTGCAGCGGGGAACACACAGCAGGGACATTTGTCACCGCCTTAGGTAGCGGGCAGAGAGCAAGATTGTGGCTTAGAGAGACCCTTGACTCCAGCCAGCAGGGGTCTTAAGAGCATCGTTCTCGAGACGCAGGAAAAGAGAGGAGATGCAGGCAAAGAGAGACAGCAATGAAAAAGGACAAGAGGTCGTGTACCAATTGTTTTGTGCCCCCCCCCCAACCCTGGTTTCCATTGTGTTCATCTCTTTCTCAAAATGCCAAAGGTGATGATCTGATCTACTGCAAACAGCTTTTTCAAAGGCTTCTTGCCATCCCTTGTTCTGCGTTGGCGGGCAAAGTACACTTGACCTCACTTCCGACATTTCTTAATAGAAATGCCTTGGTGCATTATTGTAAAGGGCTTCCGTGTTGGGTCCATAACTCCCCTCAGCTCAGCAGCACTTCCCTTGGAGAGCGATTTCATGATGCTTTGAATCAAGACCAAAACAATGCTTGCTAAGGCTGCTCCTGCCACCCAGTCCCATAAAATGTGCTGCGCGGGAGCTTTTAGGCAGGAAGGAAGACAACGAAGGCCTTTCTACTTGCTATCTTGCGGCTATTTAAAAGTTACAAAAACAGTCTCTCTCACTCCAAACTGATGCTTGGATAAAGTGTGTGCGTTCACCTGCGTTCATGTGTGTTATTTTGGTTTTTTCTGGAACATGTAGCTATGTACCAAAGCAAAAGGCTTCTGAACACTCTAAAAGCATCCCTTTATAACAAGGAGAAAAGATCACCAAGTGCCTCTCTTTTTGTGTGGGTGTAGGTGTCCTTGGGGACGCAGGTGGCGCTGTGGGTTAAAGCCTCAGTGCCTAGGACTTGCCGATCGAAAGGTCGGCGGTTCGAATCCCTGCTGCGGGGTGCGCTCCCGCTGCTCGGTCCCAGCGCCTGCCAACCTAGCAGTTCGAAAGCACCTCCGGGTGCAAGTAGATAAATAGGGACCGCTTACCAGCGGGAAGGTAAACGGCGTTTCCGTGTGCGGCTCTGGCTCGCCAGAGCAGCGATGTCACGCTGGCCACGTGACCCGGAAGTGTCTCCGGACAGCGCTGGTCCCCGGCCTCTTAAGTGAGATGGGCGCACAACCCCAGAGTCTGTCAAGACTGGCCCGTACGGGCAGGGGTACCTTTACCTTTACCTTTTTAGGTGTCCTTTGCCTAAAAGATGTTGGCTATGCTTATGAATAGTTTGTTTAAGTATTGTTACCATTCTGCAGGGATAGGCAGGCTTCAGGCTTGTGGGATCTACTGCACTTTTTTAAAATAAAAACAAAAACAAAACTAGAATCCTAAGATCCACCAGCTGGAGCCTGGTCCAAAAGAGTATCTCAGCTGGACGGACATACACTAAAAATTAAATAAGAGGAATGCTTCAGAGTCAAGGTATCTGTGATCAGGATCTTTCACAGAAAAAATCCACTCCTGGTTCCCCGCTCCAAGCATTCATTTTTCAGCAATCCTAATTTGTGTGGGGTGGGAGAGATGCATTTCAGTTGCTGGGAGCCATAAACTGTTATCAACCTACTGCACATCATCCAGAGATCTACCAGAAGATCCCAGTCTACCAAACCCACCTCCTACTTTACAGATCTGAGGTCAAACACATCTCAAAGTGGCAACATGAAGATGGCAGATTGCTAAAAGCTCACACAAATCTAAAAAGCAGTCTCTTACCCTTGCAGAACCACCAGCAACCTCACTTTCTTCCTACTGTAAGCCGAGAGACGGGCACTTCGGCTGTGCTGGGGTTCAAGGACGCTTGCCAGGAACCGTTGGAAATGAGCTGCGCTGAAACATTCAGGGCTGTCCATGGTCTGGCGATAAACAAGCCACCTAAAAGAGCGTAACGAAGTCACAACAATGCTGCCTGTTTCATTGTCAACACCGTACGCATCACCACATATCATTAGTACAGTGGTACCTCAGGTTACAAACGCTTCGGGTTACAAACATTTCAGGCTACAAACTCCGCTAACCGGAAGTAGTACCTCGGGTTACAAACTTTGCCCCAGGATGAGAACGGAAATCGTGCAGAAATCGAAACGGTTTTGGGTTAAGAACGAACCTCCAGATCGAATTAAGTTCGTAACCTGAGGTACCACTGTACATTATCATCAGCACATTTTAACTTATTTTGCCCTAGTTTTTTCCACCTGCCCTTTCTTCCTGCAATTTAATAGTGTTATACGCCTTGAGACTTAACATAAGGTAAAGGTAAAGGGACCCCTGACGATTAGGTCCAGTCGTGGCTGACTCTGGGGTTGCGGTGCTCATCTCGCTTTACTGGCCGAGGGAGCCGGCGTACAGCTTCCGGGTCCTGTGGCCAGCAGGCCTAAGCCGCTTCTGGTGAACCAGAGCAGCGCACGGAAGCGCCCTTTACTTTCCCACCGGAGCGGTACCTATTTATCTACTTGCACTTTGACGTGCTTTCGAACTGCTAGGTTGGCAGGAGCTGGGACTGAGCTCACCCCGTCGCGGGAATTTGAACCGCCGACCTTCTGATTGGCAAGTCCTAGGCTCTGTGGTTTAACCTACAGAGCCACCTGCGTCCCAAGACTTAACATAGGAGGTGGTAAAACAAATGCCTTTAGAGACTACGTGGTGATAAGTAATAATACTTCCCACCCACCTCTGCTCTGTCTAATTCAGGACGGGGGGGGGGGGAACCACCCTGGGAGTCACCCTTGGTAAAAGGCCACAGCTCAGTTACCACAGGATCCATCCCACGCATCTCCTGGGAGGGCAGGGAAAGACCCCTGCCTGGAGCCATGGGGCTGATGGGAGCTAGTTGTAACATCTGGGCAGCGTCAGGTTGGCAAAGACTGGGATAGACCATTCGAGCACCTCAGTAGAACCAGGCTCCAAGGCAGAGAGGCCTCTAAGGAGAAGGTTCTGACCACTAATTGCTCTCCTACGAACAGCTTTAGCAGGACATCCTTTCCCAGCAGCCACCACTATTTTTTAAAAAGAGGAGGAAAACAGCAACAAAGTAAATCGCAACTAACCTTCCATATTCTTTGTTAAAAGTGACCAGGAAAGAACAGAGATCACTCGAACGACATCCCGGGAGGCCGGTTAAGATGGTGATCACCACCTCAAAGCAGGAGAAAAACTAGTTAAATCACTGCCATAATTACTGACTGCGCTGCTAGTTTTTAAAGGGGCTAAAAAGGGGTCTGTGGGCAGGACAAAGTAATCATGTGCGAACGTTATGTTTGCAAGACAAGAGGCTATTTTAAGGGCAGGAAAGCCAAATTTGAAAATAAGTTTTTTTAAAAAATGGCAGACAAGTACGTAAAACCCCTTGCAATCAGGTTGCCAAGATGGGTTACACTGGAGGAAAATGCACGAAAATGAAAAAAAAACACTGTAATGCAAACAGAGGACCTTTAAGAAATGTCAGAAGTCTCAGATTAGCTGTCTTACCTTATCATTCTCTGCCTCATTGTCAGGAAGCGCTTTGGACTGCTGCAGCAACGTTGGCAAATGGGCTCTCATCACTGGCTCACGGCTTACGCTGCTGACCGTAAAGTGCTGTAAAAATCTTTGGAGGAAGAAGACAGCGCGGAGTTGTTCGCAGCCATACTTACTTTTCAAGAGAAATCACTGGAGGCCTGCATGGCTGCCATTGAGCCCACAAAGATGCTGAGAATTCACCGAAGGCCCAATTTATATGGAATCATCTCGGTCCAATAAACCTTAGTTTAGCTTATGAGTACCAGCCTCCCTTTCTCCACACACCCCACCTGTTATCTTGGGTTTCTCGAAGCACATTCCCCCATTAATTTCAAAACCAGCCAATTTGTGGCTTAAGAACAAGACCCGATTCCCATCCAGAGTTGAGAGACACATGCCCAGCTAACAAACAACTGGGATTCCATGGGATAACTTGTCCTTTGGTCAGCACAAAACCACTTCCGAACTCGAGAGGAGGTGGAGTTGTGGGCTTCTCGCCCTCTCCACGTGCACGGGGGCTGGCTCTCAGCCTCCGCGCGATTGAGGGGGATCCCTGGCCAGCCAATAAGCTGGCCTAGAGGGGCGTGGCTTGCACAATATCACACTGGCGTGGCCGGGGCTCACCCTCTTTTGCCGCCTCAGCTCCCCCGAATATCGAAGGGTAGTCCAGTAAAGGATTCTGGGGTGTGTGGCCCTGTCCGAAGCCTATGGAGGTGAGGGCCTAAGGCACGCCCCGGAGCGGTGACCCCGGGGGAGTTCCTAGTTGATGTGCATCAGCAGGACTCCCCCTACTGGTGGTTAACCCTTCCCAGACTTCAAGCAGAAGAGCTGAAGCCAGATAGTCGGTTAGGACCAATGCCTAAGCCAATACCACTCATTCCTGTAACCAATAAAGTTGTGGCCATTTTTTGCCCATTAACCTAAATATTTGTGTCATGTGTCTTTATTTCCACCGGGGGGAGGCGGGAACTCGCCACGCAAAGGCTACTTTTGAGAAATCTCACCTGTCCAGATCTGGGAGGCTGGCTGATATTCTCAGCTGGCTCCATCTTTCTCCAGGGGGACAGGACAAGACAGTGAAAAGCTTCTGCATGCTGGTATGCCTGGAACAAGGACACACATTTAGAATGAAGGATCTGGCCATAGGAAAATGCTGTCTCCGTTTCCTTCTAGTCAACGTGCATTGCTGCAAAGCTAAACCACCACGCCTCAAACTTACCTTTCAACATGAGGCCAAGGGAATGGTCTGGCAGGGGAGTGAAATACGCCACTCATTCAATGCAACTTTGTACAAGAGACCTTTGCTCCTGCATTGTGCCCAGGTAATATAATCACTCTCTCTTCAGCCTCTCTCCCTCCTATAGTGTTCTCCTTTTCACTTCTTCCCTCCCTCTTGCCAAAAGACAGCTGTGGCTCTGCTGGAGCGACCACTCAGGCCAGGCTGCGACCGAGAACACCTCCAGGTACCCTTTGCATTCTACATGCAAGGTGATTTGTGCTCGTGATGGCACTGGGTGGATAGATGCAACTCCCCCTCAACACTGCTTGTCCATGCAGAACTTCAGGAGTGGAAATACTGCTGTGTTTCCAATCAGCCTAGGAACTTCCTTCTGAAAGCCTGTAATTTTCTCCACCGTACCTCCTATGTGGACGGCACAGTAAAAAATCTGCTGTGAATGCACTACGACTGCATCAGTGTGGATGAGGACAGTTAGCCTTCAAACTTTTTGGAGCCAGGACACACATTTTAATGGCAAACTTCAGATTTCTTTATGCACACACTCGTCCCCCCCCCCTTCTTTTTAGGGTGACTGAATGGCAAAGAGCAGCAGAGCGCTGAAATTTTAAGAGCTTTTAACAGGGAAGAGGGAATTGGGGCAGGGGCAGGTTAGAGAAGATTAACCTATAAATGGGCTCCTATTAAACTATTGTGTGACTCTCCTCCATCGCACTGTTACCTGTCTTTCTCTCTCTCTGCATCTGTGCTCCTGTTTAAAAAGAAACCCACACAAAAAGGAAAATGGCTTTGGCACTCTTGCGACTCACCTTAGGCTGCAGGGAGACTTTCTCGCGGGTCCTGACCCACCAACTGAAGGGCCAGTGGCCTCAAAGGAGGCCAGAGGGACCTCCACTAACATAAGCTGGCAATGCTAACTCCACAAGAGAATAAATGCAATGGATCAGGGGGCGGGAGAGGAATAAGCAACTGCACACACCAAGCACACCAGGAAATGGCTCGATATTTAGTTTGCGTCAGCGTGAAACACACATCGAGGGACTCCACAGCACACAGAACCTTCTATAGATACACTATGAGTGAATTTGCTCTCTGGTGGGGATCCTTATCTTGCCAAAACAGCACCACTTGCACACAAGGGGGAGGAATGAGCAGCGACAGGAGGAAACCCTTGTCAGCTTCACCTTTGAGGCAGTGCCAACGACTGGGCTCAACCTCTTCAGCCCCGACTGGGCTAGGTGAGCTGGAAAAGCACTCCCAGAGACCTTCCACTGCAGGGAGCAGGTCTAAGTGCTGTGGACTCACAATTTAGAGCTGTGAGCACCAAACTCAGTTCCTAAAGTCAGCGGAGCACAGCAGAGCATGAGCCACACGAATGACAGCTCTGAAGTATAACTTCTTTTATTCTCTACAGCTACTGCATAAACTAACTAAAGACTAATCATAGACGCTGGACTGCATGAGTTTTGCAGCTGCTTGAGCAGTCACCTTATCTATACACAGATAACACTCAGACTCCCACAGGCTGGAGCGGAAGAAGCGATGAGAAAATCCGCCCCCTCCTTTCTGAAACATTGTCAGCAGATTCTTGCAATGGGAGGGGTGAAACATCATCAATCCTAAGGTTTGCAAATCCTCTGGGGCGGGACAAGTGGTGGCTGAGCTCAACAGGGGCTCAATGTGCTCACTGAATGCTGGCTGACTGGTGAAAAATGGAAAAGCTGAACGGGGAGATGGGATAGAATCATAGAGTTGGAAGAGACCACAAGGGCCATTGAGTCCAACCCCCTGCCAAGCAGGAAACACCATCAGAGCACTCCTGACATATGGTTGTCAAGCCTCTGCTTAAAGACCTCCAAAGAAGGAGACTCCACCACACTCCTTGGCAGCAAATTCCACTGTCGAACAGGGATGGAATGGAACATTCTAGAAAAGGGCATGGCTGGCAGGCAAGCCTCCTGGGACAGGAGCACTCCACCCTGCCCTGTTTTCTTGCGGCTCCCCCCTGTTCCATGCTATTCTATATAGGGGGGAAGAGCCATCTGCTCACAATTTCTCCTGTTCTACAGGCAGGCAGCCATCCTGGGTCATCTTCAAGGTTACTCCCGAATTCCCCCGCTGTTGCCAGGCAGAGCAAACCTACAAGGAAGAATACAAAACATTCAAATTACACAGTTTAGTGCTGCATTTAATAGTTGCAGAGGAGGTATGAGGTGGTATTTGTTTTGGACGGTGAACCGCTACTGATGGCTAACCCAGGAGGATTCCTGGGGTACTACCAGTTATTAACATCGGTAATTAGGAATCCTCTCAGCGGAAGGCGTTTGAAAACCGAGCTGGGCTTCCCAGAACAACTGGAGCCTGCCGTCATCCATGGTAATAAATGCGAACACTAGGAGATGGAAACTGAACAGAGCTGCAGAGCTTTAAATGGTTTATTTAATAACGAGGAAAATGAGCTATTTTTCATGTCGGCATTAATGAGATTATGCTTTGCTTTTCCTCTACCAGTAATCAACAGCAGTTAAATCATTACTCTGGAGAAGAAGGTTAATGTGTCAGGATGGCTCATGCTCATCAAGATATGCTTTTTTGGGGGGAGTTACCGTCCCTCAACAAACAAATGGCACAATCTGTACTATATTAACCAACTTCCCTTTGGAGTTCGGGCTTTGGTGGATTAGTAACTCCCAAGATATTTTAAAATCTGATTTTACTTCAATTGACTCATTACCCATTTTTATTCTGTATTTGCCATGCATTTTGTTTAACAAAAGTCTATTAATACAAAACATTGCCTCTTCTCCATAGAGCCAAAGGCAGATTCTCTCTCTCTCTCTCTCTCTCTCACTCACACACACACACACACACACACACACAACACACACAAAACCACACAAACACTACTCTCTCGCCACACAGTTTACCGCTCAAGAATTTTATGATTTGTGCCTCCACTGAAAAGCCATTGCTCTGAAGACAATGTGAACACACTGTCAGTGATGTCTGACTTGCAATGACCCTTTCACGTGTGCAAATTATTACTTGCACGTTCATCCATCAGTGAACACGGCATCTTGTGTGACTTCAAAAGACAGTCAACGACAGAGAAGGCAAACAGCAGTGGCAAAGAAGGTTCATCGCTCGCTTGTGTCAGAGTAAACCAGAGGCATTTCGACCAAGCCAAGTCCCAGGGTTCAGCCCTGCCCAGACCTCAAATGTGAGAACTGCACGGAGGAGAAGATGCATTTTCACTGTGACCCTGAAGAGGAATTGCAGTGGTGTCAGACACAACAACTTCCGTCATCTTTGGCTGCTCACTGATGGAAGATGGAATCCAGCAACATCTCGAGAGAGAGCACCACGTTGGTTACCCTCAAGCTAGTGGATCTGGATATGCCAACCCTAAAACTGGAAGTCCCCATGCCAACTGCCCATATTCCTGGCTGCCTCTCGGACCACTCCCATCACCCACAGGGCCACAGGAGCAGAGCAGGTGGAAAGCCAGGAAAGAACTTCAGAGCCACAGCTGCCAAAATCCATGGCTAGCTCTCTGTGAGGTTACTTGGGAGAAAAGGGATGTACATGGAAACACCTGCTCGGATCAGGGCCCGGCTGAGAGGCAGGAAGGAGCAGAGCCTCCGATGGCTTCATTCCTCCCCCCGAGCCTTCCTGACCTGGGGAAGCCAACCACAAGGGGGAGTCGGTCGGCAGAACATCGTAACGACACTCCACGAGGCGCCCCTTGCCCACCATATAGAAAAGGGCATTTTTTACTTCTAGACCGATCTCTTGTTCACGTCACCTGTGAGTAGAAAGCTTTATAAAGCTTTGACTTTGGGAAAAGCGCGATCATCAGAGAGTTGCCTGGAGTGTGGAGCTGGACCGGCAGGTGAGCAAGGAGGGAGCTCTTGTAGTCGATAAGGAGAGCGGCAACAACACTCGTGGAGTCCTAGGGAACAGGACAGGGAGAGAACCACTTCTGAAAGGAGGCGGGTGGGAAACTGGCTGTCCAAGAGCCCCTGCCCACCCTGAAGGATGTCTGCCATGCATAAAAACCTGACATCATGGACATCCTTTTGCACATACTTCCAAGGTTTGAAAACAGTTGGTTAGAAAGAGCCGTTCGTGCAAGAATGCAACACCACTATCTACCTCTGTTTAAAAGGGGCGTCGCAGTACAGCATTTGATTCCATGCAAGATTGAATGGCCTGATCCTGGATTAGTCCCTGATGGGGGAGATTCATGGGGAGGTAAGCCCCCCGTTTAGTTGCCACCAGCCCATTTTACCTTTACCTACGTCTGAACCTGGTCAAAGAAGAAAAACCAACATACACTGAACCAAAGTGAAACCGACAGGGAGCTTATGACTGCTTTTGCAAGCAGGTTCTCTGAAACTGTTTTTAGCATCCTGGAGATTCCCTCTGAAAGCTGGTTTTTGGAACACAGCAGCAATGTGCAAACACTTCAAATATGGCACTGCCGATTCTGAAACACCCCCCTTTTCCCGGATGGCTATCAAGAGAAATGGTCAGCGTAAAGGGAGGCAGCTTATAGAATATGCCGCCAGGGCGCTGATTCATTTACAGATTAAAATGCTTATCTCTTCCTGTATATCTGCATTATTGCTAGGCTACAGATGTTCCCAACTATCGCCACCTCTCATCTCATTTGTGTTATTTTTAGCTCTCCAGCCTCATGCCTTGCCAGGTCAGTGAAACAATGCAAATTCCCTTTCGGAGTTTTTGCTCCGCGCAGAATACCTGGCAGCCGTTCAGAAGCGATAGCCCAGGCCCCATAAATAGCCAGAGGTTTATAGGAGTTGGGTGTCTTGGAGCCAAACAATAGAAGGAAGGTCAGGGCCCACACAGCTTGCAACGCCACAAAGGGGAGGGCAGGCAGGGGGAGAAAGGATTCAAAGAGGCATGTGTGTTCATAGCCTTTGAATCTGGAGCTTTTCAAGTTTAACCCCTCCATTATGCATTGTTCTTCACGTATAATAAGTCACGCTTCCACCACATGCTTTTGCAGATTGTGGAATGGTGATGTAATCGAAGACTCAAGGCAGAAGAAAACACACAGAGAGACTTTGAGCACGTCTAAAAGTTCCCTGCTTGAGCTGTTGGGTGCAGGGCAAAAGAGCACACGATCCCTGCTGATTCCACTGCCATGCCAGTCCTCTTTCTACATGAGGCTGCATTTTGAACTACATTTTAACCTGTATTTTAAATTGGGGGTTTTTCCTCTTATGTTTTTACAGTGGTACCTCGGGTTAAGTACTTAATTCGTTCTGGAGGTCCGTTCTTAAACTGAAACTGTTCTTAACCTGAAGCACCACTTTAGCCAATGGGGCCTCCTGCTGCTGCCACGCCGCCGGAGCACGATTTCTGTTCTCATCCTGTAGCAAAGTTCTTAATCTGAAGCACTATTTCTGGGTTAGCAGAGTCTGTAACCTGAAGCGTATGTAACCTGAGGTACCACTGTACTCTAATTTTACTGATGTTAGCTACCCTGAGCCCGGCTCTGGCCGGGAAGGGCGGGGTATAAATAAATTTATTATTATTATTATTATTATTATTATTATTATTATTATTATTATTATTATTATTACAGCAGGCAGCCCCCCTGGCGCCACCTGATGTTGTGGGGCGGCAACACTCACCACTACCTCCCTCTCCATTTTATTGCAATTCATCCCCACATCTCCCCAATTTTCAAGGCTGTTTTTCTTCTCATCCCTGCCCTCGGTGAACTGAGACAGAGGAGAGTCTGGCCAACTTCTGGTCCTTATTATTCCCGAGCTTGGGGGGAGGGACAGGCATTTCTGCCCTGTAGAATTCTGGACTCCTGCGTTGCACGAGTCTGGGGAAAGTTTTTCTGTCTGCAAGGAGCGGTTGCGGCAAGAACAGAGCTTGGAATGGAACAGCACTCACCCCATCGTAGAACCTGATGGATGTCATGTGAGCCTTGGGAATGGTGATGCTTCCGTAGTGCGGGTGGCAAAACAGAAGGCCCTCTGAGAAGAAATAGAGCTTTCCTGCAAAGGGAAGCAGGGGTGGGGGGTGGGGAGGAGAAGAATACATGAGGTGCTTCATGCATCGGCTTAAAATCCCTCTGTATAAGGAGCCAGCTGGATCTTTTTGCCAAGACCACATAACACCGGTCTTGAAAGACCTACACTGGCTCCCAGTACGTTTCCGAGCACAATTCAAAGTGTTGGTGCTGACCTTTAAAGCCCGAAACGGCCTCGGCCCAGTATACCTGAAGGAGCGTCTCCACCTCCATCATTCTGCCCGGACGCTGAGGTCCAGCTCCGAGGGCCTTCTGGCGGTTCCCTCACTGCGAGAGGCCAAGTTACAGGGAACCAGGCAGAGGGCCTTCTCAGTGGTGGCGCCCGCCCTGTGGAATGCCCTCCCATCAGATGTCAAAGAGATAAACAACTACCTGACATTTAGAAGACATCTGAAGGCAGCCCTCTTCAGGGAAGTTTGACATTTTGATGTATTTTTAATCTATGTTGGAAGCCGCCCAGAGTAGCTGGGGAAACCCAACCAGATGGGCGGGGTATAAATAATAAATTATGATGATGATGATGATCGATGATGATGAACTCGAGGCTCATGCATGGTACTGCCCACCTTTAGGCTGAACTGAACATGAGGGAAAGAGGCAATTCTGCTGCCTTTGGACACATCCACACTAAACTCGCTTTAAATAAGCAAACTACTTTAGTGTTTCAGATGCATCGCTCATATATAGTCTGTAGGCTGTCTTTTAAGGACAGTGAAGTGTAGCAAAATTCCTTTAGGAAAACTCATTCCTATAAAGTGACGCCACAGAAGCTGAATCCGAGACAGAGATTGGGAAATGCAACTATGCAAAATGTGCCCTCCTTTTTCTGCATTTCACAGTCACTCTCCCATCAGAGAGTAGAGTCGCAGTCACAAATTGATTTTTCACCCTCTTCCCACTTTTTTTAAAAAATGTGAACGACGCATAAAAATTCACTCCAATTATTAAATCCACGAGATCCTGGAACTTACCAGAGTCAGTATTTACTTTTAATGAAGTAATATTTTAGGAGCAAATGCTGCCCTTTGGGGGCAAAAGCACATTTGCAGTTTCACTTTGTCGCTTAAACCAAACATGGCAAGCCCACGCACTGCTGGGTTATCCGAAAAGCCTTATGGATAAAGAAGTCTAAAGGAGGTTTCCTAAAGTGAACATCTTAGTGCAAATGCCTTTCAGAGCAGCTCAGGTGGTACACCATGTGTGTATTTGTGTGTGTGTGTGTGTGTGTGTGTGTGTGTGTGTGTGTAAATCCAAGTTAGAGCACCAGAATGGCGTATCTAGACGGGCATCTGGGACTGACTCAAGCTGAAAGGGGACTCAGGGAGGTCTTTACGGTTAAGGGACAGAGCGGCTCTGCTGATCCATGGAGCTGATTTGCACCCCAAGGATATGTCGCAACGAGCGGCAACGCTGGATGTGCAGCTTGAACCTCAGAGCAGTTTCATACTGAAACGGGGAGATGACAAGATACAACTAGCAGCACAACAAAGGGGTTTATTTGAGAGGATTCCATTTCACAATAAAACAATTGTTCTAACAGGAAAGAATAAAGACAAAGCACCAGCTGAGGATGAGGACTAGGACCTAAGAATTATTTCAGATGTGTCAATAACTGGTGGCATTTTATTACCTCCTGCCACGTCAGAAGCTGCTCCTGAAGCTCTCTGTTCTTTAAAAGAGGCTTGCTGTTCAGCAAGGAAGGGGCTGCTCCTGAAACCGGCACACATGTCCAGGCACAGGGCTAGACATGAGGTCCTTTGAATCTTGACCGCTACTTCAGATTCAAATTCGCGGGCACCAACAAAATGGCAGACTTTCCGAAACAGGGGGAGAATCAAAAAGCAGAGAAGTTGAGAAACCCAAGGCGAGTGTGTGTGTGTGTGCGCGCGCGCGCATGGGCCTCTCCTTTTGCTGCCTGTTCATTCAAATGTCCCATCAGGGCAGGTCGCTTACCTTCCTCTGGTCTACACAGGGAATTGCTGGAAGCAATATAGGCTCCGTCGCCTCCCGTCAGGAAGGTTCCCAGGAAAGTTTCTTCTTCCTGTAAAGGTGGAGAGTTTTTAAGGATCAAACAATAGCAACGGAGTCTCTGAACCGGACCAATTATATTTGAAAGATACTCTCTCCCTATCAGCTGAACGTTGATCCACAACACCCCTTAGGAACATTGGAAGGCACCGGGTACCAACTCGGACAATTTGTCCTTCCAGTTCATCATTGTCTGACTGGAGGAGGAGGTTCTCCAGAGTCTCGGGCACAAAGGAGATGTTTTCTCAGTTGCTATGTGATCTTTCAAATCACTACGGAAAGCACATGCTCTACCACGGATCTATGAGCCATCATTAAACCAATGGCAAAACCTCTTGTCTTTTCTGACTGTACCCGACAGGAGGAATGGGCGACCAGTGGCCCTTGGTCTTCTCCTGGTCTTCCATTACCCTCAGCCACGTTGGGTGGGCAAGATCTGCAAGACCACAGATTCCCTATCCCTGCCCCAGTGGTTCTCAGAATGATTGCAAGGCCTCCCCTTAGGAGGTGTGGGGCAGCTGGAGGGAGGAGTGCCGAGTTTTAGACAGAGGTGACATCCTGAAGCCAGGGCTGTCTTCCGTCTCCATCAAGCAGGACTGTGTGTGCATAATAGTGGACTGAATGCCCCCTCATCTGAACTGGATGCATGGCAGAGGACTGCGTCCTCGATGGCTCCTTAGCCTCATTTCTTTCGAGGGCGGGCTCAGAAAAGTTGCTTTTAGCCTTCTCATTGTGCACGCAAACCACATCAAAATAGCTAAATCTGCAAAACAAGTGCTGGGGAGGAAGAGGACAAGCACTAGACAGAAACGGACAATATAACACAAAGCTTAATATTCTTGGGAACCTCTGCCAGCAAAGCGTTAGACCCAGACACACTCACACACTGACATGACCTCAGGCTTCATCAGCCAGCCAAATTGCATTACAAACCTTCAGGATTTGCTGGGCCTTCTCTGACAGTTTCACTTCGTTATCTTCAACCTATAAACAAAGCCAACAATTGCTTCAGCTCAGTGCATTTCCTTCGCCAACTGGAAATCCTGTAATATAACTGCAGTGGAACTCTTGCAGCTTGTGCCGCTTGAACTGTTTCGAGGTGCGCAACGACAGAACTGTACAGCTGGAAGGGACCATGAGAGTCATCTAGTCCAACCGCCTGTACAGCTGGAAGGGACCATGAGAGTCATCTAGTCCAACCGCCTGCCGTGCTGGAATCTTTCACCCAACGTGGGGCTTGAATCCATGACCCTGAGATCAACAGCTGCATGCTCCATCGACTGAGCTATCCCTTTGAACCTCATGAGCTCACCATGCCAATCATCCATGGCCCCAGTTTTATGGAGCAAGCATAAAATGGTCTTCAGCCACAGTGCTATATGACAGTTTTACTCGGGTGTCGGGCTTAAGCTGAAAGACAGTGACTGGGCGAAGGTAACCTTAATAATAAATTTTATTTATACCCCGCCCTCCCTGGCCAGAGCTCAGGATGGCTAACACCAATAAAATCACAGTAAAAACATAATGGGGGGAAAGGGGGAGGGAACCAATTTAAAATACGGGTTAAAATGCAATTTAAAATACAGACTCATTTTAAAGTAGCCAATAAATCAAGACCATAAGGGGAGGGAAACATAAGAGTTTGGGTCAGACTGAGTCCAAACCAAAGGCCAGGCGGAACAGCTCGGTCTTGCAGGCCCTGTGGAAAGATGTCAAGTCCCGCAGGGCCCTAGTCTCTTGTGACAGAGCGTTCCACCACGTCGGGGCCAGTGCTGAAAAGTCCCTGGCCCTAGTTGAAACCAATCTAACCTCCTTGAGGCACAGGACCTCCAAAGTGTTGTTACCTTGTGATTCTCAAGGCTGAGTCTCTCCTGGGTCGTAGTCCATGCATAGGCAAACTGAGCCCTGTAGTTGTTTTGGGACTACAACTCCCATGATCCCTAGCTAACAGGACCAGTGGTCAGGGATGATGGGAATTGTAGTCCCAAAACATCTGGAGGGCCGAGTTTGCCTACACCTGTCCTAGTCCATCTCTCTATGTGCCACACCACAGAGCGTCTCTTCATTTGCGTGATTCTCACACTTCACACCAAAGTCTCCTCCTATCTTGGAATCCCCTCTACGTTTCATTTCCTACTGGACAAAAGCACTTTGGCTGAATGTGCACATAGGAAAAGTTAACACGATTCGGTCCTCGTTCCTATTTAATCAGCTTTCCACCTCCCAGTATTATTGAGTAAGCTCGCCAAGTACAGAGTCCATTTCAAGCACAATTTCACAGTTGCACTTGGAACAAGCTCAGCAGAGTAGTTCCCCTTGCTTTTGGCACATTCATAAGAAAAAGTTCCGCAATGATATCACTAAAAGAAAAGAAAAAAGGGGGGGGAGATTTTAAGGGAATGAAGTCATACCTACCAGCCAAGAAACAGATCTTGGGATAGCTGCAGTGAGAATGACGTAGCTGGTTTCTGTGCTAATGCTGCCATCTGCAGGAAAGCGAAGAAAAGGATTAGTAGTGTAGCTCCTGAGCTTCTGGAGATTTAACATCCTGCATGCCTGTGGCTCAATGGGGCTGTTTCATTGGAGGGATTCATTTCCTGAGCCATGTACAGTCAAACCTCGGTTCTCAAACGGCTCTGCTTTCAAACGTTTTGGCTCCCATCGCCGAAAACCCAGAAGTAAATGCGAGTTTACAAATGTTTTTCGGAACCTGAACATCTGACGCAGTTTCCGCTTGAGTGCAGGAAGCTCTTGCAACCAATCGGAAGCCGCGCCTCGGTTGTCGAATGTTTTGGAAGTCGAACGGTCTTACAGAATGGATTACATTCGACAACCGAGGTTTGGACTGTAACAGGAAGGGGACAGTTTGTAGATGTTGCCTCCAGCGAACTCTGCAAATCAGAGTGGTTGCCAAGACGGAGATTTTAGGTCCACTGGGAGCATAGGAAGCGATTGGATCAACAATCCGTTCAGCTCAGTACTGTCTGCACCAGCCTTCACCAACCTGACATTCTCCAGATGTTTTGTAATGCTGGCTGGGGCCGATTCGTGGTCCAAAACATCTGGAGAGAGAGCCAGACTTGGAAAGGCTGGTGTGCAATGACTGCAGAACGATTCTTCCCCAGTCATACCTGGAGATGCTAGGGACTAAACTGGGACTTTTTGCATGCAGGGCAGATGTCCTACCACTATGACTCTTCCCTCCTGGCCCATGTACCCGTAAGTGGAAGGTTCCTAAAGGCAAAATAATTTATCGCGTCCTCTAGCTTCGTGCCATGATAAGTTCAAGAAACTAGCTTGGTGTGGACAGGCTTGTGAAGGCATATGCCTCTCCAGATAAATAATATGCAGACCTCACAGTGAAGCTGAGCCATTTGCTAGTGTGTGCTTGATAAGAATTTAGCATTTACGCATTGGGTTGGTTTGCATGAAATGCTAAGCCATCAGCCAATGAATGGAAGAGCCTTGGGGGTCATGTGACGCCCATTCTGCTTAATCCGCCCTCCCATGTCCACTCTCTTCTGGCAAACTATAGGTTGCTGTAACACCCAAACAGGCAACCTATAGTTTGTGCTTGCCCTCTATACCAGAACGGTCAAACTATATAGTGTAACAGCAAGCCGTAGTTTATTGTGAAAGAGAGGCAATCCAAGTACGCAAGAGGAAAATAATAGGGGGTAGGAGGAGTCTGCAAGGCCAAGGTTTGATCACACAGTGTCCAAGCTGGCTTCGTGTTACGCGTGAACCAAAAGCCATTCCACACGCAACGTAGTTTGACGTTGCATTTAAAAGAGCTTTTCCCACTGAAGGTTTTCTTGGGTGACAAAATACCTTTTTCTTTCACAAGAATTTGTGACGCCAGGAACGATTCTGAGAAGATCACCGACCCAAGGCAGCCCCTTCCGCCAAGCAAGTCAGGAATGTCATATACTGTCATGGACACCTGCAGTAAACCAAGGAGGCGAGTGGGGAGAGGAGGAGGAGCAAAAAAGAGCTTGGGTCATAGAATCATAGAATCATTTTAGTCCCCAGCTAAAATAAGGGCTCATATTTTTGTGACTAAAGGAATTCTACGGAACAGCTGGATGGGGAACTTTTTAAGCCCGGGGGCCAGATTCCCTTCCAAACACAACCTTCTGAGGGCCACATGTCAGTGCTGAGGCCAAAGGCATAAGTGGGAAAAGAAAAGAATGTTAATTTTATCTTGGTACCGTAGGCTAGTCTGGAGGCAGTGAAGGCGACCAACTTGGATAGCTCCAAAATATTAGACAAATTCATAGAGGTTAAGCGGCTACTAGCCAGAATAGCTATATTCTACCTGTCAGAAGAGGGACGTGGGTGGCGATGTGGGTTAAACCACAGAGCCTAGGACTTGCTGATCAGAAGGTCGGCAGTTCGAATCCCTGCAACGGGGTGAGCTCCAATTGCTCAGTCCCTGCTCCTGCCAACCTAGCAGTTCGAAATCACGTCAAAGTGCAAGTAGATAAATAGGTACCACTCCGGCGGGAAGGTAAACGGCGTTTCCGTGCACTGTTCTGGTTCACCAGAAGCGGCTTCGTCATGCTGGCCACATGACCCGGAAGCTGTACGCTGGCTCCCTCGGCCAATAAAGCGAGATGAGCACCGCAACCCCAGAGTCGGCCACGACTGGACCTAATGGTCAGGGGTCCCTTTACCTTTACCTGTCAGAAGCAGTAACAGTTGCTGGAAAGCCCAGGAGGCGAGACTGCTCTTGCACTCAGGCCTTGGGCTTCCCATTGGCCACTGTGAGAACAGGACGTGGGACCAGATGAAACACTGGCCTGATCCTGCTGCCTCTTCTTGTGTTACTATGTGGTTTCTGCAGACTCACCTATCTCTCTGTCCTCCATGCAGGCAAGTATTAAGAGACACATTCCCACTAGGCAGGAACTAGGGTGGGAGCAAGGCCAGTGAAGGATGTGGCTTGGGGGGAATCCTGAGGGACCGAGAGAGAGACGCCTGGGGGGCTACCTTTGGCTCCCAGCCTTGAGGCTCCTTGGGGTACATAGCACCTCCTCTGCACCTCTGCCAGCTATAAGCCCCTGTGCACAATGTGGCTCAGGCAGGAGGCCAGAGGATCGCCTGAGCCTTCCTGAACTTGCCAATACCTCTCAAGGCATTTTAGTAAAAGAACATGAACATCTAGGAAGCAGCAAACTTTAAATTCGACTCACTGTTTTCACTAAGTAGAGGCTGTCCTCATTATCCAGCGGAATAATTCTGGAAGGATAAACACACTGTTAGAAAACTTCTGTTGTAGCTTGAAACTTGCCCTACCAGCAAAAATCGAGAAAGCCAACAAGGCAATTTTTTGTTGCTGGTGTCCGTCCGTCTTGAGAGGCAATGGAGTGTGCCTTCCGAGGTGAAGCAAAACCATTGCATCAGCAGCACCAAAGTGACCAGTCTGTAGCACGAGCCTGGGCAGTGTGGATGAGGTCCTGAGTGGCTCAGACAACAAGACCCCTCTCTCTCTCGGCCTCACTGATGTGGTCCAAAGGAAAGCAGAGCAATATGTTTGGCGCCAGTTGGCTGCAGGAGTTGCCGGCAAATGAGGAACATTTAAAAAAATGCATTCAGAGAATGGATTCATAGGACCACCTGAGCCAGCTGCTGTCCATGTCTAAGTACTGCTGCCCCTTGGGAGCGATTTCATGATTGCAGGAGCTTAAAAATGAGCCACCGCTTGTAGACCTCTCTGGACATTACTAAGAAGCAGCAGCAGAAGGAATTTTATCTGCCGAGTGTGTTCCCAGAGACGTCTGAGTAGCATCATATGCAGTCAGAACTGGCCCTAGAGCAGAGTTCTCAACCTGTGGGTCCCCAGATATTGTTGGACTACAACTCCCATCATCCCTTGTGAAAGTTTGTTGGGTCATATAGCAAATGACCCACTGAGTCCACTGCAGCAGCCCTGCAATAAATTTAATTTATTGCCACACCGACGAACTTCCAGTGGTGCCCACACGCTTCCACTCTCCCCAGTTGCCAGGTAATAGCAGAGTACACACGCAGCAGCAGATGGCTTGTCTGTGTCGACGTGGTGTCCTTAACGCAACTCGACACCGGTTCTTCTCATCCAAAAACTCTTTATTTAGTAGAACTCAAAACAGAAAAGAAAAACCTGCAGAGTCTAGCTGCGTGTTTGCAGCTCTCTGCCTCTTAACAAAAATGAACTGCAGACAGAACTGCTCTCCCCAGAGAGCTCAGCCCCCTAAAAGCACAGATCAAAGCAAGAATCATGTGGGCAGTGCACCCAGTCAATAAGAATGCTCCTAGAGTGTTTAACCCCTGACAGTCCAGAACTATAACATCCCTGAGCTCTGGCCTTGCTAGCTAGGGGTGATGGGAGTGGTAGTTCAACAACATCTGGGGACCCACAAGTTGAGAAAGGCTGCCCTAGAGACTCCAGCAGTAAATCGTCAAGTACAGAGTTCAAAATCTTATCCTGACCGAAGGAAGGCCCACCTGGCTCAATCACTGCTCACCTTTTTGCTCTTTATGGAGCCCTTTGAGACAATTTAATACTCTGCTGCTCAACTCCATATTAACAAACATAATGTAAATCGTTTTGAGGTTTGTTTGCTTTTACAATCAAGCAGTATATATATTTTATGAAATAAAAATAAATAAAAAGTTGTTTTTTGCTGTCCCCCCCCATACATTTTTACAAATGTTTTAATGCTGAAGATGAAATGCTGCAGGAAAATACATATTTGCCCAGTTCAGACCATGATTAAGCCAAGGAATGTAGGGACATTTTGTTTTGAGTGCAGAGACACTTTGCTTCTCCCTTCGGACATGCTGCAAATCAATTAAGAAAGCCTCCAATTAACCTGTTTCCTGCTTCACCAGAACTGGGAAGCAACGGTTATCATCTACAGAACAAAACAGGATACTGAAACCGTTTGATTTTTGGTTTAGCATGCTGGCTTGCTTCAAAGCAGGTGAAATAGGAAACCATGGCTAATTAGGAACTTCCTGAATTAACTGCAGCTTATGGGGGGGGGGGGAGCAAAGGCACTGCAGACGTGTGCAAGAGACTCAACCAAGATATGACTGACTGACTGACTGAATGAATTCAGCCATTCAAGTTACACTGTGACCCACCCAAAGTCCTCCAGAAATTGTAGAAGGCACATTTAAACCACTATAATATGACTATAATCTCAAGGTGTGAACATTCAGTCAAGACTGAAGCCACGAAGCAAGGATATTTCTATGCAAGCTTCCATTTTTCCATTGTTTTATTTCTAGATGACTAAGGGGTTTGAAGAATACCCATGCTATTCGTCTGGCAACCACAGGTATCACGGCACCAAGCGCTTCATTTGTTCTGCTTCGCTTGGTTAGACTAAAGGCAAACTTTGTTCTCTATTAAGCTGTTGGTTCAAAAAGACACGCAACCTTCTGAAAGTGAAGCATAAAGGAACTGACCTTCCATGGTTGTTCACAGCTTGAATCTGAAAATTTATTCTGGTGCTGTAAAGGAGAAAAGCGGGGAAATCAAGAAAGTATCATTTTTTATTTTTTATTTTACAAAGGCTTGTACTCAAACGAGTGACATTGGTGCAGCTTGAAGGGCAAACCGCATTTTACACACTGCCAGACTTGTGAAACTGCCCTCCTAAGGGCACCTCTCTGCTCCAGATTCCACCAAAACCCTTCCCCAAAAGTTCCAGCTACATATTTACTCCTGCGAAATGCATGCTTATAATTATAATAGGATTGTGTGGCATATTCTGCTTGTTAACACAGGCGTCTGTTGAATACAGCACCATATAAACTCAAAGCAGTTTAAATATTTTTAAAAGGCTACTTCTCGTCTTATAATAGGAATACATCCATGTCTTACGAATACCCAGATTTAAAAGATACTCTGAGAACTGAGAAAAACAGTTTCGTTAAGACAAGCTTGCCCGAGGCTCAGAGTGTTGATATGTGCTTTAATCTATTTCTAGTTCAATGCTGACTTGCTTCAGAGTGCTTCCAATGGTTGTTCTTAACTGTTTTTACTGAGAATTTTATCGTTTTGTTGTTTGTAAAAAAGCAACAATCTCAAGGTGGTTTGCAAGCGTGTACAAATCAAGTGTGCCAACCTTATGAAGTAAGTAAACAATGCTGATTTTTGTGAATGCAAAGATTTCCCAAAACTTATTTATTGTTGCTATTTAATACATTTATTTACCACCCTTCATCCGAGAATCACAGGGCAGTTTGCTACACGCCCCCCCCAACTCTTCGCCCACCCAAGGCCAGCAAAGAACAGGATCACCAAAGCCACCTCTGAAGTTTATTATTATTATTATTATTATTATTATTATTATTATTATTCAGGGGTATAGCTTGGAGGAAGAGCAGGCAGAGCCAGCAGACAAGACACCCTCTCAGTCGCGCAGTCTGCAGCCTCTCCATGCCTTTCAACCACCAGACCTAGGGGGAGCATCTGTCTTGGTGCCCCCAGACAATGAGAAACGCCTTTTGCTTTTTTCCAAAAATAATTAATTAATTAATCTCAAGAAAATTCCGCTTACCGCAATGGAGTTTTAAAGTAAGCCAGTTCAAAGGCATCGAGGATACTGAAGAATGTTTGCTCGGCTACTTCCTTTGCCTGCAAAAGACAGAGAAAGTGACGTCAAACCATCTCTGACCAAGAAGTTGTGAGAAGCAGCGGGAGAGAGGAGCGTTCCCTTGGGAACCAAGGCCCAGAGGACTTTCAAACAGGTCCACATGCCCACCTTACACCTTAAAAAAAAATAATAATTAAGGTGCCTGTTTTGGTATAAAGCAGTACATGCATTAACAGCTAATCACCACAAATAATATAGATAATAAGTAGGGAGGATATGAAAAAGTCACACAATGCAGCTATTTGAGAGCAAGGAAAACCGAAGATAACTAGCCCCAATAATGCCACTGGGTTTTAGGGGAACTTGAGAAGAAGGCCCTGCCTTACTACTTTCAATTTCCCCTTATCCACTGCGGTGGCTGGGGTCATGAGTATCTTTTTTCTTTCACTCACCGGTAAGAAAAAGGGTCTCATTCTCCCACCACTTCTTACCAGGTGGTGGGAAAGCAAGAATCCTTTCTGCAAAACCTATTCCAAGGTTGTCGGGGCGCTGCCTCCAGCATGCCCAACAACCTCTTTAAAAACCTCTGGAGGAAGTTAGAGGAGAGGGGGAAGGGTCGGTTTCCGGTATAGGAAGAAGCATCAGTACCTTGCTGGTATTGGATGTTTTTGAATAGGAGTCTATACCAGCCAGGACAGTCTCTACGGCGGCAGCATAGATTTGAGAGAGGAGCTTGCTAGAAAATAAAAAGGGAAAAGGAAATGCAGTGCAAATTACGACACTCAGTGGATATTTCAGCTGAGACACAGACTCCTAACCTAACGCAAAGCTGAGTACTTTAAATACAACAGGGCCACATACGTAAGTTTCACAAAGGATTAAAATAACAGCTTACAGCAGTGATAAGAGTTTAGAATCACGAAGTAGCTGAACGGAGTCACACTGAATGCTAGAAGCGTCAGAATGTTAGTTGTAGAACAAACCCACTGGCTAGGAAAGTGAAAAAAGCCAAAAAAGGCTTCGTTGATGCACCACAAGCAACAGAAATTGGTGCACATTCTAACTGTATTAAACTGATGAGCCAATAACGTTTGAAACAGGCGAGAGAGCAGCATAAATGGAAAAAACTAAAAACCAACTTACACTTGTTCAGCTTTCTTTTCCATCTCATTGTCATTGCCTGTTACGAGCCAAAGGGAAGTGTCATTTTTGATTTCTTAGATTTATGTGCTGCTTTTCATTCACATGAATTGCAAGCAATAAATAACGATAACGCAACAGGACATCACAAACACACCATAAATCATACAGAATAATTAACGCATCCGGAGCGCACCAAATAGAGGAAGGATGACTTATCCTCTTAGAATAGCTAGGTCCTTAAATTTTATCTGTTCTCTTCCATTCATGTTTCAACCCATTTCTTCTGATTTTAATTTGGAAATGTGTGTGTGTTTGTATGGACTTTAACCCACCCCAAGTCCCAGGAATTACAAAGGCTAGCAGGGTGTGCGTGTACAGACAAGGACAGGCAGGCTGTGGCACGAACGGAAAGAGCAGCCGAAACTGAACTTACCAAGGTAAGGCGTGTGAGTGGCTCCAAAGAAGTAGGTCCTGGAGCAAGCCAGAGGTCCCTTTGGAGAGACACACTGCACAACCTGGTCGCCAGCAAACACAAAACGCACAGGTGGGTGACAAGGAATAAGGGTACTGCATACTCTAGCCTTCCCTAACCTGACGAAGTTCAGCATCTGAAGCATAACTCCCACCAGCCCCAGACAGCATGAACAATGAAAGTTGGAGTCCAACAACTTCTGCAGGGCATCAGGAAAGGAAAGGGGGTTATATGCTCTGTGCCCCAAGAACTGCTATGAACAGTGATTGAACTGTAAGTAACTGCTCCCTAAAGGGTGAGGATCCAAGCTCCAATGCAATAATAATAATAAATAATAATAATAATAATAATAATAATAATAATAATAATAATAATAATTTATTATTTGTACCCCGCCCATCTGGCTGGGTTTCCCCAGCCACTCTGGGCAGCTTCCAACAAAGATTAAAAATACATCAAAATGTCACACATTAAAAACTTCCCTGAACAGGGCTGCCTTCAGATGTCTTCTGAATGTCAGGTAGTTGTTTATCTTTTTGACATCTGATGGGAGGGCGTTCCACTACCGAGAAGGCCCTTTGCCTGGTTCCCTGTAACTTGGCTTCTTGCAGTGAGGGAACCGCCACAAGGCCCTCAGTGCTGGACCTCAGTGTCCGGGCTGAACGATGGGGGTGGAGATACTCCTTCAGATATACTGGACCTTCAGCCATTTAGGGCTTTCAAGGTCAGCACCAACACTTTGAATTGTGCTCGGAAACGTACTGGGAGCCAATGTAGGTCTTTCAGGACCAGTGTTATGAAAGGCCCATGTTTGCCATTTAGGGCCTGTTGCCACTTCAAAAGCATCTCAAGGACACACCAACCCCTTTTGCGATACTGTTTATGCCTGCAAAGGTCTCAAGGTGGTCGTATTGGTTCATCACCACACACCCCAAAACTTCCTGCTGCTATTCTGTTAACTTATCATACCACAAATGTTCCACTTTTGTCATGCTCCAGTGCCAGAGCTGCCCTCCCATTGGCAACGATGCAGTAAAACTGGGGAAGCATCAGAGAACAATGAATGATGCGGAAGGATGTGTGGACAGCCCTGTACAAACCCTCTGCTGATTCACTGTTGTACCAAAGGTAGGGTAAAGGTAAAGGGACCCCTGACCATTAGGTCCAGTAGCGGACAACTCTTGGCTTGCGGTGCTCGTCTTGCTTTATTGGCCGAGGGAGCCGGAGTACAGCTTCCGGGTCATGTGGCCAGCATGACTAAGCCGCTTCTGGCGAAACCAAAGCAGTACACGGAAACACCATTTACCTTCCCGCCGGAGTGGTACCTATTTATCTACTTGCACTTTGACGTGCTTTCGAACTGCATGTTTGGCAGAAGCAGGGACCGAGCAACGGGAGCTCACCCCGTCGCGGGGATTCGAACAGCCGACCTTCTGATCGGCAAGCTCTAGGCTCTGTGGTTTAACCCACAGCGCCACCTGCATCCCTTGTGTCAATGGTACACTGCAGAATATATCTGCATGTAAAGAAAGAACCCACCAGTCTGGAAGACCCCGTAGCTCTTGTGTTAAGAGAACTGTTGACAGGTAGCATTATTGCAGGGCTATTTTAACAGGTGCCTATCAAAACCTCACCAGGTGATGCTTACCATGTGCTTGGCAGTGCTTCCGCCAAGGCCCGTGTTGCGAAGCAAGTGCCCCTCAGACGGGAAATTGAAGTTGCCAGAGTTCAGGTTCTCTTTTGAGGAATGGGTGCCAAACAGGACAAATGGCTGCCTGCTGGGACTAATCACACACACACAAAAACAGACATCACCACCAACTCACACTTGGAAAATGATGAAATGCTTCACTTGAACCATTTATACCCATTTCAGGAATCAGCTTTTCCCGGTGCAGAGTTTACCATTTTTGTTCTTATTAAGTGCAAAGTACACACAGCTCAAACAAGGGAGAGAGTGTAGCTTGTGGTAGAGCATTTCCTTTGCATGAAAGAAAATGCCAGATTCAAACACGGGAATCTCTAGTTAAAAGATTCAGGTAGCAAACAATATGGAAAACCTCAGCTTTTTCATATCACCTGCTATTTGGGGAAAGGCCATAGGATATCTGCCTTGCACTGGGTTTCTCCAGGCAGGGTTGGGAGAGACCCCTTGTCTGAAATTCTGGGGAATGACTAACAGTTAGAGCAGGTGATCCTGAGCTGGATGGATCAATGATTTGACTTTTCCTGCACTGCAGGGGGTTGGACTAGATGACCCCTGGGGTCCCAACTCTACAATTCTATGATTCTTATGACTGGGGAAAAGGCAGCTTCTTGTGTTCCTTAAGAACTTAGAGAGCTGCTGGAAGTCAGGTATGCATACCTAAGTTCCTATAGTAGAGGTTTATTTGCAGAAGCAATTGACTAGGTATGTTGGTTGTATCAGCGTTATACTCTGGAATGTTTGCCAGCTAGAAAGATAAGCCACATAAATAAAGACTCCCCAACAAGCTAGTGGTTACTCTGGCTTTGGCTATTGTCGAAACTAAGATGACTGTCAACAGCTTAATGGGAAAAAAACATAATCACAGTTATAGCAGAGTGCTTTTCGTTTTAGAGATGCAAACACTCTTTTACATGCTGTGCTTTTATGAAATGCATTATGCTGTACTGCATTTGCTCAAGAGCCTGTCAGTTAGAGTACCTGTTGTCCGTGATATGGCTGGAAATCATCCCATGGCTGAAGTAACTTCGGAATGGCTATGGAAGAAAATATATTGACTATTAGAAATAATTGACACATCCAATGTGTAGTGGTGCATTACAAACTATTTCAGACTGTGCATAGGGCATACAATTTCTTGAAATTTATTTCTCCCCTTTCTTATTCAATGAACGCTCGTGGCATTTACACCACCCAAAATATAATGACAATCTCATGCACATAATTAGTGGCAGAAACATTATGGCAATTGCTGGAGTCACATTTAGGTAATTTGTTGCCTTGTTCATAACTTGTCAGTCAACTGATTAATGTACAAGGGTTTTACTCCTGTTGCTCGGTCCCTGCTCCTGCCAACCTAGCAGTTTGAAAGCACGTCCAAGTGCAAGTAGATAAATAGGTACCGCTCCGGCGGGAAGGTAAACGGCATTTCCGTGCGCTGCTCTGGTTCTCCAGAAGCGGCTTAGTCATGCTGGCCACAAGACCCAGAAGCTGTATGCCGGCTCCCTCGGCCAATAAAGTGAGATGAGCGCCACAACCCCAGAGTCGGTCACGACTGGACCTAATGGTCAGGGGTCCCTTTACCTTTAAAGGTAAAGGTAAAGGTACCCCTGCCCGTATGGGCTAGTCTTGCCAGACTCTAGGGTTGTGCGCTCATCTCACTCTATAGGCCGGGAGCCAGCGTTGACTGCAGACACTTCCGGGTCACGTGGCCAGCGTGACAAGCTGCATCTGGTGAGCCAGCGCAGCACATGGAACGCCGTTTACCTTCCCGCTGGTAAGCGGTCCCTATTTATCTACTTGCACCCGGAGGTGCTTTCGAACTGCTAGGTTGGCAGGCGCTGGGACCGAACGACGGGAGCGCACCCCGCCGCGGGGATTCGAACCGCCGACCATACGATCGGCAAGTCCTAGGCACTGAGGTTTTACCCACAGCGCCACCCGTGTCCCTTTTACCTTTACTTATACCTAAAAATGTACTTTCTTTTGGAACCTGGATGAAAGTCTGCTCATTGTGAGAATCATTTTCTAGCCTCTCCATCAACTGCTGTGCTACTTTAGCCATGACCTTATGTACACCAGCTGGTTAATTCCCCCCCCCCCCATAAAAGACAAGAATCAACGTGTTCACAAGGCAGCAGTGATGCCTTGGATGCATGAGAGTGTGGGTAGGCAACCTAAGGCCCGGGGGCCGGATGCGGCCCATTCGCCTTCTAAATCCAGCCTGCGGATGGTCCTGGAATCAGCGTGTTTTTACATGAGTAGAATGTGTCCTTTTATTTAAAATGCATCTCTGGGTTATTTGTGGGGCCTGCCTGGTGTTTTTACATGAGTAGAATGTGTGTTTTTACCTAAAACGCATCTCTGGGTTATGTGGGACATAGGAATTCGTTGTTTTCCCCCCCAAAAAATATAGTCTGGCCCCCCACAAGGTCTGAGAGACAGTGGACTGGCCCCCTGCTGAAAAAGTTTGCTGACCCTGCATAAGAGGTCATATTGTTCTTGCCCCATGTTATTTTAGCAAATATGATTTTTTAACCCCCCCAAAAAAAATTTTCCCCACATAGTTTGCATTTTAGTGTATTTTTTTTTTCAAATTAGAAATCAAAAACTTTAGCTGCAATCAATGGAACTTGTAAGATTTAGAGGCAGGCCAACATAGTAACTCCCTTAAATGATTCCCTTCCCAGTGATGCATGATAGCTAAATCCCTTCCCTACCAAGACTAGTTAAATACTATATGTGCACTATAATTCGGGGGTGGGCAGAAGGTTAGACTTACAGTCCACTGGTAGATCTCTGGGTGACTTGCTCTAGATCAGCAATGATTTCTTTGTCTCAATTGTTGAGGGGTGACAATGGCAAAAAGGCCCCCCCTCCTCCTCCCCAATAATGGGTTTCTGAAAAAGAGAGTTTCGCCTTTCACGTAACGAGATACAAACCTCTCCTGCCTGTGACTCTGACAGCTCCAGGATGGAAGGGATTTCGGTGTCAAAATTGGCAAAGAAATTGGTCCACTGATGTTCGAAAGTCATCAAATCCTGAGGAGAGAAACACATCAGCCAGCAGTTTGTTAAAGGAGCTTACTCTGCATCTGTGACCGAGTCTGTGTCATACAAAAATCCAATTAAACAGAGTAAACAGGGGGTAGTGTTTCTAGACAAATAATTTAGAAACATTCACCAATTTGGAACATAAGTTTTACTGTCTATGTCTTCTAACTGCTGTATGGGAAAGCACATGACTATGACCTTTCAAGAATTTGTAGGTAAACCTTTTATAACTTACCAAACATATAGCTACTTTCTACAGTAAGGGAAGAGGGGAACTTTGGAAGGAACTGAAATGGGGATATTTTAAAGGTCTAACAGCCTATATTTCCTCACTGCATGTTTTGTAATTTTAAATCTTGACTAGGGTTCTCTTAGCAAAGAGTACTTGCCCCAAACCTGGATCTTAGGCATCCTTATATTATACCTAGTATTTTCCCTTTAAGAGAAAACCAACATTCCTCACCTTTGAACTATACAGTTCTAGGATTCTGTTATGTCATGTATGATCTAGCTGAGATTCCTGCATTGCAGGGGGCTGGACTAGATGACCCTCAGGGTCCCTTACAACTCTATGACTCCCCTAAACCACCACATAGGAAAACAAACAAAACAAAACAAGAAAGATAGCAAGTCAGATTAGGTCTAAAGGACCTCCTGAAAGGGGCTCTCGCCTTCCTATTTAAAATAAAATAAAATATATGAACAGATGGAAGCTCAGAGGAAGAGCACTGTTCAACAAGAACGTGAAGGTTTCGCAAAAATGAAAAGGCAGGGCAGTCTACGGGGTTGGAAAGGCCAATAACTGTAGCTTTTGTTTTTGAAAGAATTCAAGTACATTTGAGTTTGTGCAAAATCGTTATGGGCTTCACGTGAGAACTCTGTATCTTATGACTAACACACCTGTGACTTCTGCACAGTGGCATTTTGAATGGCAATGGTATATGTGCGCCTATAAAGATGCCCACACAGCTCTGTGCAAAGAGTGCTTTTGTTCTTTAAAAAAGGAGGAGGCAACTCAACCAACGGCCACTGTGTGTCAGCCAAGGTCTATTTTTAACCCAGTGTTGAAGCAATGATTCTTCAACACTGCATGTTGGACTTGGTCATGTTGTGCAGATGCCTGATGATCATCTTCCAAAGCAACTACTCTATTCCGAACTTAAAAATGGAAAACGTAATGCTGGTGGTCAACAAAAGAGGTTTAAAGACTGTCTCAAGGCAAATCTAAAAAAATGTAGTATAAACACCGACAACTGGGAAACACTGGGCTGTGAGTGCTCCAGTTGGAGAACAGCCTTTACCAAAGGTGTCATGGGTTTTGAAGACACTCGAACTCAGGACGCAAAGGAGAAACGTGCTAAGAGGAAGGCACGCTTGGGAAATCCACACCATGATCAACTCCCACCCGGGAACCAATGTCCCCACTGTGGAAGGACGTGTGGATCCAGAATTGGCCTCCCCAGTCACTTAAGGACTCATTGTTAAAACCGTGTTTATGGAAGACAATCTTACTTGGCTACGAGTGATCGCCAAAGAAGAAGAAGATTTTTAACCCTCTTTAAGAACAGCCACTCTTTCACATGCAAAACTGCCCAGACTGTTAAGACACCGGAATGAGAAGGCGAAAGAGTTCAGGCAGGCCCCTGGGTTCGCAGAAGTCGTTTTAAGAAAAGCGCAAGGATCATGGCATGTGTGGAACTGAAGGAGAAAAAACAGCAATGCAGCTCCAATACGCACCCTGAATGCTCTGAGCTTATGCAAAGGTCATTGTGGCAAGTGGGAGAGAGGTAGAAAGGCTTAGTCACACAATCAGCAAGATTTGAAAGCAAGAAAACAGATCACTGGTGACGTCTCCCTCTGTGGTTTTGCACAGGATCTCATTCATTCCAAAAAGTTCTGCACACAAGGCATTCCTAGTGGCCTTTGCCCGTGCTGTCTGGGAGTAATGAGGCCAAAGCCACAGGGTACATACACAATGAGCAGATTCAGATATCGCAATAAAACGCGATTGATCCTAACGGGAATGAGATAACGGGAGGCCTTAGGCTCAACTGCTCCTCCTCTCCCCACTCTTCCCCAGTGTGGTCATGAGGAGATGAGCAGCTTTCCCACTCTGTATCTGAACATGACAAACTCGTTTGAAACAAGCCAGTTTAAAACCATGTATTACTAAGATGGCTTCTTTCAACAAACCACAGTGTGGGGTTCCGAACAGTGTAAGAAACTGAGATATGAAAGCGAGGAGCTGAATGGCACAGTAAACCGAGGTTATGGGCGCAACAACGAAACACACAGGCGCGCTTTTTGAATAACGAGAATACAGAGCTGAAAATGAATGAACCGCAGCTAAAATATTATGTTCGTATTTCACATGGTCTAGTCCTTCCCCTGCCCACCCCTCTAATATTCTTAAGAGGGTCTCTTTCTCCAGTCTTCAGAGAGCAGCTGGAAGTAGGGAGGCAGAAAAAGGTGCTCGTTTCCTTCCACTCTGCAGTTTTAATTTGAAATCTTGGATGCGGTCCTGCGCCCAGAGCTAAGAAACTGCTCGCGCTAATGAAATTCCATGTTGCAAAATGCGCCTAGAACACGGGTAGGCAAACTAAGGCCCGGGGGCCAGATGCGGCCCAATCGCCTTCTAAATCCGGCTCGCGGACAGTCCAGGAATCAGTGTGTTTTTACATGAGTAGAATGTGTCCTTTTATTTAAAATGCATCTCTGGGTTATTTGTGGGGCATAGGAATTCATTCTCTTTTTTTTCTTTCTTTCCAAAATATTGTCCGGCTCCCCACAAGGTCTGAGGGACGATGGACCGGCCCACAGCTGAAAAAGGTTGCTGACCCCTGAGCTAGAACAATGGGAGTTTTGAACACTGGTTCAGAAATAACCCTAAACTGAGGCTAATAAAAACAGATGTGAAGAAACAGAACGGGAGAAGCACAAAGCTCTAAACTCACTGCAATCATGGGGGCGGGGGGGAGAGAGAGAGAGAAAGAACTATGGTTTTTCATGACATCTGAACCGACCCAACATCATTTTATGGGATGCAGAAATGACTGAGCATTTCTCAGAACCACGGAAGTTTGGCATCTTACCAAGATCATCCGCAAGGGGGACACAGTTTCTCAAGAGAGAGCTTGCCTACTACCACCGATCTTCCCCAGCCATGTGTGTAACAGGTGAGCGTCAGGTATGATGCGGTGTGTACTCTTGAGTTCACACTGATACCCAATGGGCCTGGCTAGCACTTTATGGAACTCTGTAGGGTGGGGTCAGTTCACACGGCATGTCCCAGGGCACCCTAGGCTTCTCTGAAGGTTCACACAAAAGCCATTTCCTGTAGAAAGTCATTTTAGTTCTAAACATGTTAAAAGGGAAACTGAAGAAACCACAGCATGATGAACCATCAGAATACCAGCATCCATGCAACCATACATCTAAATAACTAAACCATGGGCTTATTATTCTCTGTCAGATTTGCCTTGGGGGTGGCGGTGGAGGGGAAGAAAAGTCTGACACATTACCTCGTAAAGTAAACTCTCCAGAGAAACAGGATCGATCTTGCTGTACGTTTTCCACAGGTCCACGCTGACATCCATCAGCTGCAAAGAGAGAGAGTTCTGAAAGGGGCTTGCACATTCTGTGCTTTTAATAATAATAATTTATTATTTATACCCCGCCACTCTGGGGTATAAATAAGTTTCCCCAGCCACTCTGGGCGGCTCCCAATCAAATGTTAAAAACAGTACAGCATTAAATATTAAAAACTTCCCCAAACATGGCTGCCTTCAGATGTCTTTTAAAGATAGGATAGCTGCTTATTCCCTTCACATCTGAAGGGAGGGTGTTCCACAGGGCAGGCGCCACCACCGAGAAGGCCCTCTGTCTAGTTCCCTGTAACCTCACTTCTTGCAATGAGGGAACTGCCAGAAGGCCCTTGGAGCTGGACCTCAGTGTCCGGGCTGAACGATGGGGGTGGAGACGCTCCTTCAGGTATACAGGCCTGAGGCCTTCTATTCTCAAACACTGTCTTCCTCAGCAGCTGGGTTGGGAACGGGGAATTATAGTTCCAAACATCTGGAGGGCGCCAGGTTGGGGAAGGCAGCTCAAGCGTTACAGTTCTTCCCAAGGCCAAGCAGGCAACAAGGCTAGGATGATTGAAAGGGGCAGTAGGAACACACAGCAGTCACCAAAAGTGCTTAAAGAGAAGGCGCTTGGTTTCCTTTCCGTTTGGAAAGAAGTTGCCTCGTATGACACAATCCCCGTTCACAGAGACTCCATTCAGCTGGGAACGTTCACAATATGCCATTATGGCTGGTGAATAGTGCCATGAACGTGAAGCGCCGTTGTGCCACTCAGCACCCGGCAGTTTCTGTAAAATAACTATTACACGGATAGGTTCCCTTTGAGGCCACGGCAGACAACAGCCCCGGCAGCTCGCAACAGAGATGAAAGTTTAACTGTGCAATCTGGAAGAGTAACAATAAAAGCTAATTTCTTTTACTAGGGTTTTTCTCAGTTGCTCGGCTTGGGAAAAGGAGAGCATAAGACAGGGGTTTCCAAGACAGATGTTGCAAAAATTGTTCAGCGGACACTCCTGAGAACGGTGGCATACTCAAGACATAGCAACACAAGATTCCTATCCCGTGCTTTTGGCTTACACAAAGCAAAATAATATATACATTAAAACAGGAACAGGAAGATGCTGTGGAAGTGTGGAGCCAGAAACTAGGGACTCCATAATAAAATGAAGAGGTCTGGCGTGCTCTGGATTACAATGATGATGAAATAACTCTTCCCCAGTCACAATCTTTCCAACGCCTCCAATGAACCACAGCAGGGAGAAAAGTCCTGGCTTAGGGGGACTCGTGATGGGCTTGTTGTTCAGCTAGGAAACCTCCCTCCAGCCTCTTACCTCATATTTCATTGTGAAGAAGCCATCCCCGCCGATTCCTTCCAGGGCAAAGGCCTGCACGATCGGCCACTTTTCAACAATGAACATGTCAAATATCTGCAGATGTCCTGAAGAAACAAAGCAATTTTATTTGGGTGGGTGTGCAATTCCTCAGCTTTTGTTATGCAACTGCAGAACTGTCCATGTATATTAATGAAATGGTTTTGCTTATGTCAAAAGGGTTCCCTTGCTGGTGCAGTTCTGCTGGTTATTATATAAAGATTTTAGGCTGCCATAGGCTCTAATGTAAATTTATTATTATTATTATTATTATTATTATTATTATTATTATTATTAATACCCCGCCCTCCCCAGCCAAGGCCGGGCTCAGAGCGGCTTACAAGCAATAATAAAAACAAGTTGAATGATTACAACTTAAAAACAAAATTAAAATACAACATTAAAATATTGAAACATTAAAATATTAAAATGTAGCCTCATCGCAGGAGGAGAAGGAAAAGAAAAAAGAAAGAGAGGGAGGGAATCAAATTCGCTCCAAGCCAAAGGCCAGGCGGAACAACTCTGTCTTACGGAGATGACAGAATGAAGATGTACTCCTAGAATCACAGAGCTGTCCCTGTTAACAGTCAGACACACTGACCCATTGCACCGCAGGGTCCCCATGCAACCGTGCTAAGCACTTTAAAGATGAAAATAAATAAATGCAACCTTTCAACAGGGTGAAGCATTTGTACATGGGGAAAACCCTTACGTTTTCCATTTTGCTGAATCACTATATTCAGAAGATCATGGGATTAGGATGTGAGTGTGTGTGGGAGCATGAAGCTGACACACAGGATTCCTCTTGGCCAAAAAGAGGGTGTGGAAGTAAATGCGATAATGCACTAGGCAATGTTCTCCCTTGGAGAAGCGCCCTAGATCTCTGGCAGAGCAGCTGCTCTGCATGCAGAAGATACCCAATCCCTGGTATCTCTATGAAAGTTTGCAAAGGACCCTCAGCCAAGACTATGAAGAGCTGCTGCTGGTCAGTGAAAACCAAAGGCTGGGAACCTCTGGCTGGGAACCTCTGGCCTAGGGGGACAAAAGCAATCACACACCCCAAGGCCTTTCTGCCCAGCCCTTGGTCAACATTCTTCTCTCCCACACCCTCCTCAAATGCCCGTCTGGAATGTAGCCTTCAACTGTGGTCATGCATCTACCGTATTTTTCGCCCTATAGGACGCACCGGCCCATAGGACGCACCTAGTTTTTTTGGGGGGAAATCAAGGGAAGAAATTTTATTTCCCCCCCCCCCCCGGTTTGCGCAGCCATCCCCAAGCTAGAAGAGGGAGACAGAGCGCTCCGTCTCCCTCTTCAGCCTTCAGGGACAGCCTCTCTAGCCTCCGTGGGGCAGTGGCTTGCCCTGCTGTCCCCCGAGCTTGTGGGGCTGGTGATGGGGAGAAGCAAGCTTGCTCCCCCCCCCCCCGCCAGCCTCCAGACCAGGTCCAGGAATAGCGGGGTGGCGGCGCTCTGCCTCCCCACTGTCGCCCAAGCTTGTGGGCTGCAGGCTGCTGCCCGCAAGCCTTGCGAGCCCGCGGGACCTCCTGCCGGGCTTGCAAGTCTTGCGGATAGCTTTCTGAAGCCTGGAGAGCGAGAGGGGTCGGTGCACACAGACCCCTCTCGCTCTCCAGGCTACAGCGAAAGCCTGCATTCACCCCATAGGATGCACACACATTTCCCCTTCATTTTTGGAGGGGGAAAAGTGCGTCCTATAGGGCAAAAAATACGGTAACTTGCTTGGGTGGAGGATAAAGAGAGGGTGACGTTTGTGTATGGAACCCGCTGATGTGTGCGGTCAAAATGGTGCCAATTGTAGAAGAGGAAGAGTCACGTCCATTGCTGCAGCGCTCTGGCCTGCTCATCACTTAAATATGGCTCCCAAAAGGTTGGCCAAGCACCCCACCCCTGGTGTAGACAATACCTTGCTATATTGACCACTATACTGTGACTCAGTAGAAAGCAGCTTCCTACGAGATTAGAAAAATGTGGCAAAAAACAAGATTTGGACTTATTTATTCATTTTTGCTTACGTGCATATTTCATTTCCAATAAAGAACGCTTTTAAATCTAGAATACTGCAGCAATTGTTTATTGTGGACTACCTTTCTAGTTTCTTTGCTGTTGAGGCATGACTCCATAGTTCTTCCTTATGGCTGCCATATTAAAAATTACTTGGAAGTCTCCCCATTTAAAACACAGACCCTCTCCTACATTGTGACACATCTGCACAGAACGCAGCTGCATCGCGTTGCCAGGTCCTCAGCAAGGAGGCATTGCTAAGTTTGTGCATGTTCTGGACTGAGATGCCTTTGCCCGTTGAGACCAGCTCAGTTCCAGCCAGGAGTCCGGCAGCCAAGTTTCCATTCCCCTTCTATTTAACCTGGAAAAGCATCATTTGCCTCCTGGGTTTCATCACCGTCTGAAAGACCACTGAGTGCCAATGTAACTTCAGTAATTTAAGTCTGCAGTCTAAGGCCAACTCAACTAGAAGATGCTTAATTCTGAAGTTGAGGATTCCTAATACAGTGGTACCTCGGGTTACATATGCTTCAGGTTACAGACCCCACTAACCCAGAAATAGTTCCTCGGGTTAAGAACTTTGCTTCAGGATGAGAACAGAAATTGTGCTCCGGCGGCACGGCGGCAGCAGGAGGCCCCATTAGCTAAAGTGGTGCTTCAGGTTAAGAACAGTTTCAGGTTAGAACGGACCTCCAGAATGAATTAAGTACTTAACCAGAGGTACCACTGTACTTTTTTTCTTAAACTGCACACTTCCCATGAACTTCACAGGTATTTCTCAAAATCCAATGCAGGACAAAGAGGAGACAACTGGTGCGGCATACGAGTCATCGAGAGAGAAAATGACTGTACAAATCCCTACTGAAAAGAAAAATGAACAACATCCAGCACAACCACTGTATTCCAGGCATTTGCTCAAATGCTCCCTGCACCATTACAAAAAGCAGCTGTTTTCCCCCAAGGGTGCCAAAAAGCCTTTCGTTGAGACCAGTGGAATGCCAAGTTTTGAAAAACAGGAGCGAGGAATTGGAGCCGGCTCAGTGGCTCAGCCCCATAGCTAGGATGGTCACCAGGGGAAGCCCGTTGCTGGGGAAACCCACAGTTGATGCAACTATAAATATACTCCTCTCTGTTCATAGTTCTTTCTTTAATGGAACTACAAGCAAGAGGCTTGTTGCAGCTTTCTTGCATCAGCCTGTTTGAGGGTTATTTCCAGCAAAACAAAATCAAGACTGTGCTGTGGCTTCATATCCCAGCTTCACATAATTAACAGGAAGGTTTGTTTCCTGTTCTAAAAAGGGTGCCTATTCTTTCCCCACATAAAGGAGGAGTTACATGGAAGAACTCCTCATGTGGCACACACAGAGAGCTTTGTTTGTTGAACCACACATACCATGTTTAATATAAATAATGGACCCCAGTTACTCATTTTCCCCTTTCCCTGACTTAAAAGTATTATAGGAGCATAGAACTGTGGAGTTGGCACGTCGTGTACTGCTATTCAAGGTGTGAGTAGGTTTTTCAAACCTACCTTGTGAGCTGAAGGGAATGCCGATTCGACTGCAGTCACGCACCATGTCTACGAAGCTGGAAATTTTGAATTCCTCTGCAGCCTCTTCGTCTTCGTACTAAAAGAAACAGACAGGGAGAAAGAAAACCCGGCAAATCAATACTCTAACCACTGCCCAAAGATCTGGAAAATAATGCCCATGTTGCAATGCCTTTCTTATTCTGCCTGTAACGCTCTCAGCTCACAGCAGTCGCCATCTTTAGTCGATCCACACTGTAGTTCAAGCATGGCCATCTTGGGCTGAAAAGACCATGTTCACACTGACAACAAGCACAGAAGCCAGCAGGGGATGGCTCTGTATAAAGTGAAGCAAGAGCAATCACTGTGCAAGGAAAAGCTGACCCACGTTCCATTGTGAACATGGTGCCTGCAAGCTCACGGCAAATATTATTATTATTCATTGCATTTAAATCCCACCTTGTTCTCCAAGGAGCTCCGGGTGGCGTATATTGTTCTTCCTTTCCTCATTTAATCTCCACAACAACCCTGCGAGGTAGGTTAGGCTGAGAGGCAGCGACTGGCCCAAGGTCACCCAGTGAGCTTCAAGGCCAAGGGAGGATTTGAACCCTGGTCTCCCAGGTCCTGGTCCTACACTCTAACCACTGTGCTGCACTGGCTCTCCCTGAAGTCAGCAGAGACCAACTCAAAGCCATGGCAGCCATACGCAAAATGCACGTCAGTTATGAGCTCAGTCCAGAGCACTAATTCTGTTGCAGTTTAACTGAAAGAAGCTTCTTCTGTTACCACCTTCTCAAGACTGGAAAACAGACCAAGCTGCAGGCACGGCTCAAGAACCTTCTCTCAAGCACAACCATGTTTTTTCTGTTTTCTTCCCTCCAACCCCAACTCGAAAGCTCAGAAACTGCCTTGTGAACATTGTCTACTGCCATATAGAATGAATTGTTTTACTGAGGCTGTTAAGGGTGTTGTTTTAAAGAGAAAGGATAAAGGCAAAAAGAGCTTGTTTGCCATTTCCAGGGGAACACTGGAAGTCTCTTCGGTTAAATCATATGCCTATCATATGCTGGGTCTCTATTCTGCGGGTGCCAAAGCTCCATGAAAGAACTCGTTTTCATTGTGGTTAGTACATCATTATCCAGTCGGCCCACTTAAAAAACCATGTGGTGCAGCACCGGGCTGAGTGGGGGAGAAGAGGTACAGCAGAAACATTCATATTGCAAAAAGCCAACTGGTTCAACCCAACATGGGTGCCTATTTTGCGGCATACGAGAAAACCCAATTACAAGAAGCAAAACACAGTAATTGCACCAGTAATTTAGTAATTTCTAAAGTGCTTGCAAAACAAAGCCCAGCAACCAGAGAGGGGTCCTGCTCACTCTCAAGGCATTGCCAGATTTGGAAAGCCTGAAGCAAAGTAGCACCCTTAAAAAACTACGGTTCCCAGAATTCCATGGGAGAAGCCATGATGGTTCAAGTGTGATAAGAGTGTGTTGAATACATGGTATGGAAGTGACCTAAATCATTAACGTATGAAACTTGAGTGGGAAAGAGGAGCTCACAGATCGACTCTAGGCATCTCTCTCCTGGAACAGGAGACAGAAGCAGCCAACAGAATACAGCCCTCTGCAGAAAACCCTTGCGTTACATTACTACTACAACAATTACGTTACAATAAATAATGGGTGGCATTCAGCTGAGTTTTACTCAGAGTATGCTCACAGCAATTAACGAACATGACCAAGTCACTGAGTCCACTGTTAGTAAAATTTCACTGAATGCCACCCAGTTATTTTACAGAACATTAAAATGTATGGTTGGTAGAAGGAAGAAACGCTGAGATGGCAGCTGAGTTTTAAACTGTGTTGATTAAATTGTTTTTCAGGTTTGTGTTTTTTTTAAATGATTTTGTTTACTGTTTGTTACTGTAACAGCCACTCTGGGTGGCTTCCAACAAAATATTTAAAAAACATAATAAATCATCCAACATTAAAATCTTCCCTATGCAGGGATGTCTTCAGATGTCTTCTAAAAGTTATATAGTTACTCATCTCCTTGGTATCTGATGGGAGGGCGTTCCACAGGTCGGGTGCCACTGCTGAGAAGGCCCTCTGCCTGGTTCCCTGTAACCTTACTTCTCACAGCGAGGGAACATCGGAGTTGGACCTCAATGTCCAAGCTGGACGACGGGGGTATACAGGTATTCAGGTATACAGGGCTGAGGCCATTTAGGGCTCAACACCAACGCTTTGAATTGTGCTGAGAAATGTACTGGGAACAGACACCACAGGGTGCGCCTGGCTCAGACGAGCAGAACGTACAACACGCTTATGCAGATCATGTTCTGTTCTCACTCTCTGAGCGGCAGAGCCAGATCACAGGACAAAAGAACGAACAGCACTGTTGGGTTTTAAGGGAGGGGCTGGATAATCTAGACAGCGAGAGAGTATATATGCAGATAAAGGAGGGAGGCCCATCCTGAAGGCTGTGGGCGTTTAAATCCCAACAGACCTGGAGAGCTGTTTGGTTTCATCAGGTGCTAGAACATAATGAGCCTGGCTCCAAGTAATGGTTTTCGGTCCAGAACCACCAGGCTTCAAAGGCAAAAGCACTGTGCGCTATGTGAAAGGTGCTTCACTTAATCTAATTGCAGCAAGCCTCCAGGTCCTTGCCAAGGAGGAGATCAACTGGTGCCACAACCCACCAGTTCCTAGGTGTGCAGAAGCTTCCTTATTCTCTCCTGTGGGCCATGAAGAGTGGGAAGCCCTGTGTGTCTACCCAAGGCATTCTGCGGTAGTTTTATTCTGGAAAGGTTCTTTTACAAATCCCAAATGACAAATGAGCGGGTTGGACTTCAGATCACACAGAGGCCTAGAAGCTGGGTGTGTCTGGCAGCTCTAAGGCTTGCTGGTGTGTTGGCCAAAAGGCAAGCATTTAAGCCCCAGGTTGGGAGTGCTCTCTTAACTGCTGCACTGGGGTTATTTTGACAGGAAAGAGATGTTTTAAGCCCCCCTCCATGGAGTTTTGATGCAGCCACCAAGACAAGAAAGGATTTCTCTGCTGACATGTATGTGATGCATTTGTCCTGTGTCCCAGCTGTTGAGCAACTTGAGAATTGCAGCATAAGCACCAGATAGGATCAAGGCTCAGACTCAATTATTTGGTCTCTTTCTTCCCTTTCTGTTTTCTCACAAAATGATCCAAATGGCAAGAACTGTGGAATAGCAACAAGAAAGAGTTCAGGAAGGTAGCCGTGTTAGTCTGACGCAGATGAAATAAATAAATAAAAATTTAAAAATTGTCCAAAAGCACCAGGTTAGTTCTGTCGTATCTGAAGAAGTGTGCATGCATACGAAAGCTTATACCCAGAACTAACAAGAAAGGGGTTCGCTATGCCTTTTTCAAAGTCACCATCTTGACGTAATGGTGATATGAAGCAGAGATCACGGCTGCTATCCTGTGCACACTTACTCGAGGGTAAGCCCCTCTGAACCCAGTAGCACCTCCACGTGAACTTGCACAATATCAAGCTGCAAGTCAGGCAAATCTTCCGTTTTGATTTCTCAGCCATTTTTAATTTCGATTCCACGAAAAGGCAGGGAGTCAGGAGTCTGACCACTGCAACAGCGTCTCATTGGATCATATCAATTCCACAGAATTAGGAGACCTTCTACAACGCCAAAGGCCTCCGTGGGAAGCCAGAATTGCTCCAGCTCAGGACAGCCTCAGACAAATGCTGTTCTTTCTATGTTTGCTACTCGGCCACTCACCTCGTTTTCAGTCAGGCAGTGGAAATGCAAGTTTCTCCAGAATGCTACATATGGCAAAAGGTAGTTGTAGTTGACCGGGTTGCAATAGAGATGGACGCTGTCTGGCTTTATCAGTAGGATCACATCTAAAAGGAGCAAGAAATCAACCTCATGTTATTTTCAAGTCACTAACCTGTTTGTTGTCCGGATGCAACACTCAGACAAATCCTTACTTAATACATTTTTACTCACTCTTCAGCTAATGGGGCTCCCAGGGAAATTTATGTAAGATCATTAACAGACAATACAGTGTCTGCCCTCCATATGGTAACTGGAAATACATGACACAAAAGGAAAAAGAGATGGGGAGGGGAAAGGAAAACAAACTCAGGGACTTTGGGTTTTTTGTTTTAAGTCCTTGTGATCCCACCCTTCTAAATAACAAAATATGGAACAGGCAAGGGAGTTAGGGGGCCACTTTGCACTCAATATTTTCCCTTTATGATGTTCAAAAGGTATGTGCTAGCATGTGTAAAAATCACACGTAGTATCCAGGCTGGCACAATCACCTACAAAGGAGGCGGAGGAGGCAGTTATACAGGAAACAACCCAAGGGAGCTCTTTGCTCAAGGCCACCCAAAAGGTTCATGACGGAACAGCCACATTTCATTTTTTGCACTGGTGGCCCCAAGTCCACCTTGAAGTTAGTGCTCCCAGGCTTTTTGGGGTGGTCTTTGGGCTTCTGAATGGATTCTGGATGCGGGTGGCACTGTGGGTTAAACCACAGAGTCTAGAGCTTGCTGATCAGAAGGTTGGCGGTTCGAATCCCTGCGACGGGGTGAGCTCCCGTTGTTTGGTCCCTGCTCCTGCCAACCTAACAGTTCAAAAGCACGTCAAAGTGCAAGTAGATAAATAGGTATGGCTCTGGAAGGAAGGTAAACGGCATTTCCATGAGCTGCTCTGGTTCGCCGGAAGCGGCTTAGACATGCTGGCCACATGAGCCGGAAGCTGTACGCCGGCTCCCTCGGCCAATAAAGCGAGATGAGCACCGCAACCCCAGAGTCAGTCACGACTGGACCTAATGGTCAGGGGTCCCTTTACCTTTACCTTGGGCTTTTGAATGGATTTTGGTGTCTTGACAAAAAAAATATATTTTAAGGCCTGCCTGTGTTCAATTGTCTCCATTACATTCTAACCATTTTTAATGTATGTTGTCCAGAGAACTTCGGTTAAGGGGCAATACAGAAATGCCACAAATAAAAACAATTAACTGAATAAAATGGAATACCCATGGGAGCCAAGTGGAAGAGGGTGGGTTGAATCAATGTCCACAAAGACGTTTCAAGAAAGAACCAGGAGCAACTGTCTAGCCTCTTCCTTGCATACAGTACACAAGGAGAGACTCAAAGGAGGTGATATCAAAAGAAGTGAAAGAAGACCAGCATTATTTGCCCCCTTGAGTGTTCATCTTAAAATAGCGCACAGCACCACTTTCCCTTACCGTCAAGGACCTCTTCAGGAAACCCCGATCTTTCAAATTCATTGTTGCTCTGGTTGTACAAGCCAAAGAGAAGGTAGTTTGCCAGTTCCCGGCAGCCCTCGTTGTATCGGCTGTCAATGCCTGCAGAGGGAAGAGTAAGGAATGCACAGTAAGGTCAACATACGGAGGAAAGAACCAACAGTTCCGATTCCAAATCACAGAATAACCAACTAGGGAAATGTCTGGAGTCCCTGCCTTCCTCCTAAGTCTCCTATGCTTTGAAAGCAGGCTGTAGCTTCCAACATACCCTGACCACTAAAACAAAGGAATACATGAGGGTGGTGGTGGTGGGAATCAATTTTTGAAATTGCACTAGGTCCTGAAGAGCAGCAGGGGGAATCTCTAGCCCATTGGCCTATATAGATCTGACACAGGTCCCAATTTGTGACATGAGGAGTGGGACATGAATGGATGCAGCAACCAAGGAACCATTGGGAGCGTCAACTGAGCTCCTAATGGTTGCTTTGCAAAATCAGGGCTCCTTGTCAGCTAACAGCCACTGATGGGGAAGTCCCACGTGGAGCTGCTGTCCAGGAGTGTTCCCTATGAGGGACTCTTCTCCCAAACCACTTGCTCCAAACAAACCATCAATTTGGATTCAATGTGCTTCCTGTGAATGGAATGGCTCGCCCCACCCCTCAGCAGAATCTAAACCAGGCTTCCTCAACCTCGGCCCTCCAGGTGTTTTAAGACTACAATTCCCATCATCCCTGATCACTGGTCCTGCTAGCTAGGGATGATGGCAGCTGTAGTCCAAAACATCTGGAGGGCCGAGGTTGAGGAAGCCTGATCTAAACTGCTTGTTCCATAGGGACTTTGAAGGCACGCTCCCAGAGCCAATCAGCTGATTGCATAAGGCGAGGCAAGGCAACAGTCAGCAATCCCTGAAATCAAGAGGCAAGCCAAGGACCTACAAGAGGCTAGGAAACCAAGGTTCCCAGAAGGCCTAGTCATGAAGAACAGCTCTTGTGGTGGCATCAGGCCTCCAAATATCTATAATGCTTGCAGCAGCCACAAAATGCTCCTAACGGATGACAGTGGGCCAAAAGAGAGAATGAAGAGCAGCTGAAAGGGGACACTGGAACACAGATGCAGTCAGGTGCAAGCTGCTTGTAAAACAATGAGTAGAAAAGCCTTGGGGCACAGTGCTACAGAAGCAATTTAAGGAGGCGGACGGCACTTCATATTTATTTCCCCCACACTAAGCTGCAAATCCAGCCCAGAGCTGCCCCTTTCAGAAAGGGATTGGCAACGCCGGTTGACCTCAGGCCACTACCCAGTTTGGAACAATTGAGGATCATTTTCCCCCCCAAAATCCCTTTATGATACACTAAGCCGAAGAACGGAGAGTGCAGAGCTGGGAATTGGGACGGCAAGGTCAACCAGGGAGCACTGGAGGACAGTTTGGAAAGGAAAAGAGCTTCTGAGCAACAGATGGTGTCAGGAACAAATGAAGAGGAGGATAAAAGCATTTTTGAACGGTGCTGCCAAGGGCATGCCCCACCTTTCCTTGTGTGCGAATAATCTGTCCCCAAATCCAAAATGCTTCAACATTTGCTATTGCAGTTTGAGGCACAGAACTGGTTCCCCTGTGTGTCTGGATCTCTCTGCCTTCTTTGACAGTGGATCTAGTTCAAGTGGGGTTGTGTGCTTTTTTCACCCCAGGTCCATCAGTGGCTACTGGCCAAGATACCCAGGAGAGCGACGTCCATTTTCCCAGTCTCTCTTCCTCTCCTTTCCTCTGCTCCCCAGCCCTTAATTGCTAGATACGAACCACTGAGAACAAAGGATGGCTGCTTCCATTGTGCTCTGCTTCGGAAGTTCCTTGCAACGTTTGGCTGGCGACCGACAGGTAACAGTAACTGGAGATCTGTGGGCAACCTGCCCTGGGCTTCTACTCTCACGTGGATTAAGGCGACACAAAACCATTACCTATCTGGGTCATGTTGGGAATTGCCATACACAAATCCAGATCTGAGCTTCCTGCTTTCCAAACCAGGACTCCAAAGACTAGTTTTTGGAAATGCCTGACCCACAAGAAACAGAATACAATACACTGGAAGCCAGAGAAGGTCAGAAGGTCAGGCTCAGTCCAGTCTTTATATCAAGGTTTGGCCAATATGGGACCCTCATAGTGCCCATCAATTGCAGGGGCTGACATCTGATATACTTCCACTCTGTTTCCCAAGATACATCTCATGGATAGTAGGTTAGAGCATGGTGCTGATAACGCCAAGGTTGTAGGTTCAATCCCCATGTGGGACAGCTGCATATTCCTGCACTGCAGGGGGTTGGACTGGATGATCCTTAGGGTCCCTTCCGACTCTACAATTCTATGATTCTATGTATATCACACTCCACACAGCTGTGTCCATTAAGTCGTCTCTCGGATCAAATGCTACTGCGGTACACAGGATGCAATATGCATCCCGGCACATTCTCCCGTTTCCCATTGCTAGTGTTATCTGCACGATCCTCATGCTTTAAATATATGCTTTAAACAGAGCCTAGGGCTTGCCAATCAGAAGGTCGGCGGTTCGAATCCCCGCAACGGGGTGAGCTCCCGTTGTTCGGTCCCAGCTCCTGCCAACCTAGCAGTTCAAAAGCCCGACAAAGTGCAAGTAGATGAATAGGTACCGCTCCAGCGGGAAGGTAAACGGCGTTTCCGTGCGCTGCTCTGGTTCGCCAGAAGCGGCTTAGTCATGCTCGCCACATGACCCGGAAGCTGTCTGCGGACAAACACCGGCTCCCTCGGCCCATAGAGCAAGGTGAGAGCGCAACCCTAGAGTTGTCTGCGACTGGACCTAATGGTCAGGGGTACCTTTACCTTTACCTTACCCATCATATCACTGACTGAATTCCCCAGACGGTGGGGAGAACAGCAGGATGCTACAGACCGTCCAAACCACGGCACTGGGGCGCTTCCCTAATCGTTCCACATCTGCCTCTGAAAATACCATTTCTCCTTAATTGATATGCTGCTGATTGAAGCTTCCTATTAAGCTAATCTGGTGACCTAATTCTTCCAACGCAAGATTTATGATTAAAACATGAGCCCATGAGAATTATGGAATAAATCCCTGAGTCACGGTAGGAGAGAGCTGACAGCTTTCCAAGAAATAACCTCCAGCTTTGCAGAAGGCAAATGTTAAGAGGAATCATCGCAAGGGGCTGGCCATGATGAGGGGGCAAGGTGAGGGTCAAAGGCTCGGGAGAAAGACCCCCAAGGGAATCTAGTCCCACTCGCAACATGCCACCTCAGGTTAATTTCTGATTTTTCTTTTAAATAATCAAACTTCATATATATATATATATATATATACACACACACACACACACACACATATATATATTACATACACACACAATATAATAGAGCATACAACAAATATTACACACACACAAAGCTTCAGGTTAAGAACGGACCTCCGGAACGAATTAAGTACTTAACCCGAGGTACCACTGTAGTATACAACAAAAAAGAAGAAAAGCCTCCTTTTTATAATAGAATCTCACACACATTTCAACTGCCAATAACATTTTGTTCTCTGCATTTTTCATTCATAGCTATCCTTTCTTGAACTCATGTTTTTATAACACAAAGCAGTCTACATCACCACCTAAAACACCTCTTTTTACACAAGCTTTTAACAGACTCTATTATTTATTTCTTCTAGATAATTAACCCCATTCCTCAACACCACTGACAATTTAATCAAGTTCAGTTGTTTCCATTTTCCCCTGATGATATCCTTGCCCTGCTGGTTTGCATGCAACTTTCCCACATTTTGGCCTGTAACAGCCCTGCGTGGTCATAACATGCAGAATCTGGATCTTATATGAAAAAAGGGATCAACTTTTTACAAAATTTAGTAAGCAGATTGGGGGGAGGGGTGTTTAATGGTAGCTCTGATGTGGTGGAAAGCTTCCCCCTATTCTTTCAAACACGCAGTTCCAAAACTGCTTTGATTTTATGCAAAAAACCAACAACAACCCCATGAATGGAAGAAATTTCCCATTGTGGCGTCACAAAACCAGAACATTATGTTAATGACAACCCCCATATTTCTGGGAGAAATCAAAAGCAAAGGGGTACCAGGAGGAGGAGGCTGGGCCTGGAGAAAAAGGGGGGGCATGTCACTCCACGATTAGTTAGCGCTTCATTCTTTGTTTTTGGGGAGGGAGGTATCTTCACTTGCAGAAATGCACTGAACAACATATGGGCGAGGAAATAATGGATTCCAGCTACCAAGAGCTTTAGGATGGCAGCCAAGGAAGGGACCCAACTGATTAAAAAGCCATCCTTACAGAATATATTTACAGGAATTTCACCGCAGGTTTTGCCCAGATGTTAGCAGCACCGAGGCAAAGAATACTTTATAAATCAGGTCTAAATCGTTCAAACAAGCCCGTCAAACCACACAATGCCCTCCTCCATGGACACACAGATACTGAAGGGAGGGGGGCACACACCATGCATCAGCATCAAATATGGTGGCCTTATCAATAGGTCTACTAACCAGTCTACCCACACATATCTACCCATATTGGTTTCTGAAGAAGTGTGCATGCACTTGTTGTTGTTTAGTCGTTTAGTCGTGTCCGACTCTTCGTGACCCCATGGACCAGAGCACGACAGGCACTCCTGTCTTCCACTGCCTCCCGCAGTTTGGTCAAACTCATGCTGGTAGCTTCAAGAACACTGTCCAACCATCTCGTCCTCTGTGATCCCCTTCTCCTTGTGCCCTCCATCTTTCCCAACATCAGGGTCTTTTCCAGGGAGTCTTCTCTTCTCATGAGATGGCCAAAGTATTGGAGCCCAGCTTCAGGATCTGTCCTTCCAGTGAGCACCCAGGGCTGATTTCCTTCAGAATGGAGAGGTTTGATCTTCTTGCAGTCCATGGGACTCTCAAGAGTCTCCTCCAGCACCATAATTCAAAGGCATCAATTCTTCTTCATGGTCCATCTCTCACTTCCATACATCACTACTGGGAAAACCATAGCCTTAACTATACGGATCTTTGTTGGCAAGGTGATGTCCCTGCTTTTTAAGATGCACATGAAAGCTTATACCCCAGAACAAACTTAGCTGGTCTCCAGGGTGCTACTGGACAGTTTTTTAATTTTTTTATTTATTTCGTGCACATATCTCAGTTAGCAAATCTGTACACATACCTAAGTAAGCAAATCTGTGTCTCCCCCCACCAGAGAGAGAGAGAGAGAGAAAGAAAGAAAGAAAGAGCCACCAGTTAGTGTAAGGCTTATTTGCCCGGTCAGCTAGAGCAAATTATTTTGATTATGACTAGGGGAAATACCTCCAGAACACGTTGTTACCCAGGAACCTAAAATCAGCAGCAGAACCTTGGGGGTCTAAAATTTCTGCGGTGCCCTGTGTGACACCAAAATTTGGTGCCCCCCCCCTTCCATTCTACATCATAGTTGCAGCGCTCCCGAGGCTCTGCACCCGGTGCAACTAAACCTGCCGCACTCCCTTAAATCCGCCTCTGCTACAATTCTGATACTGACCGCAATGCATTTAAAATGCATTTTCCAGCTTCGAGTTGAAACATTTCCCTAAGGCTGCAGACTGCAGCAGATCCTCCCCAATGAAAGAAAAGAAAAGAGAAACCCAGCTTAAGAGGAGAGCAACAGAAGGGAACAGAAATTCCCAGGCTTGGGTTGACATTCCCCCTCTTTCAGGAGAAGCTAGCTAGGAATGCAGCAGTCCGGTATTAGCAGGGATGCATTTGGGGGAACGGCTCACAAAAGGGTTTCAGATGGGACCAAGCACAGAAAAATTTGATATGTCGTGTCGTAAGCATTTAATTAGCCCATCTAGCCTGTGGTATCCGAGAAAGGATGAAAGCTGTCCAGGATCTGATCACATTTAATATCTGGCGGCCTCTTTCGTGGCTGGAACCAGCTGCAGCTCTCACAACAGCCTGGCTTCCTGTGTCACTGTTCTGTCTCGGCTTTCACACGGGGTTACGCTGGGATACAACTCAAGGGCTGCCAGTAAATCCAGACTTATAAGCAGGGGCCAGACAAAAGCCCAGGGAGACCCTGGCAAGAAATCTAGGGCACTCAGGTGCCTCTCAGAGTTGCACAGGGCACGGAAGTTAGAATCTTTATATACAAGTTCGGAGGTTTTATATTCTGCTCATTCATCGTGCCCCAGGCGTGGGCTTGACACCTGACTGGTTTCCCTACCTCCCACCCATTTTTAATTTAGCCTATTAAATCCATGAGCCGTAAGAAATATTAAGACCTATCACAATACAGTGGCACCTCTAGTTGTGGACTTAATCAGTTTCGGGGTGCTGTACACACCCTGAAAAGTCCGCAACTAGAGCACCTCTTCTGCGCATTTGCGCAGCACGATCGAGCGCTTCTGAGCATGTGCAAAGCACGCGGATCGCTTCTGCGCATGCGCCGAACCCAGAAGTAAACACTTCTGGGTTTGCTGCGTTCGTAAGCTGAAAGTCTGTAATGAGAGCGGAACGCAACACGAGGTATGACTGTAATGCAGCAATAATTATAACATTCCTGCATATATACACGACAAGCACCCTTTTTCTGCAATGTTGCCAGCCCAGCTCTGCGTTAATTTTATCATTGTAATTCATGCTTTACGTTCAGGAGGTTCTCCCCATCTTCATACTGCGGCAGCTCAACTTATTTTCAGGTCTTTGCCCCCAGAGATACTGCTGAGTGATTCCTAGCTAAGGCTCCCAAGTCCTGATACATCTCTATTAACTCCTGATCTAAGCAACATTTGCACTGTTCATAATATACAGATCTGCAGATGCAAGCCTTGCAAATTAATTCTGGTCAGCTGTGCAACCTCCTTTCATCATGGAAGTACCTAAAAGCTACCCTGTAGTGCCAGGGGGCAATTCTAGAGATAACTCACATGGGGAAGGGAAGGGGCACAAGAGGTCACTGCTGGGGAAGAATGGATTTTATTATTTACAGCAGTTTTAGGCTGCTCTTCTGCTGAAAAGGCTCCTAGGGCAGCTGACAAAGATTAGTAAATCAGCCTCTGCCTTGATATGTATATTCTAAAAGACATGACACAAATGCAAAACGGGTTTGGAGGGTGGAAGAAAAATGTGAATTTATTTGTTTAGAGGTCAGGGAAGAAGCGGTTTCTGCACATGCTGTAGAGCAGGCTTCCTCAAACTTGGCCCTCCAGCTGTTTTGAGACTACAATTCCCATCATCCCTGACCACTGGTCCTGCTAGCTAGGGATGATGGAAGTTGTAGTCCAAAAACAGCTGGAGACCCAATTGGGAAACCCTGACTTAAGAGCATTTTTACCCTTACTCTTCAGACTTCCAGAGGTCAAGAAAAATAGCACACTTTAAGGCTTAGCTGCAAAGCGCTTACAATGACCAGCTGGCATGAAACAGTTCAAGGAAGAGGAGGAATCAAAAGTGGCTGGTTTTGCAGCTGAGCTGCCAGAGTGGCCCCACTTCCCTTCCTCTGCAGCCTGATGGAATGGCTACTGCCAGCTGACAGTTGACGCAGGCAGCAACTTGATGGCAGCTGGCTTCTCAGTGCAGATGATGGAGTGGCCCCGCTTGCCTTCTTCTTCTGTGCTGTCCATTAGCACTTTGCAAAATAATAATACAGTGGTACCTCGGGTTAAGTACAGTGGTGCCCCGCAAGACGAACGCCTCGCAAGACGGAAAACCCGCTAGATGAAAGGGTTTTCCGTTTTGGAGGCGCTTCGCAAAACGAATTTCCCTATGGGGTTGCTTCGAAAGACGAAAAAATCTTGTGTCCCCCCACGGGTTTTTTCCGCTTTTTCCGCCGTTTTCCTAAGCCGCTTAACAGCTGATCACTAGAAGCCGCTAGACAGCTGTAGCGCTAATCCGCTGTCAATGGGCTTGCTTCGCAAGACGAAAAAACCGCTAGATGAAGAGAATCACGGAACAGATTCTTTTCGTCTAGCGAGGCACCACTGTACTTAATTCATTCCAGAGGTCCGTTCTTAACCTGAAACTGTTCTTAACCTGAAGCACCACTTTAGCTAATGGGGCCTCCTGCTGCTGCTGCACTGCCGGAGCACGATTTCTGTTCTCAACCTGAAGCAAAGTTTTTAACCCGAGGTACTATTTCTGGGTTAGCAGAGTCTGTAACCTGAAGCGTATGTAACCTGAAGTGTATTTAACCCGAGGTACCACTGTAATAATAATAATAAATTTTATTTATACCCCGCCCTCGCCAGCCAAGGCCGGGCTCAGGGCGGCTAACAACCAATAATAAAAACAAGTTGATTGGAATACAGCTTTAAAAACTAGGTTAAATACAACATTAAAACATTAAAATGCAGCCTCATCACAGGAGGAGAAAGGAAAAAAGAAGAGGGGGAGGGAATCAAATTCACTCCATGCCAAAGGCCAGGCGGAACAGCAGTCCTCCTGAATTGTCAGTTTTCTTCACAGCATTCAGTTATTTTTTACCAGAGTAATTATAGTTCAGTCTCCACAAAGCCTCTTGTCACATTCCTGGTGTCCTGCAAATGGCTTTAATTTCAGAGAGTTATCAAAGTTTGGGTTAAGCCACCTAACCGCAACTTTCTGGTTAGGGTCCAGGCAAGCGCCCTTCTGCATGGCTTAGATTTCACCAAGAAAGCCAGGGCCAGGTAGAAGTGGCACATCATGAAAACTGCAAAGTTTTTCCCCAAGGCATTCCTAAACTGAGCCTTAGTCTGCTTAATTGTGTTTAGCCGTTTCCCTTACCACAGAGATTTCTCCCTGACTCATAATATACAGTGCCCAGAATGTTTAACTACTCAGACAAAACCATGCCTCTTTTTTTCTTCCAAGCTGCAACTCATTTAACCCTCCTCTTTCCAACCCATCTGCTAGCCAGTCCTTGGTGCATGTTCACAATTAAACGCAACTCAAGTTCGCACATAAATATTACAAACTTGAAACACAGAAGACGACAGTGAAAAATAAAGCTTTTTCTAATGATACGTTTTGGACTGAGGACGGGGAGGGAGAAAGGAAGCAGGAAAGTGTCTCACATCCCAACTCACTCCACCGTCAGCCTTACTCACGACCGTCCAGGAAGCATGACCAGATTGCTTGAAAATTTTCCAGCACTGCCTCCACGTTTAGAGACAAATCTCTCAGGCCAGTCACATTACTCAGCCTCCAGTACTCAAGAGAGATTCACTCTTTTTTTGTAGTACAGTCATACCTCCGGTTACAGCCGCTTCAGGTTGCACTTTTTCGGGTCACAGACCGCCGAAACCCAGAAGTACCGGAACGGGTTACTTCCGGGTTTCGGCAGTCGCGCATGCGCAGAAGAGTTGAATAGCAACCCGCGCATGCGCAGGTTGCGAACGCTGTGGGTTGCAAATGTGCATACCGCATGGATCACGCTCACAACCCAAGCGTCCACTGTATAGTGGTACCTTGGGTTAAGTACTTAATTCGTTCCAGAGGTCCGTTCTTAACCTGAAACTGTTCTTAACCTGAAGCACCACTTTAGCTAATGGGACTAATAGGGCACGATTTCTGTTCTCATCCTGAAGCAAAGTTCTTAACCTGAAGCACTATTTCTGGGTTAGTGGAGTCTGTAACCTGAAGCGTATGTCACCTGAAGAGTATGTAACCTGAGGTACCACTGTATCTGTCTTTCAACAGCGAAGACTGCTCCAAGTATGCAGACTGCAAGGCTTGTCTCACTCAAATCTGTGGCTTGTTCAGCATTCAAGCATTCTGCCCCCACACCTCATCCTCTGACCTGTATTCCATGTCCCAACACCACTTCCCGGGCTCTGAGCCTTCCTCTTCTGAGGGTTCCCTAGCAGGAATGGCCAAACTCAGCCCTTCAGGTGTTTTGGGACCACAATTACCATCATCCCTGACCACTGGTCCTGCGAGCTAGGGATGATGGGAGTTGTAGTCCCAAAACATCTGAAGGGGCAAGTTTGGCCATGCCTGCAGGGGGTTTTCTGGCAGAAGCCGCCCACCATTCTTCGCCACCTAGCCAGTCCCTGACATCCGATTTATTTTATCTGGGGCTCCGCTCTCCTTGAAGCAGCAAACACACTTCTTTCCATTTCTGCACACTGGTCTTTTGGAGCAACTGCAAATGGGAAGGGCCAGTTTCAAGCCCAAGGACAAAAGGCCAGGCATCTCTCTACCTTACCTTTTCAATTAGAGATGCCAAGGATTGAACCCAGAGCCTTCCAACGGCCAGCATGTTCTCCATCACGGAGCTACTGCCCATCTTCAATGTTTGCCTTGTCTCCATGTGCTTCTTAAAGGTAAAGGGACTCCTGACCATTAGGTCCAGTCATGACCGGCTCTGCGGTTGCGGCGCTCATCTTGCTTTATTGGCCGAGGGAGCCGGCGTACAGCTTCCGGGTCATGTGGCCAGCATGACTAAGCCACTTCTGGCAAACCAGAGCAGCGCACGGACACGCCGTTTACCTTCCCGCCGGAGCGTTTCCTATTTATCTACTTGCACTCTGAGGTGCTTTCGAAGTGCTAGGTTGGCAGGAGCAGGGACCAAGCAACAGGAGCTCACCCCGTTGCGGGGATTCGAACCGCCGACTTTCTGATCGGCAAGTCCTAGACTCTGTGGTTTAACCCACAGCGCCACCTGCGTCCCTTATGTGCTTCTGAGGAGACCACTAAATCCTAAAAAGCACATGGGTCTTTGGCATTAGCCAGAGATTTAAAACTGTGTGACCTCTTCATTCCATTCATTTCTAAGGGGCTCTGCGTTCAACTCATCAACACATTTCAGCTGCTAAGGGCAAGCAACATTCCTCAAATGCTTGAGCCCTCTTTGAATATTTCTGGGATCCTGAAACACAACTTCTGGCTTTAGCTTGCACATTTCAATAATGCTGTCGGTGCACTTTAATAAGTAGGGAGAACTTACCCAAAATGCACAGTATTCCATCTGGCTGGGATTTGCTGCTCTGCGTCAGGATGTTCTGAATTTGTCGAAGGCGGCTACAACTGCGAAGAAAAACGGGAGACGGTTAGAGGCGATGCTTAAAAAGGACTTCAATCTGTTGGGAGCCAAGGCTCGCTGAAAGAGATCTGTCATCTGGCAAACCAGAACTGTACCAGCAGTTCTGAAACTGTCAGTATTCATATACACTTAGTAGAAGCAGGCCTTTGCTCTTTCCACATCATTTTGCAAAAAGCTCTCTCTGTCTCCAGCTATCAGCCCACTCACTTTTCCTCTGTGATTTCTGCATCATCACTTTAAAGCAGTTGGATGAACTTATCTTCCACCTTTTGTGCCTGCTGAAAATAAAAGTATTTTTCACTCAATTCAGGGCACTTGGCAAAGTAGGCGATAGATATCACGTGGGCAGCACGGCTGCCACCAAAACACCATTTTGTCACCAGGAGGTCACCGACACATTTGTGCACCGGAACTCATGCTGAGCGTCCACTGCAAGCCAGGGTTTGCCTTGTGCTAGCCTGTGAGGTCCTGAGGATTGGCTTTCTCTTTGAGTACTCCCAGAAGGAGTTTCATTCCTAATCTGAATTGCAACACATTCCCTTTGATCATAAATACCAAGTAACCCTGTCAACAGACCAGTGCATGATTTTACTCTCAAGCCACACCAGGGTGGCCAAACAGGCAAGCCTTGACATGCAAAGAGTTGACCTTCGTTCTGAATGGAAAGAGCTAACAAACATAATGCAAGAGCAGCCCATAAAACTAGCAACAGAGAGTTATGGCTATCACCCACCTCTCGCATTCATCGGACACAGTTCAGAACTGCATGGGCACGTCCAACTGGACTTCGCCCCTTGCAAAGAGGGGGCCCTCCATGCTTACCCCATTATTGGTTTTTGAAAGACAGTTTGTGATGTGGGAGACCAGAGTTATGGGAAAGTGTCAAAAGTAATTATTACTTCAACCATTTATATATTGCTGAATTGCAATCATCTCTACAGACAACCACAGTTAGCTGTGAGGTCCCCGGATGACAACCATTATCTAACATTTGCAAAGCCTGATCGTTTGATCAGCATGTATCCAATTTGCTATTATTCAATTATCTACAAGGCGGGAGCACAATGGAGCCGAATGACTATTTCCTTTGAACCTGGATCTTATATAAAATTTCTTTTAGATCTGTGGGCATGATTCTTGTTGGAACTTTCAACCAAATCCATCTCCTTTCTCCCCAGGTTACTTTGCCAATTCTTTTATAAATGTTCCCTTTAGATTATATGAATTCACAACTATGATATAAATTTGCCTAGTCTACCCTTTGTGCAATTACGAGTATAGTAATTTTCAAAATGAGCTATCTTCTCTTGAGGGTCCATACTGTCTCATTAAACGTATAAATATAACCATGGCCGACATCTATTGTTTTAAAGATCTCAGCAAGTATGTTGAGGAGCATATGCAGTCTATGAACCAAGTATAACCCAAGGAAGAGTGTATTGGATCAGAAACAAGTACTTCCCATTCATTTATTTCACCTGAAACAGCAGGTGAATCGGTTATCAAAATAACACATAGGGGAAAATAATGCTGTAATTCTGAGCAAACAGCGTTATATACAGGCTTAGAGGAAGGGGTTTTCCTGTGAACTTCCCTAACTGAAAAGTTCACAGTCAGTCAGCTGGATGAGCTGCTGGCCTGGTTAAGGAGTCACTGACATGCTTCTTCCTGTTTATGCAGAAACAGCATCCTGCACACAAAAGAATTTGCTTGCAAAGTTGGCAAGCCAAACAGCACAGTTGCAGCAAGGAGATCAGGCACAGGCAAACTCGGCCCTCTAGATGTTTTGGGACTACAAGTCCCATCATCCCTAGCTAACAGGACCGGTGGTCAGGGATGATGGGAATTGTAGTCTCAAAACATCTGGAGGGACGAGTTTGCCTATGCCTGCACTAGACCATGGGATGAAGGTGCATGCTCAATGTCTGATGGTGCAGGAGAAGATAGACTGCACATTATTATTATTTTAAAAAATGGGGTGGAGAGAAACAATAAGCAGGTGTGTAAGATTATGGATGGTGTGGGGAAGATGAATAGAAAGAGGTTTTTCTCCCTCCCATTTAGTGCTGGAAGCTGGGATCATCCCATGAAGCTAAATGCTGGAAGAGTCAGGACAAACAGAAGTACTTCACATAGCAAAGTTAGAATTCGCCACCGCAAGCTGCGCTGGTTCCTTACTCCCCTTTTAAAGCTATAACGGGGGCCAAGTCATGGAGGATAAGGCTATTAGTTTATTGATGGCTTCACACTTCCTGCAAAATCAGATGCTGCATGGCTGAGAATACCAGTTGCTGGGGTACAATGGGAGAGGGCTATTGCCTTCATGTTCTGCTTGAGGCCTCCCCTTGGGGGTTGTCTGGTCAGCTATTGTGACAACAGGACGCCGGACTAGGAAGGCCTTTGGTCTGATCCAGCATGTCTCTTATGCTCACTTGTTCCATGCTTTAAGTAAAGGAGGAAAGTATTGCACAGATCTCTTAGCACTGGAGGTTAGTGGGGAAAAAACATTTCACCATCATTTCCTAGTTCTATATTGTACAGTGGTACCTCTGGTTATGTACTTAATTCGTCCCGAAGGTCCGTTTGTAACCCGAAACTGTTCTTAACCTGAAACACCACTTTAGCTAATGGGGCCTCCTGCTGCTGCCGCGCCGCCGGAGCATGATTTCTGTTCTCATCCTGAAGCAAAGTTCTTAACCCGAGGTAATATTTCTGGGTTAGCGGAGTCTGTAACCTGAAGCGTATGTAACCTGAAGCGTCCAGAGTGCGTTCCTCCTCCAGGTCCGGAAGCAGCTGTGGGACTACCTTGTAAGGTATTTATATTTTTCAAAATACAGTCCGGCCCCCCACAAGGTCTGAAGGACAGTGGACCAGCCCCCTGCTGAAAAAGGTTGCTGATCCCTGACTTAAGCTACTTTCAGTACGTCTACTCTGAGTATGACTAACGCCAAATACTGCCCTAACAAATTTATTGTGGCTGAAGTTTCTATGGAATAGAGTCCATTTCATCAGATGCACTCAATGTTGTTTTCGCTTGGCAGAGATATATAACAAAAGGGTGGAGAGAGATGTTTTTGGAGATATCAACAGAGCCAGCCGGCAAGAAGCGTGTCTCACTTTCATCTCAAGTCTTTGTATGGATAAAGTCGGCCAACAGGCTGTGCTACATTTGATACCGATGGCCACAGCGCTATCTAGACTGCCTGGGAAAAATAACACCACACCTATGGGTATATGAGGTCAAGTGAGCTAGCAACAGTTGTGGACTTATTTGCAAGGGTGCTTTAGGTATGCGTACTAGGGGTGCAAAAGAATCTGGGGTGCTTCTTCCCCAAAAAAGCCATTCTGTAGCAAAGGGAAGGGCAGAAGATAGGGCAAGATCTACTACTGGATCACTGGGTGATTTGTAGTAGATCAGGGATTGAACATGGAACCTTCTGCATACAAAGAAGATCCTCAGGCACTGAGCCATTCCCCGGGGTAATCAGGAAATGATTTAATTTTTTTTTTAGTTTTTGTACCCAAATCCAGTTAGTAGATCTCGGGGTGTCTAGTAGACACTGCAAGTCAAAAGTCTCCCTTCCCCTGCTGCAGCAGATATTGCGGGGAAAGACTCCTATAGGAAGGGGCTTCCACATAGCAGCTTCTATCCTTAAGATCAGATGCCAAGCTGGAGGAAAAGCAATCTTAGAAAAGAACAGGGAGAAGTGTGGTGGTGGAACTGCCTAGGGCAATGGTGGGGTTGCAGCCTAGGTGACCAGCAAAGAAGGGAAACCGAAGAGAGATGAAAAGGGCTATGTTTGACAAAGAGAATGAACATCCAAGATGCTCACAGAATCAATTCAGCTCAGCATTGGAGCGAACCAACATATGGGTTGAGAGGAAGAGGTATGAGTTGACCATGGACTGAGCACGGACCCTTATCTTGCTATAGCTCCCATAAAGTCACAGGGTAGAGAGGTGGTCTGGGAAAAGAGAACACACATTTGAACTTCAGCAGAGATCTGAACATAACTCTCCCACCTCCAGGTCCAAACTCAATGCTATATCCACCACTCCACTCCCACAGTGGCGTAGCGTGGGTTGTCAGCACCCGGGGCAAGGCAAGTAATTTGTGCCCCCTAACCCGTGGATTTGCGCCCCCTAACCCGTGGATTTGCGCCCCCTAACCCTAACCCCCAGATGTTGCGCCCGGTGCGGCCGGCGCCCCCTGCACCCCCACGCTATGCCACTGCACTTCCAGCAGCAAAGAGAGCATGCAAAGAATGGAAGGGTATTTATTATAACTGAACAGGACTGGTTTACTGAGGCCTGGAAGATCTCATTAAGGACGCCAGCCATGTAGAGCAGGGTGGGCTTGCTAGAGAGACCCCCGTATGCAGGAAGGAAGGAGACACGCCACTGTAACCTTCTCCTGGGCTCCAAATGTCTTCACTGTTACTGTCATTTGAAGAGGGAATTTATAAATTTAAATAAGCTCTCATGCTTTATGGGAGCTGCGCATTCAGCGGTTTAACGGATTTTATTTAAGGAACATGGAAAATGTTTCCCTTTCCCTTTTGACAGGCAGCCAGGGCTTTTGGTTGTTTGCGTGCCAAACTCTAGCTCCAGCCCGCTCATTTTGAAGTGCTTGAAAGAGACACAAGAAATATCATCTTGTGACATTTCTCCAGTTGTAGCATAGGAAGACAGGCACAGAGAAACACAGCCAGTCTTTGTGCAAACACTGTTATATTTGCTCATTTAGCAACCCAGGAAGTACATTTTCTGCAGTGAGGCAACTGCTTCTCTCTTAGCACCATTTGATTTGCAAAGTACTGTTAAGTTAAACAAGGAATGGGGGGGTGGAATTGGAATGGAATGCCATTGCGATCTGGGAGGAGAATGTGAACAGATGACATTCTAAGGGGCGGGCAAATGTTGTAGGCTGCTCACTACTTACATCTGTTTCTCCTGAACAAATCCCCAAGGTAGCTCTGAAACAGCAGCTCCTTTCCCAAGGTCATTCACTCTGCTAAGCTAATAGAGCTTTATTAGAAGCCATTTGCTTGCTTCATTTTTAAAAAATAAATAAAAATAGCTTAAATAATCAGAACTCAGAAGAAGATCAGAAGCCAAGTCTTGCATTCTTTCCAATTAGTGAACAGGAATTATTTGGAGACGGGGCTTTTCTCACACAAACAACTGTAAAGCACAGGCCTGCCGAAGATTCCCCCCTCCTAGGCATCTCCCCCCACCCCCTACGCACACACTTGTGACTAATTTAATTTGCCACCCCACAAGAAAGAGGAATTTAACCTTCACCCAGGCAGCCATGTAAACATATTGCAAAGAGAAAGGCTGCTATTCTTTGTGCCTGTCTGGGAGGCTTAAGAGGCATGCGCGCACACACTTTTAAGAATTTGATCTCATCCTCGCTTTGTGGATTTGCTATGAAAGGAGAGGGGAGGCTGGGAACAAAAGAAAAGATGCTGGAAAATATTTTCGCACGTTCCAAGACTCCAAAGGGGTGTCTCACCAAAACGCCTTGGCTTTTATTTTAGCCTGCTTTAAAGGATGCATTGCCCTGCCTTTGCAGTGGTACAGGACCTCATCCAGCACTCTGCAAGCATGTTTAAATGTCATTGTGTTCAATATTCCAGTTCATAATATCGTTGCCCAACATACTCAACGTTCATCCAAATGACAGAGGAGAAGCAGCAGTTCCAAAGGACGCCTGGTTTCACTGCATCTTGTCCTTACAATCTCTCCCCTAAAGCATATCCTCTATACATCCTTTCCCCCCAAGTGACCACTTCAAGCATGCACCTTCCATAACTGCCCCATCCTACAGTCCCATCACCACCACAGGCCACCTCCTTATTAGAGCCTCCACCGATCTGACGTACCCCAAACATTCTGAACCCACCACCACAGCTTTCTTCACCTCCATCCAACAGCCTATCCTGCATGAAGGATGGGGAAACAACACCAGCCATTTTCCATCACACTCTTTGACTCTGAACCCTCCCTTGAAGACCTTCTGTCTTGAAACTGTACTGGACCCAAGGCATCCAGCCAAGACTCTTCTCTCCTCAACCCATGATTCTATGATTCTTGCCTGCTAGATTGATAACCTACAACTCAAAAAGGTGCCAGGAGAGATCAATTGAATCCACAGGGCACTCACTGCTTACTGGCCCAGACACTGCAACACTCGCACAACTCATCCTGCTAGCTGCCTTCAGTAACTGGTATCTCAATGCACATTTATCTCCAACCTCTGTTATCAACTACTCATCCACATAGGGGTTGGGCCCTGTGAATACACTTTGGCGGGGTGGGGGTGGGGAGTGGATGGAAGAATAACTAGGAATTTGATCTACTACCCTAAACTTGCCTGGAACCCAAATCAACAGGATCTGCTCCCAAGGGTATGCTCAGGTGAGCTAGCAATGAAACTTTAAAGTTTTTGAATTATTTGGTCCCTGAAAAGCGGTGCCACAAAACCAATGTGAGTCCTTACGGAGAGGGCCAAATGCAAACTGGTAAGCCAGCTCCCCAGTCTTGCATCCACACCCTTCCTGCCTCTGGGTGTCCCCTATGCTTCCTAAAGGTAAAGGGAACCCTGACCATTAGGTCCAGTCGTGGCCGACTTTGGGGTTGCGGCACTCATCTCGCTTTACTGGCTGAGGGAGCCAGCGTACAGCTTCCGGGTCATGTGGCCAGCATGACTAAACCACTTCTGGCGAACCAAAGCAGTGCACGGAAACGCCATTTAACTTCCCGCTGGTGCGGTACCTATTTATCTACTTGCACTTTGACGTGCTTTCGAACTGATAGATTGGCAGGAGCAGGGACCGAGCAACAGGAGCTCACCCCATTGCGAGGATTTGAACCGCCAACCTTCTGATCGGCAAGTCCTAGGCTCAGTGGTTTAACCCACAGCACCACCCGTGTCCCTATAGGCTTCCTACCCCCACACCGGTTTCCTGTATTCTGTAAACATCTACAACAAAGCCCTTACGCTTCCTGGACCCACCTCTCAATTCAGGCTCCTTACAACTGTTACTCCCGCCGCCCCGCACCCCGCATATTCTGCACTGAGGTGACCCCATGTTGGCCATACTAACCTCCACCTAGACCCAACAGCCCCTCTCCTTCATTGACCCTCTGCATATTTCTGCAGCAAGGCAGACCCTCCAACAGAACCCACCTCAGCTCAACCCAAAGCTCATGTCCACCCCCCCAGGCCCCTCACTATCTTCCTGTAGCCCTTCCCCACTGCCTGTCCTGCCTCCCTCAAGCAGCACCTACTGCCAGCGCCCCCTAACCCTTCCCAACCTCAGCTCCTGCCTGCACAACTCCCCTATTCCCAACCTCCCAGCAATCCCTTGCCCTTATTGACACCCCTAGATATTCTGCACCAGAATGCATCCCGATTCTGTACCAAAGAACCCCTTGCCCAGGCACCCCACACCTGCACCAAAGCAACCCCCCCAAAAAATATCTGCATCATGGCATTCTGCACCCCTCACACAGCCTTAACCCATTGACAGTTGTTCAGGCAGATACGATTTTTTTGCAAGGCCACCTCCTTTGTTGCTTAAGGCCACATGTTCTGGCTTTGTTTCATGGGATTTTGGATTTTGTGCGGTGGCAACCTGCCCTGGGACCTTACAGTGGAGAAGAAAATATATACATATACGTGTATTTTGTGTGTGTGTGTGTGTGTATGTATATATATATATATATATATATATATATATATATATATATATATAAACACACACACATACATATACACATACATATATACATATATACATATATATATATGCATGTATAAAATGATGCATGCTCACCCCACCCCCACATTTGCACAACCTTCTCCTCCACTCCCTCTAGACCCCACCCAGGGCAGCCCCACCCCACCTCCTGCTCCCCTCCCCCCCCCCGCGTCCCCCTCCTCGTCTCCCTCCACCGACCCCTCACTCCCCCCTCCCCCCCTGTCCCCCACCCCTCTCATTCCCCCCTCCCCCCCGCCTCCCGTTGCCCCTCTCCTTTCTCCAGACCCCACCCAGGGCAGCCCCCCTGTCACCTCCCCCCTCCCTCGCCCCCCACCCCTCCTCACCTGACGCTGGGCTGGGCCCCTCCTCGGGCCTTGGGGCGCCCCCTTCGGGCCGGGGGCAGCAGCAGGGGGTTCCGTGCCGAGGGGAGCAGCGCCATTGTCCTGTCAGCCCAGCACCCGCCGCCTCCGCTTCTCCTTCTCTGCAGCACCGAGCGGCTGGGGGGGGGAGGGAGGAGCGGGGGACGCACCAACTGCGCCTCAGCTGGAGGGAGGAAGAGGCGAGCCGTTGCCCTTCCGCCCCGCCCAACGCGTCCCCCGCCCGCCGGCTCTTCTCCTCCTCCCCACCTCCTCGCTCTCTCGTTATGGTACGTCCCGACAGGGCCAGCTGTTCCGAGGGAGGAGGAGGGAGGAGGAGAGGAGGCGGGGAACGGCCCGCCCCGCGGCAACCGTTGCCGGGCAACGCGCCGCCTCGCCCCGCCCCCTGGCAACGCGCAGTCTCCTTAACGCGGACGCGGAAGAAGGGCCTCCCCTTAGCAACGGCCCTTGTCGTCAGGATGTCGCCTTAGCAACGGGGGCGGCGAGGCTGGCGCTAGGCCTCCCTCGGCGGAAAGGGGGCGCCCAGCCCTGCCTCGCTTTCCTTATTGTTATTATTATTGTTATTAGCTATTAATTTTGTATACCTATACCTGCAGGGCGAGCCCCAGATGAGGAGGAAGCCCCATCAACCACTTACACGCTTCATTCATTGATTTTATTATTCACTTTTTTGTCTTTTCACCAAAAAGGCTTAATAAAGAAACAAAAATGTGCATACATATATTAAAACCTGGCAGGGTGTGTGTGTGGCGGAATATATTAAAACATCCTGCCGGCTTTGAAGGCGAGGCACCTGAAGATACGTTGTAAAGATATGATTGTTCCGCAAATGCAGCCACCACTGAAAAGGCCCTGTTTTCCTGTTGCTGCTTTCCTAGCACTGGATTTAATGCAGTCGAGACAGATCCCACACACAGGGCACCAAGCCCAAAGGGCACAAAACTGAGAAGACCCATAACTGAGAAGATCCATTTGGAGACGCCAAATGCTGGCCTCCCACGGGACACCATATTACAAAAGATTATGAAAGTCTGCCCTTGACCCTCCGGTACTTTTGTGGAGGGGGCACACGAAGAAGGGCCTCGGATTGTGATCATGGGGTCTAGGGTGGTTCATATGGGGAGATGCAGTCCTTAATGTGCTGGGGTTCTGACTTACTTCTGAGTAGCTGTACTGAGGACTGTGCTATATAAAATGAGAGGGGGAGAGATATTATGCAAGCCCCCCTAATGAGCCCCCCACCACTATGTACCCATATAAAAGTGTACACCCCTCATGGCACTCCCTTGAATATGTCATATTTTTATTACATCCCTACCATCATTATCTTACTGTGTATATATACACAGAGAGAGAGGATTAATCTACAATAATTTTGTGTTAGTTTGCCGAGTGCCATGGGACTCTTTGTGGTTTTAACTCAGGACAAAATGCATCACCCTAATACGTCCTAATGATGACAATCTGAAGTAGGCCACCTTTAGGATTTCAGGTTTTCTTTTTTAAAATAATTTCTGCTAAATTGATAACACAGAGAGTGAGTGTGAAAGCATGATATCGATATCATCCCTCTTGCTGCTAGCTAACCTGTCGCCAATGCATTAAATAATCTGGCAATACAGAGCTCTGTGTATAAAATGTAATTCCTAAGAAATTAAATTATTGGAGGCATAAGCTCCTGTAAGCATGCATCAGATCCACAGGAGGTTATTAAGATCATCCTAATCTGAACCACTGCAGAGTTAAATTTAGAACGTCCTGTTATCATGGGCTGGATCACCACCAGGTTAGACTTTTCTTTACAGTTCCTTTCAGTTTATGCAAGTGTTATTCTAGCAATAAAGCAGTGTGTGTTAGTTGATCTGCACAGGAGAGTATTATGTTTCATTAAGAAGGCAGTTCTACACACACACACACACACACACACACACACACACGGTTTATTTATGCTCCCTGTTCCAAAAGAAATTTACCTTGGAGGGGCCATTCCATCAAGTCAGGGAAGAATAAATGCTGCTGCAATGTGCAAGATTTGCCATACCATGACACTTCCATGCCCCTTGATGCTGACTAAGCTGCCGAGGTTGGCTGAGCCATTGCTTTTACCAAAGACCCTGCTTCGTAACCTCGGGCCCAGCATCTGACCTACTAACCGCAGAAAGACCCGTGCTTCCTTTTCTGTCCAATTATTCAACGGAGCTGAATCTGTGAGCTTGCAGATCTTGTCATTATACCAGCCGAGGGACAAAGGCGTTTTGCCCTGGCATCACCCCAGCAATCGCAGAGCGAGTGTTCGGTTCACAAAGGGGCCTCTGTGTCACCCAGTAAATGTCTTCGGGCTGCAGTCATGCCCAAATCTACTCAGCAGCGTCCTAATGAATTCAAAGGGGGCTTACTCCTAGGTAAGTGGCAATCTCAACAGCTTTCATTGGACAGCACGTCCTTTCCTGGATGAGGATAGCTTGGCTGCTGTGAGTTATCTATGAGAAACCTTAATTTTAGACCACTGTAATGTGTCCTAAGTGAGGCATCCGTTACAGCTGGTCCAGACACTACAGAAGAACACTGGGTTATAAGCAGGGCATACCCTCCAACATTTCTCCAGTGAAAATAGGGATGTCCTATTCCATCATCATCATCATCATCACTTCATGATTTATACCGCACCCATCTGACATGGTTGCCCCAGCCACTCTGGGCAGCTTCCAACATATATAAAAACATAATAAAACATTAAACTTTTTTTAAAAATTGCCCTATACAGGGCTGCTTCCAGATGTCTTCTGAAGGTTGTGTAGTTACTTATCTCCTTGGTTTGAGGGTTATATAACTCCATACCCTCCAACATTTCTCCGATGAAAATAGGGACATTCTAAGGAAAAGTGGGACATTCTATAATAAGAATAAGAATAGATAATAGATAATAGATAATTTTTTATTTATACCCCGCCCTTCCCGGTTAAAAAACCGGGCTCAGGGCAGCTAACAACAAATTTAAAGCACTTTAAAATACTTAATTATAAAAGCAGCATAAAATACAGTATAACAATAAAATTCGAAAATAAAAAATCAATTAGATAATCCCCAGAGCTAGCTGGCTGAATTGGTCCTACTTGGGCCAGCGAGGAGGTCAGGGGAGAATTAGCTGTGGGGTCTCAGAGCGGGTGATCTTCACAACAGGGGAGGGGGAGGGAAGAGAAGGGAAATAAAAGATCTAGGATCAATTCAGAAACTGGAATGGCTTCTGTAAATCTGGGACTGTCCCTAGAAAGTAGAGTCACTTGGAGGGTCTGGCAGTACTCCATAACAGGAAAAACACATATGGTTAGTTTTGGTGTGTCTAGCTGATATTAACCATACCCTCCAGGTGTCCCAATTTTCCAGGGGCAGTCCTGTAATTATGAAAGCTATCCCAGCTTCTGATTTGATCCTGGAATGCCCCTATTTTCCTTGCTGCCGCCGCCACTGAACTTGGGGAGGTGGATGAGCCAATACTTGTCTCAAGCAAAGACAGTTACAGCAATACCAGTGAGAGAGCGTCCCATTGCCTCTCCGTGGCCTCTCCATGGCTGCGGCTTGAAACCTCTTCCTTTGGCTAGCTCAGAGTAGTTGCTGGACAACGGATGAGGAGGAGAAGAGGCTGTACCAGGCAAACACATACATATATAAACCACATGTCTGAAGCAGCACAGGAAAACAGCCCGGAAACCATTTTGACTCACAAACTGACCAGATGATTTCTCTGCAAAGTCAAGGAAAATGGAAAAGCCTCCCCATTGTCTTTTCATTCACAAATCCTGTCTTAAGGGTATGTCTGTGTATGAAAAGGGTGAGCCTGTGACCTGGTTCAGGAACTAAGTATTTATCATTACAAAAGACTGGCCAGGCTCCCCAGGGTATCCAATCAAGTAAGCATTAACAGGTAACCTGCCAGACAGGAAGTAAACAACGCATTCAGATTTCTGTTGTAGACCGCCCCTTCTGTGATGTAGGTATGATGTATCTCGGGGTGGCCTTGGACTCTAGTGCGGGCAATTTAAAATGTCTATATAAGGGCGAACACACCTTTGTTTGGGGTCCTCCTCCTCCTCCTAGCTGCTTTGCTTCTCAATATTTTCTGGTTTGCCTCTGTTATTTTCTCTGACCGATGGAGAACCTGCAAAGGACTCTCTAAGGGCTCTTGTGTCCCCCATAAGGGAATAAGGGCACATTTCCGTTTATTACACCAGTAAAAATATTGGGGAGGGGGGACCCTAGAATCGCAGAATTTTGAGCAGGTGTTCCATTAAGAGCTGATTTTTCCCCCCGAAGAGAAGGGGAGCAAGACAAGAAAGGAGCTAGATGCTGATTACCGGTTCTTCCCGCTGCTTCCTGACCTAGTTCTCCTCCGACATGCCGCCGCAGAATCTAGGTTAAGTACACATCCTTGGGGAACGCCTGACCTCAAGCAGCAAAGGCTGCAAAGGACCTTGAGCACTCGGGAGCTGAGCAATTTGGTTTTCCCCTATTGGAAAAAAAACCAAACAAAACCAAAAGGAAATTGATTCTTTGCTTTGTTTAGTAAAAATCTCAGTTGCACCTGCAAATAAAACGGCGGGGACAAACATGGCTGTTGTTGACACAGTGGCTTGTAATCTCAATTCATCTACGCCAACCTTATTTGGAGCCTTCCCAGCAGATGGTATCTTTTAGGTGTGTATGCTTACAGCCCTGAAATATTTTATCATGTCAGCCACAGGGCCAGTAAAAACACTGGCACTCCGAACTGCTGCTTAATTAGGAGTGTTTTTTTAAAAAAAACCCACAACATATAAGGTTGCCAACTGACCGCAAAAATCTCAGCCTGGACTGTTCTTGTGCTTTTAAACAGCCGCTTGATGTGTATGAGTGTAGGAGCAGATGCTGAAATTTTCTTCAAGAAATTGGAGCTGTCCTCTCATCCACCGATCCCTTAGTCAACACTGGAACAATAAGGCTCAGGAGAAGGGGTCTGTGTTAAGTTAGGGTAAACATATCAAACGACACGGCGATTCTTCAAACAGCTCTTGTTTATTCACAGGCCAGAACAGAACTGAACTGAAGGGTTCAGCCAACCTGCTTATATAGAGCTCAACTACAAAGCAACAGTAACAACTTTCTGTAACTATCCAATCACTGAACGTCACTTTCAATTCCTTATTTGCATATGAGACCTGAGTGAAAACTATCTACAGTATCCCCCTGCTGGCCCAGGTGAGAACTTCAGTACATAACAGTCTGATTCCCCCTTCCTGATTAAAATTGCTCCCAAACTTGCCGCTGAAGAGCTTTGAGAAGTAAACGTTTTAGCTCTTCGAATGAAATGTAATTGGGATTAGCAGCTGCTTTTACTCTCCAGTTTTGTTTTGCTTTTTTCTGCTGTTGATGCCCTGTTATGTTTTTATTTGTCATTATATTGTTTTACTTTTATTGTTGAATTCAGCTGTTAGGTAGGCAGGTGGGTGGGAAGATAGACAGGACAGAGGAGACTTTGAGGAGATATGCCAGCCAACTTCAGAAAATTGTGAAATCATGGGCTTGGAGGGGACCCAGCAAGGGCATCCAAACCTACAAATCTCTTCTCCCAATCCTATAATAACAAGCTTACCCTCCGCCAAAGACCTTAACCTGTAGTTTGCATGTAGGTAGAGCAATAAAATGTTAGCCATGAGCAGAGGTCAGAAAACTAGGGCTGTCCTTTGTATATACAGAGCACTGTGAAATAAAAAAAATAAGGTCTTATATAAGTAGTGATGTATGGAAGTGAGAGCTGGACCATAAAGAAGGCTGATCGCCGAAGAATTGATGCTTTTGAATTATGGTGCTGGAGGAGACTCTTGAGAGTCCCATGGACTGCAAGAAGATCAAACCTCTCCATTCTTAAGGAAATCAGCCCTGAGTGCTCACTGGAAGGACAGATTGTGAAGCTGAGGCTCCAATACTTTGGCCACTTCATGAGAAGAGAAGACTCCCTGGAAAAGACCCTGATGTTGGGAAAGATGGAGGGTACAAGGAGAAGGGGGCGACAGAGGACGAGATGGTTGGATAGTGTTTTCGAGGCTACCAGCATGAGTTTGACCAAACTGCGGGAGGCAGTAGAGGACAGAGGTGCCTGGCGTTCTCTGGTCCATGGGGTCACGAAGAGTCGGACACGACTAAACGACTAAACAACAACAACATAAATAATAAATGTTCATAAATGTACCAAGCAAACACGTACATAAATATATAAACCACATGTCTGAAACCCCACTGAAAAGGTCCTGAAACCATTTTGTCCCTCCCAAAGTGACCTCAAATATTTCTCTGCAAGGTTGAAGGAAATGGTAAAGTCTCCCCATTGCCTTTTCATTCACAAATCCTGTCTTAAGGGTATGTCTATGTATGAATAGGGTGAGCCTGTGACCTGGCTCAGGAACGAAGTATTTGTCATTACAAAAGACTGGCCAGGCTCCCCAGGGTATCCAATCAAGTAAGCATTAACAGGTAATCTGCCAGACAGGAGGTAAACAACGCACTCAGATTTCTGTTGTAGACCGCCCTTTCTGTGATGTAGGTATGATGTGTCTGGGGGTAGTCTTGGACTTCAGGGTGGGCAATTTAAAATGTCTATATAGGGGTGGGCACACCTTTGTGCAGGGTCCTCTTCCTTTCCTGCGTGTGAGGGGAGCACCCTGTTGCAACAGTTCAATAAAGATCAGGCTTGCTAGCTGCTTTGCTTCTCAATATTCTCTGCTTGACCTCTGTTCTTTTCTCCGGCCGATGGAGAACCTGCAAAGGACTCTCTAAGGGCTCTTGTGTCCCCCATAAGGGAATAAGGGCAGATTTTCGTTTATTACAACTGGAATCTACATGGTTGGACTAACAAGCGCACAGAGCTCTTGTCCGTATGTGTTTGGACATATATGAAAGAGGAAGCAATTGCAGCCAATTTTCATCATTAGTCCCCAAAAAATAAAAATTAAAAAATCCTGGGGAGAAAAATGACTCAACCTCAGCGGAGAAGAAAGAAAGCAAAGAAAGAAATGTTCTTGTCTTGCCAAGTCTCACCCGAGAACTGATCGCTTTGTTTATTCCTGAGATTGAGGCGAGAGCTGGACACTCTCAGAGCTCCAGGCAGCAGCTGCTTTAGCCATCTGAATGTTTTCTGCAAACAGCTTTTGCAGTGATTCCTGGAAGTCCTGAGCTGGGTGGGAGGGGAGTGTGTTGGTGGCTGTTGCCATCTGGAAGGGAGAGGGGGAAAGTCAGTGTGGCATAGTGGTTAGAGCTCTGCGCCAGGAGCTGGGAGAGCAGGGTTCAAATCCCACCTCAGCTCACCAAGTCACCAGGGGCCGATCGATCTTGCACAGAAACTTTCTACATTATTTGACATTGTTCTGACACACACCGGGGATTAAGCCCCATTGTTTTGGGGAAATATAAGGCTTGGTTCAAGCATGGCAACATTTCTCCATGCAGGAGGATTTTGGAAAATGCCGTGTTGCAGGAACGCCCCCCCCCCCAATCATTCAGTTTGTACAAACACCGCACACACACACACGACATACACAATGTTTCTGTTATAAATTCATAGCAAATTAACCATACATCGGATTTACACCGGTCCACTTTTATTTTACTCCATGAAGTAAGGAGTATCAAAGGGGCATGGTTTGATACAGGACGGTCATAATCCCTTAAGCCCTCAGGAGCCCTACCCAGTTGGCATGACAACCTTGATGGTCCCAGACAGAAGACCATCAAGGTCACAACGGACTTGCATATGGGAGTGGATTCAACATGGACTGGAACAAAGGACAATGATCAGATCTTCCCTCTGGGGGCAGGAAATTGCCAACTCCCTTTTGTCCTCTGGAAATGACTCATGGGGAGGGGGAAAGGAGGGACCAGCCAGGTGACAAGATACTCCGGTTACCTCCACAACTCCTCCCTCAACCACAACCCCTCCTTTTTGTGATGTAGTTGTGATGTAGTCTTAGGGGTGTAGTTTGGGGGATTAGTAACTAATAAAAGTTGGGTCTTCTTTTGTTCTGGGCTTCCATTTTGCTTCATCTTGTTGCGGGTGGGAGTCCTGCTGCGACAGTATTCAATAAAGGCTAAGCCTACAGGCTGCTGTTTTGCTCCAAGTTATCCTAGTTGGTGTTTTTGTTTTTGTCCAAGGGAGCCCTCGGATTTTTCCATTAACAGCCGTCCAGGACCACACCTAGAGATCCACCTAACTGCAAATCCCTCTGATCCGTCGATTGCCTTGGCAGCCACGACCAATGAAATGCAGCTGTGGCAAATGCACATCTTGAAAATATAAAAAAAATAAGATCTCCACGGTGAGCTCTTTTGCAATGAATTTTGCATGGGGTTGTAGCTCATCTGAGAGAGAGAATGAAATCTCCCAATTTAAGGAACTGTTTGTTTCAGCGCTCACTCTCACACAAGCACACAAGTTATATTTAAATACCAGCCCTTTATCCCGTCTCCATTTTTAAGCAGCTAATTTTGTCTTTGTTATCAATGACAAGATAATTCCTTCAGCTGGGCTATTCAGCGAATCCCAGATAACAGTCACTTCCTTTTTTTAATCAGGCTACCATCAGACATTTGGAGACAATCTTTCCTTGGAGAGTCCCAGATGGGATGAATGCTATTTGTTCCAAGGTGGAGGATGGTCCTTGTTATTTAAATAACGTATTCAGCATGCATTGTTTTGCAAGAGACAACACTTTAAAAATATTTTTTTAAACAAATGGGCCCAGAAATCTCTGTTTTCCTGTGCAAAGCAGAGCAGTTAGAAATAGAACAGCAGACAAAAGGATATCTTTCCTTCCAGCAGAGGTTTAGCCGGGAAACGAGCAAAGATAACGTGTTAAATATAGCTGTGTTGTTCAGCAGAAATAAGAAATATTGTGCCTAGGGGGAGAAATAATATATCATTTGTCACTCACAGGGGATCCGCTGGGGGAATTCATGGGAAAGGTCTAGGACAGAGGAGAATTATAAACAGGCCTTTTCAGACCAGCTGGACAAGGCAGGAAATGTGGAAAATGATACATAGATCTTGGAAACATGGAAGGATCAGATGTGAAAGAAAGGGGGTTGCAAATGCTTAGTTATTTGTGAATTCTGATAACCGGTGTGATTCGGGCAGAGCTATGGGCAAAAACACTTATATCTCTCTGAATTTTGCAGCCCCAAGGCTCTACGGCAATAGGTGATAATATGCAGTTGTTAAAGTGGGAGTCCAGGGTTCAAATCCCCACTGGTGACCATGAAGCTCAATGGGCATCCTTGGGCCTGGCACGGGTGGCGCTGTGATCTAAACCACTGAGCTTCTTGGGCTGGCCAATCAGATGGTTGGCGGTTCAAATACCCACGATGGGGTGAGCTCCCATTTCTCTGTCCCAGCTCCTATCAATCTAGCAGTTCAAAAGCACTCCAGCACAAGTACAGTAGATAAATAGGTACCACTGCAGCAGGCAGGTAAACGGCGTTTCCATGCACTCTGGTTTACATCACAGTGTTCCAATGTGCCAGAAGCAGTTTAGTCATGCTGGCCACATGGCCCAGAAAGCTGTCTGTGGACAAACGCCGGCTCCCTCGGCCTGAAAGCGAGATGAGCACCACAACCCCATAGTCGCCTTTGACATGACTTAACCATCCAGGGGTCCTTTTCCTTTACCTAGGTAAAGGTAAAGGGACCCCTGCCCATTAGGTCCAGTCGTGACCGACTCTGGGGTTGCGGCACTCATCTCGCTTTACTGGCCGAGGGAGCCAGCGTACAGCTTCCAGGTCATGTGGCCAGCATGACTAAGCCGCTTCTGGCGAACCAGAGCAGCGCACGGAAACACCGTTTATCTTCCCACTGGAGCAGTACCTATTTATCTACTTGCACTTTGACGTGCTTTCGAATTGCTAGGTTGGCAGGAGCAGGGACTGAGCAACAGGAGCTCACCCCGTCGCGGGGATTTGAAACGCCAACCTTCAGATCGGCAAGTCCTGTGGTTTAACCTACAGCGCCACCTGCGTCCCTTGTCCCTTTTCCTACCTTGGGCCAATCCCTGCCTCCCAGCCTAACCTACCTCACAGGGTTGTTGTGGGGATTGAATGAGGTAGGGGATGAACGATGCATGCCACCTTGAGCTCCTTGGAAGGAAACTAGCTTTGCGCTGGCGACCTCGTGTTTCTGCCTCATGCAAAATCCTTTTCTTTGCCCTCTAAGCCTTCCTGGAGTATGTTGGCTGTGCATTTGACTACAGTGGTACCTCGGTTTAAGAATAGCCTTGTTTACAAACTACAGTCATTCCTCGGGTTACAGATGCTTCGGGTTGTGAGCTTTTGGGCTGCGCACTGCGCCAAACCCTGAAGTACCGGAACAAGTTACTTTCGGGTTTCGGCACTCCTGCATACGCAGAAGCGCTAAATTGCACTTTGCACATGTGCAGAAGCGCTGAATCACAACCCATGTGTGTGCAGATGCGGCGCTGCGGGTTGCGAACGTGCCTCCTGCCCGGATCACGTTCGCAACCCAAGCGTCCACTGTATTTGGTTTACAAACTCCGCAAAACCAGAAGTAGTGTCCCGGTTTGCAAACTTTACCTCGGTCTAAGAACAGAAGCTGAATGGTGGAAGGGCATCGACAGCGGGAGGCCTCATTAGGGAAAGCGCGCCTTGGTTTAAGAACGGTTTCAGTTTAAGAACGGACTTCCGGAATGGATTAAGTTCATAAACCGAGGTACCACTGTATATCTTGCTGGCTGCTACGAAGTGTGATTGTTGGCACCTATGCGCTTCCTACCCTTTTGTACACTGCGCTGAGATTTTGGGTGCCCAGGGGCCTATCAACATTGCATTATTATTATTAAAAGAGTTTGGATTTGATATCCCGCTTTATCACTACCTGAAGGAGTCTCAAAGCGGCTAACATTCTCCTTTCCCTTCCTGCCCCACAACAAACACTCTGTGAGGTGAGTGGGGCTGAGAGACTTCAGAGAATGTGACTAGCCCAAGGTCACCCAGTAGCTGCAGGTGGAGGAGCGGAGACGCGAACCCGGTTCCCCAGATTACGAGTCCACTGCTCTTAACCACTACACCACACTGGCTCTATATCCGCTTTTATTTTTTTTTATTTTTTATTTTATTTATTTATAATAATTTTTATTTATAATTTATTAATTTATTTTTAATTTATAATGAATTTATTTATAATTTATAATTTATAGTTTTTATTTTTATTTTTATTTATTTATTTAATAGTTTTATATTTAAGTTTATTTATTTAATAATTTTTATTTTTATTTATTTTATAATAATTTTATTTATTTATAATAATATTTATTTTATTTTATTTTATTTATTATTATTATTATTATTATTATTATTACTATTATTATTATTAAAATTTTAAAACAAAGACTAATCATAATGAATAGTCAATTGTGCAGGAGGCACCTCAACCGAGTGCAGAAGCTGAGCTTAATCCGATGCCAATTACTCTGCCGGCACAAGGAGGCAGCAAATGCCCAAGAACAAGGCAGAACTGCGGGAGATGACAACCGCACACAACTTTCCCCCGCTGCCGAAAATGTCCCCGGCCAAAAAAGCAGAAACTGTCTGCCCTGTCTGAGAAGCCTCTTTCCGGTCCAGGCGGGAGGTGAAGGGGAGGCCGGCCAGCTGCTTTTTCTGGCTCTGTGCTCTTTGGCCAAGGAGAAAAATGTGCCAAAATGTGAGCAATTCTTGGAGAACTCTTAGAAGTCTGGAGCTGGACTGTGGTGGGGTGGGAAGGGAGTTATCTTAGTGGTCAAGCAGGAGTGGAGGAGGGGAGAGAGAGATGCTTTGTGTGCCTCCTTCTCCCTTTCTACAAGTAGCAGGAGAGAGTAAAAATTTATATATATATATATATATATGCAGGTTTTGGTGTCCTCGGGTGTCTTCCCGTGTAAAAGTTGGGGTGTCTAGGCGACGTTTCGACGAGGTCTCACTCGTCATCTTCAGGCTGGTGCTTTCGGCTTCTTGTTACGGCTCTGTTCCAGTAACAAGAAGCCGAAAGCACCAGCCTGAAGATGACGAGTGAGACCTCGTCGAAACGTCGCCTAGACACCCCAACTTTTACACGGGAAGACACCCGAGGACACCAAAACCTGCATTCCTGTACCCGTGAAAATCTACGAAAGCATATATATATATATATATATATATATATATATATATATATATATATATATTCTGAATTAAGTTTAAGATGTATTTTTATTAATTAACTGATGACTGTTTTTATGCATATTGTTGTTTTTTATGATGTTAGCCACTCTGAGCCCAGCCTCTGCTGGGGAGGGCGGGATACAAAAAAAAATTATTATTATTATTACTATTATTATTAAAAATAGGGTTTAATGAGTAACTACTTAATTTGCCCTGTTTGAGCTAATGCACCAACCAAAACACAGCAATCGTTCAAAATTTGCCATCTCCGAATTTTGCAATGCAGTTCTCAAGCCCATTATGTACAAATAATTATAATTTTTTCATAAATAATTTCATTATTTATACCCCACCCATCCGGCTCGGCCTCCCCATTCACTCTGGCCGTTTTACTACATATATAAAAACACAGCAAAACATCAAACATTAAAAACTTCACGATACAGGGCTGCCTTCAAATGTCTTCTAAAAGTTATGCAGTTGTTTATCTCCTTCACATCTGAAGGGAGGGAGGGCGCCACTGAAGGGAGGGAGGCCCTGAAAAGTTAGTGTTTTAGGAGAAAGGGAAAAATAACATACAAAATGTGCTAAATTGGGAGAGGTTGCTTACAAAAATGTGTGCATGGGTCAAAACTGCACACAAATATGCGTATATCATGAGAAATTTGCAATGAGATGCTGATGAAGTGTGGAGGATGAAATGTAGGGTGGAAATGTGGAGATTCAAGTCCCACAGGGCCCTAGTCTCTTGGGACAGAGCATTCCACCACATCGGGGCCAGTACTGAAAAGGCCCTGACTCTGGTTGTGGCCAGCCTAACCTCCCTGTGGCCCGGGACCTCCAAGGTGTTTTTGTTTGAAGACCGTAAGGTCCTCCATGGGACATACCAGGAGAGGCGGTCCCGTAGGTACGAGGGTCCTAGGCCGTATAAGGCTTTAAAGGTTAAAACAAGCTGTGAAGGTCCAGGGGGGAGGTTACCATGGGGCGAGGTCCAAGACCTGAGTTGAGGGTCAGCAGACAGTCCTCCACGGGCGAAGCGGGGTCCACAGTGGGAAGCCGGGCAAGGGCAGGAACTCTGGAGGAACAGGACTGGATGCTGGCCAAAACAGCTCTTCGACGACGTTGCTCCCGCAACCTGGGACCGGGCTAACTGGCCTTTATCTTCTCTGAGGCCAGGGGCGGTCCCGGCCCCCAGGAGACCCACCTCTCCTGGCCTTAAGGCGAGCACTCCTCCTGGGAGAAACCAGTTCCCTTCGCCTCTCTGCCCTGAGCCTCTGCAGTTCAGGAGAGGCTGAAGGGTTACTGGACCCAGGGGGAGACTCACCTGTAGGCACTGAGTCCTCAACCACCTCTGGAGCCAGAGTGGATTCACCTGGTGCTTGCTCCTGAGGATCCGGCACAGGTGCAGGCGCTTCAGAATCAGGGCCCTGCCCCAGTTCAGCCGGCCCTGGAGGCGGGGACACCTGTGCAGGCTGGGATTCCTCCGGTTCAGCCTCTGAATCGGATTCCCAGGCCATCACACAAGCACCTTAAACCTGATCCTGTACTCCACCGGGAGCCAGTGCAGCTGGTAAAGCACTGGATGAATGTGATCTCATCGCGAGGAGCCCGTAAGGAGTCTTGCAATAGCATTCTGCACCTGCTGGAGTTTCTGGGTCAGTCTCAAAGGCAGCCTGTGCTGGTCCCGGGGGGTTACAGTGTGGCGTGGTCCGAGTCCAGTCTGAGGTCAAGGGTGTAGTATGGAGGCTGTCCGTCAAGACTGAAGCTGGGTCCAAGGCAAGGAGTCAGGTATGGTCAGGAACTCTGGCAGAAGAGCAGGACAGGGTGCCAGCAGGAACAGGTTACCAACAATGTTGCTCCCGCAACCTGGGACTGGGCGGGCTGGCTTTTATCTGCCCCAAGGCATAGGGCAGTCCCGGTCCACAGGTGACTCGCCTCTCCTGGCCTGGAGGCAAGCACTCCTCCTGTGGGAACTTAGTTCCCTCCGCCTCTCTGCCCTGAGCCTCTGCAGCTCAGGAGAGGCTGGAGGGTTACCGGACCCAGAGGCAACCTCACCTTCCCCTGACGGGGCTGAGAGTGGAGCACCTGCAGGCAATGGGTCCGCCATCACCTCCAGAGCCAGAGCAGATTCAGCTGGTGTCTGCTCCTGAGGATCCAGCACAGGTGAGGACCCTTCAGGTTCAAGCCCCAGCCCCGGCTCAGCTGGTCCTAGAGGCAGGGACTCCTGTGCAGGCTGGGATTCCTCAGGTTCAGCCTCTGAATCCGATTCCCAGGCCATCACACAGCCCCACGTAGAGTGAGTTACAACAACCAAGTTTGGAGGTGACCGCCGCATGGATCACAGTGGCTAGGTCAGGGCGAGAGAGGCAAGGAGCCAACTGCTTAGCTTGGCGGAGATGGAAAAATGCCGCCTTTGTTATAGCTGCAATCTGCGCCTCCATGGAAAGGGAGGTGTCGAAGATTACACCCAAACTCTTAACGGACGGTGCTGGCACTAATTGTGCCCCCGCAAGAGATGGGAGTTGCCCCCCCCAATCCCATATCGTCCCGACCCAGCCAAAGGACCTCTGTCTTCGAAGGATTTAACAAATCTGCTTTTAGAAAGAATTAAACTTTTTGTGATTTGGAAAGCGAGAGAGAAATGCCTTGGAAGGTGTGGAAGGATTGCTGGAGAGATATATAAGCACCGCACAAGGAAATGATGATGGTTTCAGAACAAATGCTCTGTAAATACAGGTTATAATCTATCCTGCCCTTGAGCTTGTTTGGTGGTTCTGGCAGAACAAAGCAGGGCCTCACAAGGAAATATATCCATATGTTATCCGGGAACTTAGACCAACATTGAATGAGTTGGGAATCTCAACTCTAGAGGAACTTGGCCTGGACAAAGTGTAAATATAATTGATGAGCTTCCCGTGGGGTTGTTGTTAATGCTATTTGATTGTACAACAATTGCCTGGACTCAGACATTAAAATATTACTTATTTGAAATTACCACTTCCTTTTATTGAGTCCTGGAGTATGTGTTGTGAAGGTGGACCTAATAAAGGGGAACTGGCAAAAAATATCTATTCTGCCCATGAGCTCTGTGCAAACAAAGGAGGTTGAATGCTCAATAAACAGGTTGCCTGGCGGAGGCCTAGGAGAATTTACCAGTACCTGGAATTAGAGGTGAAAATGAGATCTGCTTAGGTCTATTCAGTTTCTATATTGCTTCCCGCTACAAAAAGGTACCTGAAAGCTATTTTAGAACCAGAGCAAAAATTGTTGTTCTGTCTCGAGAGACAATGGAGGAGGGTGCCTTTGAGGGTGAAGTCAAACTGTTGAAAGGTTGCAGGCAGCGCCTATTGTGGCTGTAGAGGCCGATATAGGAGAGACATGTTTTGTTGCAGCTGGGGCAGAGGAAGGCGTCCAGTTGTGCTGCTGCAGGTTCACCGTGGCATTTCTTTGCCCTGCACTCCTCGCAGCAGTCAATCGTCCTCTGGTCATTGCTGTGGAAACAAGACCTGTCTGTCTGGAAGCCCTGCGAGAATCAATAATACAGTAATAAATCATAGGACCATTGAATTGTAGATTTGGAAGGGACCAGGAGGTTCATCTAGTCCAAATCTGTGCAAGGCAGAAATACTTTGCCCAACTTGGGACTCCAAACCCTCAACCCTGGGATTCAGATTCTCATGCACTACTAACTGAGCTAGGCTAAATAATAGCAAAAATATAATAATAAAAATTGTACGGCTGCCATTAAGTCCTTCCCTGGTGGTGCTGAAAAAGCATTTGACCAGGTTTCCTGGAAGTTTATGAAAAAAAATAATCCAAGAAATTGGAATCAGCGAAAATCTCTGTAAAGGAATAAATGCCATATATTCGGAACAATCAGCTAAATTAATCATCAATGGTAAAATCACAGATGAATGCAAAATAAGTAAGGGGACCCAGCAGGGCTGCCCACTGTCTCCCCTGATGTTTATTATGAAAATGGAAGTCCTAAATATCCAGATACGAGAGGACCAGTTGGTCAAAGGGATAACACTGGGAAATAAATCTTATAAACTTAAGGCCTTTGTTGATGACCTATTAATAATGACCGAGAACCCCAAAGAAAGCTTAATGGGAATATTGGACTTGATTAAGAATTTTGGAGAAGTTGCTGGTTTTAAACTGAATACTACCAAAACAAAATTACTGGCTAGGGCGATACAAATTAAGGCTGCGATCCTATGCTCATTTACTTGTAAGGAAGCCCACCTGAACCCAGGGGAATGCACTTCCAAGTAAGCAGGGGCAGCACCAAGCTTTTTCCCAGCAATTTCTTCCGACTCTCTGCATCAGCACAACCAGTACATATCAAGGCTAAAGTGCTGCCCAGCTGAATCATGGCTTGTTAGATTTTTAGACTCTTTTACAAAAGGATTTAGAGGAATCAATGGGCTCCTGCGCGGCGTTGGAGAGATGGAGGTCAATAAACTGCAGCAGAGACAAAGTGCCGTCCTTCTTCTCCCCAGGAACAGACAGGTGCTGAAACTGTCACAGGTATCGAGTTGTAATGGGGGGAAAGCGAGGTTTTAAAAGGGTTGTCAGTCATCGCCAGCCAGTGTTATTGACCCAGGGAGCCACTGCTCAGGAAGGAGGTGCTGGTCTAGCAGAATGCAAGAGTGCCCAGTCATCGTCTGTCTTGAAACGTGCAACCTCCCAGCTTTCCATTTCCCACAAAAAGAAAACGGCTCGTTTTAATACTTTTGGCCTCCGGCGGCATCTTTGCCAAGCCGCCTTGTTGAAAGAAGAGTGAAAGAAATGAAGGGCAGTGCTTGCCAGCCTCTGTCTCACCCGCTGTTTCCTTGCTGTGCAATATGGATATTCTGTCCTCCCCGAATTCAAAATAATGAGAGTCAAATTTCCATTTCTACGAATGGCATTTTTTAATTAATTAAAAAAAAACTAATCTGCTGCAGCTGAGAATATTATCTTCTCTCTCTCTGTTTGGCTGAGGGGATGGTGGATGTGCATTTATACAAACATCCAGAACATAGCTGTCAACTTTTCCCTTTTCTTGCAAGGAATCCTATTCGGAATAAGGGAATTTCCCTTAAAAAAAGGGAAACGTTGACAGCTATGATCCAGAACTGTTCTTTCAAAGCTTCACGAGAAGCAGATGATTCCTTGGCCTGCAGGTGTGGTGGTAGGAAAGGCTTCACTAACATGAGCTAATGAAAAGTTGCGGTGTTCTTTAACTTTTATTGTGATTTCTGCATTCCAGGGGGTTGGACTAGATGACCCCTGGTGTCCCATCTGCAGTTCCATGATCCTATGAACATCTTCACCAACCTGTCAGGAAAGCAAATTATATATATGGTGGGGAGTGCACCTGCTCTCCTGGTTCCCCTCTGAAAAAAGATGGCATATCGATATTTTAAATAAAATTGAGTTTCCAGAATAGCTGGGAAGTTAGTAACTACCTTCAGGAAATGCTCTTGTAAATTGGTTAGCACCTAACTGGCCGTTCTGCTAGTACCTCCTGAATACAACAGGCTCTGAAGAGTATCTGTGTCCAGGGCAGCTGTTTACCAGCTCCATCTGGTACGTAGGCTGAGACCCTATCTGCCTGCGGACTGTCTCGCCAGAGTGGTGCATGCTCTGGTTATCTCCCGCTTGGACTACTGCAATGCACTCTACGTGGGGCTACCTTTGAAGGTGACTCGGAAACTACAACTAATCCAGAATGCGGCAGCTAGACTGGTGACTGGGAGCGGCCGCCGAGACCATATAACACCGGTCTTGAAAGATCTACATTGGCTCCCAGTATGTTTCCGAGCACAATTCAAAGTGTTGGTGCTGACCTTTAAAGCCCTAAACGGCCTCGGTCCAGTATACCTGAAGGAGCGTCTCCACCCCCATCATTCTGCCTGGACGCTGAGGTCCAGCGCCGAGGGCCTTCTGGCGGCTCCCTCATTGCGAGAAGCAAAGCTACAGGGAACCAGGCAGAGGGCCTTCTCGGTAGTGGCGCCCGCCCTGTGGAACGCCCTCCCATCAGATGTCAAAGTGATAAACAACTACCTGACATTCAGAAGACATCTTAAGGCAGCCCTGTTCAGGGAAGTTTTTAACGTGTGATTTTACTGTATTTTTGGTTTTTATGGAAGCCGCCCAGAGTGGCTGGGGGGGCCCAGCCAGATGGGCGGGGTATAAATAATAAATTATTATTATTATTATTATTATTATTATTATTATTATTATTATTATTATTATTATTATCTTGCAGAGTTAAAACCCAGGTGTGTGTTGTCACTTCATTAAGGACCTGTGGCTTCTAGAAGTTGCCAGCATGTGACTGCAGCCTTCGACTGCCTGGCTAAAGCAGGTGACGGTAGCCAATGGGTCTCAAACCCTCGGTAAGTTAGGGACTTTCCCTACATGCAAAGACAGGCTCTGGCGAATTGAGTGGAAGAGAGAACTAGTTGGTCCGTCCAGGTGGCGCTGTGGGTTAAACCGCAGAGCCTAGGACTTGCCGATCAGAAGATCGGCGGTTCAAATCCCCACAACGGGGTGAGCTCCTGTTGCTCAGTCCCTGCTCCTGCCAACCTAGCAGTTCGAAAGCACGTCAAAGTGCAAGTAGACAAATAGGTACCGCTCTGGGGGGAAGGTAAACGGCGTTTCCGTGCGCTGCTCTGGTTCGTCAGAAGCGGCTTAGTCATGCTGGCCACATGACCTGGAAGCTGTACTCCGGCTCCCTCAGCCAGTAAAGCGAGATGAGCGCCGCAACCCCAGAGTCGGCCCCACTCACCTCACAGAGTGTTTGTTGTGGGGGAGGAAGGGAAAGGAGAATGTTGCTGCTTTGAGACTCCTTCGGGCAGTGATAAAGCGGGATATCAAATCCAAACTCTTCTTCTTCTTTTCCTTGCCCTTATACTTTCCTGGGCAACCAGCTGGGAGCCGCTGACACCATCCTGACACGCCCCAGGGAGGTCACTTCGGTGCTGCTAATTCAGAGCTTTGACTTCATCCCCAGAGGCTGACTGACTCTCAAACCAGACAGATGCCAAGATTTCAGCTTGGGCTGGGGATGACAATGGCCAAAATCGGCTTATTAGAACATTTTCTTCTGTAGAGAAAATGTCCTTTCGCTCGCTCATAGGGTATAGGGAACAACCTGGCCACTATAAGGAAATTCTGCCCTTGGTACGTTCATTTTCCACCTCTCCATTTTGATTCTCTGTCCCCATATCTGCACAAACATATTATCCCAAAATACAGACGTGCTTTTACACTTGCAAGACTGGGTGTTTTGCTACTTGCGGTACTTGAGGGTCGTTTCCAAAAGATCCCTCCTGAGAAACGCCTTTGCCCCTGTGGAGACGGTAGCATCGAAACAGCTGCACACGTCCTCCTATCTTGCACTCTCTACAAAGACCTGAGGAACGAGATCATCACCACACTCGTACTAACCATCCCAGGGTGCTCAACCACTGCCACAATGTCCTTTCTTCTATCAGATCAAAATAAGCAGGTTCATAGCAGGGGCAATCAGAATAAGGGCCACTATATCAAACTTAAGAGCACAATTTAAAGTCCTGAATCAGCCATCAGTTAGTGGCCCTTATATCAAACCTTATGGAAGAACTCATTGGTTCAAAATTGGGAAAGGAGTACGGCGAGGCTGTATATTGTCTCCCTGCTTATTTAACGTATATGCAGAATTCATCATGCGAAAGGCTGGGCTGGATGAATCCCAAGCCGGAATTAAGATTGCCGAAAGAAATATCAACAACCTCAGATATGCAGATGACACAACATTGATGGCAGAAAGTGAGGAGGAATTAAATAACCTTTTAATGAGGGTGAAAGAGGAGAGCGCAAAATATGGTCAGAAGCTCAACATAAAAAAAATGAAGATCATGGCCACTGGGCCCATCACCTCCTGGCAAATAGAAGGGGAAGAAATGGAGGCAGTGGGATATTTTTCTTTCTTGGGCTCCATGATCACTGCAGATGGTGAGAGCAGGCACGAAATTAAAAGACACCTGCTTCTTGGGAGAAAAGCAATGACAAACCTAGACAGCATCTTAAAAAGCAGAGACATCACCTTGCCAAAAAAGGTCCGTATAGTTAAAGCTCTGGTTTTCCCAGTAGTGATGTATGGAAGTGAGAGCTGGACCATAAAGAAGGCTGATCGCCAAAAAATTGATGCTTTTGAATTCTGGTGCTGGGGAAGGCTGGTCTAGGCAACCAAATATCTACTGTTCCTGGAGTGGCCACCAGACCCATTGGGCAGGGAGAGCCATCAAGGGCTTCCTGTTTGAGGCTGGTGCATTCCAAGCCCTACTGCTCTTTGGTCCCGATACCCAATGCAAAACATTTCTTTATAATATCTCTTCCCTGCTTCTCTCTGCAAATCGCCCTCAGTAATAAATACACAGCGATAAATTCAATTCCAAACAATAAAATTACAGTAAATCAGCAGACACAGAATGATAACGTAGAACAGTGAGCAGATAAAGGGCCATTAAAAGACCTCTAAGGTAATTAAGAGCCCGAGATAACATGGTGGACTTTGCCTGGTTCCTAAAAGATAACAAAGCTGGCACCGCCCAGGTGAGCATTCCTGGAAACAGTACATGTTCTTAAGAAGGCACAGGAGATCTGTTTTCTGTTATCCCATGTCACTTTGTTTCTGGAAACACGAGTTGTGGAACAACCACACACACACTTCTAATCCAGTGCGCAAGTGTAGACATGGAGGTAATAAACACATGTACTAGTTACAGGTTGGTAGCCGTGTTGGTCTGCCGTAGTTGAAACAATTTTTAAAAAATTCCTTCCAGTAGCACCTTAAAGGGACCCCTGACCATTAGGTCCAGTCGTGGCCGACCCTGGGGTTGTGGCGCTCATTTCGTTTTATTGGCCGAGGGAGCCAGCATACAGCTTCCGGGTCATGTGACCAGCATGACTAAACCGCTTCTGGTGAACCAGAGCAGTACACAGAAATGCCGTTTACCTTCCCACCAGAGCGGTACCTATTTATCTACTTGCACTCTGACGTGCTTTCAAACTGCTAGGTTGGCAGGAGCTGTTTAGAAAAGGACATGAATCTGACCAAAGAGATTGCAAGTAAACCAATTTTAACTTACAAAACACGTGGCCTCTTTCTATGCTAAGGGAAGTGGGGAATTCTGGAAACAATTTAGAAGGGGAGGTTTTAAAAGGACTAACAGCCAAAATTTCCATGCTTTGCTTTGCTGCATGTTTTGTGATTTTAAATCTCTGCTGGGGCTCTATCAACAAAGAGTACTTACCCCAAACCTGGATCTCATTTTATTATGCTATAGCTTTTATTCTTTTCCTTTTACCAAACCGACCAACAGGGGATACAGAAGTCTGGTATAACTGAAGGAGTATACCTGAAGGAGCGTCTCCACCCCCATCGTTCTGCCCGGACGCTGAGGTCCAGTGCTGAGGGCCTTCTGGCGGTTCCCTCACTGTGAGAAGCAAAACTACAGGGAACCAGGCAGAGGGCCTTCTTGGTGGTGGCACCCGCCCTGTGGAACGCCCTCCCATCAGATGTCAAAGAGATAAACAACTGACTGACATTTAGAAGATATCTGAAGGCAGCCCTGTTCAGGGAAGTTTTTAATGTGTGACATTTTTATGTATTTTTAATCTTTGTTGGAAGCTGCCCAGAGTGGCTGGGGAAACCCAGCCAGATAGGCGGGGTACAAATAATATATTATTATTATTATTATTATTATTATTATTATTATTATTATTATTATGCTTCAGCAAAAGAACAGACTGTGTCCTGTGCTGCTGTATCCCAATTCTTAGCCCCACTCACACTGGAACAGGCTGCATTCATGAAAGTGGTCCAGCCCTCTCCAGTAATCTCCTATTGCGATGCAGCCTCTGGCATCATTGGGGTTCCAGAAATGGAGTCCTTCGAGTCCAAGAACAGCCACATACTTGGGTTAGAAGGGAACCCACAGACACATCTGGTGGAAGAGCTTCCAGGGCCGGCTCTGTGTGGTCCTCAGTTACATCCCTTGAAGAAGGGGGATTGGAAGGTGACGGACTCTCCTTCCTTGGAGGTTTTTAAGCAGAAGTTGGATGGCCACCTGTCATGGGTGCTTGAGCTGTGTTCCTGAATTGCAGAAGGTTAGACCAGATGACCTTGGGGTCCCTTCCAGCTCTAGGATTCTATAATTCTACATTCCTAAAACTCATGATTTGGTTCCTACTATGTTATAAGAAAAACTGCTCCCTTTCCCTTATAGGGTATTCTGGAGCCCGTATAGTGTCCTTAAGTGGGTTCCCTATCGGTAGGAGAAAACAGAGGCCAAGCAGGGTATATTGAGAAGCAAAGTGGCTAGTAAGCCTGATCTTTGTTAAAGGAAATAAACTGTTGCAACAGGATCCCCACTCCCCACACGCAGGAGGAAGGAGAGGAACCCCGAACAATAGTGTGCAAGCCCTTATATAGACTTTTGAAACTGCCCACCCTGTAGCTCAAGACCACCCCCCAAAACATCATGCATACATCACAGCAGGAGGCGGTCTATAGCAGAAACCCTGCCTGCCAGGATACCTGATAGTGGTCACTGATTGCTCTACCTGGGCAGCTTGGCCATTCTTTCGTGATGGTTCATACTTTAGTTCCTGAATCCAGGTCACAGGCTCACCCTATTCATATACAAATACGCCATTAAGACAGGACTTGCAAGCGAAAAGGCAATGGGAAGGCTTAAGCAGAGGTTGGAAGGCCATCTGTCAGGGATTCTTCAGCTGAGATTCCTGAATGGAAGGGGGTTGGATGAGATAACCCTCGGGTATTCCCTTCCAACTTTGCAGTTTTATGATTGTGTGAGTCTATATGATTCCTGTCCCCTGACGCCGAGGTAGTGAAGAAGAGAAGAAGAGTTTGGATTTGATATCCCGCCTTTCACTCCCCTTCAGGAGTCTCAAAGCGGCTAACATTCTCCTTTCCCTTCCTCCCCCACAACAAACACTCTGTGAGGTGAGTGGGGCTGAGAGACTTCAAAGAAGTGTGACTGGCCCAAGGTCACCCAGCAGCTGCATGTGGAGGAGCGGAGACTCGAACCCGGTTCCCCAGATTACAAGACTACCGCTCTTAACCACTACACCACACTGGCTCTCTCAGTGAAATATATTGCAGTTCAGAATCCACCCGGACCATGAAAACTGCAGCTGCACTGGAATTCCCCCCGCTGCCAACTGTGTTTCAGTCACACAGGTGACTTGCCTTCCAGCTTTAATTAGAAAGCGCTCCAATAAGTCAAAGACAGATTGCCTAATTAAAAATACCAGCGAGGTCAACAGGACCAGGGAAGCACTCCATCACTCAAAAGCCTTGGGGGGATTTTCCAGGAGAGAAGCTTTTTTGGAACTTCAGCAAAGGACCAGTCGGAGGGGCTCAGATGCCTCTGATGGAAGCCCAAGAAAAGCAGGGCGTGTAACAAAGGGGCATACAATGAAATTAAACATGGCTCACCCATCAGATCGTGGGGGGGGGGGGGAATCTGTGACTCCTCCAGAGATTGATGGACTGCCAGCAGCCCAGTCAGCAGGGGCAATGGCCAGCTGCAGACCAACTGATGAGAGTTGGCATCAGTCTGAATTTAACTGAATTTAATTATGCACTGTGTGAAGTAGATAGATAGAGAACTTTATTCGCATTAGCCAGTGGCCATAGCAACAGTAAAACATTACAGTATATGAAGAAAAGGAAGTTTGATATTTGTTGTTTAGTCGTTTAGTCATGTCCGACGCTTCGTGACCCCCTGGACCAGAGCACGCCAGGCCCTCCTGTCTTCCACTGCCTCCCACAGTTTGGTCAAACTCATGCTGGTAGCTTCGAGAACACTGTCCAACCATCTTGTCCTCTGTCGTCCCCTTCTCCTTGTGCCCTCCATCTTTCCCAACATTAGGGTCTTTTCCAGGGAGTCTTCTCTTCTCATGAGGTGGCCAAAGTATTGGAGCCTCAGCTTCAGGATCTGTCCTTCCAGTGAGCACTCAGGGCTGATTTCCTTCAGAATGGAGAGGTTTGATCTTCTTGCAGTCCATGGGACTCTCAAGAGTCTCCTCCAGCACCAGAATTCAAAAGCATCAATTCTTCGGCTATCAGCCTTCTTTATGGTCCAGCTCTCACTTCCATACATCACTACTGGGAAAACCATGGCTTTAACTATATGGACCTTTGTTGGCAAGGTGATGTCTCTGCTTTTTAAGATGCTGTCTAGGTTGTGTAAATAAAAGACTATATCCTAAACCTACCACAGTCTCTGCTGACCTTCATTCCAAAATGAACCCTGAATAAGTGCTCTGGATTATTTCTGTCAGGGAACTACCATCAGAACAGAGGAGAGAGGCAGAGGGATACAGAGAACTTCTGATGCTTCTGAGGAGCAGCGCCTCATCCAGTGGTGGGGAAAGCCACACCTCCAGTGGATGGGGGGGGCGGGGAAGGGGGCAGCCAAGTGAGGGGAGCGCTCAAAAATGCTACTGAGAGCCCAAGCGCCTCACCTAGCCCGGCTAGCCAGGAAGCAGACATGCTGGTTCTGTCACCCAGCCTGCTCAGAGGGGTGAAACGTAAGGAGGGGAGGTGGAGATTTGGGGTGTCTAAGTTCTTATGTTGGGGGAGAAGCAGGAAGGGGCCACTCCCGGAATTTGCAAGTGACTAAGACAGACATGAACTTTGTGGTTCTGCACTGTAAATAGTTTGCACCAATAAAACCTGTAAAAGACAGGTCAGAGTCCTGCCTGGGTACTCACAAGCAACCACCACCAGTGCCTGACAATTTCATTGCTTGGAGATTGGGATGGTGCGTGTCAATGACCTTCCTGCTGCCAGCAGCAAGAATACTTATCGCAAAGTACTAGAAGACAGAGGATCTACCCACTCTGGAAGAATGGCAGATGAAGATGATTGACTACACGGGATTGGCAGAAATGACTGGCAGAATCCGTGACCAGGGAGAAGAGTCGGCGGAAGAAGATTGGAAGAAATTCAAGGACTATTTACAGAAATATTGTAAAATTAATGAATGTTAGAATGATGTCGGATAGGAATTAAGTGGTTTCCAGCTGTAATGTTTTAAGTGATATGGAGAGGGGAAAAAAGGTATAGAAATAGGTTAAAACCTATTGATAAGGATTTGCTGAACTAACAATTTGAACTGGAATACAAAAAAGGGAGGTATGAGGAGGTCGGGGAAATATGTTAATGAAAAATAAGTATTGTGAACTTTATGTGTTTTTAACTACTTTGTATTTTTGTATTTTTTGTTATTTTTTCCTTTTTTCCTTTTTGATTTTCTTTTATTGTATTAACTTTAAAAACTTTAATAAATATTATATATATAAAAAATGACCTTCCTGCTGCTAGTTGGGCTCCTGCGGAGCTCCAGAAAGGAAGCTTTTCCTTGGACTTTGCAACGTGGACTGGACAGGGCTCCTTGAGATGACCTTTTGAGGATGTTCTTGCAGGAGCTGAGATAGACTGGCTGGCCTCATCACACACGGCTGGGGCTTTTGTTGTCCTTCTCGACCCATCCTGCCTTTCGACTTGTGCAAAGCCATCTCTTGGAAGCAGCGAGCAAAATCACGCCGATTAATTGCTTGCAGAATGCAAGAGGAACAGAAAACGCCCCGGGGCAAGTGGACGGATAAATGCGCGGCTGGTATTCATAAAGATTTTAATAATTCAGTACCGGCAGATGTATATAAAAAAAGCTTCCACTCTGCTTCCCCAACCAGTTTTCAAGGACGACTGAAAAATGTGACAGTTCCAAGCCAAGATGAAGAATCGCCTGCTTTTATTTTGGGGGTGGGTGGGCTGGGACTCATATCATGCTGATACAAGGTTTATGGGGAGGGGGCTATGTGGGAAGAGGAATTAATCAATAACAAAGGGGCAAGAGAAGAAAACACTTAAAAAGAACATTACGGCCAAAGAAACATGCGAGAACGAGAGCCATGGAAATCCAAGTACATTTAACCTTCGTAAATTGCCACATGGAATCACAGAGGGAGGATGTACTTAAGCGAGTTGTTCTTTGCAAGTCAACCTCTGGCTTCATTTGTTAGAGCAGAAATGCCTTAAGTGGTCAGATCCAGACCCCCAAGAGAATGGGTCAGCAAACTTTTTCAGCAGGGGGCCTCAGACCTTGTGGGCAGCCGGACTAGATTTTGAAAAAAAAATATGAACGAATTCCTTTGCCCCACAGATAACCCAGAGATGCATTTGAAATAAAAGGACACATTCTACTTATGTAAAAACACGCTGATTCCTGGACCGCCAACGGGCCAGATTTAGAAGGCGATTGGGCCGGATCTGGCCCCTGGCTGCTTACCCCTGCTTTAAATCAACTCTCTTCTCACAGTTTCCACACCTTTTAACCATTACTCTGGAATGCTTTCTATAAATGCTTAGTGTCATCTACGAGCAGAAAAACTCTGGTTCAGTTTTTCTGGTCATAGACGACACTAAGCATTTATAGAAAGCATTCGAAGCACCTCCTTGACGTTGCCTTGCAATCTTTGTAATTACCCTGCCAGATGAGGTATTAGCCCCGTGTTATTTAAGAGAGGCAGGATGAGAGCTAAGGTCACCAGACAAGTTCATAGGAGGGGCGAGATCTGAACCAGGACATTTCCTGGTCTTCTGCACAAACAGCCAAGGCATCAGCACTTACTTTCATCATGTATTTTGAATGCAATTTTCACATGCACTCATTCCCAAATCATTTTAAAATCATAGTAGAAACCCAAAAGATGCATTCTCCTACTTTTTCTTTTTCTTTTATCTCTGGCAATCTACGGCAGGGGTGGCTTCTCTGGGCCTGAGGGCCACATTCACCCTTGGCCAACCTTCCGGGGGCCAAATGCCAGTGTTGGGTGTAACCACCCACTCTCCTGCAGTTATACCTGCAAAACATACACACCTACAAGCACAAAGCAGCACCACACCCCTCCCTCAACTGTTCTGAAGGAAGGGGGTTATCAGACTTATTCCTCACTCACAGCACCACAAAATGTCTCCAGGATTGGCTTTCCGATCCCAAGAGAACAGATATCTCTGGCCGACTGACTGGTTTTCTGGCAGTTACCTGGGCTGAGCTGTTTCTGTGCACCCATCAGGTTATGGCCATTTATTTATTTAGTGAGATATGCCTAGGATTTTTGCAAAGTCGTGAAAGGGCAAGTTCATTGCTCCAAAAGGCTTTTTGAGCTTAATTGATTGGATGGCAGCAGCGGCGGACCCGGGGGTCTCAAACTGCAGCGGCGCCCGGTGGTCCCCCTGCCACTTATGTTCCATTCTGCATCAGCTCAGCTGGTACAGCATGAGACCCAGAATCTCAGCGTCATGGGTTTGAGCCCCATGTTAGGGTGGGGTGCCTCAGGGTTCCGTCCTCTCCCCCATGTTTTTAATATCTATATGAAGCCGCTGGGAGAGATCATCAGGGGGTTTGGGCTGGGTGTCCATCAATATGCAGATGATACCCAGCTCTACCTCTCTTTCAAATCAGAACCAGTGAAGGCGGTGAAGGTCCTGTGTGAGTGCCTGGAGGCGGTTGGAGGATGGATGGCGGCTAATGGATTGAGGTTGAATCCTGACAAGACAGAAGTACTGTTCTTGGGGGAAAGGGGGCAGGATGATGTGGAAGACTCCCTGATCCTGAATGGGGTAGCTGTGCCCCTGAAGGACCGGGTGTGCAGCCTGGGAATCATTTTGGACTCATAGATGTCCATGGAGGTGCAGATCAATTCTGTGTCCAGGGCAGCTGTCCACCAGCTCCATCTGGTACGCAGGATGAGACCCTCCCTGCCCCCAGAATGTCTTGCCAGAGTGGTGCATGCTCTGGTTATCTCCCACTTGGACTACTGCAATGCGCTCTATGTGGGGCTACCTTTGAAGGTGACTCGGAAACTGCAATTAATCCAGAATGCGGCAGCTAGACTGGTGACTGGGGGCGGCCGCCGAGACCATATAACACCGGTTCTGAAAGATCTTCATTGGCTTCCAGTACGTTTCCAAGCACAAGTCAAAATGCTCGTGCTACCTTTAAAGCCCTAAACGGCCTCGGTCCAGTATATCTGAAGGAGCGTCTTCACCCCCATCCTCCAGCCCGGACACTGAGGTTCCTTCTCGGTGGTGGCGCCTCCCCTGGTCTTCTGGCAGTTCCCTCACTGTGAGAAGTGAGGCTACAGGGAACCAGGCAGAGGGCCTTCTCGGTGGTGGCGCCTGCCCTGTGGAACTCCCTCCCAGCAGATGTCAAAGAGAACAACAACTACCAGACTTTTAGAAGACATCTGAAGGCAGCCCTGTTTAGGGAAGCTTTTAATGTTTGATGCATTACTGTATTTTAATCTTTTGTTGAAAGCCGCCCAGAGTGGCTGGGGAAGCCCAGCCAGAAGGGCAGCGTATAAATAATAAATTATTATTATTATTATCCCGCACCACAGGGGCTCAGACTAGAGGACCCTCAGCAGTCCCTTTTGATTTTACAAGGCTGTGATTCTGTAATCATCGTTGTGGCACCTCTGAGGCTTCGCGCCCAGTGTGGCCGACCTGACCGTGCTCCCCTAAATCTGTCTTGGATGATGAGACTCTTTGAAGAGGAGATGCAACCAATGGAAAGGATGGGAAAGGGAGGGAGTATTAGGATACAGAACGTCTCAAAGTGCCAGGGACTGGACTGAAGGGGAATAATAATAATAATAATAATAATAATAATAATAATAATAATATATTATTTATTCCCCGCCCATCTGGCTCGGCTTCCCCAGCCACTCTGGGCAGCTTCCAACAGAATATTAAAATACCGTAATGCACCAAACATTAAAAGCTTCCCTAAACAGGGCTGCCTTCAGATGTCTTCTAAAAGTCTGGTAATTGTTGTTCTCTTTGACATCTGATGGGAGGGTGTTCCACAGGGTGGGTGCCACCACTGAGAAGGCACTCTGCCTGGTTCCCTGTAACTTGGCTTCTCGCAGAGAGGGAACCGCCAGAAGGCCCTTGGAGCTGGACCTCAGTGTCAAGGCAGAATGATGGGGGTGGAGACGCTCCTTCAGGTATACTGGGCCAAGACCATTTAGGGCTTTAAAGGTCAGCACCAACACTATTGAATTGTGCTCGGAGACCGCCCTCCCTCCTCCTGAACCTTCCTGAGAAGAGGAGGACAGTATAGATTTACAACTGTGGTTTGCAGAAGGTCATGACTCTGAGACAGATGAAAGACGGGGCTGGGAAGTAACGGAAGGGGAAGCAGCAGAGCCAGAACAGCTGGCTGACCCGTTATCATTAGAAAGCATTCCCGAACCCCCTTCTCCTAAAATAAGGTTACCAGATTTTTTTCCCAATGAATCTGGGACACTTTAAATAAATAAATAAATCACGTTTGGGACATTGATTCTGCAGCGATGGTGGTGGCAGAGGGGCGGCCGCTGCCTTAACCTCAACCGCCATGTTTCCCCTTCCTCTAAAGCTTCTATCTCCTTTCTCCATGAGCCTGGGCAGCCCCTGAGTTGTTGGTTCTTCGGTGGTGGTGGTGGAGAAGCGGTGCTTGGTGGGTCAGGCATGGAAGGCGGAGAAGGAGGGCCGAGAGCAATGGCAGTGAGGCTCGGGCAGCGCAATGCCTCTCTTCCCATCGGAGCAGCCCCAATCCCATTCCTACTCCTGCTTGCATGCAAGCTCTGATAGGCAGCATGAAGCCTCCCTTCACAGCTTAGTTGCTGGGGTCAGGGAAGGTGGAGGCAGCCCAGAAGCTGCGTCTGAGAGCCCCTGCACCACCATCATATGGGGACTTCCAAGCAGCTCCTGAAGCCAGCCAGAGTCAACTGCTCCGGGCTACTGAGACGGCCGCTGCTGCGTTTCCCGGGGACATCAGATGAAATCTGGGGACACTCCAGGGATGGAATTTGTCCTGGGACTTATTCGCAAATCTGGGAACTGTCCCCGGGAAACGGGGACATCTCTCTCCCCCCCAATTTTTTTTATTGATTTTCCAAAATTTATAAATGAACAAACAAACAAAAATCTTAACTGTACTTAATGCAATCTTAGTAACATTGTTAAATGATTTCCTCGATTCCCCTGGCTGAGTTTCAGTGTATATCATTGTAACAGTTTTCCAAAACAAATTTCTCATAAAATTAACTTAATCACTTAACATCTTTGCTTGTTTTCATTTTAACTTTAAACATATTATTCTATAACATCACATATTCAAATCCTAAGCCTATCTGGTATTTGCAAGTTTTTCTATTTAAATTATCTTAGCATAGTTAACTAAATAATCTTTGAATTTAATCTATTGCTCCTGGTACTCCTCCTCCTTCTGGTCTCAGACTCTTCCGGTCGGGTCGGCTAGCTCCGGAAAGTCCATCATCTTCATCTGCCATTCCTCCACTGTTGGCACTTCTTGTGTTTTCCAATTCTTAGCTAACAAAATTCTAGCTGCAGTTGTGGCATACAAAAACAATCTAACATCTTTCTTGGGCAGGGAAACGGGGGCATCTGGTAACCCTATCCTAGAACCAGGAGGGCTGTGAAAATGGGAGAGCAGAAAGGGAACAGACCATACGCAGCCACCTTATAAGCTGCTGACGACTGAGAGTAAAAGGCGGGGAGGAGATTATTTGGAGCAACACCATCGCTGCAATGTAGAGGCACTTTTCAAAGCCTCCCTCTGTGAATACTGAATAAAGGACTTGGTAAGAACGCTTCTTGTTCCTTGGCTGCCCACCGTGGGAGGGATCGGATTCCCTGAAACCTGACACAAAGTGAGTGGCACTTTGCGTGTGTGCGTGCACACACACACACACACACACACACACACACACACACACACTGCACTAAAGGCATTTACAATCTGAATGCTGGTAACAGAGGAGACAGCAGAGGGATGGGGTGTGAGTTAAGCGCTGAGAGCACCCAGGTGATTTGCTAAAATGAAGCAAGCAATAGTTCATGACTGTTGAAGCATGCCTGGATCTTGAGTTCAAAACCACAAAAGCTTTTTGAGGCCGTGTCCCTCATAGCCACTTATTCCAGCAGGGTTTCATTGACGTCCATAGGTCAGCCACAAATAGTTCCTCACAGATTGGCGAGCAAATTTGTCGTCGTCGTCCCACCTCAGTATACCCAACTGTAATCACTGTGTTGCGCCCTTCCCTCACTGTGTCCTACCCAGTGCTTTTTTTGAATCCAGTTAAACCTGCTTGCCAAAACTGAGGTCAGCTTGTTTGCTGTGGTTTGGATCTCAGCTTGGCAAGAATGAAGAAGAGCCCTGAGTCACCCAATACCAGTGGGAAAAAACCACAGCTAAGCTCCCACTACCACCAACATCATAATTTCAGGAGGTAGTGACTCAGCAATTGCTGCCCAGGACATTCCTAAATTCCCCTCTCATCTTTATTTAGTTCTTAACATTTACATACCACTTGCCTGTAAAAAAATCCCAATGCCCTCAAAGCGGTTTACAAAAAAAGGTAAGACAATATAGTCCACCCATCCTCAGTTTTGTACTGCAATCCAATTCCCTGCTCCCAACCGGATGCCCACTAACATTTGGACAGTCCTAAGTATCAGGGGACGCAGGTAGTGCTGTGGATTAAACCACAGAGCCTTAGGACTTGCCGATCAGAAGGTCAGCGGTTCGAATCCCCGCGACGGGGTGAGCTCCCGTTGCTCGGTCCCTGCTCCTACCAACCTAGCAGTTCGAAAGCACATCAAAGTGCAAGTAGATAAATAGGTACCACTCCAGCGGGCCGGTTCCCGTGCGCTGCTCTGGTTCGCCAAAAGCAGCTTAGTCCTGCTGGCCACATGACCCGGAAGCTGGACGTTGGCTCCCTCGGCCAGGAAAGCGAGATGAGTGTTGCAACCCCAGAGTCGGCCACGACTGGACCTAATGGTCAGGGGTCCCTTTATTTTTACCTTTACTCACGTATCACACTCTTGTTTGGCTCAAGGGTGTCTCGGATCCATGCCATCTCTTCAGCCCCTCGCGTGCAGCTTCGATGAAGTGTGGTCCTTGCCTAAATCTCCCACATGAGAAATGGTTCTTGTTCTTCTCTGCCCTTTGCATATCCTGCTTTTCTTCAAAGCAAATTCCTCCTCCGCGCTTTCCCGCTTTTTCTGATCAATGCTGCACGAAGCCTCTATAAAGTGGAAACTGTTCTGACCTGGGCAAAAACCATTTCTGAAATCAAAGAAGCATATTCATTTAGCAAAGAAGAATCCAAACACGTGCTTTATTCTGAGCTAATGCTCTATCTCCTCTGACTGGCTTGGAGTTCTTCTAGGGCAAAGGGAGAGGTCTTTCCCAGCCTTTCAACCCAAAATCCTTTTGATCTGGAAATACTGGAGCTCTGGGCATGCAAAGCAGGTGATCAGCCAATTTGCTGCGGCCTCTGTTCCTCCTATAAGCCTGTGAATGGAATTGTCCCCTGGGAATTCTTCTTTCTGTTGGCGCCATCAAAGGCAACGTGAAGTCCAATAATAATAATAATAATAATAATAATAATAATAATAATAATAATAATAATTTTTATTTATACCCCGCCCTCCCCAGCCAGAGCCGGGCTCAGGGCAGCTAACACCAGTAAAATTACAATAGAAACATAATAGGGGAGGGGGGAATCCAATTTAAAATACAGGTTAAAATGAAATTTAAAAAGCAGTGTCATTTTAAAAGTAGCCCATAGATCAAAACCATAAGGGGTGGGAAACATAAGGGTCAGACTGAGTACAAACCAAAGGCCAGGCGGAACAGCTCTGTCTTGCAGGCCCTGTGGAAAGATGTCAAGTCCCACAGGGCCCTAGTCTCTTGTGACAGAGCGTTCCACCAAGTCGGGGCCAGTACTGAAAAGGCCCTGGCCCTAGTTGAGCCCAATCTAACCACCTTGCGACCTGGGACCTCCAAAATGTTGCCATTTGTGGACCTTAAGGTCCTCTGCGGGGCATACCAGGAGAGGCGGTCCCGTAGGTATGAGGGTCCCAGGCCTCATAGGGCTTTAAAGGTCAAAACCAGCACCTTAAACCTGACCCTGTTGCACTTTGCTTGAACTGATAAGGCCTTGTCTGTTTTTAAGGCACAACCTACAAGCACAGAGAGGCAGTGTGTCATGTAAAATGTATAAGAGCTTGCGATGGAAACACAGATTTTTTTCTTGCAGACGGGGAGGCAATATCTGATCATTGACTTGAGCTGTGCCAGATTCTCCATCAGGGCTTGTTTGTTTGTTGAATTAAAAAGGTGTTACCTGTGAGCCAGAAAAGAAAAGACTATGTCTCATTTGGGAGCAAAAAGAGTTCGGTTGCTGTGGTATTTCAGCAAAGCAGCCTCCTCCACTCACTCAGTTCTGCTCCTTGATTTCCCACAGGCAACTGTTCCCCCTCTGTGAGAACCAGATGCTGGACTAGATGGGCCCTGATCCGGCAGGCTCTTCTTATGTTCTAGCCACAGAGTTGGTCCTTTAAGTTGTCCACAGCGGGTGGAGCCTAGGAGAGGGTGTCTGTGTCCAGGGAGCAGAGGCTTAAAAAGGCTGTGTTTCCCTTTGTTCACTGGATTAAGTGATTTGGGTCATGCAAATTTGTCTGTGGGGGGCTGCCCTTCAGGACAAGAGTCTCTGGGTCTCAATGCTGGGGATTTCATGGGAGTTTGTGAATGATACGAGGGACAGCTGCATATCCCTGCATTGAAAGGGGTTGGACTAGATGATCCTCAGGATCCTTTCCATCTCAACAATTCTATGATTCTAAGTTCAGGTAGGTAGCCGTGTTGGTCTGACACAGCCAAAATACAGTGGTTGCGAACAGGATCCGTTCCGGAGGCCCGTTTGCAGCATGAGCAGAACGCAACCTGCGTAGGTCGCAATTCACCGCTTCGGCGCATGCGCGTGATGTCATTTTGCACGTCTGCACATGCGCGAGCGGCAAAACTCAGAAGTAACCCTTTCTGGTACTTCCAGGTCACCTGAAAACATGCAACCTGAAGCAAACATAACATGAGGTATGACTGTAAATAAATAAATTAAAAAATTGTCCAGTAGCACCTTAAAAAAAAGGTAAAGGACCTCTGACAGTTAAGTCCAGTCGTGAACAACTCTGGGGTTGCGGAGCTCATCTCACTTTACTGGCCGAGGGAGCTGATGTTTGTCCACTGACAGTTTTTCCGGGTCATGTGCCCAGCATGACTAAGCCGCTTCTGGCAAAACCAGAGCAGCGCACGGAAACACGGTTTCCCTTCCCGCCGGAGCGGTACCTATTTATCTACTTGCACTTTTTGGCATGCTTTTGAACTGCTAGGTTGTCAGGAGCTGGGGCAGAGCAATGGGAGCTCACCCCTTTGCGGGGATTCAAATGATCGGCAAGCCCTAGGCTTAGTAGTTTAGTGTACAGTGGCACCCGTGTCCCTAGCACCTTAAAAGGTAAAGGGTAATGGGGCCCCTGACCATTAGGTCCAGTCGTGACCGACTCTGGGGTTGCGGTGCTCATCTCGCTTTATTGGCTGAGGAAGCCAGCATACAGCTTCCGGGTCATGTGGCCAGCATGACTAAGCCACTTCTGGCAAACCAGAGCAGCGCACGGAAACGCCGTTTACCTTCCCGCCGGAGCCGTACCTATTTATCTACTTGCACTTTAACGTGCTTTGGAACTGCTATGTTGGCAGGACCTTAAAGACCCACTAAGTGTGATCACACTTGTTATGTACTGAGTTGAATAGGATCCAAACTGCAGCAGTCTGATTGGTCCTAGAACAATAGGATTCAGAATGCAGCAGTCTGATTGGTCCTAGAACAATGCAGCAGTATGATTGGTTGGCAGGAACCACCCAATCATGCTCCAGATAGAAGTGAATCCACAACCCGATTGGCTTACAGTAGAATTCCGGAATTAGCCAATCATGTGCAGCCCATTGTGTAAATAATGTATATAAAGCAGATACTTTGAGGGGACTTTCATTCATTCCTCCTCACCACTATGAGCTGAATAAAGAGCATGAAATCACTTTGCGACTCTGAGTATATTTCAACACTCTTGCCAGCAGGTGGCAGTAATAGGGCCTTTCCTTGACCTTTCTTAACCATTAAATCCCGACCTTTACTGGAGAAAGCTGCTCACCTGGAGCTATCCCTGGTCCTGAAACGTCTGACCTGCCTTGCCCTGTGGGCTCCGACACCCAACAAAGATTGAACATACCTGTCCTCTCCTGTCCCAGAATGCAGGAATAAATTCAGGCCAACTCTGTGTTACAAAAATGTCTGCCAACATGACACGAAGCATGGCAACATCAACCCTGCTGTGTGGGAATCCCTTGAAGACAATCACAGTGCCTGGGAAATATAATAAAAATTAAATAAATTGTCCAGTAGCACCTTAGAGACCAACTAGGTTTGTTCTGGGTATGAGCTTTTATGTGCATGCACACTTCTTCAGATACACTGAAACAGAAGTCACCAGACCTTTATATATAGTGAGAGGGTGGGTTTAGGGGTATTACTCAGAAGGGTGGTAGGAATGGGTGATTGGCTGATAGGTTTGATAAACCCGTTGACGACTGTTAATGACTGCAGTTGGTCTTACAGGAAAAAGCAAGGGGTGAGATGGCTAAAAATAGCTTTATCATGTATAATGAGATAGGAATCCAATGTCTCTATTCAGACCAGGTCTCTCCATGGTTTTAAGTTTGGTAATAAGTTGTAATTCAGCAACTTCTCTTTCCAGTCTATTTCTGAAATTCTTTTGTAACATGACAGCGACTTTGAGATCTTGTATAGAATGTCCTGGGAGATTGAAGTGTTCTCCTACTGGTTTCTCTGTCTTGTGATTCCTGATGTCAGATTTATGTCCATTTATCCTTTGGCATAGGGTTTGGCATGTTTGTCCAATATAGAGAGCTGAAGGGCACAGTTGGCATTTGATAGCAAACACAATGTTAGAAGATGAGCAATGAAATAGTCCTGAGATGGTATGTTTGATGTTGTTAGGTCCAGTGAGGGTGTTGTCTGGGTGTATGTGGCAGCAAAGTTGGCATCTGGGTTTATTGCAGTCTCTGGTACCAGTGTCCATGTTAAGTCTGCTTGCTGTATTATTGTGGGTGAGGAGTTGTTTGAGACTGGGTGGCTGTTTGTAGGTAATGAAAGGACTTTCTGAGGAAATCTAGAACCTGAATCTAGAACTGTGCCTGGGGACAAACAGTCAGGTTGTGCATCCACAACAGTGACCAGAGGAGGAATGACCACTGGGAGAAGCGCAGAGAGAAGAAAAGCCCTGGTGAATCTGCATCATCACAACCGGTTGCCCCAGTTGCAACAAAACACATCTCTCCCATATTGGTTTCTATGGCCACAGCAGACACCAAAATCTTCCAAGAGTTTGACTTCACCCTCAAAGGCACACTCTTCCATTGTCTCCTGAGACAGATGGATTTTTATTCCCTTCCTTTCAGAGAATTCCAATTCCCAGGATAACTGGTTTTAGTGGGTGGTGCAGAGACACCCTTGGTCACTGCCCATCTGGTTCCCATAAATGAGAGACTCCACCCTCTCCTGGCATAACAGAGCCCCAAGATATCACCAACATTTAATTGCATATTCCCTCCCTCTTCTTGGTCTCAAGATGGAAGAGATGCTGCGGAAGACAGACAAATATGCAAAACCCAAAGCCAGCTTCCTCTAAGCTTGGGCAGACTCCTGTTATTTACAGCATTATCTCAACCAAGGTCAATCTCCAGAATTAATCATGGGAGGAAAACAAAAACTTTTAATCAGCCTCCAAGCAAAGATATCTATCTAAATACAAGAAACTCCTTCTCCTTCCTTAATCCTGTTTAATCCTTCTGTCTATTTGCAGGAGGTGTCAGATACAGAAAAATTGTACGGTGAGCCTGCCTGTTGGATTTTGTGCTTGATTACACTGCAAGGTGACTGAGAAGGTCTTGTGTTGGCAGGCAGGAGTAATGGAATCAGAAGCTTGCCATCTCCCTTCAGGAAATACTCTTCCAGGGGAGCCATGTTCAGCTCCTGCCTTAGACGTTACAAATGTCCCTGAGAACTTGCAAGAACGGAAACGAACGTTCAGTTTTCAAAAAGGTTCTCTCTGCCGCTGCTTATTCTCCATTCACAACATTCGCGAGTGCCCATTTCAGGCCAGAAGCGATCAGGTGCAGGGCGTACCTTGGCCAAAATGACCTTGTGAGCGAAATAGGGATGCTAAAGAGGTCTGTGGGCCAGAGGTTTCCCACTGTGGCTAAAAGTCATTCCCAGCATTACATCTGTGGAAGAAGAATGCATGTGTCTCTATCTTCCTATATACATAGAAATGTAAGCTGTCGTCACCCTCTGCAACCACAGAGGCTCCTAATGGAGGGAGGGGAAGACGCTGCAAGGATTTAGCAAACTGCTGCAGGGAACACCTACGCCCTCTGTGAAATGCACCTGCAGTGAGGTTTAACAGGGGTGGAGGGGAGGTGCCTCCCCCTTTAAAAAGGGGTAGGTCTTGGGCTGGGAGGGGAGGGGTAAACTGTGGGGGAACAGGGTGGGGTAGGATTTGGGGGACAGGTGAGGGCGTGGGTGGGTTGTAAAGGGGAAGGAGGTTGGGGCACACACTGTCTTGACTGGTCTGTCCTGGTAATTCAGGTCAACAGGACCAGTGGCACCAGTGCAACCATTTCCAAGGGTTCTGGGACTATGTAAAAGAGGCATGGTTTCCCCACTAGTGATGTATGGAAGTGAGAGCTGGACCATAAAGAAGGCTGATCGCCGAAGAATTGATGCTTTTGAATTGTAGTGCTGGAGGAGACTCAGACTCTTGAGAGTCCCACGGACTGCAAGAAGATCAAACCTATCCATTCTGATGGAAATCCGCCCTGAGTGCTCACTGGAAGGACAGATCCTGAAGCTGAGGCTCCAAGACTTTGGCCACCTCCTGAGAAGAGAAGACTCCCTGGAAAAGACCTTGATGTTGGGAAAGATGGAGGGCACAAGGAGAAGGGGACGACAGAGGATGAGATGGTGGGACAGTGTTCTCGAAGCTACGAACATGAGTTTGACCAAACTGCGGGAGGCAGTGGAAGACAGGAGTGCCTGGCATGCTCTGGTCCATGGGGTCACGAAGAGTCGGACACGACTAAACGACTAAACAACAACAAAGGAGGCAACTGCAATTGCCCACCTGTTCTAATATAAACTAGCTGCCCACAATGGTGGCTGCATCTTGCCCCAACTCTCCTGCTGAACCTGTGCAGCCTTGTTAAAAGCTGTATAAAGCAGTGGGAGGCACAAACTCCAGTCCCTGCGACAACCCTTTGCTTATCATCTGTCTCTATAAATCAAATCAGAAACGGTTTAGCGAGGGCGAGAAATGCATCGCTTGAGGTTGCTAGCTTAGGGGCACAGCTATCTGAGAGCCTGCTGGCTGCAAGCCACTGGCAGAGAAACGAGCCTGGACAAGTCTTTAAGGATGAACAGCTTTTTAATTCCCTGGGGGGATTTGGGTGTTTGTGTTTTGCAATGTGTGCAGACACACTGCAGCCTTTCCCCCAGGAGGCTGAGAACTGGCCACAAAACAAACAAAGCCGGGCAGCTTTGCCCTTCAGACAGCTTTTGATCTGGCGAAGCTAAAATAGGTAGGCCAAAATGCTGCCTTCTTCCCTCACCCCAATTCATCCCCAGTGAGAATCTGGAGCAGGTGGCGATGGAGGATACTCTCAGAATACGATATGATACGATATAATAATAATAAAATAATAATAATAATAATAATTATTTATTATTTGTACCCGGCCCATCTGGCTGGGTTTCCCCAGCCACTCTGGGCGGCTTCCAACAAAGATGAAAGATACACTAAAATGTCACATATTAAAAACTTCCCTGAACAGGGCTGCCTTCAGATGTCTTCTTAATGATAATCTTTATTGTCATTGTCCCATACAGAACGACAAAATTGAAAAAATCTACATCAGACATTCAAAAATCAACAAGCCTGCTATCCCAGCCTGGTTAGCCCCCTAAAACTCTGATACCCCATAATTCAATACAATATATTCCCATACAGACTACCTTACACTGTGTTTAAAACCAAAATCGCATTTGAATAGAAACTGTTTCTCAGGCGGCAGTTTTTCAGAACTTTGGGAGGCTGTTGCCGTGCCTTAAAACATGAGGTGGCCAAATAAATGAGAAGGACCCTGATTACCTGGAGTGTAAAATTAGAATGAAATTAGTAGGGGAAAGTGGGGCTCTTGAGAGAAAAGCACAGATAGATATAAAACAAAAACAGGGAAAAAGAGGAAAGATAAACCACAAATACTGCCCTTGCCAAAGCACTGTCTTCCTAGAGATCCACTTGATTACTCTTATAGCTCAATCAGTAGAGTACAGGACTCTTAATTTCAGGGTTGTGGGTTCGAGCCCCTGCGTTGAAAGGGGTTGGACTAGATGATCCTCGGGTCCCTCCCAACACCAAAATTCTGTGAGTCTTAGATTGTCTTCCTTGTAAATTACATTTGAAGGCAATAAAAATGCATCTGAATACCAGTTTCTGGAAACTTTTATTCAGGCTTCTTACAGGCATCTGGTTGGCTGCTGTGAGAACAGGAAGCTGGACTCTTCTTATATTCTTAATAATAATAATAAAATTTTATTTATATCCCGCCCTCCCCAGCCGAAGCCGGGCTCAGAGCGGCTAACAACAATAAAAGTAACACAGCATTCTAAAATCAATTCATTCTAAAATCAATTCAGAATCAAATCGATGGCAATCATTGGGCTAGAGTTTTGTGAAGATTGCCAAAGGAGGGAGTCAGGCTGTGCCCTGGCCAAAGGCCTGGTGGAACAGCTCTGTCTTGCAGGCCCTGCAGAAAGATGTCAAGTCCCGCAGGGCCCTAGTCTCTTGTGACAGAGCGTTCCACCAGATTAGGACCATGGCTGAAAAAGCCCTGGCTCTGGTTGAGACCAATGTAACCTCCCAGTGGCCCGGGACCTCCAAGATGTTTTTATTTGAAGACTGTAAGGTCCTCCGTGGGACATACCAGGAGAGGTGGTCCTGTAGGTACGTGGCCTGGAGTTCTTTGGAGGAAAGGCAGGATAGAAATGGAACCTATATATATATATACTAATAAATGAGAACTCATGAATGCTAATGTGCTGTGTTGTGTGCATTTTGTGTTTCACACACTGCAGCTGGGTAAGTTTAACTTTGAACTTTCAACAGCATACAATGGGATAATTATGTTTCTTCTTCTTCTGGTATATCTTTAACCGAACAAACAGCCTCTTTACTTTCAGATCCGTGCCATTACACAGCAACGCACCGGACAGAGACGTTTTCAGCAACGCCAGGAGGCGAGCAGAGTTATGCATGCTCCTCTGTGTGGAAAACAGAGGTATGACCGGGCTGGGAGGGGAGAAACCCCTGTTTTCATGTGTAAACTCTTGGAGAGGGTGTGGCTTGGATTTCGCCCAGAGCCAAGTCAAAGTCCCTTCTGCACAACAATGTTTTTGTGGAGTCAAAGAGCACATTGCCACAGGCTGGTTTACATATGGCCATTTCCTGTTCTTTCTTCCCTGGAAGTCTGCAAAATAAATTAACCCCCCCCCCCCGTGTGGAAAAACTCTTGGCTTTGGGGGTTGCAATTATTCACTTGATATTTTGCCGAACATCCTTGGAGGACACCTGGGAGAAAAAGGTGTGAAGCCAACTTCTCCTCCACCTCTTCTGGTCCTGGGAGACAAGAGGGGAGGGGAGCCTGTCTCAACAGGAGGGGGAGACACCAGTTCCTCTTCACCAGCCGTACCCCTCTTGGCATCCTCCTTCTCCTGCTTCAGCTTCTGCCTCTGATTCTGGACTGCTCTGTCACAGACTCTCCCAGCTCACTAAGCCCTGTTACCTTGTCAGCTTCCGATACCCCCTCTTCCCAGTCTTCTGCGTGGTGTAGTGGTTAAGAGCGGTGGACTCATAATCTGGGGAACCGGGTTCGATTCCCCGCTCCTCCACATGCAGCTGCTGGGTGACCTTGGGCCAGTCACACTTCTCAGCAGTCTCTCAGCCCCACTCACCTCACAGAGTGTTTGTTGTGGGGGAGGAAGGGAAAGGAGAATGTTAGCCGCTTTGAGACTCCTTAAGGGAGGTGATAAAGCGGGATATCAAATCCAAACTCTTCTTCTTCTTCCTCTGACCACTTGTCGTCGTCCAGCCAGCACTCCCCGGGCTCTGAGCCTTCTTCCCCTTGGGGGTTCCCTAGCTGGTTCCCCCCAACATTTATCTGCATCCAAACAGTCCATGACACCAAGTACATGCCTTCTTGGAACCCATCTCAAGGTGGTTTCCTGTTTTGCTTCCTCAGTTGGACTATTTTCGCTGGTTCCTTCAGCTGGAACGAGCCGCCCAGGAACTTCTGTTTCTCTTGATTTACTTGAGTGCCAGGGCCCTTAATCCATCCTGCAGGATCCCTCTGAAATGTGTGGCATGTGGAACTTCAGAAGAGTAGTAAAGCAGCTTCAACGTGCCATACACTCTCCTCCAAAAGACCTGTGTGCAGATTCTTAAAGCATCTCATCTGCCTTTTTATTCTTCTTCTTCCATGCAAGGCTCCTTGCAGCTGTTTGGCAATACTACAGAATTGGCTTCCCTGGAGAGCAGGTTATTTCTATACAAACGAAGCCCTTGGGTCTCTGTTGTGCAGAGATGCTGCCTCATTATAATGTAAAAGGGGCCAGGGGACAGTCAAGTTTCCCCCCCTTTTGTATAATAATTCTCTTGGGTTTAATTCAAAATTCAGTGAAGAGTTCCTCCCTCCCACTCCACTTGCCTTTGTTCTTTCCATGTCTTGGTTGCGGCACAAGAATGAAGATGGAGCTGTTTTAAAAAGTGTGGCGTAGTTAAGAGGGGAAGAAGCAGAGTGACTCCTTCCAGATTTCCTTGGAGAAAAAGAGCTGCTTCTCTTTGGGTGGATTAATTAGGTCAATTTTAATCTGTAAAGGTTTGCTTGATTGGTCTGCTAGCTAAACCTTAATCTGTAAAAGATTCTGGATAGAGAGAATTGAAAGGCTACCTTCAGCATCAAGAATTGAGGTAACTACCTCATGCCCTCCAACATTTATCTGATGAAAACAGGGGTGTCCTATTATTATTATTATTATTATTATTATTATTATTATTATTATTATTATCATCCACCCATCTGACTGGGTCACCCCAGTCACTTTGGGTGGCTTCCAACACATATAAAAACATAATGAAACATTAAAGATTAAAAAACTTATCTATACAGGTCTGCTTTCAGATGTCTTCTAAAGGTTGGATAGTTATCTCCTTGGTTTGGGGGTTGCATAACTCTCCAGCGTTTCTCCAATGAAAATAGGGACATCCTAAGGAAAAGTAATGGGACGCAGGTGGCGCTGTGGGTTAAACCACAGAGCCTAGGACTTGCCGATCAGAAGGTTGGTGGTTTGAATTCTCACGACGGGGTGAGCTCCCGTTGCTCAGTCCCTGCTCCTGCCAACCTAGCTGTTCAAAAGCACGCCAAAGTGCAAGTAGATAAATAGGTACCACTCCGGCAGGAAGGTAAATGGCGTTTTCGTGAACTGCTCTGGTTTCGCCAGAAGCGGCTTAGTCATGCTGGCCACATGACCTGGAAGCTGTATGCCGGCTCCCTCGGCCAATAAAGCGAGATGAGCGCCCCAACCCCAGAGTCGGCCACGACTGGACCTAATAGTCAGGGGTCCCTTTACCTTTACCTAAGGAAAAGTAGGACATTCTAGGATGAAACCAGAAACTGGGAAGGCTTCTGTAAATCTGGGACTCTCCCTGGAAAATAGGGACTGCTGCCTCCCAGTTTAATATCAGAATGCAGCTACTGTGCTTTCATATTTCCAATGCAGCCCCCCCCCCCAAAAAATGGATTAACACAAAAAAAATTACATCAGAACTGTCCTTTGCTGGGGGTGGGATGTACCGATTGAATGCATCTGAAATCTGGAAAGAACACCCCACTACCCCATCTGATCGCAGCCTAATTCTTTGCAATATCCAGGCCTAATCAAATTTTAATCTGCCTCCTCCTCCGTTATGTATAGCTGTGATTTATTTGGGTTCTGTAAGAACAGTTCTAGGACAGACACAGGTGTATCCATCGCCTATGCAATCCGAAACAGAATTCCGTCCAGCATGCCAGGTTTTATTTGGCTTAATCTGGGCTGCTGGGAATTTGAACAGATGCCTTGGCAACGGGTTAAGCAAGCCAAAGTTGCCCTGGTTGAATCTTGTCCTTTTATACTGGAATAATTCCGAAAGCACCCCTATAGGTGAAATGCTTTGGTTGGAATTATCCCGACAGCGTGTCAGGTTATACTTGATCCTTTCGCTCAGCCATCACCTACGCCGGGGGTAGGAAGGGAGCAGGTGGTGTTGAGAGAAAACAATTATCTGTGAGAATTGCTGGCAAATCCAGGCCCAGGGAGCTGAAATAGCACACGGAAGATGCCAGCACACAGATGGAGTTGGCCAGATCATGACAGCGCTTCCAGAATGGGAGGCGGCAGGTAGGCGAAGTGACTTAAAAATAAAATAAAAATAAAAGAGCAGCGATGGCCAATGTGGACCAGAACCACACCGTACACCAGGAAGATTAAAATCCTGCATGATGAACATGCCAACCACGCACCCCAAATGTGGGTATTAGTATCATTGATGTTTGTTTGCTACAGAACCTGTGCGGGAAACCTTTTTCAGTCTGCTTTCGCTTCAGGGCAACCATGGAGCGGGCACAGGCCAGAGGTGAGTGGTACCAGAGGCAAAATGGATGGCGCGACAAATGTAAATATTACCTTTGTACACCAACACCCCCTTGCACACCCCACTCCAAGAGGCATTATCAGAGTTCACGGACATATTCCAGCCCAGCCAAACACTTGTTTTTTTTTTGTTTTGACTATGGCAGACCAACACGGCTACCTATCTGTAACTTGTTGCTGTTGTTGGAGTTTAATTTAGCCCTCCCCCCTACTTGTTTGCTAAGTGAGGGAAATATAATGGTGCAATGCAGTCACATTTAACTTACTTTATTGAGCAGATAGCTTTCCCTGCTATGTATTTACTCGTTCTAAAAAACCCAATTTAAAATATTATTATTATTATTATTTAAAGAGAGCCCATCAGGCCCAAGGGAGCCTCTCTCATCCTGCACTCTGTTCTTGCAGAGGCCAATCCGATGCTGATGCAAAGCCCAGAAGAAGGGCCCGAATAAGAACATTTGTTGAGCCTTTTTAGCTGCTGCAAGATTCTTTCTCCCCCCCCCCTCCCCCTGCAACAGACTAGCACACCTGTGCCTCTGGAAATTAAAGTAACAGCACAGGTTCCTTGCACCTGCAGACCTGCTGCAGGTGGGCGAGGGTGGCTTCACCTGTTGAACTTCTGCCTCCCGCGACGGCCACTTGAACGGCAGCGGAGCTGGCAAGAGGGCGGGGCCTCGGACTTGACAGCTGGGCGGTGCCAAACCTGACGGAGAGCAGCCTCCTCCCCGTTTTGAAGGGCCTGATGGGAGATGTAGTCCGAAAAGTAGCTGCCGGCGACCTGATTGGGCGAGCCTGCTCTCTATCAAATTCGGCACCGCCCACTTGCGTTCAGCCCGAAGCCCCACCCCTCTCCCCGCTTAGGCGGTTGCCTGGATACCATCCGCCCGCCTCTCTACGACAGAGAAGAACTCTATGGTCTCTCTTTATCCCCCCTCGTCAGGGGCTCCGCTCGGCGCCGACGTCATCGGGAGCGGACACCGGCGGGAGGGGGCGACGCTCCGTCGCTTCCTCCTCCTCCCCCTCCCCCTCAGAACGGTTGTGTGAGGAGGAGAGCGAGCGCCAGGCCGGCCGCCGCCGCGCTAAGGTTGAGCCTCGCGGGCTTCCGTCGCTCCAGGGAGGAGGAGGAGGAGGAGGCCGCTCCGCAGTAGCAGCCGCCGCCGCAGCCCTCGCCGGCCACCGTCCGCCCGCGCGAAGCTTCTCGGCGGAGCCTCTCTCCACCGCCCCCCGCCCCCTCCCCGGGCTCCGTTCTCCTCACTGCCGTCCCTTTTCCCCTCAGGCGATGGAGCGGCGGGGCCGCAGGCGGCGCGGCGGCCTCCTCGCCCTCGCCCCAGCCGTCCTGCTCCTCCTGCTGGGTCCGGCGGCGGGAGCCGGAGCCGGAGCGGCCGCCGAGGCGAAGGAGTGCGACAAGCCGTGCGCCAACGGAGGGCGCTGCCAGCCCAGCACCGGACAGTGCGAGTGCCCGCCGGGATGGGTCGGCGACCAGTGCCAGCACTGCGGGGGCCGCTTCCGGTGGGTGAGGGGGCGCCCCGGGGGGAAGCGGGGGGGGGGTCGGGGTCTCTTTGGCCGGGGCGCTGGGCGCGACTCCGGGGGCAGCCTGGGCCCGACCTGCCTCACAGGGTTGGTGTGAGGGAGGGAGGGAGGGAGGGGCAGGGAGGTGTGTGCGAATGCTGCGCCTCTCATGATGGCCTGCTGGCGCCAACCCGCCTTGACATTACCTTCCCCAAATCCTGTTCAATTCTGCATAAGATTTCACCCGCAGTCCTGCACACACCTGGGAGCAACTGCAGGTTGGAGTTGTTTCTGGGTGAACGTGCCTCTTCTCTACGTGCTTGGTCAAGTCACCCAGTGACTCGGTCTAGTATAGAAGCAAATAATACTTTTATCCGACTGGCTGAAATCATGAGCCTCGGGCATATAGGTAATATGCACATTTGTTGTTGGCTAAACAGCGAAATCTGTTGTAAGTGCTAGTGAGCTCATATCTGGGGAAATGCAGAATGACAAAAAAGGCATTAGGCATGTGTTGGGGGTTGTTGTTGTATAATTATTTATATCCTGACTACCCGTGACAGGGACTTGAGGCAGCTGATATATAAAGTAAGAACTGCTAAAAACAGAGAAGAACAGTTTTTGTGGGTGACAGAGACCAGGGTGGGTGTTGCAGATTGCTAGGGGGCAAGGGGCTGTGCAATATAGGGGGGGCGGTAAGGGAAGAGTGTCGAAAGTTCTGCTATCTGATGTCTAAATGTGAGAAATTTAGGCCAGGACTGACTAACCCCTGTCCTGGGCAGGGGCTGATGTGGTCCCCTAACCACATTTTTTTTTCTTGACTCCCCCCTAGACATCACTGATTTCAGCAGTGGGTGCAAAAATAAATTTAAGAAATAATGATGGCACTGGGTGGTTTGAACTGTCTGTGCTCAGCCCTGTGCCCAGATGTCCTCCCCCTTAGTCATTGGACCGATCATTTTATGAGTGAGGAATAAGTCTGATAACCCCCTTCCTTCAGAACAGTTGAGGGAGGGGTGTGGTGCTGCTTTGTGCTTGTAGGTGTGTATGTTTTGCAGGTATAACTGCAGGAGAGTGGGTGGTTACACCCAACACTGGCATTCGGCCCCCGGAAGGTTGGCCAAGGGTGAATGTGGCCCTCAGGCCCAGAGAAGCCACCCCTGCTGTAGGTTGCTAGAGATAAAAGATAAAAGAAAAAATAGGAGATTTTAAAATGATTTGGGAATGAGTGCATGTGAAAATTGCATTCAAAATACATGATGAAAGTAAGTGCTGATGCCTTGGCTGTTTGTGCAGAAGACCAGGAAATGTCCTGGTTCAGATCTCGCCCCTCCTATGAACTTGTCTGGTGACCTTAGCTCTCATCCTCCCTCTCTTAAATAACACGGGGCTAATACTCACCTCATCTGGCAGGGTAATTACAAAGATTGCAAGGCAACGTCAAGGAGGTGCTTCGAATGCTTTCTATAAATGCTTAGTGTCATCTCTGACCAGGAAAACTGAACCAGAGTTTTTCTGCTCGTAGATGACACTAAGCATTTATAGAAAGCATTCCAGAGTAATGGTTAAAAGGTGTGGAAACTGTGAGAAGAGAGTTGATTTAAAGTATATATTAAGGAATTACTTTAATAACATAACCCATCTGGACTGCTCAAAGTGCCTCATGTATGTTATCTCAGTACTTCTTATAACAACCCTGAGTAGGCCAGTATTATTACTGTCACATTTCAGACGAGAGATAGTGGCAGAGAGAGAAAAGGTGCTTTCATGCACGCAGGCATTCCTTTGCTGTGGTGAGACTTGGTTTGTGGACTTTCCAGTGGCTGAAATGTTTAGCCAACATATTGCTCTAGTCCTTAAGTTGGTGACAGTTATAGCTTGGTGATTTTCATGGTGGCGTGGGAAGCAATGTCACAGGGGAGATATCTGGAGAAAACTCGGGCTGAGCTTTTTCCACATAGACCAGTGAGGATTGTGATAATAGCAACAACAAATACTTGAATGTGAAGCTTTGCTGTAAGACTAAGATTGCAGTCCTGTACCCACTTACTGGGCACTAAGTCCCACTGAATGTGCATAGGATTGCACTGTCACAAAGGAAATCCTGCCTGGGTTCCCTGAGCAGCTTGATGAACAGAGGCAGGGATGTGTGGTCTCGCAGGAGCTCTCCTCTCCCAGTTGGCTTTGTAAGATCACGTGGAGGAGTGTACAAAGGAGACAAGGATGGAAGCCAGATCAATGGGCCTGAGTTACTAAGCTGGGGGAAGTCTTTCTGAGGGTGCAGTATTGCCACTGAAAGTTCTGCCAGTTCCTACACATTTTTAAAAGGGAAGTGTGGAAAAGAGGCAAGCAGTGGTTGGTCTCTGTGTATTTGTGTTGTCGCTGTGTGAAACCATGGCATTTGGTCTTGCTGGTGAGGGCAGAAGGTAACAATTTTGCAAAGACAAGTTCCACAGAATTAACTTTGTGTGCTGCTGCAGACTAAATGTGCCATCTTAAAGATGGACATATTTATTATGGCACATAAGCTTTCATAGACTACAGAAGCTGTGCCACAATAATTTTGTTAGCGTTGCTGCATAGCTTTGCTCTTGTTTCTTGCTAATAGAAGTACTGTATGTGCATTTGTGTGCATTCACATTCAGATACATAGTGGGGAGCTGCAGGATAGATTTGATTTAAATCAAATCTATTTAAATCACAATTTAAATCAAAATTTAAATCACTTGTCAGTAAGACTTGATTTAAATCATTTTTTTTTACAGAAAGCATCATTCTTGCTGGTATAATCTTAATATTTACAGCCAGATGAAGGTTTCATTTTTGGAATAATAAAGTTTCAGAGTAGTTTTTACAGTTATATCAAATTTTTTTGATTTGGTTATACTATTGGATATGCATAGACAGATAATTATGGATTTACTGTGAGGTTTAATAAGTTAACTGTTTATATTTGGACAACTTTTCTGCTGTACTATTTTGGAAGGAGAAAAACAATCATTTCCTTAATAACAATTTAAACAATTTATTTAACTAAAACAATAACATTATAGCATATGCAGTGCTTTTATTCTAAAAAAATGTTTAGGGGTACTCTCATTTTCACTCAAGAAAATTACCATTTTAATAGTTCAAATCGGGGGGGAAATACAGTAAATGGGCAAAAGTACAAAGATTCAGAAAATGTTTAGGGGTATGCGTACCCCTGCGTCCTCCCAGAAAAAACGACTGAGCATATATATCCACATTTGTTAACTGATGTGGTTAAACAATTCTTTAAAAAACAACAAAAAACTTAAGACTGAGTTTTAGCACACATGAAAAGCTTAAAACAAATCCTTATTTCCTGATGAATAGCCTTTGGACTATAATGTAACTTAAATAGAAAACTATTTTTAGAAGGATCTTTCCTCCAAAAGGATTTCATTTTAAAAATCTGATTTAAATAAAAAAAAATCTGATTTAAAATATATATATATATATATATATATATATATATATATATATATATATAATCATTGATTTTTATCCACCCTGGGGAGCTGGGTTTTAGGAATTTAGTGCTTTATTAGGGGCACCATTGCTCACTGCTAGAATCCTAAATAGGATCAGGTGTGATATATGAATGCGCTAAATGAATAAGAAAAATAAGCGGCCTGTAAATTGGTTGACTAGAAGTGTGTGCAGTGATCATTGGTGAAGAACTAAGTGCTCTATGTTTTGCTGCTTACAACAGCCTTGAAAATTAAGCCCCAAATTACTAATACATTAGAAATGCCCACCTGCCCAGAAAATGTTATGGCACCTTTTTGGCCCGAAAGAAGAGAGGACCGCATATCTTCTAGTTTCCGAAGGCTTTCTTGCCTGGTGGGGATTCTGACCTACCAGAGGTGAGACAATAAGTTTCTTATTGATGAGAGAGTTCTTTTACCTGATCTCATCTGGCAGGGAGTTTTCTAGAGTTTTTCTGCACTGATGGGCACAGCTGAGTGTGAGTTGTGAGGTAAGAGGATGGGTTAAAGATTTCACTTGGCAGTGGCTGGGCAAGATTCTATGAACCAGTGTTTCTCATTATTGTGTATGGGTTCAGAACCTGTGAAGCAGGTGAGTGGGAAAGTAGGTTGGTTTGAAAATTTGGTAAAATGAGCCAAAAAGGCATTGATGCCTTTTTTGGTCTGGGTTAAATGAAGATAAATCAGCATGTGTATGACATTTAGTTAGCTTCCTTTGCCTAGCAGCAGTTCTCAACTAGTGGGTCCCCAGATGTTGTTGGACTACAACTCCCATCATTCCTGAGCTCTGGCCTTTGTAGCTAGGGGTGATGGGAGTTGTAGTTCAACAACATCTGGGGACCCACAGGTTGAGAAAGGCTGGCCTAGATGCAATGAAGCAGAGTGGGCAGCTGTGGGTTTCTTGTCATAGCATCATTGTGGGAAAGAGGCATTCTGAGTGCTCTTCTCAGAAGTGCTGTTGTTTTTGTGTTTCGGGCAGGGACTGGAATGAAGTGCTGTTGGTATGGTTCATCTGGGGATATAGGTAAAGGTAAAGGGACCCCTGACTGTTAGGTCCAGTCGCGGATACCTCTGGGGTTGCGGTGCTCATCTCGCTTTACTGGCCGAGGGAGCTGGTGTTTGTCTGCAGACAGCTTCCGGGTCATGTGGCCAGCATGATAAAGCTGCTTCTGGCGAACCAGAGCAGTGCACAGAAATTCCATTTACCTTCCCGCTGGAGTGGTACCTATTTATCTACTTGCACTTGACGTGCTTTCAAACCGTTAGGTTGGCAGGAGCAGGGACTGAGCAATGGGAGCTCACCCCATTGTGGGGATTCGAACCGCCGACCTTGTGATCGTCAAGTCCTAGGCTCAGTGGTTTAGACCACAGCACCACCTGCGTCCCAGCTCTGGGGATCTAGTCAGGCATTAAAAAATATTTCTGGTACAAATAGGACAAAGTAAAGAATTAGAACTCAATGGGAACTCACAAAGCAGACTTCTGTGCATACAGTGGAACGTCCCCCCTCCTCTCCTGTTCCCTTCAGCCCTCCTTGCACCCTCAAAATCATCTCTGGAGGGTTGAGGGACCCTCCAGAGCATATTTTGTGGGTATGTGCAGAGGGGAGGGGAGAGGAAGTTGAAGTCAAGATGCACCATTGAAAGTAGGCATGTGAAGCTGTGGCTGCAGTCCAATGGCTGTGTTGCCAGGATGTGAATTACATGCCTGGGCTATGCTGATAGTGAAGATTATGTTTCCTAAAGCATTTGAAAGGAATTACTTACTTTGTCAGACAAACCCAATGATTAATAGGGTTGCCTTTTTAAAAAACAAGGTATGTCTGTGGTTTACCAGCCTAAGAAAAAGAGAAGAGTTCAGCATGAAATCTTAATTCAATATGTCTCATACTGTGAGAGTGTGATGCTAAGGTGAGGTCCATTTACTGGTAGTCCCTGGAGAAAGGGGCTTGTGTGACTGAACCTTTCCATAGGTGGTTGGCATGAAGCAAGGCAGTATATTATAGAGTACTAGGGTGCTACTCACTTTGGCTTATAGTGACGGTATGTTAGATCACCTCGGTTTATAATGGCCTAGCAGTAAGTGACAATTGTTGCTTGGGAATTCTAAGAGAGAAAATAAATCACTGCAGCTTTGAAAGGTTTAGTGAACCTTCCTTATTCAAAATGATGTACAAATGTATCCAAACACAGAAAAAAAAACCCCCTGCACTCCTTGATCTGAGGAACCATCGTGCAACATTCGGTTATAATATCTTACAAAGTTTCCAAATGCATAAAGAAGAGAGAAGCAACTTTCCAAAATATGTAGTGGATGGACCAGCTGAGGAGAGAGCAGACTTCCAGATGTTATTTAAAGGCTGGATGCTTTTGCATGTATTGTGGTTCAGAATGGATTTATGCTGTTCCAAGTGGGTCTGTATTGCAGAACTAGGACACTAGTGAAAGGACCTTTTTGTGTTATCTGGGACACCCTCTCTTAGGGGAATCTTGATTTGGGGTGATGGCACAGTAAACATATGTGTTTATGTGGTTGTATTCAGGATGAGTCTTCCCTCCTCTTACATCACATGATCTGTTAAAATAGATGCTGGCCTCCTTGCATCACAATACATGCATTTATTCAAGGGTGATTGCGCTGGAGGGGAAGATGCAGTTGCCAAGCCCTAAGGACCAGTGTAAGGACAGGGCATAGAGTCATCCTTAATTGGGAAGCTATGTTTCCCCATGAGTTGCCTGTAGGAAGAATTATGGAGTGGGTTCTTTGATCAGCTTTGTAGCTGTGATCATGGGATAGTAGGCTTGCCTTAAGTGGATGGAGTTATTGTTGCAAAGGTGATGAATTGTGTGTGTGGGTCATTAGAAAAGTTGCTCAGAAGTTTATCCCAGTCAGTAAAGTTTTCATGGCATATTGGTGCTGGAAAAGGGGTGGCATCTGTGTATTTCGGTCAGTGTTAATTTATGAGACAAAAGAATAGCTTTTAAAATGCTTTGTCCCCCGCTCCCCCTGAATTCTTTCTCTTTCTCTACATAACTAGGTGACAGAAATGTTGGTGCACAAAAGCGTACACAGTAATATATGCTGTGATGCCTTTAAGGTCATAGTGTGACTTGATTACTTAATCCTCAAGTGAGAACGAGACAGGTATGCTCAGCTGTCCTTCCCTCTCTTAGCATTGTTCACTGGTTCGTGAGTGATGATTCTTATGTGTCCAAAATGGTGGTACCCATGCACAAGAAGAAGCTGTCTGCATGCTGGGAAACCAAAGAGGGCAGAAATCTCCCAGCATGGGCCCGTGAGTGAACCACATGCATTCCTCACTTTCTTCTGTGCCCATTTCAGCTTGCTGTGATCTGACCTTCTGTGAAGTGTGTGCCAATATACTCCTTTTCTGTGAAGTGTAGGATGGGGAGGGGAATTGGAGATGCTGGCTTTATTGCTGTAGATGAAGGTAGATTCCCAGCCCTCTGGTGCTCAAATAAGAAGAGGCCATGGTAGGTCTCTGACTCACTTGGTCCTATACAACAAATACCATTATTCATTAGCCAGTGATGTTGTCCGTTATTGAATTAAACTTTGGTCCTAGAAGTAATTCCTTTATTTGCTGGTAACCATACAAAATCAGGCTTTAATGGCAGGTGTCTCTAGTTTGTGGCAAATACTGTTGAGTAACAAAAGCATCCACGTAGCTTGTTCTTATTTTAGAGGCCTGCATTTTGCTTTAGGATACAACTCTGTTGCCAGAACTAGCTTGAATATTGATAGCCTTGCAATGATGCATTTGGGTTGCTATTTGTCTGGCTTTGCATTACAGCAACAGCCTTGAAGGTTATATGCAGGACTGTGTGGGTTCTCCTGGGCAGATGAGTTAAATTATTTCCCCATCTTCTTATGAATAGTAAAGTGCTTCCGAGCTATTTAGAACTCGGCAATTTACACTTTATGGAGGCAGGTGTGTATTCATTGTGCTTATGTCGTCTCCTATGAGTGTGAAGGAGAGGTAGACCTCTCCAGACATGCAGTAAAGTACATCGTGTCTGGGGGAGCTGTGACCAAAAAGGGAGCAGAAAAAAAGCTGCCTGAGCAAACCTGATAATGTTATCTCTGGTTTTATGTACTAACTTTTAAAAATGTGGCTGTATTGTGCAAATATTTTGTAAGTTCTTGTTCTGAGTCCTGCAAGACCTTCTTTTGCCTGACCTATTTCCTGTCATGGTCCGGTTCATGGGCGATCAAAGTCCCAGCTGGGGATGTCGGGACCGGGGGCAAGATGGCAGAGTGGGAGCAGGAACGGGAGTCCAGAAGCCAGGAGTCAGGAAGTCAAGGGTCCGAGCATCAAGGATTCAAGGAACCAAATGCAGCAAGGCAGGGAACGTGTTGCTGTGGCAAAGAGCCGAAGGGAAATGCTGACCTAATATCCCTTCCCAGCTCTTGCCACCGGGTGCAATGAGTTACCAAGCAGCCTCACCTGTGCAGCCGCGTCTTGCCTCTTCAGAACAAACTTAGGAAGGCCCCAGTGCTGTAAAGTCCTACTGGTCACAGGGCCTGGCTCCTGCACGTGCTCCTGACATTTCCTTCTGACCTTGGAGGACAGGGTCCTATACAAATCTGAGCTCCAGAGGTGGCTGCTGAAGGTACAGGAGGCCATCTTGTTGTGAGTCCTGCCAGACCTGCTCCCTGCTTTTTCTGGCCTATTACCAGCTGGTCTGGAGGGTGGACCTCACTGATTTCAGCTACAATGGGAGCTATCTGTTGCTTAGGATGCCTAAATACCATTAGGGAGGGGTTTTCCTTAAGTGTTATTGCCAGGGTCAAGGTTTAGTTCTGGAGCTGCATTAATTTTTTTTGCTGCCTGCATTATGCTCTTGTATTTTTATTCTTAGACCTTAGTATGAGCCATTAGTGGATTGTTTAATTTTGTTGCATCATTGGAGATGTTTTCGTAAGCTTGTTTAAACGTGAAGTCTTGTCAGTGAATTACATAAACTTTTCAGTGTTGTCAGCTGTTGAGCAGGGTTTACTTTGCAAAGGTGGTGTACAAATAAACAATGATGGAAAGTTGCTTTGAAAGCCTCTCAGGGCTATAAATATTCAAAATAAATAAGCCACAGCAGTCCAGTGAATCCGTGGAGGTGTACCTCTCTCTTTCATGCTGAAGGTGCTCTCTGTAAGAAACCTGAGTGTACACAGAGCAGACACACCTGGAGACATAAAGTATGCATTGGATCTATGAAAGTCAGGTTGATTGAAACCATCTCAAAGGGAAGAAAAATGGGAATAGTTTTAAATCAAGCTTCCCAATTTGAAATTCATACATTTCGTGAACGGGCATGAATACTAGATGGGTTTTGTAACAATTAAAACATCTTGGAGTGCAGCCAGATACAACCTAGGAACATAATCAATTTTTTGGGGGCCAGGTGCCTTTTTCATGACAGAATTATGGCTGCTTAGAGACGAGACAGAGACTTGTTTGGCTCTCTCCGCCTGCGTTAAAAGTGGAAGCCAGTTCTCCTGTATATGTGCAAGAATGCCGAGCAAGTGGAATGTGGAAGCGCCAGTCATTGGAACACTTATTGACAGTAAGCACTGTTGAACAAAGTGGGACTAATTTCTGAGCACTTGTGCAGAAGAAATAGGGTTGTAGGATTCACAGTTAGTACTTAAAGCTTTCCGACGACAAGGGATGGTAGCTAATGAGTAAAGGGGTGTTTCTCTGTGAAATGGAATACTGCATGGATGTTTACTTTCCACATGTATTTATAAGTTCAGAACTGAAAGCATTGCAGAGCTCAGGATGTTGGAGAGAATGAAACAGGAGCATAAGATCCATTTGTATGGGCTCAGGTAGTTGAGTGGTGCTTCTGAGAAAGGAGTGCGCTGTCAATTGCAGCAAGATTACCTTTACCTGTGTAGTCTTTTAGGTGACTACACAGTCTCCCTAGTGTCTACTCTGTTTTTATTCTGCAGTACTGAAGTGTTGTGCAGAGTTTGGCTGTCTTGCAGCAGCTTGGGACTTGGAGGAAGTTGAATGCAAGTCACATGTTTGTGTTGGATGATTGCCTCTGTATTTATGCTTGCAAAATACATGCCTTTTGTATGCCATTGCATGCCTAAGGCTACAGTCTGATGTACCCTTACATGAATAAGTCCCACGAAACTCAACAGTTCTTTTTTTTTAGTGAATATGACTCAAAACACAAACAGTCCCCCAAAATTTTGTGAAGGCGTCCGAACATGCAAATAAACCTGCAAATCAGATGTGGGGAGAAGAGTGAAAATGATTTAGTGGGGTGCAATTACAAGGTATTTTATAAGAAAGGAAAATGTCTTTCATTAAGTTAATGGAAGGAGTTATAGATGAATATTACACAGCTTCTGTAGCCGAAATCTGCTGAGTGGTACATTAAAAATAATTAATCTTGGCCTCAGAGTATGGTGTTGGATCGTTTTCATAACGGAATAAAATCTAGCATCTACTGCAATAAATTCGAACAGCTTGCCCAAATAAGCAAAACATACTCTGCCATTAAATTTACTTTAGAGCACCAAAAGTGTAAAAACGTTGGAAGTATCTTTAGAACTTGTTTTGCAGCAAGGAAAAAAAGTGCTAAAAGGTACTTGGCAACTCTGTGTAGGTTCTTGAATGGCCAAGCTAGTTGTGATGAGGAGATGGTTAGTCTCATTCCAAAAAGAAGAAAAAATAAAAAAGACTTCCAAAACAGCCCCTCCAAAAAAGTAAGTTGGAATCCCTGAATCCGCTTGCCCCCCTGCAAGCTGCACTTTTAGCTCCTGGGAGGGGAGAACGTAAGTACTGATGCTGTGCCTTTTATGGGAATTTAGATTAGGACAAGGGTAAAGGAAGGTAGGGACGCGGGTGGCGCTGTGCTCTAAACCACTGAGCCTTTTGGGCTTGCCGATCAGAAGGTCGGCAGTTCGAATCCCCGCAACAGGGTGAGCTCCCATTGCCCGGTCCCCGCTCCTGCCCACTTCGCAGTTCGAAAGCATGTCAAAGTGCAAATAGATAAATAGGTACCGCTCTGGCGGGAAGGTAAACGGTATTTCTGTGCACTGCTCTGGTTTTGCCTGAAGCGGCTTAGTCCTGCTGGCTACATGGCCCGGAAAAACTCTGCGGTCAAACGCCAGCTCCCTTGGCCTGTAAAGTGAGATGAGCGCTGTAACCCCAGAGTTGTTCGTGACTGGACTTAACTGTCAGGGGTCCTTTACCATTACCTTTTAAAAGAGAAGAGGGTCAAACACATTTTTACAGCAGGCTGCTTATCTAATCTTCAAAGCGGCAGCATGTGGCTTCTAATTCAACAAAGAAACACTTTCCCCCTGCATCTGGTTTGGCCCATAATCTCTGATTTTATAGTACTGTAATACCTTTTACATAGGATCATATTTATGCATGCTATATTTTCACTTTGTCACATGCATCTGATCGTCTGGTTTTTATTTTGTGTACTTCTGATATGCAAAATAGATTGAAAAGGATAGTTATTTTTTCTATTCTTAATAAAGAAATTAATTGCAGACAGTAATTTCCTTTGTGTCTGATCAGATGTGCAAAAAATAACAAAATCAACTTTGCTGCTTCTAATTCTTGTAGGTAGCAAATGGCCCAGCAGAATTGTGACCTTTTACAAACTAACTCTGTTCTTTGAGGCAGAAAACCTTGTTCCATATGATAAATGCAGTTTATACTGCTTCAGGATTGCCTCCACTCCAGCTCTTAAGTCAAGCTTGACAAGGCTGAGGTGACAGAAGCAGGAGACCTTTAAGTGTGTGAGCCTTGGCTGCATGGACTTCCTCACCATCCAGCATGACCCTTAGCCAGACCATTCAGTTTTCATCCAATGCACATTTCTCCCTCTCTGTTAGGTAACTTCATACTAATTTTCAGTGGTTAAAATAGTTAGCCAAAGGGTACAAGACGTTCTAAGGAGTGCACTTCGGACACAACAGTGCACATTTAGCATCATAGTTTGTGCTGCTTTGGCAGATTTTTGCTTCAAGTTACTGCATGTGCTCAGCTCTTGTCTATAATGTCAGGGAGGGGCGCTTTCCACAGACTCCACCAGTTGAATCTTTGAGACCGAAGGCCTTTGTCCTGACCAGGACACAGCTGGTGGATCCCTTGTATGTGTTTGCCAAGTCTAGGAATGCACCACTGCTTGAAAGAAATGTATTGTGACTGCTAGCTCAAAGCTTCTTGCTTTTTTCTTCGTCTACCCTGTCCCCTTAAATAGCCTTTCTCCCTGCACAGGCTCTCTGCCGCTACAGAGATGTTTACCCTAGTTTGTTGCAGTGAAGACATTCTTGGGTTCTCAGCAGAGTTATATCCCAGTGGATTATTTGCTCTTGGACTTCCTGGCTGCTGCTTAATTTCTGGGAAACTTAACTTTAGGTGAACCATAATAAAACCAGTGATACTGGCCGTTTGTGTGGTGCCTACTACTCTTGTCTCCTTAGTTTCTCTGAGCTCCTGAAAAGTCCTAATACGGTAGGTGAAGTAGTGTCCTAACAGTCTTTGTGTATTAAAAGTCACTGCCACCCTGTGCCAGACTACTGCGCAGACTGCTTTTTTTTTAGTAGTTCCTGCACTCATAACAAGCTTCTCTTGTCACTAGCTGCTCCCAGCTGCATGTGATTTCATGTATTGCATGCCTGAAACCACTCTTGATCCCATCTGCCTTTCCTGTGCCTATTTTCTGTTCATTCAATAGAAAACCCCCAGAACAACATCCTTCCCCATTCCTCCTCAATGAACTTCAATGACATCTGTTTATTCACATTTCAAAAACAGTATGGACCTATTCATTTATACAAGTAGTTAAAATCCTGAGGGATCTAATCAAACCCCTTGCAATGCAGGAATCACACCTGAAGTATCTCTGGGAGATGGCCATCCAAGCTCTGCTTTAAAACTGTCAGAAAATTCTTCCTGGTTTTTAGTTGGAATTTCCTTTCTTGTCATTTGGTTCTGTTGTTTTGGGCCCTACCCTCCAGAGCAGGAGAAAACAAGCTTGCTCCATCTTCCATCTGACATCCCTTCAGATAGTTGAAGATGGCTTTTATATCTCTTCTCAGTCTCTCTCCCACATCAACCATGCCTAACTCCCTCAACTCTTCATCTTAAGGCTTGGTTTCCAGACCCTTGATCGTCCTGGTCATCCTTCTCTGTACACCTTCCAGCTTGTGGCATCCTTCTCACTTTTCCCCAGGATGATGAGAAAACCTAATGAGCCCTGTTTGGGTTTGGTCAGTCAACCAACTACAAGTCCACCTAACGGTTACCTCATATAGCCCACATTTTACCAGCTTCTTTCCAAGAATATCATGGGATATTTTTTGCCAAAACCAAGATATACTATGTCCACTGCATTCCCCTGGTCCACCAAGCTTGTAATACTTGTTTTTGAGAAACCTATGTTGTATTTTAGCAGTCCCAGCATCCTTTTCTAAGTCCTCACAACCGACTGTTGAATTATCTGTTCTGGGACCTTTTCTGGTATCTATGTCAAGCTGACTGGTCTTTAGTTACTTGGGTCCTCTTTCCCCACCTTTTTGAAGATGGGGACAACCATTGCCATTGTCTGTAGAGACCTCACCTGTTTTCCAAGAGTTCTTGAAGGTTATAGACAGGCTCTGAGATTTTACCTTCAAGATCCTTTAGTATCCTTAGCTGCAGTTTACCAAGCCCTGGAGAATTGTTCCCTTACCACCTCTTTTCCTATCTTGGGTTCCCTCCTTGGGCACTGCTTTTCTTTTGGGTGAAGACATGCATACATGTGGCTAGTACTCTTTGATCGGTTTCAGCCAATATGGGCTGTTCCATTATACTATGCTTTGTTGACATACGAACAAGTGTTGAGCTCAAGTGCACCCACCTCCTAGCTTGCCCAGCAACAGAGGAAACTTCCAGCTTCTAAAACCAGTTTCCCCCACTGTAATAATAATAGTAATAGTAATAAAAAACGCTGGAGAGCCAGTGGTGCAGTGGTTAGGAGCAGTGGACTCGTAGTCTGGTGAACCAGGTTCGCGTCTCCTCTCCTCCACATGCAGCTGCTGGGTGACCTTTGGCTAGTCACACTTCTCTGAAGTCTCTCAGCCCCACTCACCTCACAGGGTGTTTGTTGTGGGAGAGGAAGGGAAAGGAGAATGTTGGCCGCTTTGAGACTCCTTAGGGTAGTGATAAAGCGGGATATCAAATCCAAACTCTAATAATAATAATAATATGTCAAAATCAGGAGATAGATTTAAGTGCTGAGTGCAAACCAGGATTCATAAGGAGTCTTTAAACCAAAATTTTCTAGTTCAGATGTAGTGGTAACTGTCCTTTTAAAATCTAGGATATCTCCTCTGCAGCTAGATAAAGGGCCTGTTTGCAGTTGAGAGTTCTTTGCATACCAGCAAACCATGGTTTGTTGAAGCAGCATGTTGCTTTTGAACCAGACTTCTGTATTCCATAATTTTGCTTTTACTGCTTGTAATGTATGTGAGCCCTACTGGGAACCCTCTTGGTTGTGAGAAACAATTATGCTTCTTTCCCTTACAACAGTCCCCTTGGAGGTAATAATTCATTTTTTGTAAACTTGCCTGCTGTCTGTGTTGGATAAGAATAGCCGCCTAGGCTGGGAAGTGCTTGTAAATGGTAAAATATAACTGATTTGTGTCTGTTTTTCAGCCATCAATGTGCAATAAATGACTAACGTAGATTGTCTGCCCACACATAGCTAGTAATTTTTTGTAGGCTTTTAACCTTTTGTTAAGCCCATGATGCATCTTCGAACATATTGCACATGGAGCTGCTTCACATCTGCTATGTATATCTCTAGCACAATGTGTATTGTTGGCTGTATGTAGCGTAGTAATAGTCCTGTAGTCTTTTTCTTCTTCCTTTGATCAAAGGCTGCAGTCTAAACAACTTATGCAGTAATGTGTTAGGGCAGAAGTGATCCATCCATAAATGCTTCCCCAACATTGTTTTCAGTAATGACTTCCATAGGGAGAAATCCTGATGTGCTGTGCAAATACCCGCTTGGGCTTTTAGGCGTTGGTGCTTTCTGTACTTGGTGAAGGCATACCCTTCCCTGCACTTCCAAGCAAAATCCACAAATGTCTTTTGAATTTTTATTTGGCTTTTGAATGAGCTGTGCCAAATGAGGAGGAAAAGAGGAACTTTTGTGGAGAACGTAAAGGAAAGGGTTTTCTCCTGTCCTGCAAGTCTGAGTAGAACAGCTGTGCAAGGAGGCTCTCTGGTAGACTGCTACAACACTTCTTGCATGTTTCCTGTGCATAGACATGAAGTCCAGTGGTGCATGCCCAGAGAGAACCTGCCTTTCACCAATCTCCTGCTGGAGCTCAAGGTAGCTTGCTTTCCTCCTCATGCCACTGATGAACACAGGTTCCGTGAAACCACTTGAAGGGTTGTATTGAGCTTCTTTGCATCATTAGATTTTTTTAATCTAGATACTGGTGTTTTGTATACTGGTCCTTAAACTATTAGTGGACCACAGTTGGCCTGTGTGGTATGTATTAGCCAGACAATATGTAGAGAGTTTGGATCAGGCCCTTTAATCGATGTAGTTGCCAATTAACCTACAATGTATTTTTCTCTTAGTGAAATATGTTGGCTACGATTATCCAGATGCATGTGCGTTTATATAAATCTTGTGGGATAATAACCTATTATTCCTGTCAGTCCATTTCTGAGCTCAGTTCAGAGTGTTGATGTCAGCCTTTAAGGCTCTAACATCAGCCTCCACCCACTGCTCTTGCCCTTGAGGTTTTGAGGTTACACAGGTTTTGAGGCTATCAGCCCCACACATCTTGACCAGTCATCAGGAAGGATAAAAAGTTGTAGCCCAAAACAAATTAATGGCACCATTCCTGACACTGTTCTTGGGTGCCTCTGGCATCTGAAGTGATGTGGATGAGGACTGGGGAAAAGGGCTTTTAAAAATTGTGGTGCTTTAAATGTTTTAGGCTTGGCAACAGACACCTTCTGTGTTTCAGCAGATGGGCTGTTGCACAAGGAGCATCTTAGCCATAGGGTGAGTTGCAGTAATTGAGTGTGCTGTCCTGAGAAATGCAGGTGTTGCTGCACATCAGCTGGCCAGTCTGTCCTGTTTTGGGGAAGAAATGACTTCCTTATGCTCTTGTGCTTGGAAAAGATGTTGAAGAATCCATGAGGATCTCAAAAGTAATGAGGCAGGTGTTCATAGAGGAGTGGGATAGCTGATATGCCCATTTTCTGTCTTCTCTAGGTGTGCTTCATTTATGTAGAAGAGTTCTGTTTTGTTTCATCTGCTTGGGAAGTGAGTGGTTTCCATGAGAAAGTGAAACAGGACAAGAGTCCCTTGCATAACAAGATGAGTAAGGTTCAAGGATGACTGGCTGGTGCTGTTGCCCCACCGGGTAGCAAGCTGTAGCAGTGATTAATGTTGGGCTGTAAGTTAGCTGGAGGAGGGGGAGGAGCTGGAGATTGAAGGCAGGAGCACTAATAGGCAACTGCAGGCAGTAGCACAAGATCAGAACCATTAAGCCCAATTGCCTGCTTTGTTGGTTGGTCAGCCAGAATTTATGGACCCCTGCTAGAAGGGTAGTCAGAATGGACCCTGTTGCCGTTACCTATGCCACTAGAGGCTTGTGCAACCACTAATATGGAACACCCTGACCCAGCTCATTAGCGGGAGTCATCTAACCTTTGGTTTGAGCCCTGGCTTCTGTCTAACTTTAATCTCAAAGGGCATACATATTGCAAAATAGGCCCAACTCAGGAGTTCTCTCTTGCAGTCAGATCACAAGTGAAAGCACCCCTCTGTCGCAGTTAAGGTCAGACAGGTAAAAAGTATCATGCCTCTTCTCATACTGTTACTCCATGTTTATTGTGGAACAGTTTCCAGGAGGGCAAAATCCACCTTGAAAGCTTAGTTGATCAATCTTAAAGCACAAGGTTGTGTTCTCCAATTCGTCACCTTTTTGTGAGATTCGGTTTTGTTTCTGTAGTAACAAATAAGGTTTGGAGCTGCCTCCATTTGGCTGAGGGGATTTTCATAACATCTCTTAGTGCAGATCAGGGGGAATTCCTAACACACTTGAATCCTCCTTCTGATATGAAAGGATGCAGGTGGTGCTGTGGTTTAAACCACTGAGCCTCTTCGGCTTGCTGATCAGAGGGTCGACGGTTCTAATCTGTGCAACAGGGAGAGCTGCCGTTGTTTTGTCCCAGCTCCTGCCAACCTAGCACTTTGCAAGCACACCAATGAAAGTAGATAAATAGGTACTGCTGCGGTGGGAAGGTAAACGGCATTTCTGTAAGCTCTGATTTCTGTCATGGTGTTTCCGTTGCACCAGAAGGAGTTTAGTCATGCTGGCCACATGACCCGGAAAGCTGTCTGTGGACAAGCGCCAGCTCCCTTAGTCTGAAGCGAGATGAACGCCGTACCCCATAGTCGCCTTTGACTGGAATTAACCGTCCTTTACCTTTGTATTTTACCTTCTGATATGAATGGTGAGGGAAGATGCCCTTGGCAAAAAGAGAGGGTTTTGTGGGCTTTGAAAAAGCTGAGAAAATCCTTTGTTAATCCTGTTTTTGTTTTGTTTATTAAAAAATCCAGATTAGAAGCATCAGTGTTTCCATCATTGCTAATTATTCCTGCCTTTAGAATGTTTTCCTACCTAACCAGATATTTATTTCCACAATGTAGTGTTAATCATTAATTAATCTGCATTGAGATCTTTTAAAAGCCTTGAAGGTCTATGACAGTAGATAGAATCTAAACCAAATCTTAATTCTGAATCTGAATAATTTACAGTTAACATTGTGACTATAATCCTATATGCGCTAAGCTATAAAGGGCTCAGTTGAATTCAGTGGGATGTATTTTTGAGTGAATCAGTGGAGTCCTGAATTATCATATCTTTCAACTTCCAAGTTTGTTTACTCAGTTATACTGATAATTTCACATTCTGTATAAACATCAGAATCTGTTTGTAATAGTCAGAGGTAGTTGAACTGAAATTCTATTTATACTTTCCTCCTATTAGGACAAAAGGAACCTCCCAGGATTAGCTGCAGAATAAAACACAGTGTAATGCAATCACAAACTTCAAATAAATAATAAAAGTAATCAGTAATAATAAAACACCTACCAGATAGGACTTTGTTGTTGTTGTTTAGTCGTGTCCGACTCTTCGTGACCCCATGGACAGAGCACGCCAGGCACTTCTATCTTCTACTGCCTCCCGCAGTTTGGTCAAACTCATGCTGGTAGCTTCGAGAACACTATCCAATCATCTCATCCTCTGTCGTCCCCTTCTCCTTGTGCCCTCCATCTTTCCCAACATCAGGGTCTTTTCCAGGGAGTCTTCTCTTCTCATGAGGTGGCCAAAGTACTGGAGCCTCAACTTCATGATCTGTCCTTCCAGTGAGAACTCAGGGCTGATTTCCCTCAGAATTGATCAGTTTGATCTTCTTGCAATCCATGGGACTCTCAAGAGTCTCCTCCAGCACCATAATTCAAAAGCATCCATTCTTCTGCGATCGGCCTTCTTTATGGTCCAGCTCTCACTTCCATACATCACTACTGGGAAAACCATAGCTTTTACCATACGGACCTTTGTTAGCAAGGTGGTGTCTTTACTTTTTAAGGTGCTGTCTAGGTTTGTCATTGCTTTTCTCCTAAGAAGCAGGCATCTTTTAATTTTGTGACTGCTGTCACCATCTGCAGTGATCATGGAGCCCAAGAAAGTAAAATCTCTCACTGCCTCCATTTCTTCCCATTCTATTTGCCAGGAGGTGATGAGACCAGTGGCCATGATCGTCGTTTTTTTGATGTTGAGCTTCAGACCATATTTTGCGATCTCCTCTTTCACCCTCAATAAAAGGTTATTTAATTCCTCCTTACTTTCTGCCATCAAGGTTGTGTCATCTGCATATCTGAGGTTGTTGATATTTCTTCCGGCAATCTTAATTCCAGTTTGGGATTCATCCAGTCCAGCTTTTCGCATAATGAATTCTGCATATAAGTTAAATAAGCAGGGAGACAATATACAGCCTTGCCGTACTCCTTTCCCAATTTTGAACCAATCAGTTGTTCCATATCCAGTTCTAACTGTAGCTTCTTGTCCCATATAGAGATTTCTCAGGAGACAGATGAGGTGATCAGGCACTCCCATTTCTATAAGAACTTGCCATAGTTTGCTGTGGTCGACACAGTCAAAGGCTTTTGCATAGTCAATGAAGCAGAAGTAGATGTCTTTCTGGAACTCTCTAGCTTTCTCCATAATCCTGTGCATGTTTACAATTTGGTCTCTGGTTCCTTTGCCTCTTCTAAATCCAGCTTGCACTTCTGGGAGTTCTCAGTCCACATACTGCTTGAGCCTTCCTTGTAGAATTTTAAGCATAACCTTGCTAGTGTGTGAAATGAGTGCAATTGTGCGGTAGTTGTGTAGTCTTATTTGAGTTCACCGATTGGGTCTGCGTTGCTCCAGGACAGGAGGAAGGAAGTCAAATGACACCGAGGTTGATTCATAGAAAGAGTTTATTCTGTTCTCTGGATAGCAGAAGGCACTTGCGTGATCAAGTCCACAGCAAGTCCAAAGAAATGAGAAGTTTCATGCAGCATATATATCCTCCAGGCACCCTCTTCCCCTTCCCTAGCCACGTTAGCTTGTACACGCAGGTTGGCATCACAGATGTTCCTGCTCCGGCACTCTTAACCATCAAAGGGATTTCCTTCCTGCACTCCTGACCATAAAAGGATCTTCCTCTTCCTACTCTTATCTTGGAGGAAGAGGTTGTCATCTCCGAGAACATGCTCTGGAGCTGTTCCCAGATTGGGTTTGTGCGTCTTTTGTGGTCAGCACATAAGATAAGGTACAGACGCATCATCCCTGCTCTACTGGAACTTGGCAAGGTCACTCATTGCCGCCACGGACTGATAAGGGAGAGAGCTTTGTTCTTGTTATGCATTTGCTCAACGGCTCAAGTTTACGCATTTTAGCTAAGGAAAAATAGGGATTTTGGTGCAGTTTAAAACTGCCTGCACAGTCAGTTTTGGGTTTTGGGAAACCCATTCCTTCAGCTGGAGCATTCTTTGGCACTGCCCTTCTTTGGGATTGGGATGTAGACTGATCTTCTTCAATCCTCTGGCCACTGCTGAGTTTTCCAAACTTGCTGGACTTTAGGGCTTCCTTAAATGCCTGCAACTATGGGGAATGACAGTCTGCAGCTGGCAGTGTATTCTAGAGGTGTAGGGCCTCTGCAGAACAGCCCCACTTCCTTGTGCTTGCCAACTATTTTTGGACTTGGCTGTGGGAAAAGAAACTCCATTGCTGATCGTAACATATGGGCAGGCTGTTAGCGGGTTAAGGTGATATTTTGGGTAAATCAGACCAAAATCATTTAAGACTTTAAGGGAGAGAGGGAGAGGGGACTTCCAGAACTCTCACCAACCAGCATAATTCAGTGGTGATGGCTGATGGGAGCTGTGGTCCAGCAACTTCAACAGGGTACCATGTTGCCTCCTGCTTCTTTAATATCCAGTACTGTACTGTTTCAATTGGGCTTGGAAATGCACTGGCCACCAGTGCAGGTAGGTGTTACGTGAACTGCCTGCCTGACTCCCACCAGGACTCTGGTGGCAGGATTCTGTACCAGCTGATGTTTCTAAGGGCCTTTAAAAGGAGGCCTCCAGTTAGGGTTGACTCCATGAACATTCCAAAAATGCAGACTTTGCCTTGGGAAGCAGCACAGCACCACTGAAAACCAGCTGTAAACCTCAAACTTCTGGATAGTTTCATGGGGGGGTGTTGAACTTTGAGGCTTCCCATAGGCTATGAGATGAAACTGGAGTTCCCCAGAACTACCTTCTGAGATTGCTCCTCCAGGAAGGACCACAGGAAAACAGTGCTTCCCAAGCTCCACCCAGATAGACATGGCATAGAAAGTCTCTGAGAGAGGTCTAGGGGGATGAGCAGGATTGCACCTCTAGACCTGTTGTCCAGCATAAGTCATTTCCAAGTGTGACCCAGGCTGTTTTTGTCCCAAAGTCAGGCCTGAAGCTAGATTGGAATGGATCTAAATCAGTATTATTCAATGTACATTTTAATAGGAAAAGCACCCTATAAGGTGTACTAAATGTAATATAAATGTCATATTTGGACAGATTTACTTGGATTTTTAGTAGGAATATTTGTAATTGCTTTAAGATTCGACAACTTGCAATTGATTTTTGAAGGGGGAAAATTAAGGCACCATAAACTGTTAACATACTAATTTTAGTATTTACAATTTTTATTTTTCTATATCTGAAGAATTGTGCATGTGTTCTTCTGAGTAGGGACAGTAATCTGCAAACGGTTGCAACTCTTGAGTTTAGAATTGACTAGCATAGCCCGCTTCGACTTGTATTGTCTTCGTTATGTTTTTATGAAACAGCAGCGCATTTCTGAAAGTGGAACATTTTCTGCAGAAAAATACAGCAGTGGAAAACATTCCACTTTGCATCATTGGCATAGCTTTTTGTTTATCATGTGCATTATCAGTCATGGATGCTCATTATCACCATAGAGACACACAATTTCCTCTAGGAGGCTGTGGTGCTTCCAAAAGTATAAAATGTTAATGCTTGAGCATGCCTAACATCAGCTGCCGTGACTTCACTGGTAGATGTGGGAAATGCTGAACAGTGGAGGCTTCTTGTGGAAACATACTTTAAAATTCCCTACGAGAGCTACCTATTTTCAGTGTACAACCTGCAGTGTCTTGGAAGCTATGAAGGTGAGTTTAACTAATGGTCTTGAAATACAAGACCAATCGTTACAATATGCTGTTTCCTGTGGGCTCTTGCCATTAAAGGGCAGTCATAAGTCTTTGGGCCCAAATGAGTGTTGATGGTGTTTCATTTCACTTTCTGCTTTTGCATCTATTTTTTTGTGCTTCCTGTTGCACATGAAATTGCTTTACAATCCCATTTAAGAAGGCCACTAGCCTTCCTTTAATGAAATGTCCTCCTTTAGAATTGCTTGCTTATCTGTCCTCTTTTGCACCCATCACCGCAGTAAGCTTAGTATTTGCAATATTCACAAACTGGGTTTGTAATCTCCATCAGATATGAGTCTGCTTTGCAGATTTGTACCATATATTTCCCTGCTTCTTCTCCCCTGTCAGAATTTTTTTTTTGAGCCCTCCTTGCTCTGATCTTTATCTTGCTCCCTTAGCTGCTGAATTGTTAGTAAATAAATTGTCTGGAGAAACAAGTGCACTCACAGTTCTTGTCAGATGGCTTGAATTGGCCTCTCCCGCTCACTTTTTCCACATTAATTTGCAAATATTTAGATGAGTGCACTGAAACACTAGTGAAATGGCATTCATAAGTGGCCATTGTTCACTTTTTGATGCAGCAGCACGACAAAAATGAAAATGAGGCAAGGCACTTACGGTTAGTATTCAAACTGTGTATTAACTCCTCATAATGTTCCTTATACTCGCAGGCGGTAATATCTGACCTCCCAAGCAAATTTCACTGTGTTATAAACCGTCTGCTGGATGGCAATGCAGAAAATACTTGAGAGCGCCTGTGTCTTGTAATTGGTTTATGTAATGGTTCTAGGGGTTGCTCGTGCGTAAGCCGGTGCTTATCTCCCCGGCTGGGTGCAAACACCTGGCTGGGTTGCCTAAGTGAACCTTTTCTGTCCGGACAGCCACTCACCCGTGGCTGATTCAGTCGCTGGCAGAATCCATCAGTGGGCGTTTCTTAAACTTCTTCCAGCAAAGAAGCTCTTTGACGCCTAGTCTCCTCCTCCTCTCTCTGCATGAAAGCCTTCTGCGCAAGGAGGGCGTGGGCAGCGGAGGACCCCTACTCTCCCCGCTGGTCCCAGGCAAGGAGTCATGGGACCGCCTCGCCGCTTCCCCCATCTGCCCCCCTTCTCCACTGGTGCTACGCTGATTCTCTTCTCCAGAAGATGGGCTGCTTCTCCCGATCCCTGGACGCTCTCTGGAATCCCTCTGGCTTTTGCTCTCTTCCTCCGGCACTGATGCTAGTTCCCTGACAGCTTATCATTGTTTTCACAGAATAACATAAAAATTGCTTTCTTGGATTAGACCAGCCTCCAGCAGTGACCAGCTTAAATGCTCTGGGGAAGCTCCTAAGCAGGGCAGGGAGGTTATAGTCATTCCCGGTTTGCTGCCAGCATCTGTGAATGCATTCTCACGAAGGTTTCATGCTGCTTTCATGGCTGAGTCACCCTCCTGCCCTGCGCTGGTGGACTTAACCTTCAGATAACATTGATGCCTTGTACCTTACGGAGTCGTCTTTCTGCTTATGCCTCGCTCCTCTTTCAATTGGCGCAATTAATTGGCTAAGGCTTTAATGTGCTTCTGATTAATTGGTGGCACTGAGGGCGCACACATAACTGGGTCTCCTGAAGGCTTGCTTCTTATCCAGACTGCAAATATGTGCTAACTTCTTCTCCTGTGTGCCAAATTGGCTTTTTGTCCCATTTGCGTACAGGGCCAGAAGATAGCTTGCCTTTCGCTATGGAAGGCTATGATATCTCGTCTTAACAAATGCTGCCATGGTGATGGATGGAATAAGGCATCACACACCGTGTCTCCTGGTTTGGGGGTATTGCATGCAGTAACATGGGGCAGAAAATCTGCTGGAAAATGGAACTGTTTCTAAGTATTCATTGCTTTATAAAACATACTGGTAGCAATGAATGCATGCCAGTATACAATATTAGCCAAGCTGGAAAGTTACACAATGTTTTTCAGGTGATTTCCATGCCCCCTGGCCACTTAGGAAGTATGTGAGAGAGTACATACATGTCTTATTGATTTGTAAGCAGGAGATCTGGACCAAAATAAAGCCACAAATACATAGATAAAGGTAAAGGGAAATGATCCCTGGACAATTAAGTCCAGTCAAAGGTGACCATGGGGTGCGGCACTCATCTTGTTTCAGGGCGAGGGAGCAAATACATGCATATATATATATATATATATAGATATGCAGGTTTTGGTGTCCTCGGGTGTCTTCCCATGTAAAAGTTGGGGTGTCTAGGCGACGTTTCGACGAGGTCTCACTCGTCATCCTCAGGCTGGTGCTTTCGGCTTCTTGTTACTGGAACAGAGCAGGATCTCAGTGTTTGAGTTCCTATAAATACTGTTGAGGGGGTGTAAACAGTATTTATAGGAACTCAAACACTGAGATCCTGCTCTGTTCCAGTAACAAGAAGCCGAAAGCACCAGCCTGAGGATGACGAGTGAGACCTCGTCGAAACGTCGCCTAGACACCCCAACTTTTACACGGGAAGACACCCGAGGACACCAAAACCTGCATTCCTGTACCCGTGAAAATCTACGAAAGCATATATAGATATATATATATAGATGATATATAGATATATAGATATATATATATACAGTGGTACTTCGGTTTCTGAACATAATCTGTTCTGGAAGACCGTTCGACTTCTGAAACATTTGAAAGCCGAAGCCTGCATTTCTGGAAGCATTTCCATCTGGAAAACTCATTACGGAAGCCATGTGGCACGTTCGGCTTCCAAAAAGTGTTCAAAAACCGGAAGCCGAAACGTTCGACTTCCGAGACGTTCGTAAACCGAGGTACCACTGTACTTGGGCATGGTAGCTGGGACTGTGGGAATTGTAATCCAAAACATCTGGCAGGCACCAGGTTGGGGAAGGCTGGAACAGAGAGGATGAATGAGTCACTCTGTTTGCTTCTTCAGGCATCAAACCTGGCACACTTCCTTTATTTTTATGAAGCCATGATGACAAGCTTGCTTAAGAAAAAAAAAATCCCTTAAACTAGCATCCATATGTAAAACATGATTTTGGCTCTCTCACTCTCACTAGGAAATATTATATACTCCCAAAAGGGATAAACAAAGAAGTCAGTTTAATATGACCTTTCATTTTAATAGCAAGTTAATAACTTTCATTTTTGTTGTGTTTATTTGTGTCTGTCCTTCCCTCCCTCCCTCAAAAAGTGATGCTTGATGAAGTTTTGCAGCCTGTAATTTAGTTGGTTTATTTCAATAATGCTCTTGTTACCTTCAGTTTGGGAACACATTTTGGCTATGTGAAGCATATGATTAATCATGCCTTTTTGGGTTGCTCATTAGGATTCTTTCCACCGCCTCCTCTTCTTGGCTGTTAATTCCATGTTTTGAGGTTGAAACACTTTGCAACTGCTTCTATTAAGACGGGGTTTGCATGATCAGCTTTCAGTGCTGTAGAACTGTGTTTGTATTCCTGGGGTGCAAGTAGTTGCTCCTGTATCCAGAGACGTCGTGTTGCGAATGCTGACAGCAAGTTCTTCAGAGCTGGAGGAAGAGGCTAGATTGTGGGATCTGATGACCCTGCGGAGCTTTCATTGCGATTTGACTGCATTGTCAATGGCCCGCAGAGCTAAGTTGGACTTAATGTGTTATCTGTCTCTCTGGTTCATTGGTGCTCTTTTGAGAGCCAGTCTAGCATAGTGGCTAAGACTGAGCTCTGAACAGAAAGTGCCCACTAACTATGCCAAGTCACTATTCTCTTGGTTTCAGCCTTTGGTTTCAACATTGGGATCATCATAACATATTTGACAGGTTGTTGTACTAATGATCAACTCTGCAAGCCTCCAAATCTATTATCTTTTTAATGAAGTTGAAAGAGAATGAACCCAATCAGGTTTTTTTGGTGAAGTGAAGGTTATTCCACCTGTGCTTTACAAATATTTATGAAGGTTAGCTTGATTTTTTTTTTTTTAATGCTGAACTAAATAACTTCTGAATTTTCAGAACTTTAGAGATACTTGGATAGATTTATGATAGGGAATCCAGTTTATCTTGTTTAAGGATGCTTTGAACAAATTTTCTAAATTGGCCTATTAGTGCAAATGTTAGGGCACTTTGAGTGGTGATTGATTTTTGGGTAGCAATGGACAAAACTGAGACAACAAAACTAGGAATGTGTGACAGAAACCACCTCCATTTACATTTGTTAGGCCACATATTTAACTCCCAAGAAAATATAAGCACCACCAATTTGCTAAGGTGATATCCAACTAAATCATTGCTTATGAGTAAGGGAACTTCCCCTCCCCTTTGTGCCTCCCTTCAACCCTTCGAAATCTACTCTGGAGGATTGGGGGAGCCCCATTAGCAGATTTGTGAGGTATACACTGAGGAAGGAGAGGAAAGGGAGGTTTTGTTGAAGTTGCACATTGCAAGCTTACAGTGATTAATTTGGATACAGCTCTTAGTGGTAGTTTCGGTTCTAATAAGTCCACTTGTCTGACCTTTATTTGCCTTGCATTTATGGGTTGCTGAGAAACATTGCAATGCACCTTTTCCTTCTTAGTGCGTCAAAGTTTGGTTTGTGGTGACTGGATGTTTGTACTCCCAAGTAGGGAAGGCTGGGTTTGATGGCTCTTTTGTCTTCCCTTTGCTCTTACAATGCTCAAGAGTTAACACTGCACCGATCCAATCCCAAATGGCAGAGGGATGTTTAACAAAAATGCCAACCAGGCAAATGAGTTCCTGCTCAGGCTTTAGGTTTTTAAGAAATTCATAATTAGAGGTGTGATCCAGTACAGAAAGATAAAGATAGAGGTAGAATGCTAACCATGTCAACAAGCCATTGTTCTTGAGGTCATTTGCTGCTGAAAGCCATGCTGCAGATTATTTTTGAATTAAATGGAAGGTTTTAGTCAGTGGTTTGTAACGTAAAACGGATCTAAGGAACTTAGTAAACCACAAGCTTAATATGAGTCAACAGTGTGATACAGCAACACCACCTATCCTAGACTGCATCAGCAGACGTCTATTGTCCAGATCCAGGGAGGTAATAGTCCCGCTCTATTCTGTCTTGCTCAGAGCACGCCTGGAATACTGTGTCCAGTTCTGGGCACCACAGTTTAAGAAGGATATCGGCAAGCTGCAACATATGCAGAGGAGGGCATCTAGAAACCAAGTCTTATGAGGAACGGTTGAGGGAGTTAGGTATGTTTTGCCTAGAAAAGAGGAGACTGAGCGGAGATATGATAGCCATCTTCTAATATCTGAAGGGTTGTCACATGGAAGATGGAGCAAGCTTGTTTTCTCCTGCTCCGGAGGATAGGACCCAAATCAATGGCTTCAAGAAAGTTACAAGAAAGGAGATTCCGACTAAACACCAGGAAGAACTTTCTGATAGTAAGAACTGTTCCACAGAGGGATGGACTCCCTGTGGGGATTGTGGACTCTTCTTAGTTGGAGGGTTTTCAGCAGAGGTTGGATGGCCCTCTGTCATGGATGTTTTAGTTGAGATTCCTGCATTGCAGGGGGTTGGACTAGATGACCCTCGGGGTCCCTTGAAACTCTGTTATTCTATAATTTATGAATAACTAAATTTGGAATTGGGCATGTTGTACATGACCTTCTTCTCTCTTAGATCTGACTTTTGCTCCATTCAAATGTTTTTGTGCTAGTTCAAGTATGCACAGACCTCCCCTCATTTCAGGGGCGGGAAATTGGTTTTTGAAAATGACCTTTAAACAAGTTTCGTGGCTTTATAAATATTTATTTGTTTAAATTATTTATATTCCATGCCTCCACCCCATAAGGCATCCAACAGCATTAAACAGCAGTAGCAATCAAGTATAAAACAAGGCTTAAACAAAACAGTAGAATTAACCAAGGTAAAACCACAGCTTTATATAGCAGTCTGGTGATAATACAAGACACAGCAGCCTAACACTCTCCCTCTCAAAGGCTGACCTAAATGGAGTGGTCTTAACCTGAAAGAGATGGAGGCGGACAAGACCTTGCTGTGGACAAAGGTCTGTGACCTGAGGACACACAAAATATCGCTTTCCCTTCTGTCCTTCTGCCTGATCTCCAGACAGGGGCAGCACATAGAGCTCCAGTCATATGAGGGTTTTTATTCTGGAAAAGTTCGTACTTTAGATACCCTGTCTTAAGTCACTTGATGGGCAGATCCTGGTGGTTTAAGACACCAAATCTGAAAAAATAAAGAAATTGTATACTGTGTACAGTCATACCTCATGTTACGTTTGCTTCATGTTACATTTTTTCAGGTTGCGTCCCACGGCGACCCGGAAGTACCGGAAAGGGTTACTTCCAGGTTTCGCCACTCACGCATGTGCAGAAGTGCTAAATTGCGCCGTGCACTTGCACAGATACAGCGCTTCAGGTTGTGGGCTTTTCATGTTGTGAACAGGCCTCCGGAACGGATCCCATTCACAACCAGAGGTACCACTGTATTTTGGAAACCCTTCAATGTTTTTACTGGGGATACTTTTATTCACATTACAGTGGTACCTCATTTTAGAAACCTAATCTGTTCTGGAAGTCAGTTCTTAAACTGAGGTGCGCTTTCCCTAATGAGGCCTCCCGCTGCTGGTGCCCTTCCACCGTTCGGATTCCTTTCTTAGACCGAGGTAAAGTTCGCAAACCGGGACACTACTTCTAGTTCATAAACCGAATCATTCGTAAACAGGGCTGTTGTTAAACTGAGGTACCACTGTATGCTGATTGGAAATATTTGTGTAACTCACAGTGTTGATTGTAGCCCTGCCCTGAAAATGGATCTCACTCATTAGGGAGGTTATGCTGGTCCCATCTTTGCCTAGGTTTAGGTCGGTTGGAAAAAACAAACCTGTTTTCTTCTGCTGGGTTTTTGATGGCTTTTAAATTCCACTCTAGTGGTGGTGGTTATTTGTCACCTTCCACATTTATATCTCAGTGTGATGCACAAAAGCTATAAAATGCAGTATAAAAGCATGTTAAAACAGCAGGAAGATAACAGGATTTGTTTTGTTTTAATCCTTCCCCCTAGTATTTTTTATATTACATATCACTTTGGGGGTAGAATGCTGAGAATAAAATATTCAGCAACCTGGGGGTGAAACCTTTGAAACATTGCAAAGCTAATTCAGTTTAAGTAAGTAAACTGCTTTGAGACTGAAGGGACTGGGGAAATCTTTGTAGTGGAAAGTCACCGGTGTGGTGGAATATTGTGCATGTCTTGAAGTTGCCATGTTTGCAAGAAGATGCCATCTTGGGACAACTATATCCATTTTATAACTTCTCTAGTAGGACAAGAAAATTAGTTGAAAACTCCCAGGTGCCAGCACTACAGTTTTAGGTAGTCAGGTGCTGGGATTTTTTCTGCCATTTATGGCATTTCTCTCTCCAAAGCACTCATCACAACTGAACATGCCTCTTGCCTCCCACCAGTTATGTACGCTGTCTGCTATTCCTTCTCTACAAAAGAATAGATGTCAAGGCTGAACGTAAAGGAGCTGTATGTTTTGGATGGTGTTTTTTTCAGGGCACCTGCTGAAGTTCCTATAAGGAAGGAAACTCCCAAGATGAACAGGGCCCTTAAACCCAAATACTGGGTAGCCCTACTGTCAGGGATTGGCAGAGCCTGAGGGTCGGGGGGCGGGATGTGTGAGCAGTGGAGGCAGGTGGGGAAGATGATGATCCAAGAGAAAGGGCCAGTGCTTTGTGGGGTTCTGTGTCCCCCATGAAGCAGCTGCTGGTGGGTGGAGGCAGAGAGGAGTCAAGAGGAAGAGATTGGGCAGCCAGAGACCAGGGGAAAGTGCTGGAGGGAGTCTTGGAAGCTGAAAAGCCAGTGGTGGGTCCAGGGAGAGTCATGCCTTTGGAATTCCCTCCCTCCCCTCCACTGTTTCCCCCCCCAGTCTGCATGCTCAAGGAGGGGCTTTGAAGCGAGGAGAGCAACTGGAGCTGCCATTGAGGAAGCGGCGATGGGTTTTTCATGCACCACACCAGGCCAAGGAGGTTTAAGAGAGCAGGAGGTGTGTAGCAGCGCTGTTGTCCCAACTGTCTGAGAAAGCCTAGACAGCTAGTTAGTGAGGAGTGGTTCACTTTAGGAGCTGATGTAACCGAGTGCTTTGCTAATAAAGACTGAAAATGCAAATCACATGGCTTCCTTGGTGTGGCTGCAACCCACAGTGTTGCATGCACATTCCGTGGTGGCTTCTAGATTTCTGACTTCCCCTGCCTTGGGGAATGAGGGGTGTATGCGTGACACCTTGCTGGAATACAGCTTTCAAAAGCGAAGGAGCTTGATATTTGGGAGGAGAGGATGGTCAGTTAAACAGCATCACCGTCCCAGTGAAGTGAACGAAGAAGTTTGCTCATGGAGGAGCAGGCTTGTTTCTCACAGGCATCTGGTCGGCCACTGTGAGACCAGGATGGTGGACAAATGGGACATTGGCCTGATCCAGCAAACTCTTCTTGTGCTCTCAAATGTATAGCGGAGCTTGCACAGAGTTTGGGGTTAAGAACCATGGGGTGACATCTGCACTGGTGGAGGAAGAGGAGTGCGGGGGGAGTGCACCGCCCCCAGCAGCGCAATCCCAGTGGGGGGCCATTGCGGTTGACTCCCCGGCCGCGCTGGGCGCCACGCCCCCACAGGTGGCGTGCCATGCCCCCAGGATGCACGCCATGCCCCTGTGGGTGGTGCGTCACGCCCCCGGGATGTGCACCAGCCCCACTCCCGCCTGCTCTCTGCCCCCCTCCCCCCCAGTGCCGGAGCATGAAGCTCCATCACTGGACACCTGCAAAATGGGAACCTCCCATCTTGCATTGTTTTCAGGATGGAAGTGAGACACTAGAGATAATCAATATGAAAATACCTCCCCGCAGATGTGTCTAATACTTAAGAGAGAGAGAGAGAGTGTGCGCGCAAAAGGTTTGGGCCAATGCATTTTGCTAATAATCTTTTAAAGTATCTTTGCTGATTAAGAACACCAAGTAGTGATAACTTCCACAGCACTTAGAAAAAGGCAAAAAAAAGCAAAATCATCTGCTGAAATATTCCAAATTCTGGGTCAATAAAATGTATCGCCCTTTTTAAAAATTATGGAGTTTAACTTAAGTAACTTTCTACTGATAATGAGAAGGATCGCCTAGCTGCTAGAAATAGTGTAACTGTCCTGTGCTCTGCAGTTGCCTTATTTCCAGTAAAAATAAAAATCCATCACCTTAGCAGCTTTAGAGTTGTAAGTGAGCTGGATTTGTGGAAGTAGGAGAATTGAACTGCAAGGAACACCTGTTCCCCGGATAGAGGAAAATGGCTTAACAGTTGGATCTTCTGGGGTTTTCACAGGGACCTAAATAATCCAGACCTCTGGCTAACCAGAGTTATGACCAGGTAACTAGTATGTCCCTTATGGGAAAAGGTGGGTATGTTTTCCAGGGAATTCAAACTTAATTAACTGGCTAGTGGATAGTGTGGGCTGAAATGAGATTGCTGAATCCGATCTCCTGGGGAAGGTACTTGCTGGAGGGCACCCATTATTTGTGATACTGAATTAATTAATGTTAAATAAGGGTGTTTATTTACAGTAGATATGGTAGGAGTTCTGGAGACTAATTAGGCACGCACTAAATGTTGTAATCTATGTGGCGGTCCAGTTATTTCTCACCGCAGGGAAATTACTGTGTTTAGTAACTATTGTGGGAAGTTTATTCTGGTACAAACCACTGGGGCTTCTCCCTAATGAAATTATGCTCCTTGTGGAGCAGAGGTTCCTTGGTCAGATCAGAAGCCAGAAAAGGTAGACATATTCTCTGGGCATGTCCAGGTTTCTAGCTGAACCAAGGTTCTCTGCAATAGGACAGGAATGCAAAGCTAACAAGAGATGAATGCCAGCAAAACCAACATATATGCTTGGTTTGCTAGGAATGAATACTGAAGGTGTGTCAGAAGTTTCAGTGATGTGGTGGGTTTTGGAGAGAGTGGGGCGGGGGGGGGGAGAGAGAAGGGTGACACCGGTCTTCTTTTGGAGCGGTGGGGGGAAATATATGTGTCTAGTCAAAAGTTCAGAGCCATATTAAGTTGGATAACGCAATGGAGAATTGATGGGTTTGAGTATGGCCATCTTGTGGATGAGGTTGGTGAAGCCTTCACAGGAACGATGGCTGGATCATACTGATGCTGCTCTGCTCACCTCATTCTCCCCAAGCATAGCTTGGAATTCATGTTGTTGTTGTGCAAAGGATTGAGGATCCAGCCTGCTGGACCAATTGAGAAACACCCTTGAGTGGCAGAGGGGGTATTATTTTGAAAAGTCACCAACCCACCAATGAGAGCTGCTGGAGTTAGAACTATTTCAGGCTCCTGCTTTGCAAACTGCAGCAAACTGGGCAGATTTTTTAAAAATTAGTAATTCATACATTATTGTTCCATGTTTTGAGATAGAGGGCATGCTGTTAGTTTTTGCATATCTTCTGTTTCAGCTCATGACCTGCAATTTATAATGTTTTGGTGGCTGTCTTCCCTTAGAGGAACAAATCTGTGAACTTCCTGGTGGCATCTGTTGTCTATTACGAAGAGCAGGAAGCTGGACTTGATCCTTCAATCTGGTTCAGCAAGGTTTCTAGTTCCCTCTTACAAAACGGTTGTTTGATAACCTCCACTGATTTCTGTTGTGAATTGTGTAGAAATAGTTCTAAGGAATTGTGTGTCCTTGCTGGAAGCAGAGGCGGGAGATACGTGAGGACTGGATATGCTTTGCTCGGCCTTGTGACGATATTGGTCGCAGGTGGGCTTGACTCCTGCCAGGACTGTACCCAGGGGCTACATGTCTAAATAATAGTCTGCTGCGGAAATAATGGTTCTGGTGTGCTGGTAAATACTAGTGATGGGAAGCATTTGTAGAGTCAGCACATCATTTGACTTACTGGTGCTTGCAAGAGATGTTAACTCCTATAAACTGCAGACTAAGCTATGGTGTGGTAAGACAGTAAAATAAATGTTCTGGCTTTATGACTAGGAAGGTGAAAGAGATTTCCGCCAGGTCTGAGCAGTATTTGCTGCCGTGTGGAGATATTTGGTCTTTTACTCTGAGCTTGTGTAAAAAGGTTTTGTAGAAATGATCATGTAAGCAATTTCTTTCCAATTTCTCTCTCTCTTTTATCTGATTTCTGCTCTGGTTTGTTGTTCTGATCGGTAAAGCTGATGCCTGCACCCAGTCTGTTGATGTGATAATGGCCAGGCCTTTCTTTTTTAAATACTCTTGCCACTTGGGGAAAACTGAGAAATGCAACATTTTCGGATACCTGCCCTTTCCTACCACCTCGCTCCCCTTTTCTCAGCTCTTTTAATGGAAATGAGAGCTTTTCGTCTGCTTGACACTGGAGGTACTGGAGAAATATGGTATGGAGCATAGCATACAGGCAGTGGATGGAGAAGGCCATCCCCTTGCCCCAGGAAAACAATAGGACTCAAGGACTCCCAGTGACAAGACAGACAAAAGGAAGTTCTTCTTTAAGAGGCAGTGATGACATCCACTTGGATGGCTTTTAATGAGGATTAGATAAATTAATGGATGATAACGCTGTCAGTGACAATTAAGGTATCTGGTTAGCTATGGGATAGGTATCTGGTTAGCTATGGGACGCGGGTGGTGCTGTGGGTTAAACCATAGAGCCTAGGGCTTGCCAATCAGAAGTTTGGTGGTTGGACTCCCCGTGACGGGGTGAGCTCCCATTGCTCGGTCCCTGCTCCTGCCTACCTAGCAGTTTGAAAGCACGTCAAAGTGCAAGTAGATAAATAGGTACCACTCTGGTGGGAAGGTAAACAGCGTTTCCGTGCGCTGCTCTGTTTTCACCAGAAGCGGCTTAGTCATGGTGGCCACATGACCCGGAAGCTGTACGCCGGCTCCCTTGGCCAATAAAGCGAGTTGAGCACCACGACCCCAGAGTCGGCCACAACTGCACCTAATGGTCAGGGGTCCCTTTACCTTTTTATCTGGTTAACTACTGTGAGAACAGGATGTTGGAGCTACGTGAGCCGCTGGCCTGATCCAACAGGCTCTTATATTCTTAGGAGGTACAGTGGTACCTCCGGTTATAAACTTAATTCATTTCGGAGGTCCGTTCTTAAGCCGAAACTGTTCTTGACATGAGGTGCACTTTCTTTAATGGGACCTCCTGCTACTGCTGTGCCGCCGGCATGCGACTTCCACTCGCATCCTGGGGCAAAGTCCGCAACTAAGGGCATCTACTTCCGGTTAGCGGAGCTCGTTAACCAAAGCATTCATAGGGAGGACGGTACGTAACCCGAGGTTCCACTGTAATGATAGTTTTCAGAACACATAATAATTGTCTTCATTTCACTATAATCTTGATGGTTTCTTCTTGTGTTTGCCTGCTCCTCATAATCTAGCAAAACCAAAGAGATGCTTGGGCCCTTACCGTTTAGCAGCTTCTAGCTCCATTTTGTATCAAAATTTTAAGACGTGAATTCAGTTTCTAATTAATGCCTGAATAAACTGTACTTTTAGTACATATACCAGACACAATGATTTTATGGCAAACCAAGTTATACATAATACCTGTTATTTTCCTAAAGTATCAAAGCGACTCTTGAACTGTAAATGGTACTTAAAGAAAGGTATTGCACAATTTTAATTTTAACCTACAAATTTCCATTCCCCCCCTGGAAAAAAAAAGAAAGGGAACAAAATGACTTCAAATTATTTTGGCATTTTTACATTTCTGATTCAGCCAGGACTTTTTCATGCCTTAACGTAATATACTTCTTCTACTGTGCAGTAGTGTTGTTTGGCTATAATGGTTCTCTGAGGAAACACCTCTGCTTTGAATGGGGATGTTCTTGTTTTACAGAGATTGGCCCATGCAGTCTGCTTTCCTTCGCACTTCTTGCTTCGATCCCCAGCCACATGGCAGGCACTTTTCCTTGGTGTGCACCTGGCATGGGCAATCAGCCCTGCTTGTCACCATTGCATCGCTTATGTATAGCTCCCAGCTGTGTTGGTGCAAATCATAGAATAGCCGCCTCTGCGTTGAAGGGAACTGTGTTGGAAAGGCGTTTGAGATGCTAAACTACCACTATCTGCTTTTTTGAAGAAATTACGTTGAGATTAGCTGTTTACATGCTTTTCCACTGGGCAAAGCACCATTACACATGTTGTAGATTAGTAAAAATGACTTTCCCAGGAAGGACTGAAGGACGTTCAGTTAATAGGATCCTTCTGCTGGACTGGAAAAGTCTTTCGCCTCCACTTCCAGGGGAGCAGCCATCCTGCCCTCTAGATCATGGGTAGGCAAACTAAGGTCCAGGGGCCGGATCCGACTCAATCGCCTTCTAAATCCGGCCCGTGAATGGTCCGGGAGTCAGTGTGTTTTTACATGAGTAGAATGTGTGCTTTTCTCTAAAATGCATCTCTGGGTTATTTGTGGGGCATAGAAATTTGTTTGTTTTCTCTCTCCAAAATATAGTCCGCCCCCCCCCAAGGTCTGAGGGACAGTGGACCGGCCCCCTGCTGAAAAAGTTTGCTGACCCCTGCTCTAGATCTTCCCTGCCTTTGGTTGGGCCGGTTGGGTCCTCTGTTCTAGACAGAACCACCTTGCCTTTTGTTTACTTTGCAAAATGGTTTTTTTGTTTTTACCCTATTCTGCCTTGCTTTAAATCGTCTTCCGTGTGTGTGTGTCTAGTTTGTCTGTCTTGCTGATCTAGAATAATAGAATTGTAGAGTTGGAAGGGGCAGGAACCTTTTGTCCACTGTGGGGCTTGAACCCTGCAACCGTGAGGTTTAGAATCGCTTGCTCTGCTATGTGTCCGTGGATGCGTGAATGTGGAGCTGCCTCTTTGACCATACCCACTGCTGGATTCTGGGGTGGTTGGCCAAGTATGAAAAAAGGTTAGCCACCCCAATTAATAAAAAGAATTTTTTTAAAAAAGAAAAAAGGTTAGCCATCCCTGATATATGTGGTAATGGCTGGGCTGGGAGGCAGGCAGGGAAGGGTGCGTTAGAATTATTGTTTTAAAGAATTAAAGAAATGCATGGACATTGGTCTATCAACAGCTGTTGGCCCTCATAGTCAAATGGAGCCTCCATATGCAGAGGTAGTACAGTGGTACCTCGGGTTACATACGCTTCAGGTTACAGACCCCGCTAACCCAGAAATAGTACCTCGGGTTAAGAACTTTGCTTCAGGATGAGAACAGAAATCGTGCTCCGGCGGTGTGGCGGCAGCAGGAGGCCCCGTTGGCTAAAGTGGTGCTTCAGGTTAAGAACAGTTTCAGGTTAAGAATGGACCTCCGGAACAAATTAAGTACTTAACCCGAGGTACCACTGTATATCTCTGAATATTAATTGTGGGGGCAATCAGGACAAATTTATGTTTGACTTGAAAGTTTAGAAGCATCTGTCTGTCTGCTGTTGGTCACAGAATGCTGGAGTAATCCTAATTCTGAAGGGGTCCTCCTTTGAAGCGCTGGGTGTCCTTAATTGTATTTGTTTGTTTGCCTTGGTAGTTTTTGAAATGATAGGTTGTATATAAATTTTTGTACTCTAATTAAAAAAATAAGCAGCAAGCTGTTGGCAGTGCGATTTGCTTGTGTGCCCAAGTGACTTGGGTTCAGTGCAGGTTAATGCAAGGCTGTTTGTGGCACACCAAGCACTCTTCTTTCCTTCGCTAGATTCCACACCTTTGGGGGTTTCTGCTGTCTGGGACCATGTAGCCATAACTACTAGTGGAACAAATGTTTCTGAACTGAATGACTTTTAAAGTATTGCAACTCAAGGCAGCTTCAGAATGCACACTAAGGAATTTTACATCCTGTTTGCTGACGTCATTTTGAAGTCATGGTGCTGTGAATATTTGTAACCCTCCCAACTATTTGGTGATCTTGTGGTTTAAGCACTCTGTAGCTCTTCTTTAACATCCGTGTTGTTTTCGACATTATCAGTCAACAATTCTAACCACAGATAAGTCACTTGATAAGTCTGGTGCCTCATACCAAATTGTGAAGCCTTTTTGTTGGGATCACCTCCCCGGTGAGTGCTTCAGACAGACAGTATTCCAGTGATTAAAATACTTGAATTGTGTGTCTGTCATACACGAGTCACACGCGGCCCAAAATTCGACACCCGTCGTTGTAGTGCTGAGAGTGCTGGTCTACTGCTGGAGGGAAGAACTCAAAACACACTTCTGTAAGTGGCAATGGTGCTTAATGGGGGGGGGGGGCGGCTTCTGCTTGTGTGCTCTTCAGTTAGAGAAAAATGCTTTTCTTTTAGAACTGAGCTCTTGGGCAAGTTTTCAAATTGTACCGAACTCTTCAATAGCAAGAACGGAAAGACAGCCACTTCGCAGATTTATGGAAGCACTTTGGCTCGGTGGTGAAGCGAATGCTGCCATCCCAGCTACAATCCCTGACATCTCTAGGTAGGGCTGGGAACGTTCCCTGGAGAGCCACTGCCAGTCAGTGTAGACAGCATTGAACTAGATAGGCCAACAATCTCACCTGGTGTAAGGCAGCTTTATATGTTCAGCTGAGCAGAATGCAAAGTTGATGACAAGTTCAATTTTTGGTGCCATGCTGCGTATAGAGTGTTGTCATCTTAAATCTTGTAATTTTTGCCCAATATTACTCTGGGTGGAGCTTCTTACATTGCGACACTCCCTTACAGAGTAGTGTCACATGCATACTGTGAACTCAAGAGAGCAACTCTGCTCTTGTTTTCATGATCTCTGGCTGAAGGAGCAAGTGTGCAGTTTCTAAATTTGCTAGGCTGCTATTTTCAGCAAACTTTAACCTCTGATTGAGTGAATAATCAAAATGTGCAAACCTATGTAGGGTTGTTTTTCTGAGAGAATGGATTATAAATGCAGGTCAGAAACATCAGATTTGGATGTTGGAGATGCTGCCTTACCCCGAAACTCAAGTTCAAATTGATTTGTGGGATAGTTATGAGAATGAGGATTAATGTGCTGAAAAAGTACCAAGAGAGTGATAAAACTAAGGTTCCTATTCACACCCAGTCTGTTGGATATGTGCCCTGGTCTTTCTTTGGAGTGTCTGTCCTTATTGGGGAGACAATGCTGTTACGTTTTCATGGACTCTTGACTCCCTGGGTTCCTTCCCATGGATTCTAGAAGTCGGCTTCCAATTTTTCCATTTCTCCCCATTGATTTTTCAGCACTGATGAACTGCCAGATACTTGTTTGGTTAGTGTAGATAAGCTTGGCAAAGACCGGATGCAAACAGAACCCCATTAGAACAAGGGCAAGGGCTTTTTATGTCAAGTTGCACGGAATGCTTTTATTGACATCCTCTTCAACATGCATAAACTTTGGAATGACTTGAAACGCATTTAACGTTAAAGATGTTCATAATCACCATATGCATCTATGCTTGCCCTAAAATAATACCTAGTTTTTTTACTTCTCTTCTTTGTTCTGGAGGCCAGCAGTGCTTTTAGGAGATTCTGGGTTGACAATCATCTAGAGAAAGCATTGAGTTTTGTGTATATTGGAGACTTATTTGCAGCCTCCCTGCAATTATTACCTTTTTGTGCTACGGATTGAGTGGGGCTGTTGTCCAAGGAGGTTCTGGAAACCCCCTGGAGCTTGGCATACTGTCCAGTTGATATGGATCCACAATCTTATCATCCACTTTTGCTATTAGAGACATAGTTGAGTGAATTCATAATTGGTAACTCTTCATGAATCTAGGCTAAAGTATTGCCACTTTTGTGAAGCTCAAATTTGTTATGTGCACACTATGATCCAAATCCCACTGCACTGTAGTATTTATGTGATTGATGTTCTTCCTTTGTTTCCCAATATTTTTAAAAAGCATAATGATAGTGAAAATCTTAGCCCTGGCATGTGTCTGGTTTTAAAAAACTAAAAATTTGTGGCAGCTCAAGGGTTTCCCTCTACACACACACACACACACACACACACACACACACATGCCTTGCAGGGTTACAGAATTTTAGCGTATTATAGGAACAAAAAATCCACAACCGTATTGACATATGGCTACTGACATACTGACATGCTATAGATTCTGTTTGGTGACAGACAGTTTTCAAAATGTGCCTTGGTTGTCCCTTTCTACTGATTGTTGTCCCAGGGTGCAGCGTTCACGAAAAGGGAAGATTCCAGGCTAGGGACCACTAGGAAAGGAATTGATAAAAACGCTACCACCGTACAAATCTATGGCGGGACTATATTTGAAATACTGGGTACAGTTCTGGTTGCTTCTTCTCATGAAAGATACTATAGAGTTGGGAAGGCTTCAGAAAAGGGTGACAAAATGATCAAGGGGATGGTGTGTGACTCCCATATGAGGACACGTTGCAGCGTTTGGAGTTTTTTTGTTTGTTTGGCTAGTTCGGAGGCAAAGAAGTCCCTCTACTTGAATGGCTTCAAAAAAAGATTGAAAAGATTAATGAAGAAAAGGCTTTCAGTGACTACTAACCACAATGGCTACGTTACACATCCCCTGTCAGAGGCAGTATGCCTGAGTTCCAGGGAATCACAGGTTGGCAAGTGCTGTTGCCCTCAGGTCTTGCTGGTGGGCTTCCATTGGGGCATCTGTTGACCACTGTGAGACAGTATGCTGGACTAGATGGGCCTTTGTTCTGATCCAAGAGGCTCTTCTTACATTTTGATGTTGCATGAAAGAGTTGACCCTTCGTGACTGAGGACACATCATTTACTGAGAGATTGATAGGTGAGCAGAGTAAAAACGCAGCCTCCCTGTCACTTGTCTTTTCATGTGTATTGATGGGAAGACTTGTACATGGTGACTTTCTTTAGTTGGTGGAATGCTGCTGTTTGCAGTAACTTTTGTGGTCCAGAGACTTGTGGTCATGAAGCATTGCCCAGGACCCACCCAGAGAAGCCTGGGTGTGGAACAATGCTGGATCAGACCTAAGACTATTTAGAGTAGCATTCCGTTCTTGCAGTGCTCTCCAGGCGCCCAAGGGAAGCCCCAAAGCATGACACGAGTGTAGGAGCACTCTTCCCAGTTGGACTCCTCAGCATTGGGTGTTCAGAGGCTTGATGCCCACTGGAGGGTATTACACATCCATCGTGGGGAGTAGCCATTGACAGCTGTATTCGCTAGGAATTTGTCTAATCACCTTTTAGAGACACCCAGGTTGGTAATCTTTTGCTAGCAAATCTCATTGTTCAACTGCACTGTGCAAAGAAATACTTCCTTTTGTCTGTTCCAAATCTCCCAACATACGCTGCATGCATTCAAAGCTTTTTTTTTTGGGGGGGTTGCCAGTTCCTCCCCCCCTTGCTGTGGTAGCTCCTTTCCCTCATGGGGTGTTCCTCTGGCAGGTGTCCTGCCCTTTAGAGGTGGGCATGGGTGGACTATTGGGTTTCTATGAAAAGCTGGAGAGCTTAAAGTCTCCTGCATGTGGCAAACAGCGTGCAGAGCAGTTTGGATCCCAGCCAATGTTTGAGAAGCGCACAGGTGCCGAAAATGTAGGTTAGATACCAGCTTGTGTATTTCAAGATCCTTCATTTTTGGCATATTGTATGTTTCTAATTTTGGGATATGACTGTTGTGTCAGTAGGCAATCTATACTTTCTTCTTATAACTGCGTGGTGATTGCAGCAAACTCTTTAAATGGAACAGAGATTACATAAATGGAAAGGCATGATTGCTAACAGAATCTGCTAGGCTCCAGATGTATTGCTCATTACCCTTCCCTCTGTTCTTTGTCTTCCACACTTGAAATTCTGATTGGCCTGGCTGCTCCTTTGGGCAAGGCCTCATCCTTTTGCTTATGCTGTAAAGTGTCATTGTGCCTTCGTGGTGGGATGGGTATGTGAGTAGAGGGAGGAACCAAGTGTCGTGGTGCTTGTGCACAGCTTCATAAACTGGGAACGAACGCTGCCCCGAATTCTCCAGTGCACACTTTCATCCCCTTCCCCAAATAGTCTTGTCTCTTCTCACTGAATGAGGAAGTGGGGAGTACGTAACAATTCCACTGGTAGTACTTTATAGCATACAGTGGTGGCACTTGAGATCTGTTGGCCATGGAAACCCCATTGCCTTGCTGCAAGTCTTGTTACAATTACTGGTAAACTCTAGATTGGAGCTTGGAAAAATCTGTTCAAATCTTTATCTGCTGGCATGAAATTTCTGGGCAGCTAGACAACTTGAGACCTGCCGGTCACAGAAACTCATCGCTGTGCTGCGAGTTATGCTGCAGTTATTACTGATATTCACTATAAAACCCAGATTGGGGTTGATACTGTGCCTTGGAAAAATCTGTTCAAATCTTTATCTGCCTGCATAAATTTCCTGGGCATCTAGGCAACCTGATGACTGGAATTTAAAGTGTTATTTATTTATTTATTTATAAATAAAAAACCACCCCCTTTGCAAATCATTGCAAAATGATCACAGGGCAAGTCACAGTGCAGTATACAAAATATATAAAGCCAGTCAATAAAATTACTGTTCAATTCAGACAGTCTGTCCCATTTTATAACTAGGCTAATATAGTCAAAAGCCCTGGATAAGTGGAGTTTTTCATCTGGTGCTGAAAATTAGGTATTGTTGATTCCACCATAATCCAGAGCCAGGGTGCTGTTACTAAAAATGCCCTATTATGAATCCCTGTGGTGTTTGTGCCTGTGAAACGATAAGTTTAGGCTTCAGTTTTTGGTTAGGGTGTGAATTGGGTGATTTTTGGTGATTCAACTCCGATTTTATAAATCTAACTTTCTGAGGTGATTGCAGGAAGAATGTTGATGGATTGTTGACTGTTTTATAAGGTCACAATGATTAATGATGATAAACTTAATCAGGAACCTGGAGGGTACCACATTGACATATAAATTATCCTGAGTACAGAAAGCAATGGATGTGGTTCAAACCCAATTAAGTCTGTTAAGTTCTTCTGATTATAGGTGTAACTGACACAGTTTAGTCTTGACTCCTATCTTTACCCGACATCTAGTAGACAATAACTTACTTTGTTCTCATTTTAACATGCCTAGTCCTTTATCCCAAAGGCTGGCGTGGAAGAAGTTGCAGTAATTTTCTCCGCCAAATTAACTCCGTCAGTCAATTGATATATTTTTTTTGCCAAACAAAATAAGCAGTTAAATGTCAGCTGGTCTGCTGCAGAGAAAACATAATTAAAATGGGTTTTTAACCAAACATTGTTTTAACTTGGGCTTATCTTTGTCTGTTGAAGGTTATTACAAAGCAATGAATGGATCATCTCCCTCAATTTTCATTGCATACCTGAAATCTGTTTTCACTAAAGTTCTGTATAGCCAAGTGTGCTTATATAAATGCTGAAGATGAGACAGCGATGAATGATCCCTGTCTGCTGCAAATGTGACTTTAGCATAGCTTATCCTTAGTGAACTATTGCAGTGGGAAATTCAAGCATTGGCGTTAGTTAATAACGTTGTCCTCTTTCAGGTATAATGGTAACCTCATGGCTTCTTGTATGCATAAGTGGTGCTGAGCCTCAGGCTCTTGCTGCCCTCGTTCCTCCCCAACACATGTGGACAGAGGCTTTTAGGTGCAAGTAAGAAAGAGCTCTTTATCCAGGCAAGCAACAGTACAGGCATGGTAGCAGACACAGAATTCAGGGGTCACAAATAAGGACTTCATGAACCATTCAAGAGACATTCAGAGCTGCAGTGAGGATGTCCCAACAGGTTGCACACTGCCCACTAAGCTTTTAAGGACTAGGCATGAGACTGTAGGGGACGCGGGTGGCGCTGTGGGTTAAACCACAGAGCCTAGGGCTTGCTGATCAGAAGGTCGGCGATTCGAATCCCCACAATGGGGTGAGCTCCCGTTTCTTGGTCCCTGCTCCTGCCAACCTAGCAGTTCGAAAGCACATCAAAGTGCAAGTAGATAAATAGGTACCGCTCCAGCAGGAAGGTAAACGGCATTTCCGTGCGCTGCTCTGGTTCGCCAGAAGCGGCTTAGTCATGCTGGCCACATGACCCGGAAGCTGTACGCCTGCTCCCTCGGCCAATAAAGCGAGATGAGTGCCGTAACCCCAGAGTCGTCTGCGACTGGATCTAATGGTCGGGGGTCTCTTTAGCTTTACCTTTTTATGAGACTGTAGTGTATTTAAGAAATATGGTTTATTTACATATATTTACACCTGAAGCCTTCAGTGGAGGTGTCTCTTGCTGCTTCTCCCATCGCTTCAGCAAGCTTGGGTCCAGAGCAAAGACCAGCCATGCTGCCCGGTCTCTCGGTGCAACCTCTCCCAGCCAGCCCTGCATTCAGTTCTGGCTCCTCCCTTCTTCTCCCAAACCCTTGCAAAACGCAACCCAAGCCACATGCAGCATGGCCACACTGTTTTACCTTCAGGCTAAACTGGAATGCTAAACATTTCTCTGCCCGCTGTAACCCTGGCAACCCCTGTCTCACGGATTCTAGGATCTTCCCTTGATGCACTGATGACTGTCCATCAACATCCTTGCATTTCTTAACAACTTACACCCAGGCGATGCCCCAGCCTGGAAGGACTAGCTCAGTCTACATTTTTTCCCTTAATAAATCCAACATCTGTCAGCTCACCTTAATTCTCAAGGTACTGATTAAACCCCACCACCCAGAAGTCTGCAGCAGTTCAGGGCACCCACAAACACATAACAGCAAGTAAATCATTTATAGGCTGTTATTGGAAATTCTCCTCTTAGATGTATCCTGGTGTCCCTTTTTAGGTGGAGCAGTTGAGATCTGGGCAGATTCGTTTTCTAACCGAACTTTTCACTTTCCCCCTTGGGTCTCGCCAGCAATGCTGGAGACATTTGTGGTGCTATTTGTACTGTGAAAGCTGCAGTAATTGCTTTCAGAGTAGGTCAGTTGTAACGATTTCTGCGTAGTGAAGTTGTTTGGGAGAAGGGCAGATTGCACAAGATCTTTTGCCGTTTCGACAAGGTTTGTTTGAGCTACCAAAGTCTGTTTGTTTGCTATCAATTACCGGCAGGGTGCCGACTCAATTGATACACGGTGCTCTTTGCACATTTAGATTCGGAGGGTTGCGCTGCTCTCTAAAGGTCATGCTTTGGAGAAAACAAGATCAAATTAGGCACCTGCGCTGTACGCTGAATTTCTCAGGGCTGTTAAACATTCAACCTCTTCTGTTCCGGCTAAAAGAAACAGCCATGCTACAAGGTTCAGGCGCAGGGAAATTTCAGTAGCAACCTGTAATGAATATAAAGTCACTAAAACGAACGGTCCTTCTTATCATTCTCTAGCTGCTTGTGGGGGACTAATCAGAGTCTGAAATTGGCCTTTTCTGGACCTTGCATCTCAATCCCTGGTGATGGCACATTATCAAACAGATGTATGAAATTCCTTCAACTCTGTAAGCTTGCAAGGATTTGGAAAAGCTGGGGTTGTTCCTTTGCCTTGCACAGCTACCAACAGCAGATGAGGCAAAGCCCCTTTGAGAAGTACGGTGGTACTTTGGTTCTCAAACTTAATCCATTCCAGAAGTCCGTTCCAAAACCAAAGCGTTCCAAAGCCAAGGCACGCTTTCCCATAGAAAGTAATGCAAAATGGATTAATCCGTCCCAGACTTTTAAAAGCAACCCTTAAAACAGCAATTTAACATGAATTTTACTATCTAATGAGACAATTTATCCATAAAATGAAAGCAATAATCAATGTACTGTATTATAAAATAAATAAGACAGTATTGTAGATGATAAAAATTAAAAATTATTTTTTTCCTTACCTGCACTAATGACAGTCATTGTTTGGATGGGGGGCTTTTATCCATTTCCGCAGTCACACAATCAGTCAACCAATCAGTAGCTGAACTGGGTTCCACACAGTCACAAAAACAAATTAACCGAAAAAGGCTCAAAAACGAAAACGCAAAATAAATAGCAAAAACAAGAGCCAAACTTAATCCATTCCGGAAGTCCGTTTGACTTCCGAAATATTCGAAAACCAAGGCACAGCTTCTGATTGGTGCAGGCGCACCGGAAACAATAGCCAACAGCCACATCGGACATTCGGCTTTCGAAAACCGGAACACTTCTGGGTTTTCGGCGTTTGAGAACCAAGGCTTTTGAGAACCAAGGTACCACTGTATGGTGGTTCTCATGCACCTTCACCACACATATATAGGAGTCTTGTTGGGGGTGTCTGCCTGGCTCCCAACATCCCAGAATCATGCTTTGAACTCCACTGCTGTCACCTTGTGCTGCTCTGTCCAGTTCACAAAATGCAAAGGCAAAGAGGTCTAGTGGGCAAACACAAGTAGTTGACAAGAGATGTCCAACTGCGTCCAATTACACCTGTGTGGACTCTGGGTTAGCTTCCTTTTAAGAAATGATTGCTATAATTTAGCTGTGGAATTTGTCACTTTCATTCCAATGTCAGCTGCCAATCATTTTTCTCTCTGTGCATTCATAGCAGAAGAGGTGCACCTTCATCTAGCTCTGAGCAATGAATGGTTTTATGCATCTGTTTGCTGTCACAAGTCATACACCACATAAAACAGTAGTTTTAAGTTAGGTTACAAAAGAGATACAGAGGATAAAATCAATTAAAAATAACCACAACATCAGAAAAGCTTACTTAAGATGCCTACTGAAGAAATAATAATAATAATAATAATAATAATAATAATAATAATAATAATAATAATAATAAATCACCGAAGCAACTCTCTCAGATACTTTGGCGATTGGGCAGTCCTTAAAGAATTGGGCAGCCCTTAATGTTTCTTAGGGAAGCGGGTGGCGCTGTGGGTAAAACCTCAGTGCCTAGGACTTGCCGATCGTATGGTCGGCGGTTCGAATCCCCGCGGCGGGGTGAGCTCCCGTCGTTCGGTCCCAGCTCCTGCCCACCTAGCAGTTCAAAAGCACCCCTAAGTGCAAGTAGATAAATAGGTACCGCTTTACAGTGGGAAGGTAACGGCGTTTCTGTGCACTGCGCTGGTGCTGGCTCGCCAGAGCAGCTTCGCCACGCTGGTCACATGACCCGGAAGTGTCTCCGGACAGTGCTGGCCCCCGGCCTCTTAAGTGAGATGGGCGCGCAACCCTAGAGTCGGACACGACTGGCCCGAACGGGCAGGGGTACCTTTACCTTTACCTTTTAATGTTTCTTGTTATGGGCTTTTAAAATTAGCACAAGATCCTCCACTTTGAAAAGCAGCAGGGACTGTAAAAAGAACAGTGATTATTCAGTTCCTGCGGCATGAGGGACTGATGGCAGGGAAACTTTGCTTGGTTTTGAGCAATTGGAAAGGCTTATGGGTATTCTGACCTTCAAAAGAAAAAAGAGAGACTGCAGGTAGACTCTCACAGCGTCTGCCTGCAAGTCTAATTCATTGTACTTCCGATTCTGTATACCAGCGATTAATGTCCCTGGAAAAGACAGGTCTCGGTTTTCCCCATGGCAAACTGTTGGAAGCTGCCTTTGGAGTGTGCAAATGTATGCTGATGCCATATTTGCTATGGGCATGCTCAGTTGGAAGTACCCTGTATAGGAAGTATGGGGCCAGGCATAGTTATCTGGCGTCATCTGAATGCAGTATACTAAGGCAAAAATGAGAGCAGTGGTCCAATGCTATGTGTCAAATTCTGCAACAAAGGGTGTGTTTCGTTTAACCTCTTTGCAGCTAGCTAATTTGGACTGGTACAGGGACGCGGGTGGCGCTGTGATCTAAACCACTGAGCCTAGGGCTTGCCGATTGGAAGGTCGGCGGTTCGAATCCTCGCAGCAGGGTGAGCTCCTGTTGCTTGGTCCCAGCTCCTGCCAACCTAGCAATTCAAAAGCATGCCAAAAAGTGCAAGTAGATTAATAGGTACTGCTCCGGCGGGAAGGTAAATGGCGTTTCCGTTCACTGCTCTGGTTTCGGTGTTCCATTGTGCCAGAAGCGGCTTAGTCATGCTGGCCACATGACCCGGAAAAACTGTCTGCGGACAAACGCCAGCTCCCTTGGCCTGTAAAGCGAGATGAGCGCCGCAACCCCAGAGTTGTCTGCGACTGGACTTAACTGTCAGGGGTCCTTTACCTTTTTTACCTTTAATTTGGACTGAGGCTGTGATGTGGTAGTTTCCTAGAAAGCTGGTAAATCACAATAGTGCCAATCATGCCAGACTTCTAATAGTTGTTTGCCCCTGTTAAACAGATATAATTCTTAGTAGCAGGTGACGTCCAGCTAAGTAATACTCACAGGAGTCTTGTTGGAATCAATGGATCTATTCTAGTATGACTTAATTGGATATCATTCTGTGTTGGGTGATGCAGGTTTGCACTCTTGGTTTGCTTCATGGTGATAATGATGAGAAAAAAACCTGCACTCCTTGACCTCTGATTTTGTACCTCCTAGTAGAAATTCTGAATTTATACGCCCCCCAGAAAATCTCAGAATACTAACTTTGGATGCTTGAGGTCCCATTTAAATAGTTTGTCAGCAAAATCCACATTAGGATCTCTAGTATCACAGAATGAAAAACAAATATCTCTAGCAATATTTTAACATTTCCACAAAGGGTGTGAGGAGATACTTTTAAAACACTTTGGCAATAAGAGATGACAACACTTTGCTGAAAGGAGGGGAAGGAGAATTACGAGAGTATAAGGATAATTTATTGGCTGTATTCATATTGAAGCTTTTTTAAAAGTAAAAAAGAAGGCCTGAATCATGATGGGATGCTACATTTTTAGTTTCTCTTCACAGGCTTACTGGAAGTTCGGGGTATGTAACAGATGGACCTGGAAACTATAAATACAAAACGAAATGCACATGGCTTATTGTGGGAAGGTAAGAAGCAAACACCTTTATATTCACTGGATGGAATTGGGCAGTATTCATGCCTGTATGTAGCTACATCATGATGTTTTTAACTGCTTTCCCGTTTGGCTTATTTTTTGCTGTCCAGTTGCTAAACAGGAAAGAATTGCTCTTGAACAATTATTGAAACTGGCCCTAATTTTGCATTCCAGTAGTGTTATGCTGTTGTTTTTTGGACCAAATTTAAGAACAGTTTGTAGGCCATGGTCTGGTCTAGTCCGTACAAAAACGGCATCCATCTCGCTTTACTTTGGGGAATAAGACTTCTTCCTGGCCTATAGCAAAGACTACAGCCTGTCATTTGGAATAGAGCTATGAGGATTAAGCCCCAGAGAATCTCTCACCACCCATTTCTTCAGGCTGTGGTTCAGCATCAGCAGAGATAGGGAAAGATCCGAGTTATATTGGGTGGTTCGGCTTTCTGATCATAGCTACTATTCTCCTTGGGTTGACAAAAGAGAGGAAGAACAATTATTGTTCTCCCTCAAGCTTAAAGTTGTGGGTCGCAGCCTAGCTGTCCAGATATTGTGCCAAAGGCAAGAGGCAACATATTTCATGACTTTTCCTCTTGTGCAAGGAAACAAACCCGGCATTTCCCCAATGAAAGCTGGGACTTCTCTGATCCTGTCCCAAATTCACATTTATTCAGACAGACCTTCAGAGGTTCTGTCAACCTTTCAGTCAAGGCCCTTGCTTTAACTACAGTGATATTTGATTCCCCCCCCCCCAGCAGATTTTAGTGGTTTCTTAGCAGGATTTTTTTAAAAAAAATTAAGAATGGCGCTTTTATCGTTCCATTCCTTTTGAAGGGTGCTTCTGTTTTTGTTCAGTCATAATGTTTTGTGGTATTTTTAGGCTGGATGCTGGCAAAGCCAACCTATTTTGAGATTCTGGAGCGCTTCATGCATTTACGTTTGCGTGCATATGTTGGGTCAGATGTGACAGAATATATATATCTACACAACTGAAATTTCTACATAGAAGCAGTTGCCTGTATTAAAGAAGCACCCCCTGCTTTGTTAACCTTATTCCTGTGCCTGTGATATGTGAATTAGTTAGGAGATGTCATTGCAGTCCTTGATGTGAAAGTTCTACTTAGTTTGATTTATTACGGCCATTGGCCCATATCTAAAACAATACATCAAAATTTATCCATAAACAATACAATTTAAACAGTTCCAAGTTAAAACACCCATATAAAACCAATTTTACTTCAATTAAGTAAACACTGTACACAATAAGCTCCCTCTATGTCAACCGCAATTCAAATCCCTCAGATTTTGGTGGATATGTGTCTTAGTTCTGGCACTTATTGATGGTTCTTAAGTTTGGCTAAGCTGTCAGAGTCATACAGTGATCCATTTCTCCTCTTATGAAATAAGACATTAATCAGGTATCTAGCGACTGCAAGGGATCTACTTGAGTCTTCGTCGTTTAATAAGTATATTATTTGGGCTTCCTGAGGTCTGTCAGCAATTCTCGATAAATATGGGGCCAGAAACCTGGACCGTGAAGCCGAATGTAAAGGACAACAGAAGATTATATGATAAAACGATTCTATAGATCCACTTTTACAGTCACAGAGGAGTGAGATCTGTCCATTGGAGAGTCTGTTACCCAACACGTTTGATGGGAAAACATTGAATCTAGCCTTTATAAAGGCATACCCTTGATGTGAAAGAAGAGAGCAAAACTGAATATAAGTGAGGAGACTATGCTAAATTTCTAAGATACATCCGTTGTTGGACTGGACATTTTCAGGCAAAATATATTGGGGTGGAGGTGGGGGGTTAAAATGTGTGGCATCCCCCAGCCGCAGTCTATAAAGATTCAGCCCCACAACAGTGGCACTGTGTGACTGCTTTGATAATATTTCCTTCCTTTGCAAGTCCGAACTGCCAAATTATTGTCAATACAGTTGTACCTCAGGTTACATACGCTTCAGGTTACATACGCTTTAGGTTACAGACTCCACTAACCCAGAAATAGTGCTTCAGGTTAAGAACTTTGCTTCAGGATGAGAACAGAAATCATGCTCTGGTGACGTAGCAGCAGCAGGAGGCCCCATTAGCTAAAGTGGTGCTTCAGGTTAAGAACAGTTTCAGGTTAAGAACAGACCTCCGGAACGAATTAAGTACTTAACCTGAGGTACCATTGTAGCATGAAGCTGGTCAGCAGAACCTAGCTTTTAGCAGAACCTCATTGTGTTGAGATTATAATAGCCTGCAGAATTTCAGCTTTGGCTAATTCTTCAGAATTTAGTAAAACCTATTGTATGGGGACTAACTTGGAAGAAATGCTCACTACAAAAAAAGTGGTGATGGAAGTTATGAGGCAACAGTCATTGCATCACAATAAAATAACCTGAAAGAATAGACGATGATACAATATTAGAGCCGAGCTGTGGCTTTGCTTCCAAAAAAGAGCAATATGTTGAGGGTCTGTGGAAATAACGCCGCTTGTTTTCTTCCCACAGGCCGAACTCGATCCTTAGGCTCCGTTTTAATCATTTTGCGACGGAATGCAGCTGGGACCACTTGTACGTATATGATGGAGATTCGATTTATGCTCCATTACTGGCTGCTTTTAGGTAAGCCCCAGAGAACAGTGTGAAACTAATTGGTTTGTCGTATTTGTTTGATGCGATTCTTCATGTTTTGTCTTGAAAGTCTGCGGTTCTTTTTTTTCTGTCCTTGGATCAGGAAATGCAGGGAAAGTATTATGTGGTATATTTTTTGTTTGTAGTTCCCACATTTCCTGAGTTTCTACCCCTTTGCATATCTGTGCATGTGGTGAACACAGGAAAAGCCTTTGCACAGCAGTCCTCACTGTGCTGCTGCTCCACTAGTTTTCCTTCCGACTCACATTGGAGCTTTGGCTGATTCCAGCCAAATGTGATGGGTATGCATGGTTTGACTACCTTGAAAACCTTTTTCCTTGCCCATCAGGTGCCTTGACACTTCTGTATTTCGACAGGAGATGCACTTGGGTTCCATGTTGCTTTTATTCGGGTGCTTTAGGAAGTTGTCAAGACTGAGAACTTGACAGTAGTTCCGTTTCTTCTTCTTTGCCCAGATGTCATATAGTGAGGCCGTGGTTCATCTGGGAAAATAATATACATCTCTCCCACCCCAGTCATTAGCAAAGATCTTGCAGATACTTGCTTTGAATTGCATTTTCATCTGTAAAGCCGAAGTGAGCTTATTAATGGGGTTTCAGGAAGCTTACAGTGTTTCGAAATGGCTTAAACGAGAAATCACTGCCTCGGGATAAACACCGTTTTATACATAGAAATAGTCTTTTACCTTCTGTTTTATCTTGAGATGAACTTGTTTATTTTGACACTTGCCAGTTTGGCAATCCAGAATTGGCTTAAGTGAACTTAATTTAGAGCAAGGTTAAGCAGATGTTTCTGTGTTTGGCATCTTCAGCTCATGCTGTTGACAAACTTATAAGCGTTTCTTCTTGCAAGTAGGCAAGCTTTGATATTCCCCCAGGTGCCTAAGAATAATGAACTTCCCCATCGCTTGTCTATCTGATTTGCTGCTGGCTTCTACAAAGTGGATTCTGATCCCTAGGTAGTATAATGCTGACTACAGCTTGACTCTTTCGATGATGTCTTCATATGGCCTAAAGCTTCCAGGTGCTGCTGTGGATACTGATGACAAACAAAGTTGGGCAAGTGACTGCCTTGACATCTTGTAAGCCCAAACTTCATTAAAAGTCCCTGCCTGATGGATCTACTGTCATTCAGTTGCATCACACGAAACCATCATTGTAGCAAGAATCAAGACTGACATGCTTAGCTTGGTCTAAGTCTCCTTTTCTCTCCCTTGACTGCCAGTGTTGCTTACACCTTCAAATGGCAGCTGGAACCTGACAGCTGCCTAAAGCAACCTCATTGGACTTTTGCTCCGTAGATACCTGCATCTTCTGGTGCCTTAAATAGCAAATCCTGGGTAGTCAAGTAATTTTCCCATTCTGGAATCTTGGCTGGCAGGCAAACAGGTCCCTTCCAGAAGAATAAAGTCCTGGCATTCTACTGGTTAACTCTGCTATTACAATGGGTTTGTCTATGAACAACTACTTCAACGGCCTGGAGATGTTTTAATAGTTCTCCACTGTGATGGGAAAACAAAGCACTTGTTGTTCCTAGCTGCCCCTTGGTTGAACAATTGGGTTTACTTGACATTAAGCTGTGATGAAACATTGACTTTAGAGTGACAGACATAAGAGGGCTGCAAATATATAATTAATCTTTAGGCACCTGAGCCCTATGAGAGTGCGTCAAGTGTGAAATTATTTCTCTTAATGCTTTAATGTGCAAAAGTCGAGTGGCAGTAATTTTTCTCTAGAGAAGGTCTTGTTTGTTGGAACCTTGCATATACCAAGGGGTCTAGCCAAAGGATTTATAACCAGGAAAAAAAAAGCATTCAAATTGCATGAAAGTGGTAGACGAGATTGGACAGGCTGTCTCAGGTGTGTGATGTGGGGTGCTGACTCTTGCACCCCATGCGCGGCCCACCTTAGCTATTGTTGTTGTTTAGTCGTTTAGTTGTGTCTGCCTCTTCGTGACTCCATGGACCAGAGCACGCCAGGCCCTCCTGTCTTCCACTGCCTCCCGCAGTTTGGTCAGACTCATGCTGGTAGCTTCGAGAACACTATCCAACCATCTCGTCCTCTGTCGTCCCCTTCTCCTTGTGCCCTCCATCTTTCCCAACATCAGGGTCTTTTCCAAGGAGTCTTCTCTTCTCATGAGGTGCCCAAAGTCTTGGAGCCTCAGCTTTAGGATCTGTCCTTCCAGTGAGCACTCAGGGCTGATTTCCTTCAGAATGGATGCGTTTGATCTTCTTGCAGGCCATGGGACTCTCAAGAGTCTCCTCCAGCACCATAGCTATACCATTTGCATATTATGAGACATGCACCATTTGCATATTATGGGACATGCACCTTTTCTGTGCCTGAAAGGACCTCTGTTCAATGAGAAGGTCAGTTCTTCTGGAAGTCTGCACATGCCCCAGAACTATGGGTGTGATCAGGTTTTGCTTTGATCAGTGAGAACATCATTGTGATCACCACAGTTGTGTGAATCAGTGCAGATGTAAGCTGGAGGTGCGTGGCAGTCACGAGCAAACAAGAGGTTGCTCTTGGACCAACGTAATTCCAGAATCCGGTGCTGTATCGAATGTGAGCGAGACATATAATTGGCTGGTTTTTATATTACTTTACTGTTTTCATTGGAATTGTTGCGCTCTTAGTTTCTATATTCGAGGTACCCCACCCTGGCATCACCTGCTTGATGAAGGGTGGGCTAAAAATGAAATAAATAAAAAGGGCTCTGATCTCTCATTTTGTGTGTTTGTAGTTAAATATGTGTCCTCTTTCATTCCCTTTTGGGGTCGATTCATTTCGACTTTGTGGCAATTCTTAGGTGGCATGCTATCTCCGAGAGAAATATTTTTATTTTATTTTATTTATTAAATTTATATACTGCCCTTCACCTGACGAGCACATGCAACATGAAAACCCCCTCCCTTCCATATATGTGTGTGTTGAATTCTTGAGTGTTTTGCCTCCTGTAATTTGGAGCATTTTATATGTAGCTGAAACCTTTCCATTCTCGAAAAGTACAAAAGGAAGATAAATGGTGTTTGAAAATATGTTTGATTTTGATCGCTTTGACCTCTTCCTGATTTTTGAGAGAGAGAGAGTTTAAATGGGCAAGATAGATAACTGATCCCTGTTAGTAGCTCTTGCAAGTGCCCCCATAGGTCTTGCTCTCATCCATTTGATTTGATTTTAAATATGCATGGTTGCATATTTGCTCATCTAAAGATGATGATGGGAGGGTTTTTTTTTAATGCGTGCCTTCATAATTAAAACCAGATGCATTATCCAGATTAAATTATTCGGATATTGACTCAGGTGAATGAGAGTTTCATTTTGGTGACTAAGGCTGCAGTCCTAACCCCACTTACCGGAAAGTGAGCCCCCATTGAATCCAGTAGGACTTAACTTGGAGTAGTCACAGTTTGGCTTGTGCTGCAGGTTGTATAAATTGTGCTATTCAGTGATATTGATGGTATTTGTGAACTGTTTGATGGTCAGATGTTATGCTTTTGTCTCCATATATTACTTTGTTGGCCAACTTTTCTACTGATAGGACTGTGTGGAGTCTTCCATCTAAAGCTATGTCTTCGATGTTGCATCCTTGCCTGTTCTAGCTCCTGAACCCCTCTCCTAATGCAGCTGCGTCTTGTCTTGTCTCCCCCTGTACAGTGGCCTGATCGTTCCCGAGAGGGAGAGCAACGAGACGGTCCCAGAAGTTGTAGCCACCTCTGGTTATGCTCTCCTCCATTTCTTCAGCGATGCCGCATATAACTTGACAGGATTTAACATCACCTACAAGTAAGTTGCGGCTACGGGTATGTGAGGAGTGCCAGAATGAAAGGCTTTGAAGTACTGCTTTAAATTCACTTGTCAGTTTCTCCCTGCTAGCATTTACAGTTGGTTTTGAAGCAATATCTCCTTGTGGATTTAGCTTGCATCTTGAATCAGCACTTCATTTACCGTATTTTTCACTCTGTAAGATGCACCAGACCACAAGGCGCACCTAGTTTTTGGAGGAGGAAAACAAGAAAAAAAATATTCTGAATCTCAGAAGCCAGAACTGCAATAGGGATCGCTGCGCAGTGAAAACAGCAATCCCTCTTGCTGTTCTGGATTCTGGGATAGCTGCACAGCCTGCATTCGCTCCACAAGACGCACAAACATTTCCCCTTACTTTTTAGGAGGGAAAAAGGGAGTCTTATAGAGCAAAAAATACGGTATTTGAAGAAAACACACCGATAACGTGGTTTCTGCCCTGCTAGGTTTGGGCAGGTGATTATTTTGGACTTGCTGGGAGCATAAATAGCTAACCATACCTATGGTTTTTATCCTGTGTGTCTGGTATATTGATAGCAGTTTCCTCCCCTATTCTACTGGCAAATGCAGAATGTATCATCTAAAAAAAAGGTTAATGTTATTACTTATACTTGGATCTTTCAAATTCCCAATTTGTGATTTCTAATTCTTTACATTGAGCTGGGCTCTTTAGACACACACTGAACTGGGATCTAAAACACACCAATAGAAGGAATGGCAATCTGGGATGTAGCAACAAACATTTCCAGAACTTGAAATTATAGAATCTGTAGCCCCATCTTGTGGCATCAGTTGGTATTTCACTGTACAAAACCTTGAACAGAAGAAGCTGATTTATTCCAGGTCAGATGATTTGCCAGTCCAGGCCAGTAGCATCTTCTCTAACTGGAGCAGCTTTCTAGGCTCTTGGCAGCTTTCCCCCTACCCCTTACTTGGAACCTGATGGTTCTTAACTGGATTTGCTGGGGATTGAACCTTGGATATTCTACGAATAAGGCATGTGCCCTGCAGTGAACTGAATGACCCTTTTGTAATTCCTTGTTTAAAAAATACCCCATGCATATCCCAGCTGCCCTGAGTCAGCAGAGTTGAAGAAAGTGATTTGATGTACAAGTTGTTACTGATCCAGATCTCCTAGACTGGAGAACTTAAGCCAGCCTCCTAACAGATGAGGACCACATGATCTCACCATCATTTATTTGTATGCCACCTTTCCAAAATTAAAACCATGTTCAAGGTGGCTCACAACATGAACAGAAGTAGTCATAAACAATAAATAAAACATATCAAAAAGTGGCAAAAAAGAGACTAATAAATTTAATGAGTAATAATCACTGGGGAACAATTTTTTCCATTTTCTGTTCCATGAGATTTTTCAAGTGTTCTTATATGTTCTTCCAATGCTGATTTCAAATCTGAAATCGATTTTCATGTACAGTGGTACCTCAGGTTACATACGCTTCAGGTTACATACGCTTCAGGTTACAGACTCCACTAACCCAGAAATAGTGCTTCAGGTTAAGAATTTTGCTTCAGGATGAGAACAGAAATCGTGCTCCGGTGGTGCGGCGGCAGTGGGGGCCCCCATTAGCTAAAGTGGTTCTTCAGGTTAAGAACAGTTTCAGGTTAAGAATGGACCTCCAGAACGATTTAAGTACTTAACCCGAGTTACCACTGTACATGCTATAGTTATCTTTCAATTTCCAACTTTTGCCGATATGTCATATTTACACTGGGGATAAGTGAACACTGACACATTGATCTACCCTAACCACATGGTAATTATTGTTTTGCAAACTTAATTTTTCTTTATTTTTACAGTTTTGTAACCTAAATAGTTGTATTTTTCAGATCAGACCATGGCTTCTTCAAGTAGACAAAAATGTGTAAACAAGCCTGATGCCTTTTGTTATGTATGTGGCTGCAGGTGTCAGTGCAACAATATTTTTGTTCCCAGTGTAATCCACAATCATACCATTATCTCTTTTGAATATTTCACCTTCCCTCACCTGGGCACAGCCATGTTATCTCCATGAGCCCACTATTTTGTAGCTCTGCAGATCCTCCTTGTCTGGCTACAGAACTTTCTAGGTTCTGCCTATCAAACCCTTACGCTAAAATCATTAACTCCAAAGGCTGAAAACTTTCTGATTCTGTGCACTAAGTCTTCAGAAACATGTTTCGAAAGTCTGGAAGAATTCTGTCCTTTCACCCCCCTTTCGCCGAGCATAATTTGGTTGATTAAAGGGCAAAATTGTATTGCATTCTTTTCTTTTTCTTTCCCCCAAATTACTATGACATACTGGGTTTCGATCCGGATGTTCCTCCCGAGGGAGCAGTAAAACTACCAGCTACCTGATCATATTTGGCATGAGTCTTGGTTGTTTGCTGTTGCCAGTCTCCCATTTACTGGTGCTATGACAACCAATTTCTGATACGACCTTTTCCTGATTCTCTGTCTGCAGCTTTGATGTGTGCCCTCATAACTGCTCTGGCAGAGGGGAGTGCAGGGTCACCAACAGCAGCAAAGTGGTTGAATGTGAGTGTTCAGAACATTGGAAAGGAGAAGCCTGTGACATTCCATTCTGCCCAGACGACTGTGGCTCCCCAGAGAGAGGGCTGTGCAATGTGAATGGTACCCAAGGATGTGTTTGCAACTCGGGCTGGCAAGGTAGGTGGCAAATGCCCTTTTGTGATACGAGTATTAGAGTTTGAAATGCTTAGCAAGGATTTGAATGGTGCTGGCATTTTTTGTTTCCAGTTTGATGTGAGCTCCCGTTGCTCTGTCCAAGCTCCTGCCAACCTAGCAGTTCGAAAGCATACCAGTGCACATAGATAAAGAGGTACCACTGTGGCAGGAAGGTAAACAGCATTTCGGTGCACTCTGGTTTCCGTCACGGTGTTCTGTTGCACCAGAAGCATTTTACTCATGCTGGCCACATGACCCGGGAAGCTGTCTGTGGACAAACGCCGGCTCCCTTGGCCTGAAAGCGAGATGAGCACCACAACCCCATAGTCGCCTTTGACTGGACTTAACTGTCCAGGCATCCTTTACCTTTTTACCTTTACCTACATACTCGGATAGCCGCCAAAACCTGTCCCGTCAGCTATCTATTTGGATTCACTCATCCTGCTTCCCCAAGCTTCTTGGCAGCTCTTAGGGTGGAAATTTCTATTATTTCTTCCATTCTTCTGCTGCTACTATACTTCCTCCCCCTAGTCCCTTCTTATCCTTTTCTTTATTCTGGTCCTCTCTTCCTCCCCCTCCTTATTAGAGCTTATTACCTATAAATGTCTCAATATAAATGTATCTCTTGAGTGCTGGAAAGTATGTAATACTGTTCTAGACACATTTGGTTTTGCTTCTCCTAGGTACAGACTGCTCAGTACCTGTCCCAGCAAACCAGTCGTTCTGGACTCAGGAGGAATTTTACATCCCCAAACTTCCTAGAGCATCTCATAAAGCCGTAGTCCAAGATGATGTCATGTGGGTAGTTGGTGGTTACATGTTCAACCACACGGATGCTCAAATGGTTTTGGCGTGAGTACAAACAAAACTTCCAAACATTTTAACGGGAAATGGTAATGAGGGGTTTCACTGTGCTCTTGTGCTGACCTGTGCTAAATTTAGAGGGAACCAAGATGTTGGGATGAGTAACAGTCAACCGTTTGACTGCAGTACAGTGCTGGCCCTGCTCTCTTTCTGCTCTTCTGAAGTATAATAATAATAATAATAATAATTAATAATAATAAATTATTATTATTATTATTATTATTATTATTATTATTATTATTATTTATTTATTATTTATACCCCACCCATCTGGCTGAGTTTCCCCAGCCACTCTGAGCAGCTCCCAATCGAGTGTTAAAAGCAACACAGCATTAAATATTAGGAAGAACTTCCTGACAGTAAGAGCTGTTCAACAGTGGAATTTGCTGCCAAGGAGTGTGGTGGATTGCTCTGATGGTGTTTCCTGCTTGGCAGGGGGTTGGACTCGATGGGCCTTGTGGTCTCTTCCAACTCTATGATTCTATGATTCTATGAAATATTAAAAACTTCCCTAAACAGGGCTGCCTTCAGATGTCTTTTAAAAATAGGATGGCTGCTTATTTCCTTGACATCTGGTGGGAGGTCTTTCCACAGGGTGGGCGCCACTACCGAGAAGGCCCTCTTCCTGGTTCCCTGTAACCTCACTTCTCGCAGGGAGGGAACCTCCAGAAGGCCCTCGGCGCTGGACCTCAGTGTCTGGGCTGAACGATGGGGGTGGAGATGCTCCTTCAGGTATACAAGACTGAGGCCGTTTAGGTCTTTAAAGGTCAGCACCAACACTTTGAATTGTGCTCAGAAATGTACTGGGACATATAGCTAAGCTGTTTCTTGCCTTGTGCTCTCCCTTTCCTTAAAAGATGGTGGTACCTGGTGATCTCTCTGCAGTCTTGCACGTGGGCCACCAAACTCCAGGGTAAAAAAGTTTAATGAAGAAGGTCCTTACTCAACTTCAGGGAGAATATTTGGAGATGGTGCTGAACAAAAATACATGAAAGCATTCCTCTTGTTTCTGCTTCTTCTTTCCTGTCTTGCTTGAATTCATTTTGAGGGTCTGTTTTCTCTATCAAAGAACCACAACAAATGCAGCCCCTTATATTGCCAGCAGAAGCACTGGAGTCAAATCAGTTTTTGTTTTATCCGTGTGCTAGTTTGATCATTAAACACCCCTTTTAGCATTTTTACTGTGTTTGCCCTATTCTTGTCCCACATGCATTATGAGAAATATAAATAGCAGCTTTGTGCTCGGAGTGCAAAAGGGATACATCAGTGTATTTTACCTTTTTCATTATGCAGGTATAATCTTCTTTCTGGAGAATGGCTGCCCCTGAACAGCAGCGTGAATGCAGTTGTGATCAGATACGGGCATTCCCTGGACATACACGAAGTAGGTGACTTTGTTGGAGTTATTGAGGCTGTGATTTGTGTTCACATTGTATTGTAATGGCCATTGGCTGCAAACATTAAAATCGATTGGACTATTATTAGAACTATTGAGGCTGTGTTTCCAATCTGGTTTGAAATTCTGGGCCTGCTTTGGGCGAACTCTTCTCCCAGTAGAAATGCAGAGGAGAAGCATTCAGTATTCCATGTCTGTTTCGGCAACCGCCCAAGTTGCACGTTCTCTTGATAGTGTTGGTGGGACATGACGCAGATCAGCGAAGGGCTCATCTTTGGGCGTACTCTGTTCTCTGGGGATCAAGTATGCTGAAGCAGCTCTTTGGTGACTCTTAAAAAACAGTGAAGGGACGCGGGTGGCGCTGTGGGTTAAACCACAGAGCCTAGGGCTTGCTGATCACAAGGTTGGCGGTTCGAATCCCTGCAACGGGATGAGCTCCTGTTACTCGGTCCCTGCTCTTGCCAACCTAGCAGTTCAAAAGCACGCCAGTGCAAATAGATAAATAGGTACCGCTTTGGTGGGAAGGTAAACGGCGTTTCCGTGCGCTGTTCTGGTTTGCCAGAAGCGGCTTTGTCATGCTGGCCACATTACCTGGAAGCTTTACGCCGGCTCCCTCGGCCAATAAAGCAAGATGAGCACCACAACCCCAGAGTCGGCCACGACTGGACCTAATGGTCACGGGTCCCTTTACCTTTAAGAAACAGCGAGATGAGAGCAGACTAAAGAGCTTTGATATAGTGTCTTTATTTATTGCATTTGCATCCCATCTTTCCTCCAACCAGATGATGCAGCTGCTCCTTCCTCTATTCAGGTTAGGCTGAGGAGGAGAGGCTTGAGCGATGCCATGAAAGTGACTTCCTGGCACAAGATAAGATGTGATAACTGCAACTGGAGTGGATGGTTCTAATAGGGTATTTTAAAAATCCACATGGAGGAGAGGCCTATGAATGGGCATTAGTTCTGTTGTCTCCATTCAGCCCCCATGTTCAGAGGCGTTGCACCAGTGTGTGAGCTTTTATGGGGAGCAACCGTGAGAGGAGGCTATATCCTCTGACGCAGGGCACAAGGGCACCTGGATGGCGACCAAGGTGAGAAGCGAGATGCTGGACTAGATGCGCCTTTGGTCTGATGCAGAACCCCTTGCTCTTAAGTTCTTGTGGGTTTCGTAGTGAAGCAGTGATTTGAGTCCAGGCATCTCCACCCCAAATCCAGTGCTCTATCCATGACGATTCATGGATTAATTCCAGTATGAAATGGGATAAATGCAGTAAATTCATCAAAAGAAGGAAAATGAGCCACGAATTTAATTCTGTTTCAAGGAGTGCAATGGGAGCCATTCACAGAATGGAAGAATTTCCTTAGGAGCCCGGTTAAGACAGCTTGGCATGGAAGGAAATTCATGTGGCACACTCTATAAAAATGGGGGTGATCCATCGGTGGAAGCATGATGCTGCAGTCACTGAGTTTGGACTGGAAATTGAGAGAAGGACTTAAACAAACAGTGATTATTAATCTCCACACTGTCCTTCCTCCTTAAGGATATCAGGGTGATGCTCATTCAGCATAAACAAAACTAAGCGTGCCAAAAAATTGAGTATTCATCATACGGTACTTAAAAGGCAACTAGAAACAAAACACGGCCAACTAGACTAAGCACCTTTGAAACACCTGTGCAAATAAGTTCTTACCTTGTGCTGAAATGATTAGAATGCTTGCGCCAACCATGCGCTTGTAGGGAGGGCATTCTAAAGGGCTCTCTCTTCCTTGTTGATATACAACAAATCTCACCTGGCAGAGGTGCGCAGAAGCTCATCTGAAGATCTTAGGATATGGGTCAGAAAAGGGCAGCCCTTCAGGTATTGGAGGGTTTTAAAGACAAATTGCCTTGGAAGTGATCCGGCCGCCGTGTACGTCCTTTAGAGTCAGTGTAATGTGAGTCCATCTGGCAGTGCCAATTAAAATTCTGGCAGCCACATCCTGTATGAATTGGAAGCTCCTGCGTTGTCTTGGAGGGCAACCCCATGTAGAACGCATTGCAGTGATCCAGTTGGGAGGTTACCAGACAACGGGTCATGGTGGCAAGACGATTGCTGTCCAGGAACAGCCACAGCTGGCAAAACAGCTGAAAGTAATGGGCAGCACTCTGCACTACTAAGGCCTTCTGTGACAATGCTGGAGCCAGGAGTTGCCCCCAAACGGCATACCAGGGGGAGTGCAATCTCATATAGAACAGATTGTGCAGCTAATTCTTGGACACCGGAGCTACTTATCTGCCGTGCCTGCCTTGTCATAACTGAGCCTCAGTTTCTTGGCCAGCATCCAGCCCATTTCTGAATCCAGGCACCAGTTCAGCACTCGCACAGCCTCACCTAACTCAGAGGACAGGAGAACTGAGCTGAGTGCCGCCCGCATTCGAATGACACCTCCCTCCAGGCCTCCTGATCTTGCATAGTGGCCTTGTATGCTAAAGATGTGGGGTTGAGGAACAGATTCCCTGGGTCTGTCATAGAGCGGGGTGAGCTTGCCATGTGATTTGCGGTGCCTCAGTTGTTTGCCCATTGGGGCCAGGGAGGGATGTTATTCCCCCATATGGTTTTGTTTTCTCTTGTCTGCTTTCCGCACATCTCCTTCATCCCTCAGCACCCTGGCATTTGAGACTCCACACTTAGGGACAGAATATGGGAGGAGCGGGATTGTTTTCCATTCCATTAGGTGAAATTGTAATATGCAGAAGAATGTCTGAGATTATTTCGTTTCTTCACAATTTGGAACATTTTCTGTTAAATGCTGATATTAACTGGTGAAAGGTGGTTGTGAGGCTAAAGCTGGGTGGATGGTGGGTCATTTATTAGATTGTTGGTAGCTTTTTTTTTTTTTAAAAAAATCATTTTTATTAAGTTTTCCATTTTAACAATCCAATCAAATTACCGTATTTTTGCTCTATAAGACTCACCTTTTCCCTCCTAAAAAGTAAGGGGAAGTGTGTGTGCGTCTTGTGGAGCGAATGCAGGCTGCGCAGCTATCCCAGAAGCCAGAACAGCAAGAGGGATCGCTGCTTTCACTGCGCAGTGATCCCTCTTGCTGTTCTGGCTTCTGAGATTCAGAATATTTTTTTTCTTGTTTTCCTCCTCCAAAAACTAGGTGCGTCTTGTGGTCTGGTGTGTCTTATAGAGCGAAAAATACGGTACATTAAATATTCCAAATAATACATATACATATGAAATAATCCAAATATTCTGCCGAATTATAAATTTTTTATTGGGACTTCCCATGCTTCAAGTTCAGGGGGCCTCTGATCAGATTGTTGGTAGCTTTTCACATGTGCTGGTGAACGGTGGAAATGATTGTATTAGAACATTCATTCTGTGATATGCAGGTGTGTGCAAATTCAAGTTCTTTCTTTCCAAGGAGAGCTGTTTGAAGTGCTTATGAGTTTGTTTTCTTGCTGGGTCATTTTTTGTTTAGCAATGAATTCTAATGTGAAATAAACCTTTACCCCCCCAGAATAAAATCTACATGTATGGAGGCAAGATAGATGAATCTGGAAACGTGACCAGTGAGCTCTGGGTGTTCCATATTGCAAACCATTCATGGGTTCACGTGACCCCGAAGACCAAGGAGCAGTACGCTGTTGTTGGCCACTCAGCCCACATTGTCACGCGGGATGACGGCTCTGTTGTGATGCTGGTCATCTTTGGGCACTGCCCTCTTTATGGATACATCAGCAACGTGCAGGAATACAACCTGGGTAGGTATTGCTTTGACAGTGACTCTTAACCTATCATTCATAAAGAACTAAAGAGGAACATGTTACATAAGACTAATTGACAAATTTCCTTCTTCCACCTGTCCCCTTTTAATAATTCCAATTATACCGTCAGTTTCAACACTGGGTTGTATCAAATTACATCTGTGCGTGAGCAGAAAAGCATTTTACTTGTGCCATGGGATGTTCCCTTCCTTTCCATTTCCCCTGTGACTTCTGCTTGCCCCCCAACATCTCCATGGGGAGCTCTCTAGAGCAGATTTTTTTGGGGGTGGGGGTAGAACAAGGGGGCTGCAGTGGGAAGAAAGGGGACGCTCCATTCAATGCTCCATGTTTGCCATGTTTATTTTTTTATCGTATTGCGTTTGCTTGGTCATCATTCTGTATGTGTATGTTGTCATCCCCTCCTGCAGAGGACTAGGTAACACTATTTTGTCTTTTTCAAATACCCACTAATTTTCACGGTTTCTGTTGCGGCCTTACCTTGTGTTCATTTCTTCCATCCCTTGCCTCTTCCTTCCCAGATCCTCGATGCTCATGTGCCTTTTCAAGTTCTGTTCCCTTCTCCCCACCCGCCAGCCACCCCCTGGGCAATCTCAGCTTTGTTGATCTGATGTAGATTGTAAATCCTTCTGAGTTGGGTATTTGTCGCTTGTGATGGGGTAGTGGTCCTGCTCTCATTTTTAAATCAAATTCCTGACAATTCATATCCCCTGGCGTTGGGTTAGGTAGCAATTGTAAATTATGTACGCAGCATATATCTTTGTAATGTATACATTAAAGTTCAGTTTCAGCTTGCCAGTATGTAAGCCAGCTTGAACTGCTTTTCTTATTTGTTTCTGGGAAACATCCATGCCCAGACCCTGAAGGATTCCACAGCCAGTCAATGTCTGCTGAAAGTAGCTGTGAACCGGAGGGGCTTTCTTATTTGATAATAGGGAGGATTTCTGTAAAGAGGATGATCCCTGCTGTTAGTAGCGATTGAGCTGGAACATATGACACCTGCCGATTAAGCAGGGCACATTCATATCTGCCTTTCATTCTCTCTCAGCCACAAATACATGGAATATTTTGCAAACAACGGGAGCCTTAGTTCAAGGAGGCTATGGCCACAGCAGCGTGTATGATCCAAACACCAAGTCCATCTACGCTCACGGAGGTTACAAGGCGTTCAGTGCCAACAAATACAGACTAACGGACGATTTATACCAGTATGAAGTCAATAAGGGCAGGTGGTAGGTATATTTTAAATCTATTTTCACTTTGAAATTTGCAGCCTTCTGCGGCCACCTAACGAGTCTCGATACTCTAGTTAATGCTGGAATCTACTGTAAGTCGGTCTTAAAAACTATAAATGTTGGGGAAATGTTTCTGTAATACAGGGTCAGCCAACAGGTTGCCCTCCAAAGCTGCAATTCCCATCATTTATGTCCACTGGCCATTGCATCTGGTGCTGATGGGAATGGTAGTTGCAAAGAACCTGGAGGACACCGTGTCGCCTACCCCTGCTGAAATAATAATAATAATAATAAGAGTTTGGGTTTGATTTCCCACTTTATCACTACCCAAAGGAGTCTCAAAGCAGCTAACATTCTCCTTTCCCTTCCTGCCCCACAACAAACACTCTGTGAGGTGAGTGGGGCTGAGAGACTTCAGAGAAGTGTGACTAGCCCAAGGTCACCCAGCAGCTGCATGAGGAGGAGCGGGGAAGCGAACCCGGTTCACCAGATTATGAGTCCATTGCTCTTAACCACTACACCACACTGGCTCTCAGCAAAACAACTGAATCCATTTTGACCGTTTAGCAGTCTCTTTGGATGTTTGAAAGAGCCCTTGCTCTACCCCCCATGAGACCATGTGGAGAGGGCCATAGCTCAGTGGTAGAGCATCTTGCCTTGCATGCAGAAGCTCCCAGGTTCAGTCCCTGGTAGAGCTGATAGAGACTCCCTGTCTGTAAGCCTGTAAACCAGGGGTCGGCAATTTTTTTTAGCTGCGGACCGGTCCACTGTCCCTCAGACCTTGTGGTGGGCTTGAGAAACGGCACCGGGGGGAGGAGCTGGAAAAAAGGCAAAGGGGGGGGGCAAATAGTCCTCCTCCCCACCCTCAGCCCCAGCCACTGTACTTACCTTCCCAGGGGCTGCCACCACCACCGCTGCTGCCGCCACTGCTTCTTGTGGGTAGGCAGAGCGAGCTTGTCCACTCTTGTCCAGGAGTACCAGGGCAGGGGCAGCAATGGTGGAGGGAAGATGTGGCACGAAAGGGCTGGCTCCAGAGAGGGGCTGCTTAAAATGGCGTTCATCCAGCTCAGCTCAGCCGCCTTCCTCCTCTAGGCAGGGCAGGGAGAAGGCAGGAGGGAGGGAGGAGGCGCAGCTGCGATGTGTGTGTGTGGGAAATGGAATGGCGCAGGGGGGGAAATGGGGCAGCCCGAATGAACAGAATCCCCATGCCAATCCACAGAAAGTCCGCGGGCCGGATCCTGAAGGCAATTGGGCCTGATCCAGCCCACGGGCCTTAGTTTGCCGACCCCCTGCTGTAAACAGTCAGTGTAAGCAGTCCTGAGCTAGATGGACCCACGCTTTGACTCTGTACATGGCAGCTTCCTACGTGGAAATGGTGATGAATATGTCAACCATATCTTGAATAAATGTCACATACTTGGAGGACCACCGCACACAGTGGCTAGGAAGGGCTTTGGAGATTGATTGAGTTAATTAAGATATTTGGCTGAAGGCAAAGGGAGGACTATGGGAAATGCATATTTTATAGTCTTTGTTTTAACTAGCAGACCATGTTTAAGTGAGTCGATAGGTTCTCTTTAAATTATGCAAGGGTTGTGCAGTTAAATTGGCAACACCAAGGGACATAGGCATATTTTTATTTAGACAGATGCCCGCTCCCTGCTCATTTGTAGGAAAAAGGTAAAATAGCATCTCAGGGTCCAACTAGGCGCAGACCCTTGAAAAGCAGATTCCTTAAGGGGATGGGAGTGAGAGAAGGCTGAATTCTGCCCTTGCTTGTCTGCCCACTTTCCCCAAAACATTCTCCCCAGCTGACCTACTCCTGTTGGGAGTTGCTCTTATTTTCAGAGCCCTAGCTGGAGGGGAAAACCGTAGGGATGCCGTTTCAGTGGGGAAATCATGAGGGGGAAAAATTGTTTAGCAGCCCCCACCTTACCCACACAGGGACTTGGTGAGGATCTGACTATGACAAGTGGATCTGCCATCATGATGTCTAGTTTGCTCTGACACCAGTCTCTGTGCAAATTCTACACTTGGAAGTAGATTTGGCCAGAAAGCCAACAGTACAGGGCAAGTTTTTCACTCTGTCATTCTGTGCCCCCACCCCCACCCAAGGCTCTCTATAACTTATTAATGCCGGGAGTCTTGGACCAACACATTCTCTTTCCTATTCAAGAGAAGAGCTCTGAAGGAAGCACCTAGTTGATGAGCTCGCAGATGCTTTCTCCTTTCTCTCCCCATGGCAAAAAAGAGCAGCTTTTATTAGCAAGGGTTTGGGCAAGCAGTGGGTCAGTGGGGGGCTGTATGCTGGCTCCATGTGATGGCGATTTTACTTATTTTATTGCTTGTATTTTTATTCCTGATTTTGGTTTCTCTACATTGTGTTGCATTTATGCATTTGTTATCAGCATTTGAAAATGTGGTTTGTTCCCCACGTACCTTTCGGGGTTGCTGTTTGAATTTTCTTCGCAAGCTGGGGCTGCCAACCTTTATGGATCAGTGGGGACATTTTGAATTGTGAGAGAGTGCTGGGCAGCACCAGCAATAAAATAGCTACTGTTTTGAACGGGGGGGGGGGGGGGCATGGCGTAACACAGAAAGACTGCCATGTGGTGTGTGGTACAACCAAAATCAGAAATGAAAGCTCAGAGTCTTGGGTGTCTGCCCAAAGACATTGGTAAAAACACTTATAGGTGCTATGGCACTGAAAGGGTTTGCAACCTCTGTGTTTGGCCTCGATGCCTTGGACCCTGGATCTTTTCTGCGCTACCTCTGAAATAATTGTACTCCATTCCCGTGGATTGTTTTCAGCCATAGCTGCCTCCGCTCTTCTTTTAGAAGACACTTGGAGCTTTTAGGGTATGGCAGCCTTTGAAATCCCATTTCTTGTTATATGTCCACAGGACAATTCTTAGAGACAGCAAGTTCTCCCGATACCTGCATTCCGCTGTGATAATTAGTGGCACCATGCTGGTGTTTGGAGGAAACACCCACAATGACACTTCCATGAGCCATGGCGCCAAGTGCTTTTCTTCAGATTTCATGGCCTATGATCTAGGTAAGTCTCATTTAGAAGTTCAAGTAAGCAGACAAAAACCCTTGTTATTCATGAAAGCTGATCTGTCAACATTCAAGATAGCATGCTTTTTTAAAAAAACAATTGAAACCATTAGATCCTTTTGGGTTACAGTTGGATTGCAGTTAATGGAAGGGTCATTGCCTGCCGCCCTCTGGCTCACTCACTGTAGGGGGGGGGCAGTGGTGCTCAGGTTCTGAGCTTTAACTCACAAAGCTTGAGTTAGGTATTTATACTTACTTAGGTATTTATACTGCAAACAGGTTCCCCAGGGAAGCCTCCAGCAGAGTTCCCTGTGGCACAGCTGTGCCAAGGTTCTGCACGTGGCTCTGTCCCTGGAATATCTCGGGGCAAAATGGAGGCGGGGTTGCCTGAAAATGGTAGCAGACAGTTCTGGTTTTCATTATCTCAAGTTCCCCATGCAGATGGCAGCCAGCGCTGCTGTGATCAGCCGTGTGTGCAACGCCGAGTCGCCACCAGGTTCTCGCTATGGGGCAATTTCTGTTTGCTCCAAACTTTGCTTTTGCAGCAGCTCATAGCTGGGGGTGGGGGGAGAAATAGAATATGCTGTAAACAACACAGCTAAGATGAACTGTGCCCAGGTTTTTGGAACGTGAGCAGCCCTCAGTCTGTTGCAAGGGGAGTGTGCATTATTTATCTGTTCTGCTGATAACGTGTGCATTGCAAATGTTGTTCCATAATCCCAGGAAAAGGATGCATGGCTAGCGACGACACAGTTGTATGTGATGCTAGATTGTCCAGCACACAAGGGGGTCGAAGTTGTCATGTGGAGAAGCAGGCCAAGCTCTTGTTTCAAAGGCCATGCGCCTCTGTGGCTGCTGGAATGTGCCTTGCTGGGAGATGCTCCCATGTGGCAGGGACCCAATTTGATTAAGCAGCTGAGCTTGAAAAAGCCAGGAGAGGGCAGCATTTAACAAAACTATAACATGCACGCTGTTTTTCTTTAGGCAAGATGGGGATCAGTTTACACACCGAAGAATAAAATCTAGATCATCTCTTAATACCCTATTTAGGTTTTTATGGAAGCCTCACCATAATTCCTGGATTTCTGGAATGATTCGTTTTTGCCCACATGTTGTAGCACAGCAATATATTTTTCTTTTCTGTGCAAGAGCTTAACGTTCATCTTCTTGCTTTATGCCCCCCCCCCAGCATCTTACATAGCTCTCTGAAGCTATCAAAAGCCCTTCACGATAATGCAGTTGCTGTGTCTCCCTCTTCTCTTGGCATGCCCTGAAATGCTGGCAACCATTTCCCTGTGTTCGGGCTTCGGTTTTACGAGAACACAAACCTCTTTCACAGTGCATGTGTGCGTGCGCACACAAACTGATACATTCTTGTGGATCTGAGGTGGAATTCAAAAGTTGGCTTAGTTCAAAGTCAGCAGGGCAATAATTCTTGGTAATCTCAAAACCATTAGCTTTTTCTCTACTTGGTTCCCAACGAAAGAGGGAGAAGGCAGCAGAGTCGAAGCACTTCAAGTGCTCCTCCTAATCTACAAAAATATGTTCCTTGGCCTCGCAGCTCTCAGCCTCCTGGATCAAAAATACCATTGAACTTTCTGGCTCGCTTTCCCTTAGATCTGCCTTGAAAAACTGGAACGGCACATGTGCCCATTAAACAGTTCAGCGAAAAAATCAAATGCTCTCACACCGAACTTTTTTTTGGAAAGAGAGAATAAATCAGTGAAACCTCTGCTGGCAATTAAAGTATCCCGCAGGGCAAGGGGCCATTAGTCCAAACTGTATTAGGGTTCCATCCTTGAATGCCAAAGCCTCGTCCTGAACTATTCAAAGTTGCCAGAGCTCTAATGATTTCAGCTAATGTAGCATGCGTTGTCCCATTTGCTGGTGCCTTATTTTCACGCACTGCAATACATTCTGGTGCAGTACTGACTACAGGGAAGTTTTAAGTCTGAATAACTAGTAATGTGGGGGTGTAAAGGGGAAGAAATAGGACCGGTTGCTGCCCCGATGGGAGGAGTAGGCGTAGGCTGAGGAGGATGGAGGCTTGGAAGTAGCAGGGCAGGACAGCCAGGAAGTGGGCAACAGATCAGCTGTTGGGGCGAGACACCTGGTTGTGGTTCATTAGTATTGCGAGAAGCAACTGGCTGGGTTGGAAAATGTGGGTTGCATCCAATGCTCTTACTCATGTGTAGCTCCAGTGGTGCAACAGGAATTCCATTTCCTCTCTCCCTGCTGTGTGCCTCCTGAACCTGCTAGATGGGACAGGAGAGGAAGAGGAAGAAGGAGCTCTGTTGCACCCACAGAAGCCAGTTGTGCCGTTGGAGTTGAAGCATTAACGAAGGCCGTATGTTGTTTTAGCCAAGGCATCAATGCCTGCCTCTTGAGATCCAGCTTTCCTCCCTCTTCCCCCATTGGCCAACCATTTGCCTTTAGTGCGCATGGTAATATAGACTGTGAACCATCTGGTGGTTAGAACTTTTAAAAATTCTCCTTATTGCAAACTTGTGTGCTTCCGCCTCTCCTGGAAGTAGTGTGTGTGAAACAGTTTGTGTGTGTGTAAGTAAAGAGGAGCAATCACCAGACTTAAAAGCCTTCTTGAGGAGTTGTGGGTGTGTGAGTATCTCTCCTGGTCACACCCTGACTCATTACCTGAGAGCTGACCTGGGTAGATACATTTTAAGATTAGACCACATATCCTGGTCCTCTCATGGCAGCTGCCTCAGACATTGCTGGGGGTTTTTGTGTTTTTTTAAGATTCAGTACAGTGGTACCCCAGATTAAGAACTTAATTCGTTCTGGAGCTCTGTTCTTAACCTGAAATTGTTCTTAACCTGAAGTACCACTTCAGCTAATGGGGCCCTCCCACTGCCACCACACCACCGGCGCACGATTTCTGTTCTCATCCTGAAGCAAAGTTCTTAACCCAAGGTACTATTTCTGAGTTAGCGGAGTCTGTAACCGGAAGCGTCTGTAACCTGAATCGTATGTAACCCGAGGTACCACTCTATTTTGAACAGTTTGAACCTCCCCCTCCTTCCACATTTTCTTGCATTATTCCTCATTATTACAGACAATTTCTTGATTTCTGCAAGGGATTTAAATGACTGGACATTTGTGGCTGGTGCAATGTTGCTTTTGACCCCAAAGATTTTGAATCAATGGAAGGGAAAGGCATGATACTCTAGACAGGAAGCCCTTTGAGGCAATAGCCTAAAGATAACATGTTTGCTAAACGTTATGGGCCGATGCCCTTTTCTTTCTTTTTTTTGGTTCAAGTACTTTACTTTTTGTAGTTTCATCCAAGGTAAGTGTGTATTTTTGTGGGAATAATCTAAGCAGATGTGAAAGGGGGTATTAGGAGAGCTTGGAGAGAGGAAGGAAGAGATGGTTCGATTTGCGCTGCTCTCCTCCTTGCCTTAAAGCCATGGCAAGCACAAAGTATTCTAAATGGATTTGAGCCCACTCACCCAATAACCAGTGAAAGAACAGGGACCCCTCTTAGCTACTTGTGACATTCATTTGTGTGTGTGGTGGGGGAGTAATTTATCTAGTTGCAAAAGATAATCAGACCCCCCCCCCCCGGGGATTTAATAATACCGTCTAGCCCTAAAACACCTTTTGCACAGGTTAGACTTTCTTCCTCCGGCCGTACAGAGCAGGTACTTGGTTGCAGACAACGCAAAGCTGGTTCTGCCATACCGGTTAATGAGGCGAGTGGTGAAAATAATGGCAGCTACGTATACCCTCATCTTTTGTGGGGTCTCCTTAAGAAATTGCACCAGGGATTGGGCTGGATGTGTCTCCCAAAACACTTATCTGCTCTTTGGAATAGCTAATGAACGTCCCGTGTTGTCATTTGAATTGCTTTTGGAATAATGCAAAAGAAAAAACCCCCGTTCCGCCTAAAATGCCAGCTAATGCACCAGAAGGAACTGCTCTGAAATGAGGCTTGCTTAATTCCAGCTTGCGATTGTTGGTCCGTGCTGCCTCAACCTGACCTCCCTCACGACGTCAACAGATTTGGACACTCTGCTGTGCTGAGCAACAAGTAAGAGGGCAGAATGGCTTGTGGGTGTGGGGTAGAAGGGGAGCCAGGGTCTCGTCCTGCACTCCTGTTCCCGACCACGTGAGGTCATGGCTGAAGGTGCTCCTGCTTGCACAACCAGGACCTCTGAACTCACACCAGCTGCTTGTGACGGCTGCACAGAGCTGCCACTCGTGCCCATACCATTATCCCTATTCTGTTATTCCTCCTATGAAGGGGCAGCGCAAGCACAGAGGGGCTGTGGGGCTCTGACTTTTGCCCTTCCCCTGTTGTTCAGGATAAATGTCTGCTGTGGGGAGCCTTGAGGAGCGCAGCACGCTCATTGCTTCAAGTGTTTGTCCTCAACAGGTAGGAGGGCAGAGGGAGCCATGTGACAGCAAGGATGGAGCCTTTGTACTTGCGTGCTCCCTCCTTCACCTTTTTATTTTTTAATAATTTTTATTAGTATTTTCCACACAACACAAAAAAATCAAAAAATAACAACACACAAAAACCAACATTCAAAAAAACAAAAACAAAACAAATCCATATCTCACAAGTTAATAATATAAACACTAAAAAGAAAAACAAACATCGACTTCCACCAATCCCACAGCACCTCCTTTATCTCTCCTTGTGTCTTCCTGTTTTCCTTATCATCTCTATTCTAGCATCTAGATATAAACCCCTCTTTCTTCTCCTTTCACTTCACAAGGTTATTCCAGACTCAGCCAGATTTCTCTCCTTGAACTTTGGCTTTTAAGGTACTCATTTAGACACTCCCATTCCTTTTTCACTTCGCTTTTTGGTTTTTCTCTTATTATATCTGCCAATTTGGCTAATTCTAAATGTTCTGAAAGCTTACATCACCACTCTCCCCTAGTGGGTAACCAATTCCCTTTCCAGTACTTGGCCACCAGGATTCTTGCTGCAGACGTCGCGTATAAGAAAAAATTAGTCTTTTGGACAAATGACCCCCCCTTTTCCCATTCCACAAAACAAATTTGGATACCTTGGATACATGGGCAGGGGCGCCGACTTATAAAAAATATTAGGGGGGCGGGGGGCCATACCGACTTATAAAAAATATTGGGGGGGCCCAAGACCTCCAAACCACTGCTGCTGGGGGAACGAAAGGGGCGAGCCCCGGGCTGCCCCGACCTTAAGTGAACCTGTGAGGGCCCGCCCTTTGCGGCAGCCGATTGGCTGCCGCCGTGGGCGGTGAATATTAATGAGCTAGGGGGAATCCCCGCTTCTCGAGGGGCTGACTCCAGCCCCGCGAGATTGTTGATGGGTCGAGAGCCCGCAACTCCACCCCCTCTCTAGATCGGGAGTGGCTTTGTTTTAACTCATTACTGAATGTATTTTAAAAGGTAACTATCGTCAAACAAGGAAAATAAAAAAAACCAACATAGTTTTGTGATTTTACAAAGCATAATATAACTCATAATTTTCTTAAATTATTGGGGGGGTGGAGCCCCCCAAACGAATTTTTGAGGGGGCTCGGGCCCCCTGAGGCCCCATGGAGTTGGCGCCTATGTACATGGGGCGATGCTGTCTTGCTCTGTTGCCCGTGTCAATTCAGGTGCCCATACCTGTTACCACAAAGAGGGGACCTCCATTTGTCTGAAGTCTAATTAAAGCAAGTCACTTTTCCTATTGCAACAGCATCCATGGCGCTTGTGGATTGTCAGATTTAAGTGATAGGGCCAATATTTTAGCTGCTGGCTTTTGCTCCCAGATTCCCAGCAGATTAACACACTGTATGCAAATGACAACATGGATGCTTCCCCAAGCTTACACTCAGTTGTGTTAATGTGTATAGGGTACACATTACCTTTTGTGGTGGGCTTGAAACTCCCCCCACCCCTTTTGTTCTTTTATGCTAGCTGCCGTGCTATTACCTTCCCGTGGTAATGAGCTCCATGGGTTAATTGTGGAGAAGTACTTTTACTAGTTTTGAAACATGACTGTTTAGCTCATTGAGTTTTGCCTCCATCCTTGCTTTGAACAACAGTTTCCAACTCAGCTTTTCCACCCCATTCGCTGGCTAATGTACCTCCTATCATAACAACATGGTTTTATCGCCTTTCTGAGAGCCTCCGCCTTAAATCTTCTCCTGGGCGAAAACCCGTTTCCCTGCTCCTCTGTGTTACTGCTGGCCCTTTTGTGAACTCTGTTTTGTATCTACTGCACCGCACTTGACTTCAGCCATCCGTCACTTAATCTGTACCGCCACAGTTTTCTCTTTTGTCTTAAAACACACAGAGAAACAATTTTCACACTTCTTAGGTTCACTTGAAAAGTCTGTTTTTGTGAAACTCTGGCCTCCTTTGTGTGCAGGTGATGCTCAGCAGCGTTATTAAGAGCTCTGTGCACTTTGCACGTCACGATATTTCTGCTGTCAGAGTATATTATGCAAGTTTTGCATCCACATAGGCTAGAGATTTAGGGCAGGGAGCTGTGGCCCTCCAGGTGGCGTTGGTCTCCCAACTTCCATCAGCCCCAGCTAGCAGGGCCATTGGCAAGGATGATGGGAATTGTAGTCCATCAGCATCTGAAAGGCCACACATTGCTCAGTCCGGCTTTAGAGTTTTTGACCCAGCCTGGAGGACTGGAAGAACATGGAAACTGGCTTGTGGGTGGCCTGCATAGATTAGGGTCAGAAAACAATTGTGGAGATGGGGAAGTGATGAACCAAGAGATACTTAAAGATTATTTAGAGCAGGAGTCAGGAAAGTTTTTCAGCAGACCTGTCCCTCAGACCTTGTGGGGGGCTGGACTATATTTTGAATGAAAGAAAGAAATAATTCCTATGCCCCACAAATAACCTAGAGATGCATTTTAAATAAAAGCACGGATTCTACTCATGTAAAAACACTAGGCAGGCCCCACAAATAACCCAGAGATGCATTTTAAATAAAAGCACACATTCTACTCATGTAAAAACATGCTGATTCCTGGACCGTCTGCAGGCTGGATTTAGAAGGGGATTGGGCCGGATCTGGCCCCTGGGCCTTAGTTTGCCTACCCATGATTCAGAGTACTGAAGCCATGAGCATCATGACTTCGCCCTTCTTCTTCCAAGATGTCCACCAGCCCCAACTGCAACTTTCCCAAACTTCTCAGTAGCCAAGAAGACTGGATGTAGGTTTTTAAAACACCTAAGATTCCTTGCATGCCCATTGCAGAACTGCATACCAGACCATATACTTATACCAGGGAACCTTTCAACTTCCAGATGTTGCCCTCATCAGCTCTCATGAACCCCAGCGAGCATTGCCAGTGCAACGTCTGGAGGGCTTGAGGTTCCCAACACCTGACTTGCACCATCACTTGCACGAACACACAGCACATAGAACTAAGTAGTTCCTATTACTCCTTCTGCCTCTCTCTTTACTCTTTTAGTGTTGCAATGCAAGCTATTAACAACAACAACAACAACAACAACAACAACAACAACAACAACAACAACAACAACTTTATTATTTATGCCCCATCCATCTGGCTGGGTTTCCCCAGCTACTCTGGGTGGCTTTTAGCACATATATTAGATTCTTGTGCCATAAAGAGCTGCTTGGCTACCCTCTGATAGTGGTGAACTCTGTAGAAATGTTACTTTTATGGAAGCCGACTTGCAACCCACCAAGCTAAGTGCAGCCCAACTGCTTGACAAGGCCAGTGGGCTGCAAGTGGTCCGGCGCCTGCCGTCAACAGTGAACAGCCCTGCAAAGGGTTCCTGAACAACCAGGCAACTTCTCATGGAATGGGAGTGCTGTAATTGGAAACGAGCCTAGTGTTTGAGAGGAATCTTCAAACACGGCTTCTGTGCAAGGATCAGCCGGTTAGAAGTGTCTCACACGGTCTCCCTTTTGAAGTAAAGAACAAGCCATTGATCTCTCCCTTCCCCTTTCCTTCCTTTGTTAGCAATATGTACATATTTGGAGGTTTTAACAGCCTGCTGTTGAGCGACATTGTGAAATACACCCCGGAAAGCTGCGAAGCCTACAGCAATGCAACCTCTTGCTCGGGGGCAGGCCCCGGGCTGCGATGCGTTTGGAACAGCTCCACCCTCCAGTGCCTCCCGTGGGAACTGGCCACAGAGCAGCAAGAACAAAAAGCTGCTGAGGAATGCCCTTGCTGGACAGGTAGGTGTTGCAGACAGATCCACCGGATTTTATTACTCTGGCATACTGGACACTGCCTTCAGTTAGGGATGTTTCCACTGGCTGTTTGGTAGCGTTGAGGAATGGTTTGGGGGTTGAAAAATGTAGGGGGTGCCCTTCAGATATCACTGAACAGCTACCCCTGTCAGGCCCAGCCAGCAGTGACAGTGTTCAGAGATGCAGTTACAGTGGTACCTCGGGTTAAGAACTTAATACGCTCCGGAGGTCCGTTCTTAACCTAAAACTGTTCTTAACCTGAAGCACCACTTTAGCTAATGGGGCCTGCCGCTGCGCCGCTGCTGCGCGATTTTTGTTCTCATCCTGAAGCAAAGTTCTTAACCCAAGGTACTATTTCTGGGTTAGTGGAGTCTGTAACCTGAAGCGTCTGTAACCCGAGGTACCACTGTACTGCCTGCCTGCTTCAACTAAGCTGCATAGGTGCAATTGAAGTAAATGCATATTTTCCCATGGCTCACCCCTCTTGCTCCCCTTCATTGAATTTTAGAGCTGCTCCTCTATATTTTGAAATAATAAAAAAGATTAATGTGCATGGTGACTTACAATGTGGAGTATCCTTTTATGTATATAAAGGAGCATTCATTCATATGAAAGTCCCCCGCTACAGTCTGACATGGAATAGCCTGCTGACAGGGGTGGGTTATTGTTTTGTTTTTGTTTTTGTCATGCATTTTGTGTTTTTACCTAGTATTTTTATGCTGTGAACTGCCCTGAGATTTGTGGAGGAAGGGCGGCATGCAAATTTAATTAAATAATAACACCTGTTGCTTGTGTCCGAATTGCGGTGGGCAAGTAGACCTTTTGAGACGGCTAGGAAATGCCCCTGTTTGGTCATGCAGGTCTTTCCTTTTCCTTACTAGCTGTGGACCATGACAAATGCGATCAGATAACAGACTGCTACAGCTGCACGTCCAACACAAACCGGTGCCATTGGTGCACCGACCAGTGTGTGTCGAGGAACAGCAACTGCTCAGAAGACCAGGTAACGGTTTCTGCTTCTCCCCCGCCCCCTTATGTCTGCTGCCAAGAAAGTGCATGTCAGCAACTGCAGCTGACTTTGCCAAGCAGTTGGAGTTTGTAGCTCTGGCTGGGCTGCTTCAATTGTGCTCGGTGGCTCACTAATGAACATCCTAGAAGAGAGAGTGGGGAGAAGCAAAAGGGTTGTGTATGCTCTGCCAAAACGCTTCTATTTTTTATACCTAATCACACAAGTCACACACACTGAGAAGCGTTGCAGGGTGCAAACAACAATCTCCCCCCACTCCGTCAATGAAAACCTACCTTTGTCTTGTCCTGTTTTGATTTGATGCTTCCAATGCAGGCTGTGTTAGATCAGTAGCTCTGCTTGTCTTTCTTTCTTATCTATAGCATATTAGGATTTTCACGTTATTACAATAAAATAGTATAGTCCCTTATTCGTCCTCACCCTCCCTATGCCCTTGTATCCTTTTAGTTAGGGCAGCCTTTCTCAACTTGTGGGTCTCCAGATGTTGTTGGACTACAACTCCCATCACCCCTAGCTAGCAAGGCCAGAGCTCAGGGATGATGGGAGTTGTAGTCCAACAACATCTGGGGACCCACAGGTTGAGAACCGCTGAGTTAGGGGATTTTCGTTTTTGATGTTCAGTTCTTTGGCGTTCTATAGAGTGTTCAGGTTCACATGCATAGGTCAGGGTTGGGATAAATGAATGTCAGTGCTGTGTTGTGGGCCCAGATTAATGCACGCCTTGCAGAAGGAAGGCTCACCGCAGATTGCCAGGACCATGGACAGATCAGTGTGACAAGTGCAGTCTGGAGCTTGCAGGAAAAGGGCTGTTGTCTCAGCGGCATTCTGAAGCCTTATGAAGGCTGGAGGGTCCAGACCTTCTGTCATCCCATCTTCCTGTTTGTATTTTTTAAGGGGTCATTTTCCAGTTGAGATGCCTCTGGCTCCTATGGCATAGGGACAGTGAGGACTACATGCAATAGGGTGTGGTGCGGACGAGACCTCTGAATCATAGAATCATAGAACTGTAACACTGGGATACAGAGAGTCATCTAGTCCAACCCGCTGCAATGCAGGAATCTCGGCTAAAGCATCCATGACAGATGGCCATCTAATCTCTGCTTAAAAACCTCCAAGGAAGGAGAGTCCACCACCTCCCGAGGCAGTCCGTCCCACTGTCAAACAGCTCTTACTGTCAGAAACCTCTTCCTTATCTTTAATTGGAATCTCCTTTTTTGTAACCTGAAGCAATGGGTTCGAGTCCTACCCTCCAGAGCAGGAAAAAACAAGCTTGTTCCATCTTCCATGCGGCATCCCTTTAGATATTTGAAGATGGCTATCGTATCTCCACTCAGTCTCCTCTTACCCAGGATTAACATTCCCAACTCCTTCAACCTCATAAGGCTTGGTTTCAAGACCTTGGATCATCTTTGTTGCCATCCTTTGCACATGTTCCAGCATGTCAAAATTGTGGCCACAGTACTCCAGGGGTGGTCTGACCAAGGCAGAATAGAGTGGGACTATGACTTCCCTTGATCTGGACACTATACTTCTGTTGATGCAACCTAGAATAGCATTAAGGTTTTTTTTGCTGTTGCGCCACACTGTTAGCTCATGTTGTTGGGTAGCATCATATCTTTTGGCCTGGAAGGTCCTGGAGTGGGTGGAAATGGCTCCTTTGGACAGCTGTGCTGGCTGGACCCAGGGTCAAAACACCTGGAGGCAGTAGGTTAGCAAAAGCTGAGCTAAGCTGCTATTTTGCCAGGTTGTTTGATTTAGCTGCATTTGGAAAGCTTTCTTCATACACCCTGACCCTCAGGACCCCCTTTTCCCTCTTTCCTTTTTTTGGTCCCAACAGCTGAAGAACTTGCTTTTTAGTCACTGAAAAAAGTATATGGGCCCCAGAGTGTTTTGGGAATGCAGTTAGCCACCTTTAAAAATCCCTGTTGCTTTCTGAATGTTTTCAGAAACTTTGGCCGTCGCCACCTGGGAGGCACACTTTGAATGCATTCCCAAAAACTCTTATTCAGTGGGACGACCAGTGGCAAAACTGATGGAACTCATCTGGAACTTCTAATGAAACCCAATCCTGGAATGGTTTCAAAGCTGGGTGGATGAATGGGATTTCTGAAGTTTAGATAACTCTGCTGGCTTTGGTGGCACACAAGGAGTGTGTTCATGGCTAGATCTACCCTGTTGTCTGTTTAGCAGAATTATTGATTCATCTTGTGTATGTTGTGAAGGAAAAAGTGTACCCTTTTGCTGTCTCTGTTAGACTCCCATTGCTGCGTTTGAAAATTGCCCCAAGGATAACCCTGCCTTTTACTGTAACAAGAAGACGAGCTGTAAGAGCTGCAGCCTGGATCAGAACTGTCAGTGGGAAGGTCGGAATCAAGAATGCATTGCTTTGCCTGGTATGTTTTCTCCTTGGGTGTAGCATTCACATATGCTTCTACCCTTTCCTTTTGCTCCCAAATGGAGAAGAATATCTATTTGCCTGCCTGTCTATATTTTTACATTGCTTTATTGCACTGACATTATTTTTAACTAATGCCATTAATTTGATTCTGAATTGATTTTAGAATGTATTTCAATTAATTGATTGTGATTTTATGTAAATTGTGTTACTTTTACTGTTGTTAGCCAGTCTGAGCCTGGCTTCGGCTGGGGAGGGCAGGATATAAATAAAATTTTATTATTATTATTTATTATTATTATTATTATTAGTGAGTTAAATAAATGATAGTATATTGATGAGTTAAATATATATTTTTGTGAATTGGAGATCCTTGTAGGCACCTGAGTCCCTGCGGGTGATCGCCACAAGCGAGGCAAGAGTGAAACTTCTGCCCCTCTTTTTTTTACAGAGAACATCTGTGGGGCCACCTGGCACCTGGTGGGCAACTCTTGCCTGAGACTCACGCAAACGAAAGATAGCTACGACAATGCAAAGTTGAACTGCCGGAGCCACAATGCCGCTCTGGCGTCGCTCACCACCCAGAAGAAGGTGGATTTCCTTCTTAAAGAACTCCAGAAAACACAGTCATCGGTGAGTGATCCTTAATGCCCTTTGAAGTTGCGTCTGGGTGCGCATTAATGCTCAGGTTGAGTTGCTCCGTTTCAAAGGGAGCTGTTGAAATTCATATTCCTCTGTGAGGTTGTAACCAAGGCTAATGTTGGCATCTCAGTACAATGTTATGTTTTTGATGTTAATCCCCCCAAAGCAACTGCTTTTGGTTTTTGACTACTTTAGCAGTTGAAAGTTGGGGCTTACCTGGCTTGGTTCCATATGCAGAGAACCCACAGCTAGCTATCTTGTAAGACCCAACTACCCATAATCTTATTAGTGTGGGGCAGTTGTGACACTGTGCTCTCTATCCCCCTTGGGGCACTCACGGTGCCACCTCCTCCCTTCCACCTAGGCTTGCCATTATGTCTCTGACAAGCTGTTGTCTGGTTTTAGGGCTCCATTTCAGCAGCTGGGTTTGACTGTCTAGTATGCTTATAGCTATGAGACTTGCCGCAATTAGCATGCATGTCTATTGAAGGGCAGAGAGCTAGAGAAGGAAGTTGGCGATAGCATGAGGGGGTTGTGAAGAGACACTAATGACCTTCTCGCTTGCAAACTCAGCAGCTTGCTACCTCTCACTTGCACCCTGTTCGAATCTTGACAGCCCAGAGACCATTATGTGTTAAGCAAGACCTATCCCTTAATAGAAAGCATATTTTTGCTCATTGAAAATGCCCGTGTGTCACACGGTGGCTGTGTGCTCCTCCTTAACTCTCATACCGCCCTCCTTCCTCTTAGCCGAAAGCCCTGACGCCCTGGGTTGGGCTGCGGAAGATCAACATATCGTACTGGTGCTGGGAAGACATGTCTCCCTTCACGAACACCTCACTCCAGTGGCTGCCTGGGGAGCCGAGCGACATTGGGTTCTGCAGCTACTTGGCGGTGCCAAACAACCAAGGGCTGAAAGCAGCAACATGCATCAACCAAGTCAATGGCAGCGTCTGCGAAAGGCCTGGTAAAATATCTCTTGGTGACGAACATGTGTGGAGACCTTTGCTATTGGTGGCATGCAAATACAAAATGATGCATTAGTGTTGGCTCCTACTTCCACAATATTAGAGTTGATTTATATCAACACACTGGACTATCATTTCAAGGGAAACGGGCATACCGTATTTTTTGCTCTATAAGATGCACCCGACCATAAGAGGCACCTAGTTTTTACAGGAGGAAAACAAGAAGAAATAAATTTCTGAATCAAATGTTGTTGAAGAGGAAGAAGGAGGGAGGATCAGGCTAAGGAGCCGCCAGTCCGTCCGCCCCTTTGGGGAAGCTAGATCTGCTAGCCACCTAGCAGTGTTGTCCCAGCTTGGGGGAATCGGAGGAGGCAGGCGAGACGAAGTGACACTCTTCAGCGAAACGGGAGGAAGAAAGGAAGGGAGCCCTTATGGAGCCCCTTCCTTTCCTCCTCCCGCTTTTCTGAAGAGGTGCTGCGCTGCTCTGCTTAACCCAGCAGAGCAAGAGGGAGAGCTGTGCAGCGGCTCTTGGTCTGCTGGCTTCCCAGAGAGGCAGGATGAGGGACGGAAGGGGCTCCGTAAGGGCTCCCTTCCATCCCTCATCGTGCATCGCTATGAAGGCATCACAACAAGAGGCTCTGCGCAGCTCTCCCCCTTGCTGTTCTGGCTTCTGGGATAGCTGCGCAGCCTGCATTCGCTCCATAAGATACACAGACATTTCCCCTTATTTTTTAGGAGGAAAAAGGTGCGTCTTATAGAGTGAAAATATGGTAGGTCAGTGGTAGAGCATCTGCTTCATCTGCAGAAGGTTCTGTCTGCAGGTTCATCTGGAGGTTGAATCCCTGGCATCTCCAGCTACAGCTAGGAATGTCCCCTGTTTGAAACTCTGGGGAGCTGCTGTCTGTCAGCGTTTGAAAACACTGAGCTAGATGGATCAGTTGTCTGACTCAGGAACGTAGGAAGCAATGCAGGAATCTCAGCTAAAGCATCCATGACTGGTGGCCATCCAACCTCTGCTTAGAAACTTCCAATGAAGGAGAGTCCACCACTTCCCGAGGGAGTCTGTTCCACTGTCAGAGTGGTGATAATTTACTTTTGTAGAGTCCTTTGACACCATCCCACTGCTGATCAAAATGTGAGCTCCAGCTTTTAAAGTCTAGGGAGCTGTGGTTTATCTTGAAGAACCTTGGCGTTCCTGCAGAGTGTGACCTCAAGGGCTAAAGCCTCGAGGGGAAATTAAATGGATAATCAGGCACCGAGCTGAACTTGAGAGCCGTTTTGAATTGTCCGGGTTGCAGAAAGAGGTCTGTCAGCAAGAGGGCTCCAGGAGATTCCTTAATGGATTAGAGCTTTATTAGTAAAGAATGGGAAGGACCACAGTGATGCTGACAAGAAGCGGTGTCAGGATTCGGCAGCCTTTCGGGGGTTCGGGAGGAGAAAGTTGGATTCTTTTCACTTGCAATATAGTGTTAACCTTTGGCTTCAAGGTAGAAGAAAAGAAAAAGGCTTGTAAATGTCTCTTATGGTAAAATATGCTTCCGCTAATTCCCCTTTTTGTTGTTGTTGTTGAATGCGCAGCCAACCACAGTGCCAAGCAGTGCCGTACCCCCTGTGGCTTGAGAACGGTGTGCAGCGAATGCACCAGCAGCAACTCTGAGTGTATGTGGTGCAGCAACAAGAAACAGTGCGTGGACTCCAGTGCATATGTGGCCTCTTTCCCTTATGGCCAGTGCATGGAGTGGCATACCGTGAGCAGCTGTCCACGTAAGCAATCCTTTGGCTGATGGGGATTTCAACAGTTGTTGTGTAGGGGCAGTTCCAGAAAGGGGGTGGTATCGTCCAATGGTCCCTGCACCTAGTATATTTATGCACAGGCAGCGACTATTTGGGGGCCATCCAATTGATGTGCAGTCGCCGACAAAGGGTCCTTTTGGACCTGGAAGATGGCAGAAGCGGGGTATAACGCGGTGGGGTGTGTTTATATGTGTTATGCTACACACACAGGGCCTGGGAACAGAACCCCTGCATGAAATGGTTGCTGCCTGTATTTTACGAACTGCCCTGAGATCAATGGAGGAAGGGAGTATACAGATTTTATTATACTCTTCTGTTGGACTGGAGAAGGAATTTTACTCGTATGTGTGCTCGTCGTAGGACTGAGGACAACAGGATCCCAAAGCTGCTCCCCAGATTAACAGGGCAAATTGCAGAGGTCTAAATCCAGAGGAATATGTTAGGATCCCCATACTGAGTAGGACTTTTGAGGCTCTCATTTGTCTGCATCCTGCCAGGCTACTGCCTCCAGCCGGTAGAGTTCCTGGCGAAGCCTCCAACACCAGTTTTCCTGCACAGTATTTACCAGGCTACCGAGATGCAACCCAGGCCCTGTTTTAAAATTCCATTCATCTTTATTTATGATTGCATTATTGATATTTGGAAAGTCCTAACCTACAAGAAAAAAAAAATTCAGCCCACTTCACATTACGCTTCCCAGTTGCTGCTTGGAAGGCAGGTTGCAGGCTGTAGTTTGCTCATTCAGCTTTAATGGCAAACTCTGACTTCTTGGAGCCAGCCAGGATCGAAACAGAATGCGAAAAAGGCAGGGTGCAAGCGGGAGGATGTTCAGACCCTGGTGTGCTGTTGTTGCATGTGAACCAGCCCAGGATGTGAAGCCTTAAAGCACTGGTGGGCTTCTTTCCTTAACCTGGAAGTTCTCTTTATCTCCGCAGCTGAAAACTGTTCTGGCTACTTCACTTGTGGGCACTGTTTGGAGCAGCCTGGCTGTGGCTGGTGTACAGATCCCAGTAATACAGGCAAGGGGAAGTGCATTGAAGGCTCTTCCAGAGGTCCAGTGAAGATGCCGCCTTCACCTCCACCAGCAACAGGAAAATCCTACCAAGAGCCTATTCTCGATGTCAGCATGTGCCTGGCTGAGAACAAATACAACTGGTCCTTTATTCACTGTCCAGGTAACTTATTTAGGAGTGCACATTTGATGTGGAGATCAGTTCTCTCTTAAAACCCTTAAGTGATCCTCTTGTATGCCCAGTAGGCAGGGGCAAGAGGGTGGATTTGTTTAATCTTTCAGTGGTTGTGTGCAGTTTCTTGAAAATGGAATCAGATAATGGTACCTTATTCCTGAGTAGTGCTGAGTTGTTAGCTGTGTTAAGGGAGAACTTCAGAGAATGCAATCTTACGTTTATAATGTAGGGGAATGTGAGAAGTCTGCCGCTCCGTTTTCTTGTTTATAGTGTTTTTAGTCCTCTCTTTAGTTAAAAGACTCCATAATAAATGAGGCAGTCCTTGCCCACAGTTTTCCAGCCTAAAAGACATGTTGCAGTAGGAAAGGCAGAGGGGAAAGCAAATTCAGACAACAGATCCTAATGGTATGAAGTTCTTAAAAGGACCACGTCGAAGTTCAGCAGTTGGTGGAAGAAGAGCCCAATGGATCTAGTCGCTCACCAGAGCTGGCACAGCAGCCCTGCAGTCCCATATCTTCCCCTGCTGCAGCCTTATGGGAAATAGTTAAAATAAAATAAAAATAGATATAAGGGTTAATGTCCCCTGAAATGGGGGCAGGGAAAAGAACAGTTTATTGGAATGCAAAGCTTCTCTTCCTTGGCTGGTTTTTTGTTTCCTTTTCCTTTTCCTTTTTTGTGGGGGAGAAGAGTTGGTGTTGTGAAAGAGCAGAGAAATGCCCCACTTCTTCCAGTGATTCATGATTGGCTAGGCTTACTGTGACCAGAAAGAAGCTAGTGCCCTTATCGATAGTTTTCATATACTGATGTCAGCACATAGCTAAATCCGATTTGCTAGATTGTGCTGTGATTTCATCACATTCAGAACAGGAGCCCAAACTGGCTGGGGAAGAAGAGAGGTGGTGGGATGTCTCCCAAAGCAGAGGCCATCAAAGGAAAGAGTGGCTGCAGATATCAAGCAGTTCAGCACCAGCAAGATATGAAAGGGGGCACAACTGTTTCAAACTCAAAAATAATTTTGAGTTTCGCTTCCAGATTACGATGATATGATCCTTTGAATTTCATGCTGTGTAGTTAGACAAAATGACACGTATAAATGCCTTTGTCTATGGGCAGATGAGTCAACATAAAAAGAGCAAATTTATGCATGTGCTCCCTTCATTAATTCTAATGTCCATTAGAATTATTTGAGTTAAGTGCTGAATGTTGTGGCTGCTGAATGTGTGCACTCCAGTCCACTCTGGGAAGGGGAGCCCTGCTGAGATGCTCTGGAGCTTATCCTGGATCGCTGGAAAGCAAGACCACCTGGTCTGGTGTGAATTTGCTGTTACTTAGCCCAAAACACCAAGCAATCAAAATTGTGGTGACAAATAACGAGATGGATGGGAGAGAGCGAAAGATGTGCTGAGCGTCCCTTTTTGTTTTCTAGCCTGCCAGTGTAACGGGCACAGTAGATGTGTCAACGAGAGCATCTGCGAGAGGTGTGAGAACCTGACGACTGGCAAGCACTGTGAAACCTGCATCTCCGGTTACTATGGAGACCCCACAAATGGAGGCACCTGTCAGCGTAAGTTGGGTCCTCCATCCATCTTCCCCACTGCTGAACAATTGCATTTCCTCCCCTGGTCCCCATTTATTTTTGCCTGACCTTTTTTTTTAACAGCTAGTATGCAGGCCATAATGATCGAGGCTGTGTGTGGACTGTGCAAAATTCTGTGCCAAGAAAACCTATTTTCTGCAATTTGTAAATTGCGCAAAATGAGCAAATTTACACGATTTCACTGAATGCTGTGGTTTTGCTTCTTTGCATAATTTATTCGTGTTTTGCCATGGCACTGAAGCCATCCAAACACTGAGAATTTTATTCATCTAGCCTTTTTGGAGAGAATTCAGCAGGTTTCACTTACATACTTTCAAGGTTATCTTCCCATCTTCGAGGGGTGGGAACCATTTAAAAAGCAAAGTTAAGATTCCCAGAAAGCTGAATTCTACACTTGAGACATATTCTGTGTCTGTTCTGTGCTCTTACAGAATAATTGATAATTACCAGTGATAGAACTGTGTAACATCAGTGATATTTTATTACATCTGTCATATAGCTGAACTTAAAGAAGCATTTCACAGGGGTATGGATCATAATATTCGTTGTGGCAGGTCTACTTCAAATATGAACCAAAAGTCTGAGCAACACGTTTCCCAATCATTGACTCATTTAACAAAGACATTGAGTCTGTAGAGATGATCCCTTTGCCATTCATTCATGCCTGAAATTTGATAAAATCTTGCTTTCTTCCTTGCCTTTTGCTAAGGCTGCTGAACTACCTTTGGTTTTAGCTCTCACCCAGGGGTTGTCTCTCTGTCCGTATAGGCGGAGAGATGAAATTCAGGGTACTACTCAATCAAGTGCGGTCTTGCAAATTTGTGCAGCAAGCAGTGTTTTGTGTCCTGTCATAAATGACATACCGTATTTTTCGCCCTATAGGACGCACTTTTTCCCCTCCAAAAATGAAGGGGAAATCTGGGTGCGTCCTATGGGGCGAATGCAGGCTTTCGCTGAAGCTTGGAGAGCGAGAGGGGTCGGTGCGCTCTCCAGGCTTCAGGAAGACATCCGCAGCCTAGACAGCCTTGCGGGAGTTCCCGCAGGGGTGTCTAGGCTGTGGATAGTAGCCTGCTTCCCGGAGCGCCGGGCACTCTGCTTTCAGGGCGCCCGGTGCTTCGGGAACGCATCCGCAGCCTAGGCAGCCCTGCAGGAGTTCTCCGCAGGGCTCCCCACGCTGCGGATAGCAGCCTGCTGCCCGGCGGGCGAGGCGCCCTGAAGCAGAGTGCCCCTCGTGCTGGGCAGACATCGGCCAGCCCCACAAGCTCGGGGGACAGCAGGGAGGCGCATCGCCGCCATCCCACTGTTCCTCGACCTGGTTCAGTTTCCCCGACCTGCTTTTGGGGGGAAAATAAAGGGAAATTTTTTCCCCTTTATTTCCCCCCCAAAAAACTAGGTGCGTCCTATGGGATGAAAAATACGGTAAATGCGCATTCAAGGCATTTAAGTGAGTGGAAAGCCACTCACAATGTGAACAGCTTAATTGCTTGTTAATTGATCCATCAGTATTTACTTTACAGGGGAAAAAATCTGTTTATCTTTCAGCTTGCAAGTGCAATGGCCATGCTTCTATCTGCAACGCAAACACAGGGAAGTGTTTTTGCACCACAAAAGGAATCAAAGGAGAGGAGTGTCAGCTGTGAGTCAGCCTTTCCATATGTCCTTTTTATTGTCCATTCATTGTGCTCTTGATGGCATTGGGGTGGTTCTACACCCTCCTGCATTCAATACTGTTTATGCCCATGAAAGTTTCAGGGCAGGCAGTCAGACTGCTTTGTGAGCAATCAGTGCATGGCCCACAGCTCCCTACTGAAACCTTTCCACGCCACAAATGTTCCAACTTGGGGTGTGGGATCCACCTTTGCTGCACTAGAGCGCTGGGGTGCCCTCTCAAGGCACCAAATAAAATCCACTTATTTGTGTTGTAGCCACTCCCAAGTGCTTCCTGTTGGTGCTTCCTGTTCCTGGGGGTGGCTTGTGTGTGTGTGTGAACGAGCAAAGGTTTCGGGAGTAATCACAGCCTGAGCATAAAAAAGGAGAAAAGCTTAAAAATCAAAGTCTGGTGGCTTGGCACCAGAGCACAACTGACTTTCATTTGGGGCCAGAAGCGAAGCTCATGTAGCTGTACCCCCCCCCCATCCCTGACTTCTTGATGCCATGTGGTGGCATTCCTGTTTCTTTTTCTGCAAGCATGCACAGTTTAGCACAGCCACTGCAGCCTGAGTGCAATAACACAAAAATGTACAAATGAAAGCACGGTGACTCCATAGGGTCCTCATATCTAGGGGACTGCCTCTCCTGCTCTGCCCTGCAGAGGACCTTAAGGTCCATGAATAACCATAGTTTAGAGGTCCCGGGCCCTAAGGAAGGTTATTCATGGACTATCCTCCACCCGGGCCTTCTCAGTGGTGGCTCCGACCTGGTGGGATGCTCTGTCCCATGAGTCTAGGGTCCTTCAGGATTTAACCTCCTTCCGCCGGGCCTCTAAGACAGAGCTATTTTGCCTGGCCTTTAATTTGAATTCAGCCTGATCTTTTATTTCCCTTCCCTCCCCCTCCCCTTTTATGAAGATTACCCACTCTGAGACCCCGCAGCTAATTCTCCCCTGACCTCCTGGTAGGTCCTGGTAGGACCAATTCAGCCAGCTAGCCCTGGAGATTATCTAATGCTTATTTCCCCTAAATTGATTTTTGAATTTTGAATTTTATTGTTATTCATGTTTTTATACTGTATTTTATGCTGCTTTTATAATTAAGTGTTTTAAATTTGTTGTTAGCTGCCCTGAGCCCGGTTTTTGAGCTGGAAAGGGCGGGGTATAAACAAAATTTATTATTATTATTATTATTATTATTATTATTATTATTATTATTGGTATTAGTATTATCATTATAGGGCAACCAACCTGCCCCCAGGGAAAAAAGGGCAGGTGGAATTGGGGGTGGCGTGAACACCCACCAATGGGACGGGTGGAGTTAAATTGTGCGTTCAATAATAGGGGAGCATTATATATAGATAACCACTTCAAATGCACTATTAATGCAGCAGTGGCATCTTGCTGCATGCGCCTGCAATAAAACAGAGGACTGGATGGGGTGCGGTGACAGGTTTGGGTAACATGGTTGAAGCAGAATGTGTCATGGTGCTGTTTTATTTGGTGTGGTGCACTGATGGAGGCAGCAAAGCTTCTGAATGCCAGGTTCTGGAAGCCTCAAGAGGGGAGAGCGTTTCTGCTGTGCCCATATCCTGCTTGCGGGTTTTCCACTGACATCTGGTTGGCCACTGTGAGAACAGGGTGCTGGACTAGGCGGGCCATTGGCCTGATGCAGCAGTCTGTTCTCGTGCTATGATATTGATAACAACAACAACAACAATTTTATTATTTATACCCCGCCCATCTGGCTGGGCTTCCCCAGCCACTCTGGGCGGCTTTCAACAAAAGATTAAAATACAGTAATGCATCAAACATTAAAAGCTTCCCTAAACAGGGCTGCCTTTTAGATGTCTTCTAAAAGTCAGGTAGTAGTTGTTCTCTTTGAAGAGGGCGTTCCACAGGGCGGGTGCCACTACCGAGAAGGCCCTCTGCCTGGTTCCCTGTGAGAACTTGGCTTCTCACAGTGAAGGAACCACCAGAAGGCCCTCGGCACTGGACCTCAGTGTCCGGGCAGAATGATGGAGGTGGAGAACCTCCTTCAGGTATACCTGACCGAGGCTGTTTAGGGCTTTCAAGGTCAGCACCAACACTTTGAATTGTGCTCGGAAACGTACTGGGAGCGAATGTAGGTCTTTCAAGACTGGTGTTATATGGTCTCGGCGGCCGCTCCCAGTCACCAGTCTAGCTGCCGCATTCTGGATTAGTTGTAGTTTCCGGTTCACCTTCAAAGGTAGCCCCACATATAGCGCATTGCAGTAGTCCAAGAAAGAGATAACCAGAGCATGCACCACTCTGGCAAGGCAGTCCGCGGGCAGATAGTGTCTCAGCCTGCGTACCAGATGGAGCTGAACGTTGAACATTGAACGTTTAGCCCACTATTGAGATTAAAGCTGCCCAGGCTTCTGCAGCTCAGAAGAAGAAAGCAATCCTACTTTATAAACCCAGAATCCTGTTTTTAAAAAGGTGATCCGTGGATATGTAGAACTAAGATCTTGCTCTTAGTCTGGAGTCCTATGAAGTTACTTGCATGACACAATACACATTTTAAGAATCTATTCCCACCACTGCTTTCAAGATTTAGTGAGCTACAGGGTTACGTGATTGAAAATTATTAGATTTGAGGAGTGGGTGTGTTTGCTTGAACACTGTTTTGTCAGCACTGAAAGTCCACCCACCAGTTGAGAGACTCTGGGAAGGGGTAAAAATGTTCCCCTACTCAAGAAGCAGGGTCACGAATAGCCCATCTGTCCTCAAAGACATCACGTTCAATACATAATGTATTATTGGCTGTGATAACCAGGGTGACCAGTCTACGAAGCATTGCTCACACTCTTTAATTGGCTTTGTTTGCTCTGAGAGATATCGGCATATAGCCAAAACTGATTGATTATGTAGCATTGTGACATTAGCACATTTGCGTTTTGCTGCCCAGTTGCCTGGAGGTCACTCTAGAAAGAAGCTGTAAGCAGGAAATGAAAACCGTGTCATCTCAGCAGCAGTGCATGGGAATTATAGCAGGAAATAGGTGCTAGAAAAAAATAAAATAAATGCCTACATTAAGATGGTGTCATAGAATAGCAAACCTGTAGATCTGGAAGGGACCACAAGGGTCATCTAATTCAATGCTGTGCGAACAGGGATTTGGGTTTTTTTATTATCAAAAGTAGAAAGTACAGAAAACTATATGGGGTAGGTAGGAGTTTCTGTTCTGCTTGGAAAGCAGTAGTTTTGACTCTGCAATATTATTAAAAACAGGAAACATTTAGCACAGCCATAAATGCTACCTCCTTTTTCAGAGCGGATGGGCAGAGTACAGTGGTACCTCGGGATGCGAACGGGATCCGTTCCGGAGCCCCGTTCGCATCCAAAACAGAATGTAAGACGCGGCAGCACGTCTGCGCGTGCGTGGGTCACGTCTCGCCGCTTCCACGCATACATGTGACGTCATTTTGAGCGTCTGCGCGTGCGTGAGCGGAGAAACCCGGAAGTAACGCTCTCCGTTACTTCCGGGTTGCTGTGGAGCACAACCCGAAAGCGCTCAACCTGAAGCGTATTTATCCCGAGGTATGACTGCATTGATGATAATAATAATAATAATAATAATAATAATAATAATAATAATAATAATAATTAATATGCTAGATGTGGATAACCCCCAGTTTATTAGTACCTTTTAATCATATGGTCCAGTAGGGACTCCAGACAGACAAAAACCTTTAGTCCAGATACCTGGCAGACGAAGGAAAGAGATGACCTCTCTCCAGATGCCAGTTGAAGGATAGATGTGTCTTTCAGGAGGCTGGACCCCTCCGTCGTACAACTGCTGGTCCTGAAGGGTCCAGGAACAATATATCCCCCCCTCCTGGTTTCTCTTTTTGATGCTCAGGAAAAATAAACTGTTTCTGCTTCAAACAGTTTCCATGCTCTACAAAACATGTAGTGAAACAAACCATCATTTCCCTAGCTCTCCACCGCCTGTGGTTTCTTGTATTGCTTATTCTCAGCTAGCTTCTTAGATTATTTTAGGCAACTTTTAAAGTTAGTGGCAAGGTTCTCAAATGTGTTCCAAATTTCAGTTTCATTACTCTTCCACCGGGTTTGCGTCGCCTCTGTTGGTCCCGAGTTGTTTGTTCTTTCGTCTCTTTGCATGCTGCTGTTTTATTTTTAATAAGAAGTGGTTTTCTTCCTGGTTCATGCTGGATGTGACTTAAAAGAAAAGCAAACAAATAAACATTACAATTTCAAGCTCAAGGGAAAATTAAGGCAGAAGGTCAACATTGCTCATGCTCTTTCTTCTAGGTGTGAGGTTGAAAACCGATACCAAGGCAATCCTCTCAAAGGAACGTGCTACTGTGAGTGAAAATGGTTTTTCTTTTGCCTGTACGTAAACTTGGTACTTGTACATCATCAGCTTGCTGCAAATGAGCTCAAAGGCATATAAAAAGGAGAGAACAATATGCTGCTTTCTCTGTTGGCTGCTGCTTATTCTTGAGTTGCTCTCTCTCTCTCTCTCTCTCTCTCTCTCTCTCTCTCTCTCTCTCTCTCTCTCTCTCTTTCTCTCTCTCTCTTTCTCACTCTCTCTCTCTCTCTCTCTCTCTCTCTCACACACACACACACACATACACACACACACACACACAAACAGTCATACCTTGGTTTTTGAACAGCTTAGTTCTCGAACGTTTTGGCTCCCGAACGCCGCAAACCCAGAAGTGACTGTTCTGGTTTGTGAACTATTTTTGGAAGCCGAATGTCAGATGGGGCACCCGCGGCTTCCAATTGTCTGCAGGAGGTTCCTGCAGCCAATCAGAAGTTGCGCTTTGGTTTCTGAATATTTTGGAAGTCAAACGGACTTCCGGAATGGATTCCATTCAACTTCCAAGGTACGACTGTATGTGTATTTGTAGTGGCAACCCCATTCTCTCTGAGTCTGTTCATTCCCTCCCCTTAGTGACTTCCTTTTCTGCCTCCAGTTCTTCCTGCACCCCTCAGTCTGTGTCCCCGCTGCCCTCCACTAATTTCTATTACCATTTCCTCATGCCAAACACGCAAACTGTGCTATATAAATAATGTGTGTTGGTTCTCTAATCCATGGGGTACCATGGGGTACCTGTGCACCTGTCCCAGGCACCCACAAGTCCTTTCCATGCTGAAATTAGATCTGAAAGCAGCATTCTGTTGTAGCCAACAGAATAGGTTGCAGTGTGTGCTTAGTCGTAGCGTGCAAGTGTGGCTCCTGCGACACTTCCTTGGGTGCCCACGGGTCTAAAATGGCTGGCATCTCCTGGCCTGATCATTTGTGACAGTCCCCCTTGGAGCGAGGGTCTGTCTCTCTTTCTACTTCCCTAAATGGATGCACCCATTCCCTAAATGGATGCACCCATAGCTGCCGTTCCTAGGTGAGCTGTAGTTCAGCGTTTTAGACTACAGTTGACAAAGCGGGCTTCAGTCTTGGCTTGAAGGGCTGCTGTTTCAGCTGCTATTATATCCAGTTTGCTCTTGCCTTCTCAAAAGGTGGTTAGGAACCTATAGAGGCAAGAAGCAGAAGGGTTCTAGGAAGGAGAGAGGTGACATTCACAGCAGAAGAGTGAAGGGAAGGAGAAGGAAGGTGCATGTCTGGGGGAGCCATGCAGAGGTGATGGACTTGATACTAAGATTGAAATAGCAAGCTTTAATAGTTGACGGCAAGCTTCTCGTAATGGATATCTGTAAGAAACTGGTCTAGACAGTTTGGTGGTGCAGAGGCCTGTTTTCGCGGCCCATGACATTCAGAAAAGCTGTGCCATACTCTGTCCATAAAAATACATTTAAATAAAGATACTTAGAGATATGTGTAAGGGGTTGCTGATTTCTTCTGAAGCACCCTGGTCATTATTTTTGCCATTGGATAAAGGATAAGGATCAAAACCCTCCAGTGGAATTAATGGTGTGTTTTTTATTCAGTGTGCGCGCACGCAGGCACACACATCTCCACCCACCTCGCATTTGTAGATGCTTGAAAAGAAGTTAAAAGTTCCGATCCTGCCTGTGGGCTTGCAATCTAATAATAAAGTCAAGTCACATTAATGGAGAGGCTGTAAAAACAGAAGAGGGCCGGTTGGAGCGAGCAGATACGTGTTAAAGAGGCACTTGAAAGCAAAAGAGCGAAAAGAAAAGAAAGATAGCTGTGCGAATGCAAACAGTTTGTTTGCCTGAGCCTATTTCCACCCCACCTTTTCCTCTAATAGATGCTAACAATGCAATCATAAACAATTTAAAACGATCAAACAAGGCATTAAAAACCAATTAAAAACTAAAATGCAAACAGAGCGGCAGATAAAAACTAAATGAAGGATTAACCAGATAAATTAAATGCCTACAAGAACAAACAAGACTTAAGGAAGTGGTGAAAAGCCAGCAGAGAAGATGCCAGGTGTTGTACCGTGACCTGAACCCAGCCTCCCTGTGCATTCCCACCAGACAGAGCGTAATGGCGGCGCATGCAACATACTGCAAAAACAACATTCCGCATGTGTGTAGTGCAAGGTTTTTCAGAGGCTTCCCTTGTATTATTTGAGTCATGCTTCAGGAGCCCATTACTATTGTCATCCTTGCTTCATTTGCTGAGCTGAGACGTAGAGAGCAGGTGGCTAGATAGGCCTGCGCTGGGTTGGGCCAGGCTATCCTGGGGGCTCTGTGGTCTGTACTCTTGGCTGCTGCCCTGCATCTGCTTGCACTCGCCCCTCTCTGCCTTCCTGCTCACATGCAAGGGCCAGCCATGCAACAGGCTCGTATTTCTATCGTAAAGGTAAAGGGACCCCTGACCATTAGGTCCAGTCGTGGCTGACTTCTGGGGTTGCGGCGCTCATCTCACTTTATTGGCCAAGGGAGCCAGTGTACAGTTTCCGGGTCATGTGGCCAGCATGACTAAGCCGCTTCTGGCGAACCAGAGCAGCGCACAGAAACGCGGTTTACCTTCCTGCTGGAGCGGTACCTATTTATCTACTTGCACTGGCGTGCTTTCGAACTGCTAGGTTGGCAGGAGCAGGGACCGAGCAACGGAAGCTCACCCTGTTGCGGGGATTTGAACTGCCGACCTTCTGATCGGCAAGCTCTAGGCTCTGTGGTTTAACCCACAGCACCACCTGCGTCCCTTATATCCTATGTCCCTTATTTATATCCTAGCAAGTAGCAAACGTCCTGCCTCGGGCTGACTCTGGCTTTATGCCACGGTGGCAGCTAACTCCAATTTGTGTACTTTTATATAGACACTCTCCTTATCGACTATCAGTTCACCTTCAGCCTTTCGCAAGAAGATGATCGTTATTACACGGCAATCAATTTCGTAGCGACGCCTGAAGAGGTTAGTAAATTATCCCAATTGCATTTCACGTTGTTTATTAAAATGCCCTGGTTCTCTCTGGCCGACGGTCAGTAGGCTGCATGCAGAGATCGACTCTTCTCTCCCCCCCGTCCACAACAAAACTGCATGCACGCTCCTTTCAGTGCCTGTTTTGTGCTCATTTTGCACTGTGTGCGAGGCTCCTGCAGTTCTGTTCCTAGCGATGGGGAACTCAAGTTGAGATATATTGATGACCTCAAGGCATACGTGTAATTAGCCGTGGAGTTCGTTGCTGTAATAAATGACTGGTTTTGAATTTTTTTAAATTTAAAGTATTTTTAAAACTTGCAGTTACACTGAGAGTCAACTTACAGTGACCGTTGTAATTGATAATTTATACTCCTGTGTTTGAAGTCCTGTGGCCTTGGGGCTGACATTTCTAGGCCAAGGGCTGTATGGCCAGTCCTTGAGGAGACAGTAATATAAGAGTATGTGTCACAGATGTGTAAATGTGGGCATGGTTCTTATTTAAATAAAAACACACACACGCTACTTGAGGAATATGGGGATCACAAAAAACATTCTGGCATAAGCAAGTCAGTTGTTTTTTTATTTTATTTTTTAACCCCCCCCCCCACCAAAACCAGTATATTTTTTTCCAATGGACAAATTTGGGAAGGGTCCTTCAGTTTTTACAAAAACCTTTTGACACCACAGTATCACAGGAAGGGGGGGGCACGTGAGAACAGTTGGTAATTTTAAAAACAAAATAGGTTTTTGAATTTAATTTTGTTTTAATCATGGCAGAATCCAATAATTATTAGGAAGCCACACAACCATACTGATATCACAGCATCACTGCAGAAGATCCATAGGAGCAATATACACTTTTAGTTACAAATGGGTATTTGTCTCAATGCTGTGATCCAGATATATCTGTGGTTCCTGCTCTAACCAGTAGGAGGCAGATGCCTTTTTTGTTTTGTTTTTTAAAAAGGGTTAATTGAGAGCTGGTCTAGGAAATGCCTCTTACTTTTTCCTGAAAATAGATATTCTCTTTAAAAAAGTTGACACAGCCCTGATTTCAGGAATCACACTGAAATAATGCATTTTGAGGGCAAAGCCCTGGTACATTTGTGCTATGGCTGTACCCTTGCGTCTTTGTAGTTCCAACTCTCTCTGCCTGCTGTTCTTTGCCATTCTGTGTTGAACACTCAGAATGGCCAGGCTCAGTTTATTATAGGGAGGGCTAGTCTGACTGTAGTGTGACTGGAATCTCTTAATTTTATCTTGCCTTTCTAGGAGGTCACAGGTTTAGTCTCTGGCTTGCTGCTGCTTGACTTCATATTTGGCATTTTTCTTTGCAGACCATGCTGAAGGAAGGTTAATTTACTTAGTAGTGCTTGCTGTGGCTCCTTGGGACATTGTTATGGAAATGACTTTGGGAATTCCAGAGAACAAGTGTACGCATAACCCAATGTGGGGTTTTCTGCTTGCTTTTTTTAAAGCCTCTTTTTGATTTCTTGTTCTTAATTCTGAATAAAGTGGTATTCTGTGCAACTCAGAATCTTCCTGTCTCATGAACACAGGGTAAAATTGTAGGATTTGGGATCCCATGTTCCCATTTCCTGAAATACAAAAAAATGCAAAAATATTTGGCAAACAGAAACTTACCAGTGCTGTTTTAATGTGGCACAGGTATGCTTGAATCCTATTGGGCTGTTTTAGGGGGATTTTGGCATGCTTTTGTTCTTGCCCAAGCAGTGCTGACAAAACGTGATGGAAGCTGCTCTCTGTGTGTAAACCATTAATCTGTGCTGCTTTCTTTGTCCCCTGAAATCAGCAAAACAGAGACCTGGACATGTTTATCAATGCTTCTAAAAACTTCAACCTCAACATCACTTGGTCAACAAGTTTTGCAGGTGAGGACAATTCTTCCTGTTTCCAAATGCCCAGTGTCTGAACTAGAAATGTCTGGAAAGCAGTGGTGGCATATTTAAATCAGAGACCAGTGGCCAGATATTTGGCCAGTTCTGCTGAACCAGAGGCCAGTCCCCCTCTGACCTGGCTCTTTCATTGGCCTTGAACAGCCCAAACTCCTTCCATTGCCTCTTAGCACCCTGCATCCCTCAACTTCCTGCTCCTCGTTGTTCTGCTTCCAGTCTTCCTATTTCCTCCTTAGCTAGACAGATCGTCTTTCTGACACAGTTGGTGCACAGCAACTCAGCCGGGGGCAAGAGGCAGCTCTCAGATCAGGCAGCCAGTTCTGGCTTATAGCCTCTTTATATGCAGATACCCTATGGGTGACTTAGGGATTTAGAAGGCTGCTGTGCCGTGTAATAGTCTGTATATTGAGGCATAGCTTCACTCTAAAGATAATCTGAGAAACGAAGTAGAACAGTTTATCCGATTTCCAGATCTTGAATGCTTGCGTTGGCAGCCGAAATGTTAATTTTGTATGCAACAGTCGTTTGTGTGTTTCTTAATCGCAGTAATGAAACTGAGCTCAGTACTGTCTTGTTGAAACAGAATAATTTTTATTGTTTTATCAACTAGCGCTGCTGTATAATTTAAGAGCACCCCTTGTAATGTTACCAAGGATTTGCACAAAAACGTCTATCTTTATTTCATTTCAGTTATATTTTGGCTTTGCCCCAAGGGCTCCCCTCACCCCAACCCATTAGGCCCTTCCAACAGCCCTTTGAGGTAGATTAGTTTGAGAGTGTTCAAGGCCACCAAGTAAGCCTTGTGGCCAAGTGAGGATTTGAACCTGAGCCTGAAAATCTTCACTCCCGACAGATGAGAATGTTTCTTTTAAAATACTCCCAACAGCTGGCACCCAGGCAGGGGAGGAGATTCCGGTGGTTTCAAAGAGCCAAATCAAGGAGTACAAAGACAGCTTCTCCAATGAGAAATTTGACTTCCGCAACAATCCCAACATCACTTTCTTTGTCTACGTGAGCAACTTCACCTGGCCAATAAAGATACAGGTAAGAGACCCTTCCATTCACATAACCACTAGGGAATGACTGGAATATATGGGAGCTGTTCTGTATACTCTGTTCTGTCTGTTTGTGCTGATGTCCGATACCCCAACAAATGTTCATGTCCTGTACTGTATGTATTTGTATGCTAGAAGCCATCGCCTATTGCCATTATCACGCTTTGGCTGTGATCTAACTCACTCTGCAGCCTCAGTGCAATTCAGATTGTGTCGGTTGTTGCTTATGAGATCTCCTGGGCGGCTAAATGCAGTAGGTTTTATGGGGCCACAACATTTTTATTGTCTTTCAACTTGAGGCCATTCAGACGGTGCTTGTGGAATGTCTCCATCTTGAGAAGCAGTCTGTTAGTGCAAACCCCATTTTTAAAAACTTGGATCTGAGTACTTGTATAATGGAATGAACCCTCCCTTCTGCTGTGTATGCTTTCATCTCCCTTCCCTACCTGGGTTTCCTCCCCTGTGGGGGACTTCTGCAGAACTTCATGCCCGCTGGTGGGCTTCTCGCTCTTCTTCTTCTTTGGTGATCACTCGTAGCTGAGTAAGATTGTCTTCCATGAACATGGTCTTAACAGTAGGTCTTTAAGTGACTGTGGAGGTCAATTCTGGATCCACACGTCCTTCCATAGTGGGGACATAGGTATTCGGGCGGGAGTTGATCACGGTGAGAGTTTGCCAAGTGTGCCTTCCTCTTAGCGCATTTCTCCCTTTTGTCCTGAGTTTGAGCATCTTCAAAGCCCATGACACCTTTAGTGTCCAATTGGAGTGCTTGGAGGCCCATGCTTCCCAGTTGTCAAGGTTTATACCACATTTTTTTAGATTCACCTTGAGAGAGTCTTTAAACTTCTTTCGTTAACCACCAGCATTACGCTTTCCATTGTTAAGTTCGGAATACCGTTATGAGACCACGCATGGCGAAAAGCAGTCTGTAAATGCGGCAAACAGAGTAAGAAATATTATAAACAGCAACAAATGGATGCAAATGAATTGGATATGAATGTGATAAGCTCCAAGTTGAAAGGTACACGAAGGACTTAAGTAGGTGACATGGATGGTGGCTCTGTGACCTTAACCAGTTGGCAGCAGGCGAGCAGGAACTGTGTATCGCTATCCTTGCTAATTAAATCAGTAAGCAAGCCTGGCCAAGAGTTATTTATTGTGAGTGATATCACACTTCCCACTAGCCTTTTTTGTGTAGCCTTCCTTGTTGGTATTGCCAGTCTCCCTGCCAGTGCCCTCCTTTGGCAAGAGCTGGGTGTTGAAAGATGGGTCAAATCCCTGCCCATCAACCCTTTAGGAACTTGGCCTGCCATGTGTTTGAATCTGAACACGGCCGGAGGAACTGTACAGCCAACTCTGCATGTCTGGTCTTGGTCTCTCTCCCTCTGCCCCATGTTTAGAAGTGGGGTGGAATGTAAAAAATCAAGCCAACTTGTATTATTGAGGGGGCGTTGCAGTTCAACAAGTGGCAAAAATGCCACGTGGGCAATGCCAGACCCTGTTGTACATAAAGGAAGGTGTATGTGTGCATTGACTTGGAGAGAGTGAAAAATGTGCATTCCCTGCCCCCAAGGACTCATTGGCAATAATGATAGCCTTTTCCCTCTAAAGCTAATAGCCGAGGCAGGAGATTATTATTTTTTTACTAGCGTTCAGACTGGGGAGAAAAGGGTCCCAATGGAAATTAGGGACCCTCACACCCATTATTAAACTTAAAAAACAAATGAGAAAACCCTGATATGCTTCCAAGTGGCGCATTTAGTGCTGCATGTAGTTTGGCCCACAGTGGAGAACTGAAATAGGATGAAATTATATGTTCAGTGTAATTCCTTTTGTTTTGCTGTTTACCCATTCTTAGTCACTTTCCTTTTCTCTGATTTTAACCTGAAGCCAGTATTTGTATTCTTAATTTGGGCAGCTTAATTAATGTGCTGGCGCATTTCCCTTCCTTTGTTAACTGACGTTTAAGTTTTTGTCCTGTTGTGGTGTGTGCCAGATACAAGGCTTTTTAAATCTCTGGGAACAGCCGCCCATTGCAAGAATCCATCGTAGATGTTGGTCCTTTGATCGCTCGCCCTTGTTTGTCCTGGAGTTCCTGTTTCAAGACTTCCTTGTCCTCCTGGCTCTCCTTTCCCCTCTGCCTGGTTTTCTTTAGGAAGCTGCAAGCATATAAATGCTCTTTTGTACGACTGATAGTTGTGCATTTGCCAGTGCTGAGCTCCCACCCTTAAAATATTGCTCCACCTCTCTTCAAAACCACCAGTTGGTTTTAAAAGTATATTGGTGTAGAATGTCCCTCCCTCCCACCCTCCCTCCCTCCCAGCTTCCTTCATTTAAGCAATCTCTTCTATAAAAAGCTCTCTAGAATTCACAGTTAGCAAAATGTAGATCACCGTTCTTTAAAAACTTGAAGTTAGTGTCTGTTTACTGAATCGGTTTGGTTTAAGCCACTTTGGCTTGTGACAGCCACATTGTCAAGTCTGCTTAAGTTTGTCAGCTTCCTTTGGGGAAGACGGGTAAGTTTTTGTTGGATACAGTTTGCTGTCTGCGCTGCAAATGGTTGGTGTTTGTTGTAAAAAAAGGGTTCATTTCTGATTTAGAAAATTAATCAAGTCTGCAATCGGTTTGTCTTATTTATGGTTTCAGTTTTAATTTAGTTTATTTGGCACGTGCCGTGCGGAATGAGCCTTTCTAGAAATAGAATTGGCAAATTCGTCTTCCGCATGCTGTATAACCAGTGTAGGTGTCGATCATCAGCAAAGTAATATATGAGAATGGCAGTTTCATGTTTCAGATCCCCATCCTTCCTCCGTGTGTTGGTTTGCACAGTCGTGAGAGTTGTTAAAGGGTGTCGTGATCTCAGAGGGTTAAGCTCAGTGGTTTTTAGAAGCCTCCAAACTGAGAAGCAAAGAGGTTGAGTTGTAGAAACCAGCAGTGGAATTTTACAGATGGCTCTCCGTTCAAACAAACAAAGTAAAGCCGCCGCCCCCCTTTCTACCTTGGCTCATTTTTTCGCTATATGTATCTGACAAGTTAGTAATGGGAAACACTTCAAATCTCCTTTGATTGTGTTGTGTCAGCAGTTTTACGCGCCAGTGTTAAAGTTCTCCTCCCCGTGTGTGCTAGCGGTTCTGTAGTTTGGTTTGACGTAGTGGCACAAACATCGGAGTCCAAACGGAGCTCATTTGAAAGCTCTGTCAATTGGTGACTGAATGAGAAAGCCTTATAAGTGGGATGGGCACTCATACTTTGACGGTGGTATGTTCTGACCTTACACCCGCAGTGAGGATTGTAAGGTCAGTGGTACTTCTGTTTCCTTGGCAGTGCTACAAGCTGAGTCTCGTGCACAATAATCACTGTTTGAGGGTGCAGGTATTATTAACCATTTTGTTGTACTGATTTGGGTTGCTGTTGCCCTTGAGGTTCCTTCTAGAGAACCTGGAGGGGTTTGAACAATACCAGACCCTCCAAGTTTCCCTATTTTCCAGGAACATCCCTGATTTTCCTATTTTCCAGGAACATCCCTGATTTAGAGAAGCTGTCCTGGTTTCTGATTTGATCCCAGAATGTCCCACTTTTCCTTAGGACAGGGGTGCCCAAACTTTTTTCAAAGAGGGCCGGATTTGATGAAGTGAACATGCGTGAGGGCCGACCAAAGTTGTTGAGCTTTTTCCACAATTTTACCCCAAAGTTGCTGAGATTTTCTTAGGATTTTACCCCAGGACATATACTGCCACGGGGGCTGGATTAAATCAACTGGCAGGCTGGATTAGGCCCCCAAAACGGACTTTGAACATGCCTGCTTTAGGATGTCTCTATTTTCACTGGAAAAATGTTGGAGGGTATGGAGTTATCCAACCCCCGAGCCGTCTGAAGTGAATCCTGTATAGGGAAGTTATTTTTCTTAATATTTAAAGTACAAGCTCCATCGTGAAATGCAAATCTCCTGTGCCACTTCCTGACTTCAGTTGGTAGTGGGAATTGAGTAATTTCGTACTGGGGGTGTGTGCTATTGTCCCTGCAATCAAAATGTTCAGGGAGGCATTGAGATGCAGAATTAAATGAAGGAAGCATCCGAAAGAGGAGCTGTTATAGTGATTAATGACTTCAACTACCCTTACATAGAATGGCTACATATGTCTTCCAGTCATGACAAAGAGGTGAAATTTCTAGATTTCCCGGAGCCAATCAGAGGGACAGTAACCCTGGACTTATACAGTCATGCCTACCCTGGAAGTTGAATGGAATCCGTTCCGGAAGTCCGTTCGACTTCCAAAACGTTTGAAAACTGAATCGTGGCTTCTGATTGGCTGCAGGAAGGTCCTGCAGCGAATCAGACGCCGCGGAAGCCCTGTTGGACGTTTGTGTTCCAAAAGTATGTTCACAAACCGGAACAATCACTTCCGGATTTTGGGCGTTTGGGAGCCAAAACGTTCGAGTTCCAGGGCGGTCGACAACCAAGGTACGACTGTACTTGAGTGGCACCCAGGACTTGGTGTGTGTTGTAAGTGGTGTCAAACATTTGGGTTCAGAAACAGTGTCAGTCAGAGCAAATGATTTCTCCACCCCTCCCTACTCGCACTGAGCTTGTCATATTGGTTTTGCTTTTTAGAAAAGAATAATAATGCAGTGTCACTTTAAAAATGCAGGGTGAAATTAAGCAAATTTTTATTCAGAGTAATCCTGTTGAATTTAATTGACCCAACTGAGTCATGTTCATTAATTTCAGTGGGTCTACTCTGAGTAGGCCTAGTGTTAAATCCCAACCACACTGGGGTTTTTTTGGACCAAGGGCAGGCAAGTCCAAAAAAACAACTTGAAATTTAGGGCATACTAAATTCAAATGTGAAAACCTCTCCTGGTCCACCCCACAATTTGGGGAGTACACAGTCAATGCACACCTGAAGTTCATTTTGTTAAAAGACTTTCCTGGATGTGAATCAGTGAATTATTTTTAAGAAGAGAAGAGGACATAAAGAGTTCAGAGATACAAATTAGGAAATGTGAATTTTAATATGGAAATAAATCTCAGAAGAGATGCATCTAGCCTGTTCAGAACCAAAAATTATTATAAGAATGTGAGTGATCAATAAACACTATATAAGTTTTTATGATTGGCTTTGTCTGTCTGATAAATAATGGTTCAGTTAATTGTTTAATCTTCCTTATAAATTGTTATTTGGGAAAACGTTGCTTTTGTATTGATCTGTTTTCTCTGTCCTGTGATAGCTGCCAACACTGTGTGTGAGAGAGAGGGGGGGAGCAGGGGTTAGATATCTTCTGGAAATGGTAAGGTGCAATGATCAAGGGTCTGGAAACCAGGCCTTATGAGGAACGGTTGCAGAAGCTGAGCATGTTTAGCCTGGAAAAGAGGAGACTGAGTCAGGATACCATTTTAAGAGCTGTCACATGGAAGACAGAGCAAGCTTGTTTTCTCTTGCTCTGGAGAGTAGGCCTTGAACGAATGTCTTCAAGTTACATGAAAGGAGATTCTTAGTAAACCACAGGAAGAGCTTTCTGAAGGTAAAAACTGTTTGACAGCGGAAAAGACTCACTCAGAAGGCGGTAGACTCTCCTTCAATGGAGGTTTTTAAGCAGAGGTTGTTTGGCCATCTGTCATGGATGCTTTAATTGAGATTCTTGCATGCCAGGGGGTTGAACTAGATGACCCTCAGGGTCCCTTCTGATTCTACGATTCTATTATTTTATTATTATTTATTGAATTTATATACCGCCCTATACCTGGAGGTCTCAGGGGGGTTCATACCCCTGATGCACTTTATATGTTTCTATAACACTCTCCTCTGCTTCCTGAAAATTGCCTAATGTGTCCTGTAACATTCCCTGCAAAAGCCCCTGTACCAAAAGTGCAAAATCTCAGATTTGGCTGTGAAACAGCAGCTGCAGATCCGAAGTATTCCAATAGTAAGATGATGCAACTATAGACCAGGAGCCTCCCTGTAACAAAGTGCTCATCCGAGCAAGCAGCGAAGAACCATCGATCAAAAAGACAGTGGAAATCAATCAAGGAACCTGTCAGAATATAAATGTCTTCACTTACTACTGACAGCTAGAAAGTGACCCAGATGAGCAGGGACCTCGGTTGGGAATTCTGGAGTTGCACCTCCACGCATTTCGCCCCCCCAGGCTATATCCAGGCTAGAACAAGACCTTAGTAGCTCCTTTATAGACTGAGAATAATACGTGACCCTGCAGCAGCTGGATCGGTGTCGCATAACAGCCCTGGGATGCTTCCATGTGCAACTTGTTCTCCTGCCCTTTAGGATAAGGAAAACAGCGAATAGGCTGGTTCCTTCTGTACAGAGAAAATCCTCCCAGATGAATATAAGCTAATAGCTTGAATGAAGCAGCGCTGGGAGGGAGGAGCAGCTTCCTTCATTGAATGGAAACTTCTTCCCCTCCTTGAGCCCAAGGGAAGGCAAGGGTGGGAGCATGCTTGAAGCTCCTGGTGGATCTTGCAAAACCTCAGTGTCAGATGTCAGTGGTGGTTGCTCGCGAGTAACCAGGCAGGACTCCGACCTGTCTTCACCTGGTTTTATTTGGGTGCAAAACTATTTACAGTGCAGAACCATCAGTTCATGTCTGCCTCAGTCACTAGCAGAATCCGGGAGTGGTCGTTTCCGGGTCCTTCCCCAGCATAAGAGCTTAGTCACCCCCAGCCTTTTCCTTCCTTCTTTGCGTTTTACACCTCTGCGCAAGGTGGGCGACGGAAGAGGCATGCTTCCCTCTTGGCTGGCTTGGCAAGGAGCGGTGCCGAGGCTCCCAGTAGCATCCTCTAGCCCTTTCCCCTCCTTTACCGGGGAGGTGTGGCTTTCCCCACCCTCAGACTGATGAGGTGCAATGCTGGGGCTCCCAGTAGCGTCCTCTGGTCCCGCCCCCTCTTCCCCACTGGAGGTGTGGCTTTCCCCACCACAGGAAGAGGAACTGCTTCTCAAGATTTTCAGAGGTTCCCTGTATCCCAACTGCCCCTCTGCCTCCCTTGCCTGTTCCGATGGCAGTCCCCTGACACTTGGCCTTATCTGCCCTGTTCCTGATGTCATGTATGAAATCAGATGTAGGGTTGGTGGTTGTGGCTACCCCAAAATGGCCTGGCCGGCCAGGTTTGGCCCATGAGCTGGAGGTTCCCTACCGTTGGTCTCCACTGAGTGGAACTTGGTGTCCTTCTGCCCTTCAAAGCAAGTTTCCTACTGCCACCGTTCTTTCCCCAGCTCATTCCCGCACAGAATCAATTGAAGCATTTGTTACATCTATGCGACAAACTCTCAAGAAGTTCAGCACAAACATTTTGTAGCCTGATTGCAATGATGGAAAATCTACCGCAATCTATTTTTAGGAGTAGAGTTAGGTAGCAAATTGCTGGATGCAGTAAATGAGGATGAAACGGAACAATGGGATGCAGGGTGGGGAGGGGAGAGAAGGCGAAAAAGTTGTTAGCCTGTACCTTGATATGTGAAACGGCATCCGTAGTGATCCAATAATATGTGCTTGTGTGACAGCCCAAGAAAAGAGCTGTCTCTCTCGTTCAGAAACAATTGAAGCGTTGGGGAATGTGCTCGCGGCAGAATACTTAAAAGAAGCGGCAAAGGTAAAGCTGCAATGCACCGGACCAAAATTCAGATGTCAAGTGCACAGCTTGGTCACCGACAACGCTGTCAATGCAGCGAAAACGAGAAGCAGCCAGGGAAAGAAAAGAACAAAAGTCTTGAACGTGCATCTTTCAGAGACTCAAATACGCGTGTAAAAAGAGTTCTGCTGGATGAGAGTACGGGTCTTGCCCAGCACAGCACCTGTAGAGATCATGCATTGGAGGTTCCTTCCTGTCCTTTCCATGCAGACCCTCGAAAATGTCCTTTTGAGAGTCCTCCAATGCATTTTCAGACCATGAAATAATCTTTCTGGTGAAACAGGCCGTGCACTTCCTTTATATTTGTTAAGGCTGTCTTTGAATTTGGGCTGTTTCAAGGTGAAACGCCTGTCCATCTGTCCCCATTTAACCATTGGGATATACCTTATGCCTCACTGGGTAAACGGTAGAGGGGACCCATGACAGTTAAGTCCAGTTGCGGACGACTCTGGGGTTGCAGCGCTCATCTTGCTTTACTGGCCAAGGGAGCTGGCGTTTGTCCACAGACAGTTTTTCTGGGTCATGTGGCCAGCATGACTAAGCCGCTTCTGGCGAAACCAGAGCAGCACACGGAAATGCCATTTACCTTCCCGCCAGAGCAGTACCTATTTATCTACTTGCACTTTGACATGCTTTCGAACTGCTAGGTTGTCAGGAGCAGGGACTGAACAACGGGAACTCACCCCATCGAGAGGGATTTGAACTGCCAACCTTTCAATCGGCAAACCCTAGGCACAGTGGTTTAGACCACAGTGCCACCCGCATCCTCACTGGGTGCTTCATTCCAAATAGGAAGTATCTTCTTCTACCTTTGAGAACCGAACATACCTAAGCCAATAGTATTTCACATGGCAGTAGTTTTACCAAGTGATGAGTGCTGTTTGCACGGTCACTTCCGTGAGGTTATATTTCCTTCTGTTGCTCTTCGTTTTGCTGTCACGCTAAAATGAAAAGTCATGGCTCAACCCACTCCCTTCTTCATATGGAGTTATGGGGGGATGCTGCCCCACTGGGAAGAAAGCCGCTTTTGCCAACTTCTTTTGTCCAAATGGTGTTTGGACAATACTGCAGAGCCATCAGCCATCCCTTTGTCATCCCCCCCCCCCCAGCAAACCAGGGAAATTGAAGTTGCATCTTTCTTTGTAGAAAGTCGAACACCAGGCTACTTCTGGGCACATGCAATTGCTACCCTAATAAACTGCCGCTGGGAGCAGACCTTGGAATGGTTAGGTTGCAAGATCCTAGGAGATCTGAGTCTTGAGTTTTACTTGTGCTTCAGCTAATAGAGCTCCTGTGCCAGCTGAACAATCGTCAATAGTATTGTTAAAGCAAAATGAGTCTAAAACAAAGAAATGCAATTAATTTTGCTGCTAATGGGAGCCCCCTTTTTAAAGGGCAGAATAATTTCTAGTTGCTAACTGGAGCAGATCCTGCAGCATCCAGGAAACAGTACTGTACTTCATGCTGCTTCAGAAATAAATACTCTCTTTCCTCCTGTGGCATGGATTTCATCTGCGCTATGCCAGAAAAGGCAAATTGTATGCTGCTGGTTTTTCTGTTGAACTTTATCTCCTGCAGTTTGACTTGTATTAATGCTTCTTGCCAATTAGCTTCTGGGGCTAATGCTAGGAATGGATGGATCAGTCTCTCACTCCTAAGTCTTTTGTCCCATTTCTGCATTAATCTGCAGTGTTTCGGTAAAAGGGGGGGGGGGAGGAATCTGCACCAAATGTCACACTGTATTTAAATATGTATTTTATCTCAAAATATGCATTTAGATATTATTATTCATATTTTTTAAAAGTAATTTAGTTTGTATCCCACTGTTCTTCCCAAAGGAGCCCAGGGCGGTAAACAACAAACAACAAAACAACAACAGCCTCTTGAAAACAATCCCAGTGCAGATGCAGACTGGGAAAGGTTTCTATTTAAAAAGCTTGCTGGAATGGGAAGGTTTTTAGTGGGTGCCGAAAAGATAACAGAGGTGGCTCCTGGCTAATATTTAATGGGAGAGAATTCCAAATGGCAGGTGGTCCTCCTGCTAAGATAGAATCATAGAATCATAGAGTTGGAAGAGACCACAAGGGCCATCGAGTCCAACCCCCTGCCAAGCAGGAAACACCATCAGAGCACTCCTGACATATGGTTGTCAAGCCTCTGCTTAAAGACCTCCAAAGAAGGAGACTCCACCACACTCCTTGGCAGCAAATTCCACTGTCGAACAGCTCTTACTGTCAGGAAGTTCTTCCTAATGTTTAGGTGGAATCTTCTTTCTTGTAGTTTGGATCCATTGCTCCGTGTCCGCTTCTCTGGAGCAGCAGAAAACAACCTTTCTCCCTCCTCTATGTGACATCCTTTTATGTATTTGAACATGGCTATCATATCACCCCTTAACCTCCAAGGACCAGTGATCAGCTTGGGTATATAAGGGGTGAGGAGATAATATGCATATTTTATCTCAGTGTATGCATTTCCAAATGCATTTCATTTTAAAATACACATTTGCTAACTTACTTGAGCCGCTGAGTGTGCCACAAGATTTTGAGAAGTGGAAAACCCAAAAGGGTAATTACACTACATTAGCTTGGGAGATGCTGATCACGTCCGTTTGCATCAGAATTTGGAGAAACCAAACTGCTCAAGCATCTCTAAACCAATATACAGGGTGCTGCCTCTGGCCTGCCTTGGGTATTGCCTCTCGCCAACTGAGCCTCCATAGCTTTAAAAGCCTTCAGAAAAAGCTTTGCTCCCTGGGATGGGGAGCAGGGCTTTTTCCATGATGGCCCCGTAGAATGCTTTGTCTAGGGACGTTGGCCTATTTCCAACCACAAGGTTTCAGTCTTGTTATCCAAGTGGTCTTGGGGGGGGGGGTTCATTTGCATGAGATTGTATTGATACGGTAAGCTATGTTGATACACAGTTTATCATGAGCTGCTTTTCTTGAGGGAGGTGGGGTGCAGAGAGAAAGAACAAAAACGATGCGTAAGGACATCACAAGAGCCCTGCTGGATCAGGCCAGAGTCATAGAATCAAAGAAGGGACCCAAGGGTCATCTAGTCTAACCCCCTGCAATGCAGAAATTGTTTGGCCCAGCATGGGACTCGAACCCATGACACTAAGATTAAGAGTCTGATATTGGAGGTGGTCATTGATAGTTCTTCTCCAGGAATATGTCCCACTCAATACTGCCTCTTGGGGAAGCAAATTACATGGTTGTACCATGTGAAAAAGTAGTTTCTTCTGTCTCTTCTGAATCTCCCAGTGTTCAGCTTCACTGGATGTTCCCGAGTGTGTTAAATGCGCAGACATGTGTTAAATGAAATAAATTATCCTATTACTTTTGCAAAAAAAAAAAAAAGGTAACAGAAACCATGCAGGCAAGCATCCTAGCCTGATTCTAACATCTCTGCTGCCAAACAGCAAATAATTCAAACCAGCTTCGTTGAACAAACACGCATCAGATCCAAGAGGAGGGTTGTTGTTTTAAAGGTTTGTCAGGAAGTCTCCTTGCTTGAACTCCAATCCTTAAACTCTGCCTGTGGAAACAGTGAGTCATATATACTTTTTAAATTAAGACTCCCCCCCCCACCCCGCCGCCAATTTTGTTCCATGTGAATTCTACCTACCTACTGCAGCGAGTCTGACTACTTAAGCTGTGAAGAGCTTTTCCTAATAGCTGTTGTGGTTTAAGTAATCCAGAACACATTCTGCTTCCACTAAAGGAGAAATGAAATGGCTAAGTAAAGAAGGAATGGCTCCTTTTCAAAAACGTCTCTTCTGCACCAGCAACAAGGACCAATCAAGACTTTCCCTGGGTTTTCTCTGAATGCAGCTAAGGGGGAATTCCAGAGGCCAATATCTCGCCCCTGGCAGCAGCCTGTGGCTGTAGGTGTGTGTATGTATGTGTGAAATCTCTTTCAGGTCATTTCATTGTATAGCAAAGGCTCTTGCCAATGAAGTGCAAGAAAATTCCAGTGCATATTGCACGATGGGATATTCTTTCTGATTTAAGGAGCAGGTAGTGCCCCTTGTTATGAGGGGGTGGGGTGGGGCAGATCTCTACATTCAATGAAGAGTCAGAATTTGAGCAGACTCATAAATTCCTGAATTTCTCAAGGACTGGGAAATAACATCACCTAACTTCTGATCGCTAAAGAATTGACGCTTTTGAATTATGGTGCCGGAGGAGACTCTGGAGAGTCCCATGGACTGCAAGAAGATCAAACCTCTCCATTCTGAAGGAAATCAGCCCTGAGTGCTCACTGGAAGGACAGATCCCGAAGCTGAGACTCCCATACTTTGGCCACCTCATGAGAAGAGAAGACTCCCTGGGAAAGACTTTGATGTTGGGAAAGATGGAGGGCACAAGGAGAAGGGGACGACAGAGGACGAGATGGTTGGACAGTGTTCTCGAAGCTATCAGCATGGGTTTGACCAAACTGCAGGAGGCAGTGGAAGACAGGAGTGCCTGTCGTGCTCTGGTCTATGGGGTCACGAAGAGTCGGACCCGACTAAACGACTAAACAACAACAAACTTCTTCATGAGGCCAGCCTGACGATGGCGGGTCATTGACGAAACAGTGGTTGTGATGGCTACCCATTACCCCTCAATGGAAGTCATCAACCAGGAACAAGACCTTGCCAGGCACAGAGGGAGGTTGCCAGGATAAAGACGGGGGTGTGATGTCACCGCAGAAAAAGAGGGTGCCCTTTTACGACAGATGTTTAGGGAGCAGGGCTTTCTGGGAAGAAGCAAGAAGGGGGAGGAACTCCATGCAGGGACTGATGGGAAGCAGCCATGATGACTGTCTGGAGTGTGCGGTTGCAAAGAGACATGGGGATGGCATTTAGGGTGCCCCTGAATCCCATGCTGTAATGCTGGGAAGGACGATATATGTGTTGTGCACTCTCTCCCCATAAAACTCAGGTGTAAATATGTGTGAATAAACCATATTTCCTGAAGGTGTGTCAGTGGAGTAGCGTGGGTTGTCAGCACCCGGGGCAAGGCAAGTAATTTGCGCCCCCTAACCCGTGGATTTGCGCCCCCTAACCTGTGGATTTGCGCCCCCTAACCCTAACCCCCAGATGTTGCGCCCGGTGCGGCCGGCCCCCCTGCACCTCCCATGCTACGCCACTGGTAGAAACGCAATCCTGGTTAAATGCCAAGACCCTGGAATCTCTTGCCACCGCTCAGCAGAGATTGGGGTGGCTTGTAACAATATGGATAATGTAAAACCAGTATTTATTCTCATGTTCTTTGCCCCATCTCTGCCTTTCATCCCTCAATGCATAGCCAGGATTGTATGTACACAGGGAACCCAAATTCTGCGAACTGTAAAAAATGCAGATTGCCAAAAAAAGAAAATAAAAAAGACACTATTTTCTTACTCCTCCACCCCAAATTCTGGTTTTGTAGCAATGGGAGGGTCAACTCCACCTCTGAGCACTGAAGTCTACATTCAGCCATACCTCACCACCGATGTCTGAAATTTGCCCACACTTATTCAGTCAGTGCTACATCATGAAAAGGGATATAAACTTGTTGGTTTGCTTTTTTCTTTAAAGGAAGCTGATCTTCTCAAGAAGCTGAGCTATGCCCTGTTTTCCGTATCCTGTTCTCCTCCTGTAGAATCCTAGCATTTGGGTAGCACATGATAGATTTTTCTCATGTGGAACCTATCATTTTGTCCCGGAGTGCATCACTCCCTAGTTATAACCTTCAACTCCTGTTGAGACCCTCATCTATGGTGTGTTCACACTTAGAATCTCATGGTGAAAGCCAATAGCTGTTATGGAGGTCATTCTTGGGCCCTGGGCTCTGAGGAATTGTGATCTATCCTCTTGTCCAGAATCAATAAAATATAACACTACAAGGCTCTCAAAAGATACAGTAAGGATTGTTCTTGGACTTACTCAAAGTTCTTCAAAGTTTGTCCCCAGTGTAATCATTGTTTGGAGGACTTTTGTGGAGCAATTCAATCCCCCATAATTTAATAAAAGTGCAATAACCGGAACCTTTTTTGGCTAACACCCACCACACAAAGTATCAAAGAATTTACATTTATTGATTTGGGAAGAGATATTCCGCAGGCAGAATGGTTCTTGATTTGTTTCTTCTTACAGGTTAATGGTTCACCCTTGCCTTTTCTCAGCCTCAAAAATTCAACCAAGAAGACCTGATTTCTTTTAAAAAACAATATAAGTGGAAATCTAAGTCTCCAGCTGCTGCTGAACCGCCCTGAGGTGAAGGGCAGTATTAAAATTTTCCCTTTTACAATGCACTGTCAAAAACCAAAATGAATGATCTTGACAACTTTTGGCATGGCTTGGGAAATACCTAGGCAATTTGTTTTTCAATAGAAAGTTGAGCAGCAGCTTTGTATTCAAACACAGCTCTGGGGTTTGTTTGGCTTCACTCTTCTGAACATTAGAACTCAGGAAATACAGGTGGCAGGAAAGAAAACAGATGGATTTCATACAAAGCATGCATGGTGTATTTTTCTGTTTGTTTTATCTGTCTGGAAAGTCTGGGTACTTTTCAACCTTGTGGGTCTCTGTGCGCTTTTGTGTGGTATTTTAATTTGTTTTGGCATTCCATTTTTTTCTGAAATAGGAACCAGAGAATCCTGGAAGCTTTTTTTCTTTTCCTTTTTGCACCGCTGGATCCAAAACAGCTGATTTGGTCTCTAATTTGTTGAAATGAAATACACAGTGCTTACTGGCCTAATAACTTGCAAAATGAGCTTCCATGATGTTGGTGGGTTAGGTTGCTGCTTTCTCTAACTGTAAATCAACTTCTGATCCACTCAAAACAAGACTGTTGCAGAAGGAATGAGTGCAGTTCCTCTTTTACTGCTAAGTGTGTCGGTCTTCTCAGTTCTGCTTGGTAGTATATTAACTCGCACTTGATTCCATCGTTTCAAGCTGCTTGCGGGACCCCAAGTTCAGGCACGTGTGAGTTCTTGAAAATGGATATCTGTCAGAACATGCCCATTTGATCTGAAGCAGGAATACATGCTGTCTAGGCCGGGCAGAATTTGTACTACAGCAAATAACATCTGTTGGAGATGTGGTGACATTGAAGCAGTTCAGTTCCACATTTATGGATGATGTCCCGAGAGAGAAAGAGAGAGAGAGAGAGCGCGCAAAAACATTGGAAATCAATTTTGACTTGTGTGTGCAGTTGTGCATTCATACTACATCCATTGTTCTGTTTTTGTTGTTTAAAAAAAGACAGCTATCGTATCTCGGAATATTAATGTGTCTTTTAACAACTGCTACGATGGCAGTAAGTTTTATAAATGGGGAGGGAGTTCTGCCATCCGTAGCATGGCTATTCAGGGTTTGTGATTGGGTGTGTATGGTAAAAATAATGGACACTCTGAGAGATAGAAAAGGAGGACAAGTAGATAATGTTTATTAAAACATCATCATCATCATTAATATATTGCCCTATACCCGGAGGTCTCAGGGCGGTTCACAGAATAAAATCAAAATATAAAACCACAAAATACATAATCAAAATAAAAACAACAATCCAATAACACCCCCCCCCCAAAAAAAACCACCTACATTTTAAAAGGGCATAGGATGTCAATCAAATCAGCCAAAGGCCTGGTTAAAAAGGAACATTTTTGCCTGGCACATAAAAGTGTATAATGAAGGTGCCAGGCAGGCGAACTTCCCTGGGGAGAACATTCCAGAAAAGCCACTGCAGAAAAGGCCCTGTTCTCGTGTTGCCACCCTCCAGACCTCTCAAGGAGGAGGCACATGAAGAAGGCCCTCGGAAGATGATCTCAGGGTAGATTCATATGGAAAGAGGCGGTCCTTGAGGTATTACGGTCTTGAGCCTTTTAAGCTTTATAGGTCAAAACCAGGACTTTGAATTGGGCCCGGAAAAAATTGGTAGTCAGTGCAGTTGGACCAGGATGAGCAACCTAGCCTCTGAATTCTGCCCCAGCTGACGTTTCTGAACTGTCTTCAGAGGCAGCTATGTGCTCAGATGATAAAGTACAAGAAAATGGTTCATCATTTGCATTAGAAGTGTTACAAACATGCTTTAATATGTAAAAGCCTTCTGTGACCTGAATTGTAAAAACAAAAGTAATCTCGTATTTCAAAACAATAAATAAGAAGAATGCTTCCCTTAAATTCTCTCCAGTTTTTCCTGCCATATTTTAACCTTCATATGAGGATCTAAGAATCAGGAGGAGGCTGTCTCTTGGCCCCGTCCCTGGAGACTTGGAATGAATGACACAGTGGTGACATCCTGCTTAAAAGACCAGGACTGGCTCGCCAGCTTTCATACTGGTGCCAAACTTGGGCTGGGGTGGCTGTCGCCCTGTAATCTTGGAAACGCAGCAGCTGCTTTGAATAAAATTGACAGAGGTCTGTGCAAGCCTGTTTGTGCCTGAAGTCTTCAGAGGAGTCGCTGCCCAGGGGCAAGGGAGGAAAGCAATGGGTGGGAAGGTCTGCAGTCCTGGTCGAAGATTGTTTGCAAATATTAGCAGGTGGTGGTGAGGATCTCAGTGATACGACAGAATCAGGACCTGGGACAGCACACTGTGAGCACTCCAGGCAAGGTGAAAGCTAAGGACTGGAGCCTGAGAGCAGGTATCTCAGCAAGTTGCTGCAACAGCACTGCCTGGCAGTCTGCTGATGGTTTATTGTTGTTGTTGTTTAGTCGTTTAGTTGTGTCCGACTCTTTGTGACCCCATGGACCAGAGCACGCCAGGCACTCCTGTCTTCCACTGCCTCCCGCAGTTTGGTCAAACTCATGCTGGTAGCTTCGAGAACAATATCCAACCATCTTGTCCTCTGTTGTCCCCTTCTCCTTGTGCCTTCCATCTTTCCCAACATCAGGGTCTTTTCCAGGGAGTCTTCTCTTCTCATGAGGTGGCCAAAGTATTGGAGTCTCAGCTTCGGGATCTGTCCTTCCAGTGAGCACTCAGGGCTGATTTCCTTAAGAATGGATAGGTTTGCTCTTCTTGCAGTCCATGGGACTCTCAAGAGTCTCCTCCAGCACCAGAATTCAAAAGCATCAATTCTTCGGCGATCAACCTTCTTTATGGTCCAGCTCTCACTATGCTGCTGAAAAGAGTTTTAGATCTCACCTCCCAGGGGATTTGCTCTCAGTTAAAGGGCCATGCACTACTTTAAGAGGTGTTCACTCTAGGGAGGCTTCCGTAATGGAAAAAAGTGGGAAGACTGGAACTGAGGAAGTTGCTAGGGAGGAGTCAGTAACTCAGGATTTTGGCCAGGAAACATTATCAAGAGCAGGATAAAGAGCATAGTTCTACTCTTTACTTCTCTGCAAGAGGGATTGCCTTGATAGTCATTGCTGAGGATGGTTCAAGGGGAGGTCTTTTATGTTGCAGGATTCTCCCTTCTGAGAGGGCCCAGGTTTAGACCCTGAACCCATCTTGCTTTAACTTGAATGGCTTCCTAACCACTACACCATCTCGATACTCTTCTGTACTGTGGCTTCCGAGCATTAGGGAGGTTTTTGTGGTTGTCAGAGCTTTAGCGCAATAAATTAATGCGTGCTCAGACATGAATAGAGCATGAGAGAGAGAAGTTGTAGCGTATTGATTACGTTCCTGTAGTTCTAAGCAATGCATGTTTCTTATCCTGCTGTTCTATTTGTGCTTTTAATATGGCACCATGTTTTTATTGTTTCGTGTGTTGTAAGCCTCCTTGGGTACCTGGTAGAATGGTGGGGTATCGAATATGTCAACAATGCACCACTTTTAAGTGACAGGTTGCTGTGTTAACACTATCTAAATGGAGCAGGATTTCATTATTATGTTAGCCCTGGAAACGGAATAGCTTATTTGCAACATGAGTTTCTGAATGCAACAACAAATAATTCATTTGCTTTTTCTTCTCTACAGATTGCATTTTCACAGCACAGTAACTTTATGGACCTGGTACAGTTCTTTGTCACCTTTTTCAGGTAATCTTCTACTCTAAATAACTAAAATATTTTACTGTTAGTATCAAAAGCCTTACTGAAGTCAAGATACACTATGTCCACAGCATTCCCCTGATCCAGCAAGCTTGTAACTCCATAAAAAAAAAAGAAAGAGAAAGAAATGAGATTCATCTGGCATGACTTGTTTTTGAGAAACCCATGCTGGGTTTTAGTAATCTCAGCATCCTTTTCTAAGTGCTTAAAGACTGACTGTTGAGCTATCTGAATAAGGGTTTGTCCTTTGTTCCTATGCCATATTACAATCCTTTATCAGTAAGAACTGAGGCTTTTAAAAAAGGGATTTACTGTGGTAGGTGGGTAGCGTGAACTGGGGTAGGATCCTGGAAATCACAGGCTGGTTAGCTTAATGTCTGTAGCAGGGGAAGTGGTGGAAAGTATTGCTAAAGATAAAATAGTCTCGCATATAGAAGAACAGGTTTTGCCGAAGTACAGACAGCATGGCTTGTGCAAAGGGCAGGTCCTGTGCTATGAACCTACTAGAGTTCTTGGGGAGCGCAGGAAGCAAGGAACAGATGCATGTCTTCAGCATATGAGAGAAACTAGGAGCGAGATTCAACCAACCCAGTGTGCTAGCGGAACCTAGTGGAAGAAATCCAGCTGCTGCAATGGGGCTTTCCCCACACATTTGCCCATCTATTTTGGGGAACCCCAGAAGAGCATGTGAGAGGAGGAGACTTGAGATATGTTTTAAGGCTCTACCCTATTCATTCACTGTGATTTGTTTCAATTATTTCTAATGCTGAATTTTAAATTGTTGTAACACGCCCTGGGACCTATGGTAAAGTGTGAGTAATAAATTGAGATGATGATGATGATGATGATGTATCCTCCTGGAGAAATAGAATTCCTGTGGCAGTAAAGTTGATTCCCAAGGTTATTGTCTGATACTTCAGTCCTTTTTATAGCTTTGCTACTTCAACAGATGGCAAACGAAAGGGATGTTGACAGGAAGCCTTGCAAATATATTCAGAGGGTGGTTGGATGCCACCTGCTCGACTTGACCCTGCTAATGCTGATGTGGTGGCATCACAGGTGCCTGTCCCTGCCTGGTGTTGGCACATAGTGCATGCTCTGATGGGGTGGCCATTGATGGAGGTGGCATCACCTTGTCTCAGGTGGCCTATATAAGTTTCCTCCCCACCACAATGTTACTTCCAAGTACATTGCACTAGGTCAGTGGTTCCCAACTGGTCGGGAACCCTCCACGTAAACCCACCCAGGGGTTCCGTGGCACCATTCACTTAACAAAAACTACCATAGAGACATGGCTTGGCTTTTGAAAAACAGGAGTTCCACAGTACTTAGCTAATTGGGAGCCACTGCCCTAGGTGAAGGGACACGGGTGGCACTGTGGGTTAAACCACAGAGCCTAGGACTTGCCGATCAGAAGGTCGGCGGTTCGAATCCCCGTGACAGGGTGAGCTCCCATTGTTCGGTCCCTGCTCCTGCCAGCCTAGCAGTTCGAAAGCACGTCAGAATGCAAGCAGATAAATAGGTACCGTCAGGAAGGTAAACGGCGTTTCCGTGCGCTGCTCTGGTTTGCCAGAAGCGGCTTAGTCATGCTGGCAGCATGATCCGGAAGCTGTACGCTGGCTCCCTCGGCCAGTAAAGCGAGATGAGTGCTACAACCCCAGAGTCGGCCACGACTGGACCTAATGGTCAGGGGTCCCTTTACCTTTACCTTTGCCCTAGGTGAATCTGTGATGTGACTTGATTTAAGGACCATCTTGCTGAGAGCCTGAGGACCCTGCTCCTGCCTCTCTCCACCTGGCCCAGGGTGGGGCCTGACAAGTTTTTTTTAAAGAATTTTTTTTTATTAACTGACCAATCACATCAAATCAAACCAAATTGGGGCCTGACAAGTTTTATAAGGACTGCTGCTGCTGCTCAGCAGAGAGGGCTTCTTCTTTTAAATTGTTTTTATATCCTTTTAAATTCTTTTGTTTAGTGTTTCAGCTGTTTTTAACTGGGCCATAAGGGCACTTGGTGGCATGTGCCCAGGAGGAGAGGAGTGGAGGAGAGCAGAGCAGGGGGAGGCTCAGTTACAGTGGTTCTAGGTAGGGGGAGGTATGGCAGGCCGGGCAGGGGGCCCAAGGCACAGGCAATTATATCGGCAAGCCCTTGGACCTGCGACTGCTGCAGTTGAATGCCAGGTCGGCCCAGAATAAAATCTCCCTCACCCATGACCTGATTATGGATGAGGAGGCTGACCTGGCATGTATCACTGAAACCTGGGTGGGTGAACAAGGTGGAGTTGGTCTCACCAAGCTGTGCCCACCTGGGTACTCAGTGCAGCATCAGGCCAGACTTGAGGGTCGGGGAGGCAGAGTTGTTGTGGTTTATAGAGATCCACTCTCTATCTACAGACTCTCTGTCCAGTTGGGGGAGGGATGTGTTTGTGGTTAGGGAGCTGCACGGTCAGGGAAAATGCTGTCCAGGGTTGTAAAGACTGCGGAGAGAATAATTGGGTGCACTCTTCCCACCTTGGATCAAATCTATGCTTCCAGGTGCCATAAGAAAGCTGCAGAGATAGCGCAGGATAGTGCGCACCCTTGGAAATTATCTCTTTCAGCTTCTGCCTTCTGGAAGAAGGTACAGGGTTATAAAGACTAGGACTAGCCACCTGAGAAACAGTTTCTATCCAAATATGATTTTGTTTTAAACACAGTGCAAGGTAGTCTCTATGGGAGTATTTTGTATTTAATTATGGGGTATCAGAGTTTTTAGGGGGCTAAACAGGCTGGGATAGCTGGAATAGCAGGCTTGTGGGTTTTTGAATGTCTGATGTAGATTTTTTCAATTTCGTTGTTCTGTATGGGACAATGACAATAAAGATTATCGTATCCTATCATATCTAGAGTGTGTGATCTTCGCAAATGGGACAGATTAGGGGTTCTGCTGGTTTACTGCCCACCTTGCTGCCCAGCAGTTTCCCTGCCTGAGCGGACAGAGCTGGTCTCAGAGGTGGTGCCGAAGACTCCCAGACTGCTGGTTCTGGAAGACTTCAACATCCATGCCGAGGCAGCTGGCTCTGGGGCGGCTGAGGACTTCATGGCTGCCATGACATCCATGTGGCTGTCCCAACATGTCATCTGCCCAACGCACATGGCAGGCCATACTCTGGACCTTGTTTTCTCGACTGGGCAGGAATAGGGTGATTTGAAGGTGGGGGATATTGGCACCAGTCCCTTGCCATGGTCAGATCACTCCTGTTGAGATTTAGGCTGTCAGCACCTTTTCCTATCCCCAGAGGTGTGGGACCTATTAGGAAGGTCCACCCTCGGAGGCTGATGGATCCAGTGGGATTCCAAACGGCTCTGGGAGGTTTTCTGGCTGATATGACTGGCGCCCCTGTTGAAGCCCTAGCTGACCTCTGGAACACCCAAATGACTCAGGTTGTTCACTGGAAAAAGACAGTTTGAGCGTCCAGTATACCTGAAGGAGCGTCTCCACCCCCATCATTCTGCCCGGACGCTGAGGTCCAGCGCCGAAGGCCTTCTGGCGGTTCCCTCATTGCGAGAAGCAAAGCTACAGGGAACCAGGCAGAGGGCCTTCTCGGTAGTGGCGCCCACCCTGTGGAACGCCCTTCCAGCAGATGTCAAAGCGATAAACAACTACCTGACATTCAGAAGACATCTTAAGGCAGCCCTGTTCAGGGAAGTTTTTAACGTGTGATATTTTACTGTATTTTTGGTTTTTATGGAAGCCGCCCAGAGTGGCTGGGGAGGCCCAGCCAGATGGGCGGGGTATAAATAAATTATTATTATTATTATTATTATTATTATTATTATTATTATTATTATTATTATTATTACACTGGTCCTGGCCCAACTGCACTGGCTACCAATTAGTTTCCGGGCCCAATTCAAAGTGCTGGTTTTGACCCATAAAGCCTTAAATGGCTCAGGACCACAATACCTCAAGGACCGCCTCTTTCCATATGAACCTACCTGGACCCTGAGATCATCTTCTGAGGCCCTTTTTTGTGTGCCTCCTCCTGGAGAGGTCTGGAGGGTGGCAACACAAGAACAGGGCTTTCTCTGCAGCGGCTCCCCATCTGTGGAATGCTCTCCCCAGGGAGGAAATTCGCCTGGCATCTTCATTATACACCTTTAGGCGCCAGGCAAAAATGTTCCTTTTTAACCAGGCCTTTGGTTGACCTGATCAACATCCCATACCCTTTTAAAATGTGGCTCTTTGGGGGGGGGTATTATTGGGTTATTGCTGTTATTTTTATTATATATATTGTGGTTTTTATGTGGGTCTTTTCTGTGAACTGCCCTGAGACCTCCGGGAATAGGGCAGTATATAAATTCAATAAATAAGAATAATAAAAGTCACCTTCCTATTTCTGTCATTTGCAGAAGTGATGGGATACAATTTGGCAGCTTTGTGGCATCCACCAAACCTTTATTTCTTGCCGCTCTTTTAAGGTGGAGGGCAAGGATTTCCTCATTTCAGTTGCCCTGGATTGCAGGCCAATCCACTTCTTCCCATAAAGGCCATTGAGAACTAAGACAGGACCTTGTTTGCATTTGCCTTGCCTGATGTTCTGCATAGCCCCATGCCAGTTCCAGTTGTTGGTTGCCCAAGAGTGGTGGAACTTCTGAGTGCCATTTATGTGTCGGAAATGTCACCTTTAAATATGACCCTGATCATCTGAGGTTCAGAGCTCTGACTCTGAAGTGAACTCTGCAGTTCTGATGCTTTTGGAAGTACTGGCGACTGACCTCCTGCAATAAAAAATGAGCCCCACTGTGTGAGCTTTTCAGCACTTACGGGGATCTGCTGCCTCCTTGTGACAAAGATGTAAAGGGTTCTTTTTGGAAGCGTTGAAGAAGAAAGCTGCTGAGTATATTCCACTGATACCTTCCCAAATGGAATTTTTTTAAATGGCAAAGAAGATAGTTGTAGCAAAAGAGTTAGAGGAGGGTGACACTTCAGCGAAGTCTTTTGACAGGCTCTTGTTAAACTCAGCAGGGTTTGGCTGAAGTGTTAAGGGCTGCTGAATTTTTCACACAGATGGGACGGCCTCAACCATTGGACAAATATCTGATGTGGGTTACGGTCTGGCTAGCGAGGAGTGTGAGCTCCTGTAAGCCTCCAAGAGCAGCTGGTGGAGAAACAAAGTTGGTTCTTTGTTCAGGAGTCTTTGATGGGCCTCCTGGATAGCAGGATTCCATTCCCTTGTTTTGGTCTACATTTTATTTTTTGATATTTGCTTTTTAATCGGATGAGAAGTCACCTTGCAAAAGAACTTACTTTTGGACAAATAAGCCCCAAACATCAAGGCTAGGCAGGGAGGAGTATTAAATAACTTGCATACAACCGCTGCAAGTCTCTCTTTGTATTTTCTGTCTGCTGAATAGATCGTGTCTGTGAAATAGGAAGATTTTAAATGATACTTTATTAATGGACTTGGCATTTGCTTTGGTAAATCATCAGATAATATTTGGGCAAGTAATTTTCTGCCTTTGTTCCAGGTTGTAAACTGGAGCAAGTAGCAGCTACCTATCTAACTGTGGGGCATGCTGCTTTGAAGGTTATTGAGATAATGGGGGAAGAATGTTTGATGGCTCTAGGTTGGCAAGTTGCTATAATTAATTGGATCAAAAACAATTACAGAAAGATCTGGATAAAAGTAATGACATATGAAAGCTATTAGATCACCCTTTTCCTTTGTCATAACAGATGTAGAAAAATAATTGAGTACTCTTACAAAACAATTGTGAAACTGGAGAGCCCCATGGGTAGAGTGTTAGATTTGGCTTGGGTTCAAATCCCAACTCAGCTATGGAATCATTAGCTGGCTTTTGGTACATCATTCAGCCTCACTTTCCCATCTGAAAAATGGGATAACGGTGACCTCCCTTGCTTGTTTTTATGAGGATTAATGATAACATTTGGCTAGAATCTACTCTGTGCCGTAGGGAGAGAGTAGGCCTATAAATCTCAGCCAGTGAATAAATCAATATGAACAGGGTTCATTTTCTAGTTCACTTGGTCTTATAAATAAGACGTTACCTGCGATTAGAAAGGAAACAGAACAAACATTCCTTATTTAAAATCCCCTTTGCATGTTTTCACACATTGGCGTTCCGTTTCCCTTGCTGGGTCACAGTGAGATCTGCATTAGCAGGGCCTTCTGTCATCACCGTTGAGTGATAACTTGATTGAATTATGTTGACGTTCTCAAGTGTGAAGGCAGGTGATATGGCCTCATTCTGGCTTTGTCATTCACCCTTCGCAGCGGCACATCTTGCTTCTCTCCCTCTCCCCCCGCCCAAATGCCTGCTGCGCACCACCTTACAAGACAGAGACATGAATCTTAATGTTGCCAAGCACTTTATGTGCCATTAGTATCTGTTGACAGAAGTTCATGAGAGTGCAATGCTATTTTTGTTGGTCTAGCTGTCGAATTCTCCTGCATCTCAAATCGAAAGGAAATAAGTGTTGTTGTTGTTTTTCCTGTTTCCTCCATTTCAGCTGTTTCTTGTCTCTGCTCCTTGTGGCCGCCGTGGTTTGGAAGATTAAGCAGAGCTGCTGGGCGTCGCGGCGGAGAGAGGTGGGTCAAAATGACAGAATCACTGCCTTCTTGCTACGACCTGTGAGCTTTTGTGTCTGCTTCTTGCATGCGTTCTCCTAAGAGGTGCCAAGCGCACCATTGAACCAGAAGCCTTGCTTACTGACCGAGGGCTCTGGAAGCCCTCTTGAAATTCCCTATGTTCTGCAGAAGCCAGCAGAGAGGCATCTGTCTCCTTTTGAGTTAGCTCGATGGAAGGCAGAAATGGCGTGAGACGCACATTGCTTTTGCAAAAACCCTGCTGCAAATGTTAAAAAAGAGGGTCCGGCCCTTCTCCTCTTCCTCCTAGTTCCCTGTCACCATGTGGGGTGTGTGTGGAAGCAACCAGATATTGTTTCATCTTGTTTCATCCTGCATTGCAGGGGGTTGGTCTAGATGACCCTCGGATTCCCTTCCAATTCTCTGATTCTGTGTGCAGGATTTTTGGGCAGCCAGGAAGCAGCATGGCTCCCCTCTCTGCTTCCCCAAGCCAGCATTAATTCACCACAGTCCATGGCAAGCTGCCCTTGCGCCTCACCTGGAAGCCCCAGCTGGTGCAGAATGCAATGGCTGGACTACTGATGGGAGCAGAGGTCCAGCAACTTGCTAAAACATCTGTGCTGGCTGCTCATATGCTAATGGGCCTGGCTGAAGGTTATTGCACTGATATACATAGCCCTGAACAACTTGGACCCAGTATACTTTTACGGACTACCTGAACCCTTACCTGAGACCTTATAATCCCATATTAATCCCTGAAATCATTTGGAGGAGAACAGATGTTCCACATGTTACAGAACCCTCATTGGCCTCAACTGGAGGTTAGGTCCTTCTGTGAAATACATGTCCAATAGATATTTAGTAGGCACCCTCACTTTTGACTTTCAAATGTCTCCTGAACACTTTTTCTTCTTCTCAATGTGACAGCCCGTCTCTTCTGTTGTTATTTGCTTTGTTCTTGATGGTGCTTTGCGCCTTGTCATTCTTCACCACCCCGATCTTTTATGATCTGCTAATATTTAGAAATACTAAAAATACCGATCCTTGCCTTCCCTGAGGTCCCTCAGAAAGTAAGACGGAGCCCTGCCCCTCCCAGGGCTCTGTGCAGGCCAGAAGACTTCAGGGTAAGTTTATTCAGCAGACCCACTGAAACTGATGAACATGTCTTAGTTAGGCCCAGTTATTTCAGTGGGTCTGCTGTAAGTAAAAATTAGCTGAATGCCACCAAGAGATTCAAATAAGAGGCAAGAGGAGTAGTGGTTTCTCATAAAGAATGAGTATTTCAGCAGTGAGGCAAGCAATACAATTGTTATAGGCCCAAGAGATGTCATTTTGTTTTCCGTAAGTAGTTTGAAAAGAAGAAGAAGAAGAAGAAGAGTTTGGATTTGATATCCCGCCTTTCACTCCCCTTCAGGAGTCTCAAAGCGGCTAACATTCTCCTTTCCCTTCCTCCCCCACAACAAACACTCTGTGAGGTGAGTGGGGCTGAGAGACTTCACAGAAGTGTGACTGGCCCAAGGTCACCCAGCAGCTGCATGTGGAGGAGCGGAGACGCGAACCCGGTTCCCCAGATTAGAGACTACCGCTCTTAACCACTACACCACAAAAGGCCCACGCATACACCTTATTGAGCAAACTATTCTTTCCTGAGCTTGACTACCTTTCCCTATCTAGTCCATCTAACATATATTGACATGAGCAGTGACATTTACTCTGGAGCTTGAGTGTTTAAAATGCGCAAGTCCTTCTTACACGGACATATATTTCCTCCTAGCAGTTGTACATTTGTGTGCTTATGTCATCTGCTCTGTCCTGCTCAAAAGGTTTGCATGCAACCATGCCCATCCTTAATCAGGAACCTAACTGTGAAAATTCAGAGACCTCAACAGGTTTGTGCCCATTCTTTGGGTATTTTTAAGTATAGTATGGAGGACTTAATTGTGAAATAAATTGGCTGAATTTGACAGTGTCAACCTATACCTTACATGTTCCTATTCAAAACACTTTGGCCAAACGGTGGGAAGGAAGGTTGCAAACATTTTTAGATTACCCGTTATCACGAATGGGCAACACAGAGGTGTGTGTGTGTGTGGGTGGGTGTGTGTACACCCACCCACACACACCCACACCCACACACACCGTATTTTTTGCCCCATAGGACACACTGGCCCACAGGACGCACCAAGTTATTTTGGGGGGAAATAAAGGGGAAAAAAATTATTTCCCCCCCAGGCGCTTGTGGGGCTGGCAGCGAGGAGAAGCGCTCTTCTCCCCGCCGCCCGCCTGCAGACCAGGTCTGGGGACAGCGGGAGGACGCGCTGAGCCTCCCCGCTGTCCCCGGAGCTTGCAGGGTTGGTGGCGGGGAGAAGCACGCGTCTCCCCGCCGTCAGCCTCCAAACCACGTCGGGAGACAGCGGGATGGCGGCGTTCCGCCTCCCCGCTGTCCCCCGACCTTGTGGGGCTGGCGCTGTGGCTCTCCTGAAGCCTGGAGAGCGAGGGGGGTCGGTGCGCACCGACCCCTCTCACTCTCCAAGCTTCAGCGAAAGCCTGCATTCGCCCCATAGGACGCACATGCTTTTCCCCTTCATTTTTGGAGGGGAAAAAGTGCGTCCTATAGGGCGAAAAATACGGTATACACAGAGTTGTTGGGAACCTGAGCACAGAATGATTCAAAACAGATACAATTTTTAAAGACGATAAACAGACATACAAAGCAGAATTTAAAGTTGAGGCGGGCCCTTACTATACCTCATCCAGAGGCAGAATACCCCTGAATAGTTGCACTTGCTAGGGGGCCAACAGAGGAGAAGTGCTATAGCATTCAAGGCTTGTTTGTGGGTTTCTCAGAGGCATTCTATGGACCACTGTGGGAAATGGGATGCTGGGCCAGATAGGTTTTTGGTCTGATGCAGCAGGGCACCAGCAGCAGGAGACAGACTTTGGGGATAAATGGCCATTGTTTTTCTCTTTCCCCTCTTGACAAGAGTATAAAAAGCAAAGTGAAGGCTTCCTGGAGTTTTTCCTAAATAAAATGTTAATCAGGGTTTATGTTGGATGTAGTCTGAGAAATACCGCATTCTGCCTGGAGCCAAGTGAGGCATTTCATGATGGCTTAAATGGAAAATGTCACTGGTGTGAAGTTATCCTCTGGGCATACTTTTTTTTTGAAAGTTGCAGAGAGGATCAGCTGGTATCTTATCTTTCTCACAGTTAGGTTTCTCATACTTGGTTTGCACGCTTTAATTTCAAGTGATGGACAACTTGTCTGATTTCTAACAAACTGTCCTAAAACTTTATACGGAAGGGATCCTCATAACTTAATAGTGTTGAAGAGTTGCTGTCCAGTGGTGACTTCTTTCTGACCCAAGTTGTGTATCAGGTCACCTGCTGTCCCCACTCAACCCCAAAATGATGACTGAGGTCATAACCACTTTCTATGGCTGAATTAAGTTAATTCCTTTCCCATCTCCTTCCTACTGCGATCAAGCAGACTTCACTGTACTCTTTTTGGTACCTGCCGAAAACATTCCTATTTACATAAACCTACCCAGATGCTTAGAAAGCTGAGGTGATTTTAATCTGTTTTAATCTATATTTTGTATGTTTTAAAGCATGTTTGTGAATTTTTCTCGATTTTATTGTTTTATCTTTTTGCAATCCGCTTTGAGGTTTGTTTTTTGCAGTCAAGCGGAGTATAAATTTTGTGTAATAAATAGCAAGTAAATCTAAGAAGCCCCCTATATTGTTGCTGGTATGCTAGGAGAGGGATGCATATGTGGAAGATAGGTCAGTGACCCATTTGGGGTCCCTATGACCTAAAAGGGAAAGTAAAAGCTCACTTTTGCTGGTTTTAGAAGCAACAGAGCTTGCCCAGGACTCTGGAGTGTTGAAGGACTGTGTGATAGGAATGTTGAGTAAGGTTGTTGAAGGCTCGTGCTATTTCTAACAGCTTGAAGAATACTGCAGAAAAACATAGAATGTTATGCTTTGGGGGTGGGGGGATATTGTTAAAACATTATTTATAGTTGCAATAATTTCTTGTACCTGGCCAGTAGAACATGATGCAAAACACTGAGAGCAGAAGATTTTGCTCACTCTCAGGTGAGCTGGGACAACTCCATCTGCAGATCATGGGGCTCTTAATCTGAAGGTTGTGGGTTTGAGCCCCACACTGGGCAAAAGATTCCTGTATTGCAGGGGGTTGGACTAGATAACGGTTGTGGTCTCTGCCAACTCTGTGCTGAACAGTGTTATGACCATGCAATCCTGCTGTCCTCCTCTGAGGCAGAGGACTCTAGCTGTGGTCCTAGCAGGGCCACAGTCTCCCATGTTCTTCAGGAATCTGCAAGTGCTTAAGCAGCCAGGGTCACGTTAAAGTCCAGCCTTTCTCAACCTGTGGGTCCCCAGATGTTGTTGAACTACAACTCCCCATCACCCCTAGCTAGCAAGGCCAGAGCTCAGGGATGATGGGAGTTGTAGTCCTACAACATCTGGGGACCCACAGGTTGAGAACAGCTGCAAAAAGCTTCTCACACTCTTGACACGGAAGGTGGAGCTAGCAACTGAGAAAGAACTGCAGCTCCTATTTAAGGCTCAGTCAGAAGATGACTCAGATCGTGAAGCTGAGGCTCCAATACTTTGGCCACCTCATGAGAAGAGAAGACTCCCTGGAAAAGATCCTGATGTTGGGAAAGATGGAGGGCACAAGAAGAAGGGGATGACAAAGGACGAGATGGTTGGACAGTGATCTCGAAGCTACCAGCATGAGTTTGACCAAACTGTGGGAGGCAGGGGAAGACAGGAGTGCCTGGCGTGCTCTGGTCCATGGGGTCACGAAGAGTCGGACACGACTAAAGGACAAAACAACAGCAGAAGATGACTGCTGCTGAAGCAACATCTAAGCTCTGCTCTTAATGGAGTCTCCAGCCTGAGTCCTGCAGGGAGCTCTCCAAGGTGCCATTAAAATCCATTCCCCATTTCCATGGCCATTGCTCAAAACAGAACAACCAAGAGCATCTGCCCAATGAGTGTAAAGCACATTTGTTTCAATGTTTCCTTCACAAATTAAAAACCAAGCCACTCCTGAAACCTAATATATCCAATGTAACTCTCTACTTAACCTAGCCCGGATACGGTGGTGATGAGGAGCATTTATTCATAACTGAGGGAGAGTAGGATATTGTAAAGCATTTGGCAGGGGTTTAGACCTATCAGTATATTATCTGAAGTAACATTTGGGCAACTTGGCAAGGCGGCATTAGAGTCTGCGTGACACTGATCTACTAAAGGGAAGTGAGTGGTTCGTAAATTCGTACCCTTTTCTCTCTCTCCACTGAGCACCGTAACGAAATGGCTTTCAGGCACTGTATTTTGCTGGTGGAGGAAATGGAAACAAGAAAGAATGCTTGTTCGAGGCTCGGAATGATACTGAAAGACAGATAAAATTGCTCCTTTTATTACATGACTTTTGGAAAGTGATAGGAAACATGAAGGCGGTGGTGGAGAATAATGCTTGAAATAAAACCGCAATGGCATCATAAAGAGTACATCTGTCTACAACCAAGTCTTAATATGTATTTTTTGCTCCCTTTCAACCTCCTTTCCCTTTTTTTACATGCCTTTGGGATTCCTGTAGTCAAGCTGTGAGCCACAATCCAAGGCTTAAACCTCAGATTGTGAATCAGCTTGGGCAGGGTGACGATGGAGGGAATTTATCCAAGTCTCAAAACACTAGACTGTCCACTCAAAATACTATACTATACCTGTGTAGATAGTCTGAAAAGATAGTGATTTGCTTTCATTTATTTTAAATATTTATCTGCCACCTTCCAATTAATAATCTAAAATGGTTTATCAGTAAAAATTGATGCAACCGAAACATATACTGAAATCTCTCTCTCTCTCTCTCTCTCTCTCTCTCTCTCTCTCTCTCTCTCTCTCTCTCTCTCTCTGAGATTTGGCACTTTCCTTTTTTCTGGGTTATGTTTGAGAGAAAAGGCTAAATATAGTGTTTGTTTTAATTATGGCACTAATGTCCATTATTGCTTGGTTTCGGATGCAACATTTAGGAACTTACAATGCTAACTTTCAATACCAGCAGGTGTCATGGTCCATGATTTCTGTCTTGGTTCAGACTTTAATCCAAGTCAGAAAGAAACTTTGGTGGCAAGGAAGGTTAAGAACCATTATTAGCCCTGCTGTCTTACTTTCCCCCTTCAAAATGAAGCTTCCTCTTTGGTGGCCCCAGGTTATGCTGTGAGATGTGTCTTTATACTATCCATTGCGTGCTTTTTGACAGCTGGCCAAGACGCACCATTTTACCGAACCCTTTTTCTTGAGTGGATGTCTTTCCTTTTCCTGCATTTCTGTTCTGTGATGCTGTTTTGGTTGTTTGCTGTTGGTTCTCTGCTTTTATCTTACGATTTTAATGTAAGTTGCACTGGTTCCAATTGTGACATTTTTGTAACCCTTCCCCAGGACCATTTGGTGAAGTCAAATACTCAATAGGCTAAATATGGGGAACTTGAGGCGACTTCTGAAAAGAGGATCCCTGCACCTGGTGGTTCTCCTTGTAGCCTGTAATGTCAACACTCACAGTCCCTCTGCCCCCATGAGCAGGGGCTTCTCATGCTTGTATAGCAGAGAAACCCGCACGGTGATGTCATCATGCCGCATTGTGAAGTCAGGGTGGTGGTTCAGGGTTTGGACTGTGACTTGGGAGACCAGGGTTCAAATATAATAATACAGTGGACGCTCGGGTTGCGAACGTGATCCATGCTGGATGCATGTTCGCAACCCGCAGCAGCGCGTCTGCTTATGGGCGGGTTGCGACTCGGCACTTCTGCGCATGTGCAAAGCGTGATTTAGCACTTCTGCGCATGTGCGACCGACGAAACCCGGACGTAACCTGTTCCGGTACTTCCGGGTTTTGGCGGGTCTGTAACCTGAAAAAGGGAAGCGGGTGGCACTGTGGGTTAAACCACAGAGCCTAGGACTTGCCGATCAGAAGGTTGGCGGTTCGAATTCCCGTGACGGGGTGAGCTCCCATTGCTCAGTCCCTGCTCCTGCCAACCTAGCAGTTCGAAAGCACATCAAAGTGCAAGTAGATAAATAGATACCGCTCCGGTGGGAAGGTAAATGGCGTTTCCATGCGCTGCTCTGGTTCGCCAGAAGCGGCTTAGTCATGCTGGCCACATGACCTGGAAGCTGTACGCCGGCTCCCTTGGCCAATAAAGCGAGATGAGTACCGCAACCCCAGTCTGTCAAGACTGGACCTAAAGGTCGGGGGTCCCTTTACCTTTTAACCTGATAGGCAACCTGAAGCATCTGTGACCCGAGGTATGACTGTAACAACAACAACTACTTATTATTTATACCCTGCCCATCTGGCTGGGTTTCCCCAGCCACTCTGGGCGGCTCCCAACAGAATATTAAAAACACAGTACAGCATTCAACATTAAAAACTTCCCTAAACAGGGCCGCCTTCGGTTGTCTTTTAAAAGTAAAATAGTTGCTTATTGCCTTAACATCTGCTGGGAGGGCGTTCCACAGGGCAGGTGCCGCTACCGAGAAGGCCCTCTGCCTGGTTCCCTGTAACCTCACTTCTCGCAGCGATGCAACCACCAGAAGGCCCTCGGCCCTGCACCTCCGTGTCCGGGCTGAACGATGGGGGTGGAGACTGAGGCCGTTTAGGGCTTTAATGGTCAGCACCAACACTCTGAGTTGCGCTTACTGGGTTGTGCATACTGGGAACCAATGAAGGTCCCCGCTTACCCGTGAAGCTCATCTGAGATGACCTCTCTCAGTCTAGTCTACCTTGTTGGAGATAAGCAGTGTCCAGTGCACAGCGGAATGATGAGAAGTATGAGCCAACATGCTCTATACTACTTTATTTACAGTTCAAAGCTGGTAAGTTACAGAAAAACATCTTCCCTCTGCCGGAGCAGAGAAAGCGTCATCTCTCCTCTAAAGCACGGAGAGAATCACTAACTGAAACTGCAAAGCACAGTGAAAAACAGGAAACAAGTGTACGTCACATCCAGTCTCCCATTCCCGTGGGAACCCAACAGTGCATTGTCTGTGGAATGTAAACAACCTGTCTCGTGACAAGCACTTCGCTGCACAGAGAAGAAAGCAGAAACCAACATCCTCCCCCTTTCTGTGAACATCTCTGGGCAGCGTGTTCGTACAATATCAGTACAAACCCAACTTCTGCACATAGGTACAGTGTTGATCCCTTGATACAATCTTGGATAATACATCAGCAGGAATTTCATTACCTGGCATATAGGATACCGTTACGAGTCCCTTCTGAATATGTTCCCTAGCATGTTGCACCTTCAATTGCAAGTGCTTCGTGCTTTGCTTACAACCTTCAGAATTTAGCAAAGCCAAACATGCTTTGTTGTCCTGGTAAACCTGGATTGGACATTTGACAGGAATTTTCATGTCTTTGCACAATTGTAACAACCATTCACAATCTTTAAGTGAATAAGACAGTGCATTCAGTTCAGCTTCACAAGTACTTAAGCTAACTGTTGTTTGCTTCTTGCATGACCAATCAAATAGACCCTGATTGTACCTATAGCAAACTCCAGACGTACTTTTCCTGTCTGTAGAGTCACTTCCAAAACTTGCATCTGCAAATATCTCAAGACCACCAGACTTCTGATTGTTAAATCTCAGTCTGTAATGCATAGTGCCTTTCAAATACCGCGCTATGCGTTTCAGAGCTTTCCAATCCTTAACAGTAGGATTGTTGACTTGTCTGCTTAGCAAATTACAGCTAACAGCAGTGTCTGGTCTTGAACATCTAGCAATGAAGTTTAGCTTGCCTAGCACACTTCTGTACAGTGTAGTGTCAGAAAATGCTTCTTCAGTGTCATCTACCTGATAACCTGTTATCATCGGTGTGTCTACAGGGTTAGCATCCATCAGGTTTAGTTTGCTTAACACATCAGCAATTTTCCGTGACTGGTGTACTAGAATGTTACCATCTTGATCTCTCTCTATTTCCAGAGATAGGTAGTTGTTTACCTCACCAACATCTTTCATGTCAAAGTGCTCTTTCAGTTGAGCTAGGGCGTTATTGTACATTGTGACATCTTTCCAAAAGAATAAAAGATCATCAACATAAAACAAACAATACAGTTTCTTTTGCCCCTCCTCTTTGACAAATACACATGGATCAGCTTTCCCTTGCTGAAAACCTAGAGAAAACAATACTTCAGTGAGTTTTGTGTGCCAACACCGTGCACTTTGCTTGAGACCATAAAGGGACTTTTTCAGAGCACAAACAAATCCCTGTTTTACCTGTACGCCATCAGGTGGAAGCATATAAAGTGATTCACCTAGAGATCCGTACAGAAAAGCTGTATTCACATCATGGTGACTAATGTGTAGATTCTCCTCTGCAGCTAGCTTGAGCATAAGCCTAATGCTCTCATACCTCACTGTGGGTGAGTAGGTCTCGTGATAGTCTTCACCTGGTACCTGTGCAAAACCTCTGGCTACTAATCTGGCTTTGTGTCTGACTATCTTGCCATTTTGATCAGTCTTCGCTTTGAAGACCCATTTGCTTCCAAGCAGTTTCATTCCTGGAACTACTGGAACAAGCTCCCATGTTTTGTTCCTTTCCAAGGAATCAAGCTCAGCCTTCATGGCATTTAACCATGGCTCAGCTTCCTTTGAATCCAAATCCTGGATTTCTTGAAAACTTGAAGGTTCAAAAACCTTCTTGGAGCTTTTAACAGCTGTTACTGCTATCTTAGCAAACTCATCAGCAAATCTCTTTGGAGGTCTGCCTTTTGTGGCTCTCTGTGATCTGCGAATTAGCCTTAAGTCTTCAACACTCTCCTCTTCCTTCTTAGGAGAAAAGCGACCTATTGTGAACAATGGTTCCTCCAATTCTTGATCAGAGCTTTCAGAGGGTCGCATAGAGGCTTTCGCACTCTTGAAATCCTCTGAATCATCTGATTCAGTTTCAGACTCAGAATCAGAACCTTCATCAGTGGGTGTGGGTTGTTGTGGTTGCTTTTGACTATCCTCAGTCTCATCACTGTCATCAGGATAACATTGGAAAATTCCCACATTCTCCCCCCACTTGGCATTGTACTCAACACTTCTTGTGAGCTTAATTTCCTTAGAGTCAGTCATCATTATTCTGTAAGACCCTTTCTGATAACCTAGAAAGATACCATGCAAACCACGCTTGTCTAACTTGGAGTGTTGTGGTGAGTGAACCCACATGTCCGAACCAAAAATTTTCATGTGTTTGATGTATGGCTTCTTGCCAAACATCTTCTCATAGGGGGTACAACCAATCGCTGAAGATAACCTGCGATTATAACTGTAAGTGAAACATGAGAGAGCTTCGGCCCAATAACTCTCTGGAAGATTTGCATCATGCAGCAAGGTTTTTAACCCTTGAAGCAATGTCTGATTTGCTCGTTCCGCAAGTCCATTCTGCCATGGCGAGCGAGGACTAGACAAATCGTGTTGAATTCCTTTCTCAGCCAGAAAAGCTTCAAACTGCTGAGAAGTGAATTCTCCCCCGCGATCAGAGAAAAAGGTCTTTATCTTATTACCATGCACATTTTCCAACCAAGCACAGAATTCCTTGAACCTAGGAAAAGCCTCTGATTTCTGCTTGAGATTGTACACAAAAATATACCTGGAAAATGCATCAATAAGAACCATGAAGTACCTATTCCTACCCAAAGAGGGCGCTAGTGGTCCAACCAAATCAGCATGAATAATTTGGTATGGTTCTGTAGCTTGCCTACTAGACACCTTACCTTTTGCAGCCATTTTCACCTTGTTTGCTGCGCATGCCTTGCACTTCATGTGGTACCTGCAGGGTTTAATAGTCATACCTTCAACCAAGGCAGGCATTTTAGATACTGCCTCAAAATGCAAATGTCCAAATTTTCGATGAAAATCGTGAATACATTCTGCATGCAAACTTTTGTTAGAACCTGCAATGCAACAAGTGTCATCCTGCACAACATCATCATAATACAAAAGAAACAAACGATCAACAAATTCAGCATACAATTGATAATCATTTTTCTTAGTGATGATGCATCTATTGTTTTTAAAGGAAACGTCAATCTTCTTCTCAATCAGCTGTCCAACGCTGAGCAGATTATGTTTCGCGTCCGGCACATAAAGCACATCCTGTATCGATAAGTCCAAACTGTGAAGAACAACAGTTCCGTAGCCTTTACTGGGGATAGTGTGGTCATCCGCCTGGTGAATCGCACCTTCCTGCGGTGTAAAAGACACAAACAGTCGCTTATCGTTGCACATGTGATGCGTTGCCGCTGAATCAACAACGAAGAAAGATCTAGACGTCTTCTGGACCTCTGCAACCTCTGCACCCTTTGGAGCGTAGCGTGAGACCATTGCCTTGTGCTGCGTTGTCCTGGACACCGGACCTTTGCCTTTGCTCTGGCCTTTTCCACGCGATGAGCTTCCACTGCGCTGCTCTGTCTTGGCCCTGGGATATTTGCATTCCCTCTTCATATGGCCTAGACGTCCACACGAGTAGCATTTCACTGCCTTCAAAGCTTTGGCGCCATCTGGTGGTTCCACTGCACTATGGGATGACGACTGTGAAGTCTCCCCCTTGTTGATGCAGCTAGCACCCCGCCGATCTGCTTCATTCTGAATCATGGCAGTATCACAAGCTACTGTGAGTTGAGCATTTGGCTGATCAGTGGTATCAAATTCCCCACTTGCTTCATCCAGCCTTCTGCAGCTAGCCATCATGACTCTGGCACTTGCCTCTTGCGTCATCTATGCTGCTTTAAATCAGACTGCTTTATACAAGCTGCTTCTGTGTACAGCTGCTTCAATCCAAAAGCAATTTCAAAACAGCCTCTGCCTATGAGCCTGTGCCGCTCTTCTGTTTATTTGCTTTGCTTATCTGCAGCTGCTTCAAACTGCATTCCAAAAGCAAGTTCAAAAGTGAAAGTCCCCAAGTGCTTTCTCTACTGCCCTAAATTCTTGCTGCGTCACATCTGCAGCTGCTGTACTTCAACAGCATTCGTAAAAGTTACTTTCGCTTTCCCAGCCATCCAAGCCACTACGCTTGTGCCGTGGAAAACGGCTTTAAAAGTTCAAAGTCCAGCCTTAAAGCCATTAATTAGAAGCTGGCAGGCTGCCCGGAGCAGTAGCACATACCTTCATCAATCATCTTGACGCGCAGAGCAGATACCGTGCGTTCCGTCTCTCTGCCGCTGTTCCGATGCTTTGCCGGCACTTTGTCTCCTTGCTCCTTTGTTCCTTTGCCAGGAGCCCGACTTCTGAAGCCCATCCTCAAAACACTGCGTTTTCTGGGCCCGGAACCAAATGTTGGAGATAAGCAGTGTCCAGTGCACAGCGGAATGATGAGAAGTATGAGCCAACATGCTCTATACTACTTTATTTACAGTTCAAAGCTGGTAAGTTACAGAAAAACATCTTCCCTCTGCCGGAGCAGAGAAAGCGTCATCTCTCCTCTAAAGCACGGAGAGAATCACTAACTGAAACTGCAAAGCACAGTGAAAAACAGGAAACAAGTGTACGTCACATCCAGTCTCCCATTCCCGTGGGAACCCAACAGTGCATTGTCTGTGGAATGTAAACAACCTGTCTCGTGACAAGCACTTCGCTGCACAGAGAAGAAAGCAGAAACCAACACTTGCGAGGATAAAATTGGGAGGAGGAGAGCTATGTACAACCACCTGGAGCTCCTTGGAGGGAAAGTGGAACAGCAGCTTAGATGGGAGTTACATTCTGGGCTGAGATTGTGCATAGTCAAAACCCAATTGGGTTCAGTGGCGAGTGGGATTGCCCAAGTCATTTTTCCTGGACCCTGCCCGCTTTTTAACGTTTTTTGCCGTGCACGTAAAGCTGATTGCACACAAGTTAAATGCACTTAAGCTGCAGGCTTGCTGTATACATGTAATTAAAAAATAAATAAATATCAATCAACCTGACAGAGAGACATCAAAAACATTGACGTCTGGTCTTTGGGGCGGGGAGTGGATAGTGGCGTGCATGAGGAAGGCGGAGACCTATGGAGCAGGATGGAAGCAAACCTTTGGTCGAGAAGCTCTGGCTCATGGTTTAATCAGGCCTCAATGTTCTTCTTAAGGGCAAAAATGTCTCTGTCGACTCGGATGCTGAGATGTTGGAAGCAGAAATGCTGACGAGCTGAGACAAGAGTGCTGCAGTCTGACGAAGATACGAGTTTGGTTCTTCCATGTGGCTAGCAGCCCTGAGCAGCCTTCGTGAATTTCTCTGGACTCTGATAAGGCTCAAGAATGTGCCATTAATCACCTAAAACTGGTGGAGGATTTTTTCTGCAGGTGCCTCTCCGCTGGCCTGTCCTTTTACCAAAGCGAGACTGAATTAACAGTGAGAAAAGAAGGCAGAAAAATTGGGGTGCCTAGGGGTGGGGATGGAAAAAGACTGCAGCTCCATGCTGGAGCTCACTTTTTCTTCTCGCTTAATTTCATTGCTTAGCTCCCGTTTTGCTATCATATATTTTTGCTTGTTCTAGGCCTCTTGTGGCCCAGTTTTCCCTTTGCTTTTCTCTTTGCGAGAAGAAGGGGTTTCCTGCTTTGAGCTTCCCCCTCCTTCCACTTTTGAAGTGTTTTGTGGCAATTTTTTCTGTGAATCTGCCTTTTGGGGCACAGGCTTTGGTTCATGAACAATTCTGAACAGATTTGGCTTCTGTAGTTTTTATACATAAATAATTCTTGTTTTATTTTTGCTTACTCCCCGGTGAGGTTTGAACCACACTATTTTATTTTTTGATCTTTTTCTCTTCCATGCATTGGGTCCTGGATTAATCTCTCTGCCCCTCCTGGAATCCACAGAAACTTGTTCCTTTGAACCCCTACCTGGAAACACAGATTTAGCATCTCCTCTTCTTCTGCTTAACTTTTAGGATTAATTTGCTATATAAGCAAAGCTTTTAACTGCTATTGACTAGTGGGCGATCTGGAAGGTAAATCAAAGTACAGTGGTGCCTTGCAAGACGAAATTCATCTGTTCCACGAGTCTCTTCGTCTTGCGGTTTCTTTGTCTTGCGAAGCACGGCTATTAGCAGCTTAGCGGCTATTAACGGCTTAGCGGCTTTAAGAAAAAGGAAACAAACTCGCAAGAACTCGCAAGACGAAACGTATTGCAAAGCAAGCCCATAGGGAAATTTGTCTAGCGGAACGACTAAAAAAACCGGAAAACTCTTTCGTCTTGCGAGGCATTCGTCTTGCGAGGCATTCGTCTTGCGAGGTACCACTGTAGAGATTAAGTAAATAAAAATTACTTCTAAGTTTTGCTTGCCGTAATTGTTGACTGCAATTGAACAGAAATATTGGAAGTATCAGATAAAATGACAAAGTAACGTTTTAAGAGTGAAATCTTTAGATTGAATAGCATTAAGCCACAAGGCAGAATATTCTGTTTTGTTACCCATGTAATCATTACATTCTATTTTTACCTGCATACACTGTTCCTTACAGTTGTGTATAATAAGCCTTTTTCCACTTTGATATTCTTTGTGGATTAGGCTTGCATTTTTCATCATGCAAAATGGTTTTCTGCTTGGGTATTTTAAATAAATTTTCTATATTGATTTCAGCCTCTGATCGCAACTCTCTTTCCCATGAGGTCCTCAGTTTCAATATCTAGTTCTGTCTTTGGCTTTTGAAGGGAAAAGGAGTCTTGCTTTTAACAAAACTGAACTTCAGTTTTGGTAATTTGGGTTCCTGGGCCAGGACTGTTGAGGTCCCCCTAGCCCACCAGTCAAAGATGACATGGTGGCTGACGAGATTGATTCAGGGGTCACATCCAGACCAAGAAGCGCTTGCTTGGCCATCCTTGCCCAGAAGAACCACAAGCTTGGGCTTTTGACTTGCCCTATCAAGGAACAGTTTGTTCCTGGAAAAAATGGTCCGTAATGGGTGCGGTGGAATTCATTCTCTTGGAGAGTTATAATAGCCTTTTTGTAATTACATTGAACATTTCCCAGCTTTTCAGCCGATGGGTACCCCTTGTTATCATATTCTTCCCTGCTTTTAATTTGCATTTACAGCAGACCTCGCTTACGTTTTTTAAAGCCTCGAACCTTCAGCTTATTCTGCATACTAAAGGTCACCCATTGTGTCTTCCTTGTTTGGGGGCCTGGTTCTGATAAAATATGTATTTAATCCATGGCTGATGAAGATACATTTGTCTTGTCTTTTCACATGACATCAATTCCCAGTAGCTTTGTCCTGTGTTTGTAATAATTTGAAGTGTGAAAATGCCTGTTGAACAGCATTTGAGTTCTGTTTCTCCCCCCCCCCTTAAACACACACACACACACACAGGCTTGCAAAGTTGGTTACAAACCTAATTAGCTAACATTAATGCAATCGCCGCCCCAGGGAACTGGAAACTTAATTTTCGGCTATGATGAAAATACTGCCAGATAATTATTTATTCGTTGTCTTACATGGTGGCTTGCAATTGTGGCTAAGTCTTACTGCCCAATTTATTTTCAAAAGAACATGGCTCTCCTCTCTCATGATAGTTTAAGCATTTATGTTGCCTCGGTGAATAACTGTTCTGCTCCCTAGGGTTTATCTCCCAGGCAGTCTTGATGGGGCTTCATGAAACCCAGCAGGTGTGGTCCGTGAACTAAGGGGGTACATGTCCATGTTTTCTGATGAAACAGAGTTTTTCAGGGTCGTAGAAGCAAAAAAGGATTTTGGCGAGCTTCAAATCACATCTCCCAAATTGGGAGAATGGGCAATACACTGGCAAATGCAGTTCAGTGTAAGCTAGCGCAAAGTGTTGAACATTGAGGCAGGATACACCCCCCCCAAAAAAGGAACCCCTCCTATGGATACTAATGCAACCTGACATGGTAGTAACTGATCAGTAAAGAGAACTTGGGTTCGTGGTGATTACAGCAATGAAAATGTTTTCCCAGTTATGTTAAATCATAGCTTATTTTATGTGACTGGGCTGCATGCTGCTCAGAAGTGGCTGCTTCACATCTCCTGTTGAAAACCCCTTGCCACCCATGGGGCAAAACAACACAGAGAATGGATTTATGTTAGGTAACCAGTGCCTGTGGTTGGTTTTCCCCAAAGGACCCATGATGAAGAGGCAAAGGCTTGATCTTGGCTTCCAGATCATGGCTTGTAAGGTAAAGGGACCCCTGACCATTAGGTCCAGTTGTGGCGACTCTGGGGTTGCGGTGCTCATCTCGCTTTACTGGCCGAAGGAGCTGGCATACAGCTTCCAGGTCATGTGACCAGCATGACTAAGCCACTTGTGGCGAACCAGAGCAGCGCTCGGAAACGCCGTTTACCTTCCCACCGGAGTGGTACCTATTTATCTACTTGCACTTTGACGTGCTTTCGAACTGCTAGGTTGGCAGGAGCAGGGACCGAGCAACGGGAGCTCACCCCATCGCGGGGATTCGAACCACCAAACTTCTGATTGGCAAGTCCTAGGTTTGTGGTTTAACCTACAGCACCACCCGCGTCCCTATCATGGCTTGTAGTCAGATAGTAATTCTGCAGGCCATGCAGAGCTGGGTCTAAGCAGTATGGAAGACTGATGCGCCTTTTCTTCTAGTGGTCTTAGTTATGCAGGTGGTAGTTGGACGGATGAGGGCTCCCCCCTGGTCTTATTTGTTCAGGCAACAACTGATTTGTGCGGGGGTTATGTTCCTGACTCCTGTATGCATTGGTTCAGTGTGCATAACCTCGCATCGACCCATTTCGCCCTTTCCCCAGCCCGTTCCTTCCTCCTTTCCACCCCCGATTAGTTTTTTTTGGGGGGAGGGTGTCAGTTACCACTGATAATGTATTTTATAATAGCTCTCCTTAAGGCTTCAACAAAGACAGAAGTTGGTTCAATCCAGACATCACAACGAACCATAGCTTTCACTAATCATAGTTTAGAACTGTAGTCTAACCATAGTTTAAGCCATGGTTTGTATGACTATACAGGCAGATCATGATTTATTGCACCATGTGCGGTTTTAATACAACATCAGCTAAGCGCCTTTTTTTCCAGAGATTCAGGAGTGGCCATAATTATGGTTTGTCAGTTTAGACATCACTTCAATCCATGGTTTGCAAACCCAGTTCATGCATGGCTTCTGATTCTAGTTTGTTGGCTGGTCACGAACCACGGCTTATGATTTCAGACTTCAAAACAAACCAAAGTTAAATTTCTCTAACTAAGGTTTGGTGCGATGTCTGAAGAAAGTCAGTGTTCTTTATTCCAGTTCCCGTGCCTTTAAGCCCCAGATTTCATTACTCTCGTTCTCATAGCTATAAAGAATACTAGTGATGGTTTAAAATAAAAATTCAAAAATGTCTGCTCCCTCTTCCAACATTTCAATGGTTTTGATATCACCACCATCCTGTCTGTCTTAGATTACTGTTGCTTGTTACTGTCATACCTCATCAAAGGTTTCTATTGTCATGAACAAAAGAATTCCATAACAATTGTGTGTTGTGCCTGGAGGTTGAATGGAAGATCCTGCATTTTGGTCTGAGGAGTAGCGTAGTATCTTTTTGAGGGAGAATAACATTAATGACTGAAAACTTCGCTTGTTTCAGAATTCCGTTTTGGCAGGCCGCCATTTCATGAATGTAAAGATAAAACATTAAAATTGATTTATCCTTGATTGCATAATATTTCATTCTTGTTACATTTCTTCAGTAAAGATGATGTATTGCTCAGTCGGGTTTTCTTAAACCAAGGTTCACTGGCAGCAATTGAGATCTGCAATGTTACCAGGGTGTGTGTGTGTGTTTTGGGTGGAGGAGTGTTGCTTCCTTTAAAAATAGATGTTCCTCTTGAAGTTAAGCAAGTCCCAAGGCTGATACGTGCCAAAGCTATTTCTTTGTAAAACAGTTTCCAGAAGGGGTGGTGTTACGGATTGATGGTAGCATAGAATCACAGAATTGTCAAGAAGTACACAATAATGGGACAAATCTATAACTTATTTCTTGATAATGGTGTGTGTGTGTGTGTGTGTGTGTGTGTGTGTACTAGTTGTGTTCCTTTTGCATATCATTCTCATAGCTGGATGACCTTTTAATTTTGATTTCCTATAGCACGAGTGACCAACTTTCACCCTTCCCAAGTGTTGTTTAACTAGGGGTAGATCTATAATGATCTTTTTTTTAAAAAAAGCTAAGAAGAAAAGCTATATAGCTCTCAATACAATTTCCCATTGATTCCTGTACAGCCACCTGCTAGTGTCACATTTTTATAACACATTTATAAAGTTATAACTTACCAGTATAGATTAGTCCTATGACTTCTGTGACCCCCCACCTCTGCGCCGACAGCAGGAGTGGGTAGAAGGAGAAGCAGGGTCTGCTAGTAGACCACTGGGTAAAGTAGATCGGAAGGATTTCTGACTTCCAGTTGTGCAGTGAGAAGCAAAATGCATTTCCCTCTAAATTGGATTGCTGATAAAGAACACCTTGGGGGTGCGGGGAGACCAGGAACTGATTTGTGTGCGAAAGAACTTGTGAATATGGTTCTGATGCTGATCACAAACTCTGAGCTGGAAAACGCTGTTATTTATTAACCTACTCAGGAGTAACTCTAGATTAATGGGTCATTTCAGTAGGACCTACAGAGAACACATAAGTTATGCAGTCTTTCCCTAGAGACCTTTAAATGCCTGAATATTGGTTTCAAAACACGATTAGATCTTGCTCTTGGAAAGCTCAGCCTGGCTTTCATGAGGCTGTCTCTGGTCTCCCATCGATGGCTAGGTAAGGTCCACACTTGTTTTATTTCATCTGTGCTGCAGTACAGGGAACTCTTGCACCTAGCATTTTACTGCTGTGAGATTCCTTTGCCCCACTGTTATTATCCTTGAATCTTGTTCTTGTGCTCCATTGAGGTGAACAATCAGTGTCTGGGTTTGTGAATGGTTCATCATTGTCCATTCTGATCAAGGGCCTCCAGCATGATTTGAGCAATTTTTTTTTTTAAAAAAAACAACCAACACATTTGCCAAACATGTATTGTCTCATGATTTGAGGGCTTTGAGAGCTATTGCAAGTGCAAGATTCATGTAGCTGTACCCACATAACCTCCTGGGTGGGCTCAGTGATTGTGTGAATATTCAACTCCTTGCCGAGTTAATGAGTTCTGCTTGATTCTTATTTTGGACGTATTTATCAGGACAGCTTGCTCTGGTTTTATTTTACAGCCATTAGACAAAGCGTTTTATAGTAGCTGAAGGGCACAATTACTGCAGCAGCAACCCTGCAATCTGTTTCACACTTTCTTCACTTTGCAATCTGCCGAGCATCTTTTTAAGTAGTAGTCTGGAACAGGAGGTCTGGCACATGAGTTTGGGTTCACTTGAGTGGCACTTGTACGGCAGGTTGTCAGTAGAGTATAGGTCAAAAATCCCTGTGGGCAAACTGCCTCCCTTTATACCATGTAAAGCTCTGTTGGCATGATCGTTGCATCGTTCAAGGCAGTCTCCAGAATAGGTCCCAGGTCTCACACCTGGACGTTGTTCGCTAATTCTGGGCCAGGGCCGGACTGGTGGTTCCCAAACTGTGGTCCCTGAGCTTAATTCAGGTGGTTTGGGGCATGTCTGTGAAGAACACTTTGACTTCTGTACAGTCCTGTTAAGTTCAGATTGTAATACAATAACATACAATATAAGAATTAAAAGAAGCAAAAAGATACAGTCATACCTTGGTTGTCGAATGCCCTGGAACTTGTACATTTTGGCTCCCAGACAATAAAAAACCGAGAATGAGTGTTCCTGTTTTCGAACAATTTTCGGAAGCTGAAGGTCCGGTGTGGTTTCCGCAGCTTCCGATTGGCTGCAGGGTGCTCCTGTGGCCAATCGGAAGCCACATCTTGGTTTTCGAACAGTTCTGGAAGTCGAATGGACTCCTGAAACGCATTCTGTTCGAGAACCAAGGTATGACTGTACTGTCAAAATAATTCAGCATCCAGGATTCACAATTGCTACAAACAGGCGGCGGCGGGGAATATTAAGTGGTCCACCAAGACCCTCAGCAATTTCCAAGTGGTCCATGGGCAAAAAATTGGGGAACCACTGGTACACTCTGGATTCTGCTTCTGGGATGGATTTCAGGCTAGAAAAGACCTCTGCCTGAAGCCTTGGAGCTTTCCAGTTGCTGTTCTGGGCTAGTTCCTAGTCCTGTAAGCTTGACTTTGATAAGATCCCCCTGTTCTTATAAAATGCTAAGTGTAGCAAGGGGCTTAAAGAGAGGTGTTCTCAGAGACTGTACTCCACCTCCAAAACTCCCTTCATCCTCCAAGCCTTTTCTGGAAGCAAAGTACAGTGGAACAGTTTGGAATCCGAACACCGAAAACCCAGAAGTATTTGCTTCCGTTTTTGAACGCACCTAGGATCTCAAACGGCTTTCCGAGGTGCGTTGCTCCATTCCATGTTTTCAATGCATTTTGCCAACCGTCCTTTGATTCTTGGGTTTCGAACATTTCTGAAGTTGAACGGCCTTCCGGAACGGATTACGTTCAAAAACTGAGGTTCCACTGTATATATAATGGCTGGCTTTCAGTGTATTTTTAGGACACTTTTCATTTCAGTAATTTTACATCCGCACCATGGACCCAAGTAATGAAGGGAGATTTCAAAACGATGCTTCAAATAGTGGGAAGAGCTCTGTGGCCTTTTGCAGCTGGGCGTTTCCAGCTGAGAGCCTGACCTCTTTTCAATACAGCTAGCTAATCCGGCATGGTTACCCAATAGCAGAAGCCCTGTCCAGGCTTCGCAAATACCTCTTGAGTCTGACCTCACTGAACTAGCAGTAGGGGAAGTACTGAACCACCCCTACCAGTCTTGTTTCACCCAGGGCAATTGCACATGATGGCAGGCTCTCACAATTCTACATGAAAAAACTACATTGTTGGCATCTGTCTGTCTCAAGAGACAATGGAGTGCACCACCGGAGGTGAAGTCAAACCAGTGCATTAGCTGCACTGAAGTGTCCTCCATGGGGCACAGGCCTGGGCAGTGTGGATGGAGGTCCTGAGCTGCCCAGACGGCAAGACCCCACTCTGGCCTCACTGATATGATAGCCAAGTTCAAATATATAAAAGGATGTCACATAGAGGAGGGAGAAAGGTTGTTTTCTGCTTTCCAGAGAAGCGGACACGGAGCAATGGATCCAAACTACAAGAAAGAATATTCCACCTAAACATTAGGAAGAACTTCCTGACAGTAAGAGCTGTTCGACGGTGGAATTTGCTGCCAAGGAGTGTGGTGGAGTCTCCTTCTTTGGAGGTCTTTAAGCAGAGGCTTGACAACCATATGTCAGGAGTGCTCTGATGGTGTTTCCTGCTTGGCAGGGGGTTGGACTCGATGGCCCTTGTGGTCTCTTCCAACTCTATGATTCTATGATTCTATGATGTGGTTTGAAAGAAAACAGAGCAATACGCTTGGCACCAGCTTGGCTGCAGAAGTTGCGTACAACTGCCTTAGGGACTCCAGCAGATTTGTGTAGGGTCTACTCCTTAGCCTTCGCTTCTCCCAAAGATTACCTTCAAGACAGTGGAAGTTTAGGATTAGAGTTTTCCTTTCTCCTAGATGGGTTGACAAGACCCATCTGCTCTTCACCTCCCTCTGCAGCGTGTTGTGCAGAAACCACTTTCTTGACCATTGGACCCATTCCCAGGGTGTGGCTGCTGTCACAGCTTCTAGGAGCCAGAGGTGAGAGCTGAGTGCAGGGTAGGGATTTAGGGTGGACAAACTATCCCAGAAGGAGCATGACATATCCCCCACCAGAGGAACTACTGTCCCCTAACACCCCCCACTACAAAAGTAGTCCTAAACAGTAAATAAAACATCAAAAGCAACCAAACTGAACAATTTCCACACAACTCACAGTAAAGACACAAAAACAACAATAACTGCAACCCCTCTCCCCCCCCAGACAAAACCCTCAAATACCCCAGCAACTGGTGGGAAGTTGGGAAAATAGATGCCCCTAAGCAATACAGACTGCAGATCAATCCACTCAGCATAATTTCTATATCCTTTGCTCTTTTGGTTCAATTCTTTTTCTGGACCTTGGAGGAGTTGGCAGGCCCTTGAGTTATTTACAGCTGCTGTTAATCTCAAGCAGACATATAGTCCTCCGTACTGTGGCGTACATGAATCTGATGGATTTGGGAGACCCGCTGACCTTACATGGCTGATGCTGTGGGTTTCGCTCTGTTCTGCTGTTGTTTCATTATAATTTGTCAGTGTGCAGTATCAGCCCTGCAGCTGGCGGGGGAAGTGGAGATACGTTAACCTCCCACTCAATCACAGGGTAAAACATTCGTGCAACTTAACATTTAAATTTTGTGGCCTGCTTTTTAAATTATTTCTAAAGCATCCCCCCAAATTCACAAAATGCAACCGTTTAATTATAAAACCGTGCAATTAAAATTAAAACCACAAAACTCATGGAGCCGGGTGGAGAATATAGGTGGAAGCAGGCCAGAGAAGTAGGGAACAGGTTGGAAAACAATTTGAAAATGCTGAACTGAGCAAAAACAAAGCAGGAACCAGCCGTGTGATGGGGGAAGGCGCTTGGCTATCTGGCTCTGCAGATTTTCTTACGCCAGCTAGTTTCTTACATGCTCATAATAGGGGTTTTTTGGAGGGTGTGTGTGATGGATCATTGAAGTTGCTGTGGAAACAGGCATGCAATGAACACCTTCTCCACCGTCATCCCAAAGCAGAAGAGTTATGAGACCTACCTTACATTGGACAAATTTGTGATGCTTTAGTACATATATTTGCTCATTTAGTTCTTCTGGGTGTATTGTTACTTGTGAGTTGCCTAGAGAGAACTTCTTTCTATACAATCATGGGATTCAAGGTTGACTCAGCCCTCATCTCCTTTCTGAGTTGTAAGTCACTTAACCAAGCCTGTTTTCTCTCAATGAAACATTGAGTTTTTTCTTTGTGAAAGGACCACTTTGTTTCCTGTTCACACGATTGTGAGTCTCAATATGGCAGGAAGGTGTGTGGTGAGAGCCCTGGTCGCAGCAGAGGTTTGCAACCCTTGCTGAACTATCCATCACCTCCAACTCAGCCCTCGCATCTAGTATATATTTTGGAAAGGAACAGGTTTTCATCTGCTTGGGTGTACAGTGGTACCTCGGGTTACATAAGCTTCAGGTTACATACGCTTCAGGTTACAGACTCTGCTAACCCAGAAATAGTACCTCGGGTTAGGAACTTTGCTTCAGGATGAGAACAGAAATCGTGCTCCGGCAGCAGGAGGCCCCATTAGCTAAAGTGGTGCTTCAGGTTAAGAATGGATCTCCGGAATGAATTAAGTACTTAACCCGAGGTACCACTGTAATCAGATGCCATTTTGAATCAAGATGGCAGAAGAACGGACCTTCCAAAACTTCCCTTATTCTAACCCCTGGTTTCAAAACTGAACCGATACTTTAGTTTCTTAGGATTTCTGGGCATTGCCAGGTATGTGACTGTTAGCGTCCAGACGAATCTCCGAATGAAGGCAACAAAGGGATGCTTATCTCACTGTGCCTTGTCCTAATAGGCGATGCCTCTTGAGCAGCCTGCCCAGCTCAGGTTGTAAATGTATAACACAAATGGACCGTGCTGTGAACTTGTTTTGAATTCACTACCACTCCCATGAGTCTACCTGCCCTAACTCAGGACCAGAGTCGTGGTGGCGGCAGGTCTGATCCTGCACCCCATGTTTTGCCACATCCTGTTAATATATATATATATATATCAGTATTGCTTGAACTTTCTTTGGCTGCTAATCTTGAATTATTCTCTTTCTGGGCACAGAGTGCCAGCCGCCTCTCTTGTTTCCTTGCAACTGTGTGAAAATCCCATGAACGCCCGTGACCCTTGAATATGTCGGGCTGCCGTATTAACATCTCTCCATTTATTCAACAGCAACTGCTCCGAGAGATGCAGCAGATGGCCAGTCGCCCTTTTGCGTCCATCAACGTTGCCTTAGAAACGGACGAGGAGCCACCTGACCTCGTTGGAGGCAGCGTAAAGGTGAGGGACCACCCTGTAGGAGCACGGTTCCCGTAGTTAATATTCACAGATGCTGTGCTGCTTGACCGGCTTTTGCGAGAGGGAGGTGGAGGAGAGGAGAGGAAGGCAATATTAGAAGTCTAGCCACAAAGAAGCCGTAAACATTCGAAACCCAGCAGGCCTTGTTTTTGATCTAATTTTCTTTCTCCAGGCTGCTCGTTTGCATCTTTCAGGTTACGTTGGTTTAAATAAAAGTTGCAGCTCTTTTTAAAAAGATTTTTTATGCCTTGTAATCAAGAAGGATACAGTTTAATATGCCAGAACAGTTGGTTGGAAATAGCTGTAGGTGCTGCTGAAAAAGCCTTCTTTGCACGGTCTTTCAAAGGATGGGGGGAGGCTAATTGGCTAAGTATTAAGAAAGTCTTTCGGGTACAACTGGTTACAACGGGGGGGGGGCTCACTCGGCAGCAGGTGATCTGGAAAGCCAGCCTGGCAACAGGTGCAGTGGGCAGAGGGAGTGCCACTGCCAGACAAACTGCTTCTAACCCCAGCATGCTGCCCTGTGGCTGAGAGTTGGGGAAATAACTTGGATAACTGCCCAGAAACCAAGGAATCTGTTGCATGTTACAACATTGCTGCCTCTGCAACTAGGGGGAGGAGGAAATGTGTGTACAGTGGACACTCGGGTTGTGGACGTGATCCATGCGGGAAGAATACGAAGTAAAAGTAAATAATAGAGAGAGAAAAGGTGGTATAATTAAGAGTGAAATGAAATGAATGTGAGTGGGACCGACACCGAGATCCCCTGTATGCACTTAGTATAGCTCACCTGGTAGAGCATAAGACTCTTAATCTCAGGGTCATGGGTTTGAATCCCGTCGGGCATTGCAGAGGGTTGGACTAGATGACCCGAGTGGTCCCTTCCAACTCTACAATTCTATGATTTGGAACATAATTCTGCTCATGCACATACTCTTCATGGGTGGGTTCACAGTGCTGCAACCAGTCCGAGCTGCTGGGGGGGGCACTCCCCACCTCACTGGAAAGGCAAAGGGATAGGTGGAGAAAGGAGAAATACAACCTTAGGAATGAGTGGTGGTGAGCTGGTTGTTCCAACTGACACCCCCCCCCCCCCGCTTTGAGGGAAGCATAGTCTGTCAGGAATTCGGCCTACACTCGAGTAGGACTCTGGCAGAGACACGTGCCCAACTGGCATGTTCTCTCCCTCCTGGTCTTTTGTTCGGGAGCTTCGAAAGCTTTCTTCTGCCTGAACATTACAGCGACCGATGCCAACAGACATCGGCACACTTAGGGATCCGCAGAATTTGCGCACCATGCATGTGACAGGCCTCAGCAAAACAAAGGACAATAGTCCCACTTCACGGAACACAGTAACACAAACATCCTGTCTCCGTCACTTCCCACTCTGTGGAGTCAAAACGTACACCTTCATGTGAAAGACAACAATCCCATGACTGCAACCATGGAGCAGGAATTCTAACATCGTCTTGTTCCCAGTTCCAGTGTCTCTGCTGTGGGATAGTATCCACTGCCCCTTGGGTTGTGAACCAGTGACTGGCCTGCCTGATTTGTAGGGGGGCATCATAGCAGAGGCAAGGAGAGTGGGCTTTCTGAGATGCAGCCAGTTAAGGAAGGGCTTTGACTCAGTTGGTAGAGCCAATGCTCTGCCTTCTAGGGCTGGCTGGTGCCAGCTTTTAAACATCCTGATGCATCACCAGCTAAACATCGCGATATAGTGACACATTGCAATGCTGAAAGGAAAGGAGCATCATTTGGCTTTGGCCCCACGTGGCACCGGCGTGAAGCCAAATTGCCCCAGTCAGCTCTGCCCACAACCGGCACACAGCACAGAGGGAGGGGCATCAGCTGTGGTCCCCCGCAAGGCACTGTGGTGAAGCCAAACCACTGCTGCCAGTGCCTGGCACAGGGAGGAAGGAAGCTCCCATAGAAGGTAGGGCAAGACGCTGGGTATCAGGCAAGCCCCACCCGCAATGTACTGCCAGGCAAAGGCGCCATTGTGCTCTGGCCCTCAAACCAGGCCTGGACCACGTATCGATGCAAGCACTCCAGGTTTAGTTCCTGGCAGCTCCCGGTAGGGCTGGGAATATTCTCTGGCAGTGGCTCTCCAGGTTCTCCTGCAGCTAGTTGGGCCAGGGATCTGCTCCCGCAGCCGTCCTCCACCCTCCCTCTTTGCTTCCTCTCGCCCCTCCTGCTTCTGCCTCCTTGCTCCTCCAGCTCCTCCTGGGAGACGATTTGACAAGCTGCCACTTTTTCATCTGCGCCCTTTTCTCCCCGAGCCAGGGAGCCGTGAGAACTTGGCATATGTTCGCCATCAATATGGGAAGAGACAGCCCTTGTTCTGAATGCGGAGCAGGGTTAGGGAGTTCATGGATGTACAAGCTATCGAAACCCTCTTAACTTTTGTGTATGCATGTGTGAGAGTGTAGAATCTGTGACTTAAACTCAAGTGGCATGACTGCAGTGGGCGCGGGGATGGCTTGCCCGTCGCTTCTCAGCACGGGAAACAAAAAAGGACCTAATTTGTCTCTCTGCAAGCTGCCCCCTCCTGCTTCCTTTTCCTTGCTCTGCTTATTTTGTAAGCAGAAGACACCCAGGTGTACAAGTGCTCATGTAACACCTCTGAGTATAATCCCTGGATGGTGTAGGTCAGGTGCAAATTGCCAATGTGGTTTGGTCGGGACCCTGATCCTATTCCAGGGAGGTGGGGAGAAGGACTGGCCATTTGGGTTGTCTGGCTCAGGTGCCAGAAACTCTTGGGCTGTGCCTGCACAACGGTTTAAATTCCCAGCTATCTGTGTGTAGGGCTGCATTATGTGAATATTGTACAAATGGTCAAGGGCACCGCTTTGTTCGGAAATTAGGCAGATTTGTATCCTACCCCAATTTCACGCTCTTGGGAATTGCAAGGAGAGGGGCAGCTTCCACAAGCAGGTCCCTGGCTAATTTTTACACGCTCCTTTTATGCCAATGCGCAAAGGTGTGCCCCAATGGGCACTGTGAGGCACAGGGGAGACCAGAGCCTTATTTGCTGCATTGCAAGAACAGCAGTCAAGGAAGAGGATCTGCTCCGCCCCCTTCAGGCCAAAGGGAAGAATCTCTGGGATGCATCCCTTCTGGGGCCTATTGCTGCAGCTGGTGGAAATTGTGGCCCTCAGATATTTGGGGCAGCATCCCCCCTGCCTCTGGAGTAACAGAGTGGGGGGGAAAGGAGCTTGGTTCCTCCCCAGTGTTGCCAGTTCTTCTCAGTAGGCCTCCCACCCCACACTGTTCCTTGCTTCCTTGCTACCCAGTTGTCCTGGCAGGGCTGGATCCTGTGGGGATCCCGAGTTCGGAGCACCCCAGAGCTTTTTCTGCATGGAGATGGTGACTGTGCAGGCGAACGCCACGTGCGAATTGGCCCTCGACTGCTTAACTTACCAGCGGCCCACCAAATGGTAGGAAATGGGTCATTTTAGTCAGCAAGGGTCTCTCACTTTCCTTTTGTGCCTGGCCAACTGGCAGGTCAGATTAAGCTAATTGCATCCTAGGTGAATGTCTTGCAGCTGGACTCATTTTGGAACAGTAGTCTCAATTAGTATATTTCCTGCAGTGCATAAGAAGGAAAAGAGAGAGCGATTTACCCAGTAGGAATGACGTCTTTCTAAGTCAACGCGTGACTAGCAGCCTAAAGGAGAGGTTCCCCCCCTTCCCAACTACCCCCCCTCTTTTATATTCCAGCTAGCTGGTGGGCAGCCATTTTGGTTTTGCATCTGGTACCCCTTTGCTTCACAAGGGCCAGTGTGGCAAGTTGACCCTCTAAGGCTTATCGGCTTGTTTTGTCATTAGATACCTGTGAAATACAGCTCTCTCTTTTTGGCAGAGTTGCTCCGAATCAGATTTAGAGCTGAGCTTTCTTCATCCACTTATTCCGAGAAGAATATTGCTTTGAAGTAGCTTTTATAATCGGCAGGTGTGAATTATCTAAGATTAGCAAAGCTTGTAAGCTGTTTGGCAATTTAACATTCTGTACTAAAGAAATAAAACCATATTTCTGGTGCAATCTATCTAGTGGCGCGTAGATCCTCATGTAATCTTGGAGCTGGGTATAACCAGGAGGTCACCTGGCAGTATGACCCACTGGTGCAAAACAAGACCCTCCCAATGTCTGTATCTAAGCACCATGCACTTTTAGCAAAGCCAATGAGGTCCATGGCCTCAGGGCGTGTGGGTAGCAGATCGCTCCAAGTAATCCAAGCGGAGTCAGAAGAGCTTGGTTTCCCCCTATGAACACACCCTTGTGGGTCCCTGCCAAACTCTCCCCCCACTCCACCAAATCCCACCTCTTCTCTGTCCTGTACTGGCTTTCTGTCCCTGCCCACCAGCCAGCCAGTTCAGGTCCTTTCTTTCAGCTGGTTTCTGCCTTCATCAGCTCTCCTCCTCTTCTCATTAATTTTGCTGGGCGCAGCCTCAGCGGCTAATGTTCCTTCTCTCACTTTTGCTCCTTCTCCTGTGTTGATCTCGATGGACCAAAACTAGACATGACTGTTAAAAAACTCCAAACACACACAAGAGAACATACCATACGAGAGGGATGGTTTTTGGCTTATTAAACCTTTCCCCCTTTTGTCTTCATTCTATTAAAAATTCTACTTTCCCTCAAGCAGTTCTTCTCAACCCCCCACCCCATAAAGGAAGATACAGCAGTGCTTGTGTTGTTGCCCCCCCCCCAAAGAGGGAGGCTGGGAGTGTAATATCCATTGGTCAGTTCACCCTTAATAAAGGTACTGACTATCTGGGGATTGTGGTTTTTCTCCCTAAACGGCTAACATTCAGATTCCTGTGTTTTTTGCACATGTATCACGTCCAGTGTGTCGTTCGCAGAATCACACCACCTCTGAGTTTTCAGTGTTTGGTTTGGGGCAGCATTATGAATTGTGTTGGGTGAATTAGATTCGCCTTGATTTCTGCTTTTTGTAATCTTCCTTTATGAATGCTTCGGGAGGAGGGGAGTGCTGTCTTGAGGATTTTGCAAGGGTTTTCAAAAGATGAGTTGATGATGCAATCTCCCCATCTCTGGAGATCCCCTGGACTCCATCGCCTTCCCCAAACTTGTGGCAGCAGGGTGTCTCTCTACAGTTTCTCCTCCTCTTCTTCCCTTCCTCTCCCTCCTTCTCTCCATCTTTCCAGTGCCTAGCATGCTGCAATGGTCGCATCCCTGGTAATGGAAGCTCTGGCAAATCTACTTCTCCAGGGTTCCTACATCCTGAGGAAGGGAGGGGGAAACAGAGGGGACTGGAAACCTTGCTGCTAAGTTGCAAATTTCGAGGGGGGGGGGAGATCTAGCTGGTAGACAGAAGGGATGGCGGTGACCGGATCCTGCTTCAAGGCAGTATGAGCCCAGGCTCAAATTTGGATGTGTCTGGGGCTCACCTTTGACGAAGCACTTCAGACTGGGGGAAGAGTAGCCTTCTGAACTTACGAGTCCTCCCCTTTAATAAACAAAAGCACCCCTTCCTCTGCAGCGTTTTAAAAACATGCCTCTAAGGCTACCAGTTCACTTGATGCAAGCCGTGTCGGTGGGCAGGTGTTGAGCAGATTCTAATGTGCAGGGACATCAGAGCAAAAGGAGGCAAACTGTTCTTGGCTTCTGTGTTCCACTTGGTGCCTCTGCTGACATCACCTTGCTTTTTAATTCATGGAAAGGAACACGCTGCCCTTTGAACACCTGGCAGGGGGACACTGTTGCCCACCACAAAGAGCTGGAGATTATGCGGGCAGCTGAGGTGTGCAAAATGGATTAGCTCTGCTAAAATTTCACTTTATTCTAAAAAGGCTCCTTAGATACAGGAGCGGCAGGAGGAAACAAACCTTTGTTGTTTAATGAATTATTTCTAGCTAGCTTAGCAAGGCATGGAGTTAGACAGTTTTTGCAAACCTGGGACCAACTTTTCCTGGTAGGTACAGCAGAGCGGTGGCTGTGATGACCTCTGGGTGATTCTGCTCGTAGGGTTTCAAAGGGTGGGGCCGGGATTTCAGCTCATGCATTTTCTACGCTCACAAGTGGGGCAGGGCTGTGAAGGAGAGTCTCTACCCCCATGGTTCAGCCCGGACACTGAGGTCCAGCGGCGAGGGCCTTCTGGCGGTTCCCTCGCTGCAAGAAGCCAAGTTACAGGGAACAAGGCAGAGGGCCTTCTCGGTAGTGGCACCCGCCCTGTGGAACGCCCTCCCAGTAGATGTCAAAGAGACAAACAACTACCAGACTTTTAGAAAACATCTGAAGGCATCCCTGTTTAGGGAAGCTTTTAATGTTTGACGGACTATTGTATTTTAATATTTTGTTGGAAACCGCCCAGAGTGGCTGGGGAAACCCAGCCAGATGGGCTGGGTATTAAATACATACATACATACATACATACATACATACATACATACAGTGGTGCCTCGCAAGACGAAATTAATCCGTTCCGTGAGGCTCTTCGTCTAGCGGTTTTTTCGTCTTGCGAAGCAAGCCCATTGACAGCTTAGCGGATTAGCACTACAGCTGTCAAGCGGCTTCCAGCGATCAGCTGTTAAGCGGCTTATCAGCGGAACAGCTGATAAGCGGCTTAGCGGCTTAAGAAAAGGGTGAAAAAAGCGAAAAAAACCCACGGGGGGATGCAAGACTTTTTTCGTCTTGCGAAGCAACCCCATAGGGGAATTCGTTTTACGAAGCGCCTCCAAAACGGAAAACCCTTTCGTCTAGCGGGTTTTTCGTCTTGCGAGGCGTTCGTCTTGCGGGGCACCACTGTACATACTACCACTGCATGGGGGGATTTAATGGACATGGTTGGAGAAGAAGTGTGTGGAGGATTTCCCCCCCCCCGGGTTCATGTTCAGTGGCCATTCTGCATTTTTATTTTTTTAAGTGTTTGGCCCTGCCTATCACCATTAATTGGATTTGAAAAAGGATAACCCAATTCACTGATTCATCTGGTGTTTCGCAATACTTAATTAGGACTGATTATCGCTCTCAGAACGAGTACGGGGAATCTGTTTTTTGTTGTTGGCGTCTTATTTTTATAAAGAATGTGTTTATCAATCCCTAGACCTTGCGACTTGGTGAATTTATGTGAAGAAAAGTAATGGGGCAGAACGGAAAGTTCCCCCCGAGGTATCTCAGCACACTTCCACGGCATCTTGCGAAATGACGCCCCTAAGAACGGGGCGGGGGAGTGTCAGACAGGCCACCATATTTAGTAAGAAGCTTTGTCTGGGCAAAGATCCAAGAAACCTGTTCTGTCACTGTGGGAGCTGGGCTATCTAGCAAGGCTTCCTGTTCCTGGGAGAGGGAGTCAAAGCAAAGGCTCTTGGACCACACTAACAGCCTCTTGGGCGCGGAAGCGGGAGGCCTTCAGCTCTGCGGTGTTAGCCATTCCGTTGAGAAGAGTAGGCACCTGCAGGTTGGGAAAGGGAAGATGAACTCCATGGAGTTCCCCTTCAGTTGTGACTCACCTGATGAGATGCACATTAAGAAAACAAGAGCCTAAGGAGAGATTGGTGGATCAGGTCCACCTAGTCCAGCATCCTGTTCCCACAGTGGCCAACCAGATGCCTATGGGAAACCTGCAAACAAGTCCCAAGCCCTCTGAGTGAATGTGGTGCACTTCTCATTTCCTTTGCAGAAACAGGGGTTCATACATTACCGGGGGATTAGGGAGATGGTGGGGGTTGCATGTTCTTTTAGTAGGGAAGGCTTGCCCTTAAGTATTTTCGTCTTCATTCTCTATTACAAGGAATGCACCTAAACCAAAGTAGCCTAAAAAATAAACATGCTATCGTAACTCTGGCCTGGCTCAATATCAATTGAAATGTTAATGAAGATCATGGACCTGCACATCCTGTAAGTTGCTTGCTTGAACAGCTGGACCATTGCCTTTCTCTCCTTTTCCTGAAACCAGTGTCCTTCAGCCTTAGCTCCTCAGATGCTGTTGAACTACAACTTCCATCGTCCATGACCATCGGCTAAGTTGGATGGGGATGATGGGAGTTGTAGTCCATCATCATCTGAAGAACCAAGGTGAAAGAGCACTAATCTAAACCGTGGTGTGGAATGCCTACTCTGCTCCCATTTGGTCTGTGACACCCTTTCAGGCAAGCCATGCCCACCTACAGGCAGGGCAGGTAAACATGTGGTGCTCTACTGAAAGTGGAGTTAGCAGGCTCTGCCAATCAGCTTGTGGGCCTTTGACTGCTTGGTTTGATTTCAAAGGAAAACTGGCTACTTGGTTGGGTGATTGGCAGCTAGGGGGCCTGCCCACCTGTTAAAGTTGGCCCGTAGAGGAGGCAAAGATCCAGTCTGCTTGCCGGATTCCAATTCCCCATCCTTCCTCTTCTACACTATTTACCGTATTTTTCGCACCATAGGACGCACCGGACAATAGGACGCACCTTGCTTTAGAGGGGGGAGAACAAGGGGAAAAAATTCTTCTGCTCTCTGCCCAGCGCCCCTTCAGCGAAGCGGCAGGAGGCTCTGCGCAGAGAGTGGGAGAATTTTCCCCCTTTTGTTTTCCCGCTCTAAAACAAGGTGCCGTTTAAGGTGCGTTCAGGCGGCTACCTTGGAAGCCTGGAGAGCGAGAGGGGTCGGTGCGCACCGACCCCTCTCGCTCTCCAGGCTTCAGGTTCCTTTCGACCTGCTCTTTGGGGCTGGCGGGGGAAGCCCACCACCAGCCCCAAAGAGCAGGTCAGGGAGCAGCGGCCATAGGCGCGCGTCACCTCTCTAGCCGGGAGAGGGTCGCGGGGGGCTGCTTTAGCCCCGTGCGTGCTCTCCCGGCTGGAGAGGTGACGCTCGGCTATGGATGCTCCTGCCATATGCGCGTGTCACCTCTCCAGCCGGGAGAGCGTGCGTGGGGCTAAAGCAGCCCCCCGCGACCCTCTCCCGGCTGGAGACGCGGGGCTGGGGCGGGGGAAGCCCGAGCTTCCCCCTCCCCCAGAACGGGACCCAGAGCCATGTCGAAGCTGCACGCAGCTTTGGCATCGCTCTGGGAGCTTGCGGGGCTGGGGGAGGAGGAAGCCCTCCGCCAGCCTCCAAACCATGTCGGGAGACAGCGGGAGGGCTTCTCCCCCCGCCAGCCTTCTAACCAAGTCGGGGGACAGCGGGATGGCGGTATTCCGCCTCCCCGCTGTTCCCCGAGCTTGTGGGGCTGGCGGTGGGGCTCTCCTGAAGCCTGGAGAGCGAGAGGGGTCGGTGCGCACCGACCCCTCTCGCTCTCCAGCTTCAGCGAAAGCCTGCATTCGCCCCATAGGACGCACACACATTTCCCCTTCATTTTTGGAGGGGAAAAAGTGCGTCCTATGGTGCGAAAAATACGGTGTATATATACTTGTCTCCTCTTTCTCTTTCCTCTTCTTTCTGTCTGTTTCTCTCTCCATGCTGGATGCCACCATGGGCAATGTATTACTTGGAGTTGCCTGGCACTGCATGCCCATTAGTTCTAGTAATTGAGTTCCGGCAGAATATATGGTGCAAGTGTGTTCTCCACTGCTTTTGTAAGAAAAGAATTATTTTGAACTTTAGCAACTCTATAGGGAGTGGAGATTCCAGGGCACAGGCTGCTGTAAATATCAGCCTCCCTGTGGTAGACAGCGAAATGCTTTGCAGGGACTAATCCATCAGTGTGTTTGTTATCCGTTTAATACTAGAGATGCGTAAAGGCACTAATTTTGGTTTCTCTCTCTGTCACTGCCTTGTTAGGCATTTGTTAACTTAATGGTGACTTTGGTTCCTTCTCCCTTTCTTTTAACATCTTTAGTTTCTGTTTGGCTCAGAAGTACTGCATTATAATGCCTCACCTAACGAAAAAGGCAATAATTGCTCTGTTTAGGACGTCATAAAAAGAATTTGCTTGAAGCTGAAACTTTATAAGCAACAAAACGTACCAGCCGCTAAGCAGAACAGTGTTTTCCTTTCCTTTCCTTTTGTAATTGCTTCTCTGATAGTTTGCTCGCACAAAGACCCAAGCTTCCGTGCCTTGTTCCCAGCTACTTTGCCATTGAGAACACTCTGCTACTTTTAATAGATGTTGAAATACAGCTCCTTAGTACCTTTTCGATTTAATTACATGCACCATTAAAATGAGCTGCTGATCTATCAAAGTGAAATATAGATGGAAACACTTTCCAGTTTATTTTCTTACCTTTTCGACCACAGGGTCTTGGAGCCCTGCTAAGTGCATGTTAGACATGTTTCAGGAGCTGCACAGAAGAAACCAGCGTGACATTGCAGAGGGCTAGAGGTTTGCGGCATGAGCTTGAGAGAGAAAAATGAATTTCGTACTCAGGAATGCCACCTGTGTCTGTGATTTTTGGGAAACCCTGGGGAGCTGCTGCCAGCCAGTGTAGGTAATACTGAGCTAGGCAGACCCAATGGTCTGACTCCTGTGCTCCCAGGAGTTGCCTTGTACCTGAGGCTGGGGAACTTGCCACCCTCCAAGCACTGGTTCTGCTCCAACTCCCAGAGCCTGTAATTCAGATGCTCTTTTTCGGTATTCCTCTTCCTTCTGCACCCTGCCGTCACCCTCCTCCCCGGTTATGCAGAGGCACGGATGAACCTTGGCTTCTGCTGTGCCTGCTAAAAAGTATTGGCTGAATTGATTCTTGGAATGTGTGCACACAAACCTGTATTTAACCACGGAGAGATCGCTTAAAGAAAGCTGAGCAAAGATAAATAAATCAGATGCAAGAAAACACAGCTGCTGATTGCTTTCCCTTGACTTTAAAAATAAAAAAGGGGATGCTGCCTCTGTTCCATTCTGTGAGCGCTTCTTATGGCCCCTTGCGTTGGTTCTGTCCAGGTAGAGCGCATCATGGGGTTTGTGGCTGCAGATTGGATTGCGGTTTGGTTGAAGATTAGAGGTCAGCTCCTAAGCTGGCAAAATCAGGTGAAACTGGCATGAAGTAAATTATGCTCTTTTTTCTCCCCCGCAGACTGTCCCCAAACCCATAGCGCTGGAGCCCTGTTTTGGCAACAAAGCTGCTGTTCTTTCGGTGTTTGTGAGGTTGCCACGAGGCGTGGGAGGTATCCCACCACCAGGGCAATCAGGTAAGCAACCACCGTCCTTCCACAGCATGGTGCCCTTCTGTTGTTTTGCAGTATGCTAGAAGTTGTCGTCCAGTAACGCTGTCGTCCACTAACCCCGTCCTACAGCCATTCAGTGTCTAAGACCACCCGGCCCTTTTTCGCTTTTCTTTCCTTGGGGCCACTTTAAATACAACTCACTCCTTTCAGAGCACCTCCACGTGGACGGCTGCTTGTGCCGATTTGCATGCCCGTGGACGGCTGGTATAACTGCATCTGCTAAAGGCATATAACTGACATGTTGTACAGCCTGGCGCATGGAAGCAAGTGCTGCTCTCGGTATAAAGGTAAAGGTAAAGGTACCCCTGCCCATACGGGCCAGTCTTGACAGACTCTGGGGTTGTGCGCCCATCTCACTTAAGAGGCCAGGGGCCAGCGCTGTCCGAAGACACTTCCGGGTCACGTGGCCAGCGTGACATCGCTGCATCTGGCGAGCCAGATCCGCACACGGAAACGCCGTTTACCTTCCCGCTGGTAAACGGTCCCTATTTATCTACTTGCACCCAGAGGTGCTTTCGAACTGCTAGGTTGGCAGGCGCTGGGACCGAGCAGCGGGAGTGCACCCCGCCGCGGGGATTCGAACCACCGACCTTTCGATCAGCAAGTCCTAGGCGCTGAGGCTTTAACCCACAGCGCCACCTGTGTCCCGCTCTCGGTATAGAGGCACTCATTTCCTGCATGTGCTTCCTGTTGGCACCCGTCTGTCTCGAAAGACAATGGAGTTCACTTCCGTAGAAGTCAAACCGCATCATTAGAAGTAACCAAGGAGACCTCCCTAGGGCGCAAGAATGGGCAGTGTTTGTGGAGGTTTTGGGCTGCCCAGACCACAATACTCTCCTCTCAGCCTTGGTCCAAACGAAAGCAGTGCAATGTATTTTGCGCCAACTTGGCTGCAGGAGTTGTTGAAAGAGGCACCATCCAACCAACTTAGGAGATCCACTCTGGATTTTTGCAGGCTTTACCCATTAGCCTTTTCTTCTCCCAAAAATATCCTGCAAGGAAATGGGAGATTTAGGATAAGAGTTTTCCTTCTCCTAGATGGGCTATCTTCCCAGGTTGACGAGCCCCATCTGCCCCTCACTTCCCTCAACAGCATACGCAGAAACCGTTGGAAACGCAATTTAGTCTGGTCTCTTCACCAAAGCCTGTCTATGCATGCAAGGGAAGTCTTAACTGCCTGTGGACTGTCTCGCCAGAGTGGTGCATGCTCTGGTTATCTCCCGCTTGGACTACTGCAATGCGCTCTACGTGGGGCTACCTTTGAAGGTGACCCGGAAACTGCAATTAATCCAAAATGCGGCAGCTAGATTGGTGACTGGGAGCGGCTGCCAGGACCATATAACACCAGTCCTGAGAGATCTACATTGGCTCCCAGTACGTTTCCGAGCACAATTCAAAGTGTTGGTGCTGACCTTTAAAGCCCTAAACGGCCTCTGTCCAGTATACCTGAAGGAGCGTCTCCACCCCCATCATTCTGCCCGGACACTGAGGTCCAGCGCTGAGGGCCTTCTGGCGGTTCCCTCATTGCGAGAAGTGAGGTAACAGGGAACCAGAAAGAGGGCCTTCTCGGTAGTGGCGCCCACCCTGTGGAACGCCCTCCCACCAGATGTCAAGGAAATAAGCAGCTATCCTATTTTTAAAAGACATTTGAAGGCAGCCCTGTTTAGGGAAGTTTTTAATATTTAATGCTGTATTGGTTTTTAACACTCGATTGGGAGCTGCTCAGAGTTGCTGGGGAAACTCTGCCAGATGGGGTATAAATAATAAATTGTTAATTAATTAATTAACTTCACAAGGGCAGAGTCACCCTGCCTTAAGAGGTGTCTGTAAGCTTCTACCGCATCTTCTGAATCCTGGCCAAGGGTTGGTCCGCCTTCCACTGAGTGTGGAGACCAGTTGCGTCAGAGGTGGGTGCAAGGAATCTGGCCAGGGTGCACATAGCACCAAGAGGCAGAAACCTCCCTGGGTCTCTGGCCAGTCTAAATTGGATGGGTGTGGTGATGCTGGCTGGGCTCCCCTGTTCTCCTTTTTGCCTCTAACTCCCTGCTCTCCCCCTTCTCCTTCCAGGTCTTGCAGTAGCTAGTGCGTTGGTGGACATTTCACAACAAATGCCTATTGCCTACAAAGAGAAGTCGGGAGCGGTACGAAGTCGCAAACAGCAGCCTCCAGCCCAGCCCGGGACCTGTATTTGATGCATGGACATCTGAACTGCCTCTTTAGGGTTTTAAACACAAGGGATTACCTGGGAGGAGGAGGAGGACAGAGGTGTTTTTATTCCTGCAAGGTTTGTGTCGCAAAGGACACCTCGAAGCACCGGGCGCAATGTTTCTGGGGAGCATCCAGCCCTTCCTGTTGGCAGTGTCTTAGTTGGCCTTGTTTTGACATCCACTCCGTCTTAGATTTGCCAATCCCGTCGTGCCCACCTGGCTCCCACGTTTTTGCATCTCCCTCCCCTATCCAGCTAAAGGCCGTTGGTTGCGAGTCCATTATCCGTCCGCCTCTACCACTGAAGGTTGGCAGTAGGGAAAAGCCACGGGAAGACAAAGAACACTCAGCTTTTTGTATGTGGAAAGCGCTTTTGTGGTATTTTATTTTCTTCCCCACACCCCTTCCCTGGTTGTACAAGAAAAGCTGCAGCACTTACAGATAATTTTCTGCCCTCGGCAGTTAAACCCCCAGGATTTAAGGAGAAGCTAACTCAATTTCCTCCAGGAACCCAGTGTTGTAAAAAATTCTATTTATTTCTCTCTTATTTAGAGCTCTGTTCCAAATACAATACCTTCATTGGGGCTGGGGTTATGTTTGCCGCTTTATTTTCATCCACCTGACTGTATTAAATCGAGGGATGCTGTTGAGTATGGCTGGGTGCTACGCACTGCAGCACATTGCCAGGAAAAAAACACACCTCCCTTTTCTGGGAAGATTAATGTTTTTCACGTGGATCTATGTGGCAGATCTGTGTGCAAGTTTTCCCAAGGTTTTAAATAGAACCAAGGAAGCAAAGGGGAATTAGCATAGCTGGCCTGTTGCGTAACTACATTCCTCAGTTACCCTGGGCAATCCGTGGCCTTTTCCGCACTGTGCCCAGTTAACGGGTGCAGAGCATAAGGATGCTAACCTGTTTCAGGCTGATGGAGCCGTGGTGGTTGTCGGGGGGCCGGTGTGGGGGGCTGGAATGCTTCCTATTTATTGTCATTTCGCATCGTGCATCTGCTTCCATTCAAGGCAGATGTTCCCTCTTTTGGGGGCCACCCCTTTCCCACGCCCCTTTTTATTTTACCTCACTTGAGAACGAACGTGGGGAAGAGCACTTTCTGCATTACAGTGGATGTGCTCTGAAGAGTGGTCCCTTCTGTTTGAACGGCTTGCATTGCTCACTCCTCCCCAATACCTATCAATAATCCTGCCACCCCGGGCAAGTGTACTCCTGCTTGGTGCAAGGGTAGGGTCTGAATTAACTCTGAAGCATCCCTTAGCCAACCTGGCAACCTCCAGATGTTTGGGACTACAACTCCCATCACGCTGTGCTGGCTGGGGCTGATGGGAGTTGTAGTAAGCATCTGGAGCAGCCTTTCTCAACCTTGGGTCCCCAGATGTTTTTGGCCTGCAACTCCCATCATCCCTGACCACTGGTCCTGCAAGCTAGGGATCATGGGAGTTGTAGGCCAAAAACATCTGGGGACCAAGGTTGAGAACCACTGATCTGGAGGGTGCCAGGTTGACGTAAGGTGCCCCAAGGAGAGGCTGGGAGACCTGAGCGTGGCACTTGGTGGCACCCTTTGAGTGCCTTCTCAAGAAGTCGAGGTGCAGCTTCTTGGTGGCCACTGCCTCTCGGTTGGCCCAGGGGCTGGACTGCCATTGCAGATTGAGAGCCACTTACATTGCTCTGGCCTTGATAAATCCTGGGCAGTTAACCGGGTTGCCCGTTGTACGTTCCAGGCAGAAACCAGCAGAAACCTGGGGTTTTATTAGCTTGGCCAGAGAAGCAGGAGCCTTGAGAAGCCAGAAGTGTTGGCTTTGGCACTCTCTCCAAATTGAGCGGGCGTTGCAGAGTCGGCATGTGTTTGAAGTTGCTATAACTCAGGTTTTCACTTGCTCTTAACACCTATTGTGTTCCCTCTGAAAATCACTCGCATGTGTGTTCAGAAGGGAGCAACCAGGCTTCCGAAACAGGGCGGGGAAAGTTTGCGCACCATCCCATTTTGCCCAAACTATGTCCCACTTACAATGGAACCGCTGGCGGCTGCTTGGCGGTGCATGCCATCCCAGCCCACGCAAGGGGGTCGTGGGAGCCAGTCCATTAGCCATAGCAAGAGTCGCGATGCAATTGCACTTTTGCCGCCGATGGAGAGCGTTCCCGTTGCCTATATGCATGCAGAAAGCAGCAGCAAAGGCTCCCGTCACTGTAGCATTGCTTCCACTCCAGCAGCCGGGAGCTGCCCCTGATGCCACACTGACTGGAGAAACCCCTGTGCCACCCTCTCATCTGGGCACAACACACTGCTGGATCAAGGCTGCTGTAGCCTAGGAGGCGGCGGCTATGTTTGGCCCTTAAGTGCGGTTGCTGCCCCCAATACCATTTTTCTGGCAAGTTCTTTCCCTGCACAGATCTGGGGCTTGTGCTCCCAGCATCCAGGTGGAGGACAGTAGCTTGAAACATAAATGCGATTTTTTTAGCAGTGTCGCATGTTGCAGCTCCTGTAGTTACACCTGGAGTAACTCCATCCCTTCTGCCCTCTACCTCCTTTTCCTCTCTTGAATGCAGTAATGTATTACAGCTGTATTTTGAGTGGACTCATGGGGACGGGGAGCGAGTGGAGATGAGAGAGGCAACGATCTAGACTCCTTGGAGGTGCATGAATGTGCATTGCGCAACTGGAATTAGCCGCTCATTTGCATCTCGCAATGAATGAACGGTGAGCGACCAAAGCTTTCGTGTTCTGGACTGCCTGTCGTTGTGCATATTAATGAACCTGTACTTCTTGAACCCTACAGAACTGGAACAAACGTACAATTAAAATAGCATCTCTCTCCCCGCCCCTCCCCAATTTGCTTTGTTGAAGCTGCTCTTGAATTGACTTGTCCTTAGGGAGAAGTGGAAGGCAGCAAATTACCTCTCAAAGTCCATTTTTGCGGCGTTAAGAAGCGTGCCAGCTTGGGGGAGGCTGTGTGGATTTTGTGTGCGGTAGAAAAGAGCCTGAATCTGCCATGGCAAAGGGGTTGACAAGAGTCTGGGATGAACCAAGATCCCTCGCCCACTTCCTGCTAAGCACCCGTCTCCTGGAGCTTCCAGTTAGGATCACAGATCTGAAGATCTGGGAGTGGAGGAGCTGTTCCCATTCATTTTGCTCCAGTATTATACTACCAGTGTCGCTTCCGTTGAGACACTGAGGAGTTAAGGGACTGGCGCTAACAAAGTTCTCTCCCACCACCATCACTCAAGCAGAACTGGGAATCCCAATCTCCAAAAAGAACTGCACCCCGAAAATCACGGAAAGCTTGCAGAGTTAATCCAACCACTGTGGACTGCAATACTCCCCAAATACGAAAGTAAAATTATTTGCCAAAAAAAAAAAAAAAAAAGTGTGTGCATGTTTCGGGGAGGAGATCTGTTTGAAGAACTTCGGGTCTTAGTTCTGCAGAGCCCATAAACGGTATACTAGTTGATTTAAGGAATAACCTCTTGTGTCAGAGAAGGCCTTCGCGACCCCCATTTTCCATGGACTACCCACCTGCACCGACAGACCAACCTGAAATCGATGGAAGTTGTGCGGGAGCACCTTGAAATGAACAGGCCTTGTGCAGCTCCCCCAGCTGATTCTGGTGTTTTGTGCCAGCTATATTCTGCTTTTCAATGGAGGGTTGTTTCCCCTGGGAAGCGGAGGAGTTAGGGATCTTTACAGAGATTCGCCTTTCAAGCCATTATTTCAGAATCTGAATTCTGCAGCTTTTGAAGTTCTGGAGGCAGCTGGAATTGAGATCTCTGTAGGGGGGCACTCTTTAATACCTGGGATATATATATAATTGTTTCTGTTCTCAAACAGCTCCTCGGTCATTCATCCCCTCTGGTGAGCACCTGGGAGCCTGCTGCCATCCAAGAAACTTCTAAGGTGTTCCTTTTGGACCTGTGATTTGTACACAAAGGCAGACGAGGATCTCTGGCGATGCGTCTTTCGTGTCCTTCGGAGCTGTCAGGCCACAAATGTTCTGTGTCACAGATGCCAAAGCCTCGGCTGTCTCTTGACTGCCTGGTGCCTGAGATTCTCTTCCCTCCCCTCCTGGATCTTATCCATGAATAATGTAACCTAACTGTGGCGAATTGCAAACGCTTGAAGAATGACAGGCTGTGAAAACACCCCTTGACAGGTATCTGCTGCCTTCTAGTTACCATGCACACTGTATTAAGGAGGAAATAAATTCCCCCACGGAGACCGCCGATGTGTGAGAATATATTCACTTGGTTTCCAGTGCGCTTTTAGAATTACTGTCGGAAGTGGGCTTTATATATAAACAGTATCTGTATATCTATAAAATGAAGTCTGAGATCTTGGCTATGAGTGTAGCGTTCGAGCAAAGAAGCTGAGCTGTGAACCAGGAATCCAACCCTTTCCAGGAACTCAATAAGTGGTCTTAGACATATATATACCCCCCCTCAACCTGCATTTCAGTGCTACCTTACAGGGTTGTTGAGAATGTGTTTCAGAAAGGAGGAGCAGCTCAGACCCTAACTGGCTGACCTCCAATCTCTATCTCAAACCCCCTCCCCAAATTTCTGGACTCTTTCCCATTGTCATAGGTCCGGCTTGCCTGACCCGCCGCCAGCCAGATGTAGTACAAAATATCTGGCAGGACCCAGCATGGCGATGGCTGCCCTCGGTAAACATTAAGAGGGCACCCGCACAGAATTGATTTCCTCACTCGTAATAGCTGTAAACCAAAGCCCGCTGCAAACCATCCTAGTAGCAGCGACTCCTTGTTACTCTTAGGGTGATATCATATTCACGCACACAGCAAAAATAAGCCCCTGGTATTGGGGAACCCTTGTATTATGCGCAGATCTCTGGGTGAGGATTGGAGCCCCAGGTCCACAGCCAGCATGTTGCAGCGCCGCGTCTTGCTAGAAGCACGTGGACCTTGTCCGGTATCGTTTGACAGCTGCTCCGAGGCGACCTGGTAAAAAGGACCCAGTTGTGCTGGTTTTTCAAACCAGTGAATCGCTTGTCTCCCTCCCAAGTGCCCGGGGACTCAAGCCTGTGTGTGACCCAGCTCAGCTTTCCTAATGGGAAACCCAAAATTTGGGAGGGAAGAGCTTTTGTAGTTCAGGGCTGGGAAGGATGGAGACCCAAACAAGTCTGTCCAGCGTAGCCGCATAGGAAATAACTGCTTGCCCCGCAAGGCAGGCTTCCCCAGCGTGGAACAGGAGCAGAAACGACTTGTTGCGGTGCAGCTGTTGAGTGAAAAACCTGACTGTGCATGAGGCCCTGAAAGACGCTGTGGGTATTGAAATATCCCCTGGGACAGCAGTCGCCAATGTGGTGCTCCCCAGAGGTGAGATTGCAACTCCCATCATCTCAGGCTAGCATGGCCAATGGGCAGGAATTGTGGGGGTTGTACCCCCAGCACCACATTGACCTTGCCTGCTGTTCCTTGAGAAGACAAGTCCCTCCAGGCCTCATCCAGGCAAAGGCTTATGAACAGAGCCCTTTGAGATCGGACTTGAGGAGCCACCCAGCCCTGGAGCCTGGTTCCCCCCCAAGGGGGCCGACCAAATGCATCTGGGAAGCTGGCAAAAGCAGGGCACGATGGCAGCAGCAACATATCCATAGAGAGAAAGAGACTTGCCTTTCCGCAGACCAGTTCCACCTACAGCCATCTAAGCCCAATGGGCACCACCAACGTGGTTTATTTAATTGCCAAAACCACCGCTTGCGAGTTTCTCTTTCACTTCCCCCGGCTTCTAACACCTATTGAAGAAGTTGGGATTCAGGTCAGTTGTCTTGGCGGCTTCCTCTTCCCTTTCAGCTGCTACTTGAAATAACTTTTGCTGGGCTGTGTCTTATAGATGCAGGTTGGTTCCTCCTTTGTGGAGCTGCTCTGTAGGTAGCGTCTTCGGCCAAGAGGCCGACGGCGCTTTGTCTTTCTGTTCTTCTCATAAACCGCGGCACCAGTCTCTACCTTTTCCTTCAAATTTTAAAATTCAGGATGTGGTTAGCTGTGCTGCTTCACATTCCCCCCACCCCACCCCCCAAAACCAACCTCTCGACGCTCCCGCCTCTCTGCAAAACTCTTCCAACAAACTTTCTTTGTTTTCCCAGAAAAAAAGGCTGCTCTTTTTTTTCTTTTCTTTTTTTGCGTCTTCCAGATTCAGAATGCTTTTGACACTTTTGAGGCTGGTCTCTTCGCATCAGGAATCTGCTCCAGCACTTAAACCGGGATGGGGGAAATTAAGTGAAATTTGTCATGGTGTGTCAAATAATGTCGGCCCTTGACACAGCAAAAGAAAAAAGCCCTTGCATTTCCATTACTCTCAAATTTGTGCACAAAGAGGTCTTTTCTGTAGAGTTCTTGAACTAATTTTCTCTTAGGAATTTCTTTCTTTTCTCCTCCCCCTGCAGTTCTTTCTTTTTCTGGTGTGGGGGGAAAAACACTATTTTTCTGTATTTGGACCTGAGCTTAGTTTTGTTCATATGTATAATTTAGCCTTTATTGCATTCATATGTAAATAACGAGTAAGTATTGTAAAGTATTTCATTGCTGGGGTGGGGATGGTATAAAAATACGCATTTTAGGGCTGCTGGTTTTTTGGTATTTTTTTGTATTGTAAAAAAAACAAAAACAAAATAACAGCTAATTTAAAAGCAGGAACAAGGTGATGAATACGTGCATTTTAAAACACCAATGTGAAGTATATGTATGTAAATAAAAGTAAATAATGAACAAAAACTTTTTTCCCTTCTGGAATAAAAAGAAGACGATCTGGTTAAGAATGGCTGCCTCATTTTTGGTTACTGTGTATTTCTCACATTCACACCCCACCTTTCCCTCCCAGGAGTGTGGGGCAAAATTGCTGGGTCTTCTCCCCATTTCATCGTTGCAACAGCCCTGCGGGGTAGTCTAGGCTGTGTGTGTCACTCATGGCGTGTTTCATGGAAGCAGGCATTTGAATCCAGGTCTGCCTGACCTAAACATGCATCACAAGCTGCTGGGCTGGGGAACTATGGAACTCCCTGCCACATGAGGCAGTGATGGCCACAAACTTGGATGGCTTAAAAAGAGGATTAGACAAATTCATTGAGGAGGAGAGGACTATTGATGGTTACTAGCCAGGATGTCTACTCTGCCTCCACAGTTAGAGGCAAACATGCTTTTGAATACCAGCTGCTGGAAACCACAGGAGACGAGAGAGGTCTCTTGTGCTCGAATCCTGTTTGTGGGTTTCCCCACAGACGTCTGAAAATAGGGTGCTGGACTAGATGGGTAATTGGTGTGATCCAGCAGGGCCCTTATGTTCTGCACTGGATCCCGGTGGAGTACAGGGTCAGATTTAAGGTGCTAGTTTGACCTTTAAAGCCCTTCACGGCCTGGAACCCTCATACCTACTCCTGATATTCCCCACGGAGGACCTTAAGGTCCATAAATAGCAACACCCTAGAGGTCCTGGGCCCTAAGGAAGTCAGATTAGCCTCAACCAGAGGCAGGGCCTTTTCAACACTGGCCCCGACTTGGTGGAACGCTTTGTCTCATGAGACCAAGGCCCTGCAGGATCTGATTTCTTTCCACAGGGCCTGCAAGACAGAGTTGTTCCACCTGGCCTTTGCCTTGGAATCAACTTGATCCCCTCCTCCTCTTTCCTTTTTCCTTCTGTGATGGAAATCCTATTTGGGGACTTCTCTGGCTTTTTTCTGGCCCATGTAGGACCAGTCTGGATAGTTGGCCTTGGTGAAGACTTGACGTTTTTATCCCCCCAAAAGTTTTTGATTGAGTTTCCACTGAAATGAGGCTGCATTTTAATGTTTTAATGTATTTTAATCTTGTTTTTTAAGCTGTATTTCAATCGTTTTTATATTTGGTGTTAGCCACCCTGAGCCCAGTCTTGGCTGGGGAGGGCGGGGTATAAATAAAAATTATTATTATTATTATTATTATTATTATTATTATTATTATTATTATTATTATTCTAGTGCATTTCTTTCACCCTGTATTTCCATCTGCCGAGATCCGAGCAATTATTAGAAAGTTATGTTTTCACCTTGCAGTTTAAGGAGTTAGTGGGTTTTAAAACCTGCATCAAGACTTTGTAGCACAAAGTAACACAGAAGCTCTTCCCCTTTTGTTTCATTCCCCCCTTCCATTAGCTCAGTGGGTGACCCCGGCTGTTCCTCCAGCCCAGCCAGGTAATCCAGCCTTCAAAGAGCTCACCTTTCTTGCGCTCAGAGTCTGCAAACAGGCTTTGGAGCCAGCTGGGTTACTCTGGAGCCGGTTATAGAGTATCTCCCTCCATAATCCTCCGGAAATATTCCTTAGCTTATTGGAGATGGGGCTTTCGGGGGAGATCAAATCCTCTGTTAATTTCTCATCTTGGAGAGGAAACTGTGATTAGAGTTGCCCAAATAGCTTTAAATATTCTATATGTGTGTCAAGTGTAACAAAGAGAAAAGGAAAGCCAGCTCACATTAGCAATAAGAATAACCCATTCAATTTTAAGCATGGGAGGAAGTCAGTGTCACACAATTATTATTGGTCCATCAGCACAACCACTTCTTCTTGCCAGATGAAAAAAATATATCTTCCCTCTCCTTCCCCTGTGTGCTGCTCTGGGGGGCTATCTAAAGCTTCTAACCACAATAGTAGCTTTGTATCTCCACCAGCAGAAGACTTTGGCATCTTGAATTTCAGTGATGCCCTTTGTGCCACCAAAATCCAGTGCCATCCCCGACCTCTCACCTTCCAGTGGTCTTCTGCCTGGAGTCCTGTGTCCTGTGTCCAGTTCTGGGCACCACAATTTATGAAGGATGTTGACAAGCTGGAAAGTGTGCAGTGGAGGGCAACCAAGATGACCAAGGGTCTGGAAACCAAGCCTTATGAGGAACAGTTGAAGGAGCTGGGTATGTTTGGTCTGGAAAAGAGGAGACTCAGAGGAGATACGAAAGCCATCTTCAAGGAGCTCACACGGAAGGTGGAGCAAGCTGGTTTTCTCCTACTCTGGAGGGTAGTATCTAAACCAATGGCTTCAAGTTACAAGGAAGGAGATTCCAACTGAACAACAGAAAGAATGTTTGTGGGGGACGGGTCGTCATCTTTTTGATTGCAAATCCTGTCTTAAGGGCATATTTGTGTACGAATAGGGTGAGCCCTGTGACCCAGACTCAGGAACTAAAGTATTAACCATCAGAAAAGAATGGCCAGGCTGCCCAAGTAATGCAATCAGTGACCATTATCAGGTATCCTGGCAGACAGGATTTGTGCTACAGACTGCCTCCTTCAGTGATGTATGTATGATGTATTGTGGGGTGGTCTTGGGCTACAGGGTGGCCAGTTTCAAAAATCTATATAAGAACTTGCACACCAATGTTCTGGGTTCCTCCTCTCTCCTGCGTGGGGTGAGTGGGGGACCCTGTTGCAACAATTTAACAAAGATCAGGCTTACTAGCCTCTTTGCTTCTCAGAAAGAAAGAAAGAAAGAAAGAAAGAAAGAAAGAAAGAAAGAAAGAAAGAAAGAAAGAAGAAAGAAAGAAAGAAGAACTTTGTGACAGTAAGAGGTGTTCAACAGTGAAACAGTCTCCCACAAGAAGTGGTGGACTCTCCTTCCTTGGAGGTTTTTAAGTAGAGGTTGGCTGGCCATCTGTCAGGGATGCTTTAGCTGAGATTCCTGCACTGCAGGGGGCTGGACTAGATGACCTTTGGGTTCCCTTCCAACTCTATGATTCATAGTTGTGTGCCTGCTGAGGTGCTCCAGAAGCTCCATGCCTGGTGTGACCAAACCGGTCCTGCTCGCCTTGACAGCCACAGACAGAGGGTGGTGAACACAGCACATGATATCATGGGCTGTCCCCTGAGTCCGCTAGATAACATCGCAAGGGATCGTTGCCTTAGGAGAGCGAGAAAAATTCTCAGGGACGATTCACACCCCGACCAGCACCTCTTTAATCTTCTACCCTCGGGCAGGAGATATAGAAGTATAATCAGTCATACCAACAGGCTAAAAACAGTTTCTATCCGTGAGCTGTTAGGCTGTTGAATGGAAAATAATATAGCACAACTGACTTGTGTTGTGCGACAAGCACATAGGGTGCAATGAGATTGAGTTTTTGTGGGGGGGGGGGGAAGGCTCGGTTAATTTCATTGTACACAGGTTGTACATTGACAATAAAGGTGTTATTATTATTAGATCTGCCTTTACCTCCACTGTTCATGATCAAGGTGTCTCCCCTGCCAAGTAAGTTGGCTTCCGGTTCTGCTCTGCCTTAATGGAGGCAGCCCCCATGACAGTGAGAGATCATTGGCGAAGGAACAAGAAGGATGATTTAGGGTAAATCATTCTTGCAAATTCTCCCCAGGGATGGGGGGAACGGGCTTCACTTGCAATTCGTCTTGGTACCTGGCTTTTGCTCTGGCATGGAATGTGAGGGGCAGGGAGGCGCTGAGTGTGAAAGCTCTTTGTCTGCCGAAAACCCTCCACCACTGCCATTAAGAAGCAGAAGTACTTCTGTTAATTAGAGCTTAATTGGACTAAAGTATAGGTGTATGCTGGAAGAGATGAGATCACAAACTGTGGAACAAACCAACTGCAAGGACTTTAAGGTTTGAATTTGAGATAAGACTTCATTCGGTGCAAAAGATGGGGGGAGGTGAGCCTATAGTTTCTTTATTTAAAGCTTTATTCTCTACATTTATGATTTGGCAACCCTCCTCTGAATGTTAGTTCAAACTATATTTGTACATGTGAGGATGGAAGAAAATGGATTATAAATATTGAATATAATATCAAATGGACCTGTGTGTGTAAAAGGAAAAAGGGAGGGAAGCTCTATTTTGCAAAAGGGTTATGATGGAAACTTAGAGCTGACTCTTCCCTATCCTTTACTATCTATGAAATGAACTGAATAATGCTAAGAGGACTTGGAATTTAATTTAATTGGAAGGATAACTGGCCATATATCTTCAGCTGGAAGGAAGGATGAAAGGAGTCTGTGAGCTGCCAAGGAACTGATAAGGTTCTTTATTGAGTCATCTGCAGTTTGACAGACCGCTCTTCTTCCCAGGCTGAGAGGAAAAATCGTGACAACAGTTTATTTACTGGGACAGAGTGACTTTTGCAGCTGTTGTTAAAGTTCTCAGTGCAAAACAATGAAGCACGGGACAGAGCAATGGAGAAATTTCTGGAACAACAATGAGATATCAGCTCTGCCCAAAGCATGACGGATAATAGCAACAATCGCTCTCTCTCTCTGTGTGTGTGTGTGTGTGTGTGTGTATAACATCTTACAAGGACAGGAAGAAACACCACAGACAGAATAATTGCCACACACCGGAAGAACAAGGATGTAGTTTGAGTTCCTCACTTGAAGTTTTATAAATCATTTAATGGGTCAACACAAATAGAAGTTATTAATATCACAGTTGTTGTATAAGGGATTATTATTATGACCAGAATGTAATTGAAACTAATAAGATTTTGGAATGCAGAAATAAAGAAAACAATCAAATCTGGCACATGGAGGGTCACTTTAACTAAATTATATAATTCGGTATTTGGATGATTGGTATTATAATTGTATTATAAATTGGTATTGTTATAATGAGGCCATTATTGGACAGTAATTGGAAACTAATAAAATTTATTCCATTGTGGGCACTATTTTGCGTTTGTGGATCAGTTGTTGGGAATCAAAGTGGGGGGGGGCATAATGTTGCGCTCAGGTCCTGTTTGTGGGCTTCCTGCAACGAGCATCCCATTGCCTGCTGTGCAAGCAGCATGTTGGACCACATGAGCCTCTGGTCTGATGCAGCAGCCAGCCTCTTCCTATGCACAATCTGATGTGATAAGGGCAGTTCTGGAAGACAACGGCTTCCCCTGGCTCTTTGCATCTCCTCCTTGGATGAGTCAAGCGCTTTTCTGCTTGGCAGTCTGGCCTCAGGCTACCCTCCCCTGTGAGGTGAACCATTTGTAACTGGTTACATCATAAGATCTACGCTGAAGCAAAGGAGATGCTTGAAGTCAGTCTGGGAAAGGAGCTGGGGGGTGGGGAGGTCTGGTGTCCCACCTCCAGAAGAGAAAAAGCAGCAAGTTCCCCCTTTAACTGATTGATTTTGGAGTCCATCACAGTTTCCACCGGCTGATTTCTCCAGATAATTTGCCAAATTGCGGCCGGGAGGTTAGTTTCTGACCATTAACCTTCCTGCCTCGTGGCACCTGAGCATACATTAACTCCTAAGAAGGGAGCTGAACCGGGTCTCGTGGTAACAAATGGTTGTCTTGACTGGAGTTCTCTAGAAAGGAGAAAGAGACCCAAATTGGAAAGTAAAGTATTACTTTTATTTCTGTCCGAGTTGGGATCTGCCTTTGATGGGTCCCACTTCAATGGACAGCACATAAAACGGGCTCCCCCCCCCACTCCTGGCATACTTATGCATATTCGATTTAGCTTGTTAATGAGGAGAGAGGGAAATGAGTGGCTGGGGAAAAGAGATAATAGCCCATTGTCTCAAACATTACTTTAGCCCAAGCTTCCTTTATTTCTCAGTTCTCACTGGGCTTTGCAGCTCACCTGCCTTTGAGCTTCTTATCGCTCTTCCCAGCGCCCCCCCCCCAACATTTCTCTCATCTTTGAGTCCCTCAGTGACCTTTGCTGCTCCAAATCCATCACCCAACGATTCCTGAGAGGAGGTTGGCTCTCATCAAACCTTCAAAGTACAAGGCACGTAAAGTACAAATATATTGCCCAATAATAGCAAATCGACACTCATTATTTGGCAAAAGTTAGAATTGGCGAACCTTGGGTTTGTGGTTCTGAGCCCCCGCTTTGTCGGGGAAGATTTGTCGGGGTATCGATGCCGTGAGCCCCTGTATCTTATGCTCAGCTTCCATAAACAAAACCGGGTATCCTAACGACACCACAGTCTCTGCTGACCTTCATTTCAAGAAAACAACCATGGGTAACTCCTGGAGTAAGGGACGCGGGTGGCGCTGTGGGTTAAACCACAGAGCCTAGGACTTGCTGATCAGAGGGTCAGCGGTTCGAATCCCCATGACGGGGTGAGCTCCTGTTGCTCAGTCCCTGCTCCTGCCCACCTAGCAGTTAGAAAGCACGTAAAAATGCAAGTAGATAAATAGGTACCACTCTGGCAGGAAGGTAAATGGCGTTTCCGTGCGCTGCTCTGGTTCGCCAGAAGCGGCTTAGTCATGCTGGCCACATGACCCGGAAGCTGTACGCCTGTTCCCTCGGCCAGTAAAGCGAGATGAGCACTGCAACCCCAGAGTTGTCCGCGACTGGACCTAACGGTCAGGGGTCCCTTTACCTTTAACTCCTGGAGTCTCTCGCTGCCTTGAGGTTGGGGTGGCGTGTACCAATATTTTGTTTTAAAAGCATGCATACACACAGAGAAAAGGGACCCTGGCCAGGCCTGTCATCTGCCCTGCCTTTCACGAGCTCTCTGCAGCATCCATAGCCTGAGGCCAAGTTAAACACTTGCTTGAGGACTGATAAATGTTTCTGGACTCACAAGCTATCCTCTTTCCCTGAGGCTTCTGAGAAGACAGCGCTGTGCCGAAATGAAGCCGTCTGATTATTTTTGCCACAATGAGGCTCTGGCGGCCAGTGACACACAGACCTTGTTAGGTCAGGATGAAAGTCCAGATGTTCCTGAGGCCCTGACAGCGTTCTCCACTCCTGCCTTCCTCCCTGACCCCCCACCCTCAAATCTGAGCGAAGAAATATTCCTGAGCCTCTCCTCAAATCACTCTCCTCAGAATGAGCTTCCCTGAACTCGCTTTCTTCTTTGGCGAGAGGAGGGATGAACTGTCGCCACCGTGCAACTGCTAATTCTGTCCCTGCTTCTTTGCCTCTGGCCTCCCGCCATCCGTCTCGGATCTGAAGAAGCATGGGCAACATTTTAATAACCATCAACAAGAGGCACACCCGGCTGCTCAAAGACGCTGCTGCCTCTGTCGTGGCGGTTTGTGCTACAGGAAACGGGTGACACCTATCGAAAAGCCAGGCGGTGCTTTTCCTTGAAGGGTTTTTGGAAGGATGCCATTTTGGGGACCCTCCTGGGTGAAAGATGGCCAGATACACCTTAGCCAAGGATGGGGGAAATAATGACTTTTCAGTTGTGGCTGGACTTCAACTCCCATCATCCATGGTCACTGGCAATCCAGACTGGGGCTGAAAGGAGTTGGAGTCCAAGGTTCCTCGTCTCTGCCCATTTTTTTAAAAAATAAGATTTATATACGGTCCTTCATCTGAAGATCACAGGTCGGTTAGGCCCCAGACCTGACAGGAAGTGAAGACTGGTGAGGTGGTAGAGGCAAGCACAGGACAAATCCAACATTTTGAGGAAATCGGTTGGTGTGTCCTCTTGCTTGTTCTCTGCACCTCAAGACTCCTCTCAAGATAGTGTTGGCGAATTTGGTGAGAGGATTTCCAAGGTGGGGATGATACTCTTTGTTGACATCGGGACATTGGCTGCCATTTTGAATTGAGATGGTGGACCAAAACATCACTTTGGAGTGACTTTGCCTGTATGAGGGCATTTGTTGTTGTTGTTGTTTCAGGTTATCATAGGCACACGTTCAGACCGCTCTTGAGATATTGCCACCACACTCAGCATGAGGGTTCTCAAGGAGGGGTGACAGACTCCATCGCCATTTGGACACTGGACACCATTTTGAATCAAGATGGCGGAACAAATCATCACTTGGGCATGTCTTTGCCTGTTTTTTGACATAGTTTCAGCCGCCTTGCATGATAGGATGGGGTGTGCACGTGTGTCTCGGTTGGTGTTTGGGTGCCAGGCGCCATTTTGAATCAAGATGGCGGGCTGAAAGATGACTTTGGTATGACCTCGACCAATTTTTAGTGTGATGGGTCAAAACCCATAAATCATGCTATCTATTAAAAACAAAAAAGGGGTATTTTTGTTTTTGGTTTGGTTTCTTAAAAATCCCAGGCGGCACCAGGCGCTCCCTGCTAGTGTGTAGTAAAAGCTGATGATCTACCACTCAGGAAAAACTTGCCCCCAGTGCGATGCCCTGAAAGGGTACAATTATCAGTGCTTCTTCTGGGCAGAGAAACAGCAACTGGGCAAAGCCATAGCCCAGGAAGAGAGCACATGATTTGGGTTCAGAAAGTACTGGGTTCAGTTCCTGCCACCTCTAGGTATGGCTAGATCTCCCTGACCCAAAACACTGGAGAGCCACTGCGACTACATAACTTTATGACCACTGCTCCATAGCAATGGTTGTTGCACAATTCCATTCACCACATAGATGGGTTTATGAAGCATTTCTGTATCCTTCTGCTGTGCTGAAGAAGAATTCCACGAAACAGTGGGTATATCCGGAATCATTGTTCACTACGTCTGTTTGCAAACGACTTCGGCAGCGTTGGACGCCATAAACAAAGCTTTACAGCCTGTTTTCACTAGATAAGAATCTGACCCATTGCTTCTTTCAGAGACTTGCGTAGTCTTCAAAGACTTTCAGAGACTTATAAGACTTATGTTTATTTAGTTTTATGTTTTCAAGAGAATCCATTAAGAGTACATATTTTGTGATCTTCAGAGATTCATAAGTTTTCTGTTTGTGTGATTTCATATATTTCATACTATATAAAGAGTGTATATTGATATTGTATCATTGTATTTAGTCATCGTGTTGCCTAGGATATTACAGAGGATATGGGCCATCTGAAGGCAATCCTGTATAGGGAATGTTTTTTTTTTTTAAATTAATGTTTCATTATGTTTTTATATATGTTGGAAGCTGCCCAGAGTGGCTGGGGCAACCATGTCAGATGGGTGGGGTATAAATAGTAAAATTATCATTGTGGAATGGAACGTCCCTATTTTCATCGGAGGAATGTTGGAGGGTATGGAACAGGATTTGACTTGCTGGGGGTGGAGGCGTTCGGATCTCACGGCCGAGGAGCTGCTAACAGGAGCTCATCAGACAAGCGGGCAACATCTTACTGCCGCTTCCTTTTATTGCGCATTCAAGAGGCACTCCAAACGAGTGATAGACTGTAAATGTACCAGCGACTCGGAATAATGAGGAGCCATTAATTTTCGCCCCTCTTACCTGGCTCTTCTTAACAGCCAGAACCAGCCATTGAGACAGCTGCCAATAAAGTTGGCGCCTGCTGCTGGCGAGGGACACGTTGTCCCCCCCTCCCTCAGAAAAAAATAAAGTAAAACGAAGGCTCCTTGCAAGCTTTGATGGCACCAGCCTCAACTGTGGAAATTAATTGGGACTTTTGCAAGAGCGAAGGCTGCCTTAGTGCTTTCAGGCTCACTTGGAAGACACTGAAGCACCCATCCATCTAGCCCATCTAACATCAGCTTTCCATTCCATTTAAAGCACATGGCTTCCCCAAAGGTTCTCCTGGGAACTCTAGTTTACCCCACAGAACTATCACTCCCAGCACCTGTAAAAATGGGTAGGATTTGGGGGGACAGCCACGTACTCTGAAAGTATGGTGTGGGTGTGATTCCTCTCCATCGTGTGTTGCTGGATTCTTTTAAGCTGGAAAATGCTGTTTTGGATTGAAACCGTGACCTTCTGCGTAGAGTCACAGAGCTGTAGGACAGGAGGGGACCCCTGGCAGATGGCCATCTTGCCTGAAAGCAAGGCAGGGGCTCTATCATTGAGCTATGGACCATAGGATCAGAGATTTGTAGGGACCCTGAGGGTCATCTGTGGTGTAGATGACAGCCAGTGTGGTGTGTGTTGGAATCAAGCCTTGTCAGAGGAATGTGCCACTCTCCAGGCACCTGGCTGATTTCCTTGTTGACCTCCCCGTCTGCGACTCCCGGCAGGAAACAGGCGAGGTCTCTAATCGGCGATCCTTCTCAAACGTGAGAAGAACACACCACTCCTTCACTCTCCTCCCTGCTATCCCCAGGGAGGGGAAAGAGACAGACAGAAATGTATTTACATGCCTTTATTTCTGTCTTTTGCAGCAGTACAGAGAAACATGTCTGCACTCTCTTAACACCAACAGCAGAGAGATAGGTAGACTGCACCCCTGTACTTCCAGTACAGGTCAGATGACACACTGAGCTAACATCCGGTGCTCAGTACAGTGAATGAACTGCCCCTTTCTTCCCACGGTAACAGTCACAAACATCAACATCCTGTTTGGCTTTCCAGCCACCTGCTGAAGCTGCTGCTCGCTGCTGCATTGCTCCTTTTTGGTAACAGTGTGGTGGTTAAGAACGGTGGACTTGTAATCTGATGAACTGGGTTCGTGTCTCTGCTCCTCCACATGCAGCTGCTGGGTGACCTTGGGCTAGTCACACTTCTCTGAAGTCTCTCAGTCTCAACTCACAGAGTGTTTGTTGAGGGGAAAGGAGATTTTTAGCCACTTTGAGACTCCTTCGGGTAGTGATAAAGTGGGATATCAAATCCAAACTCCTCCTCCTCATCATCTAGTTCAACCCCCTGCAAGGCAGGAATCTCAACTAAAGCATTCAAGACCTCTGCTGAAAAACCTCCAAGGAAAGGAGAGTCCACCTCCTCCTGAGGGAGACCGTTCCACTGTCAAACAGCTCTTACTGTCAGAAAGCTGATGTTGAGTCGGAATCTCCTTCCTTGTATCCTGAAGCCGTGGGTTCGAGTCCTACCCGCCAGAGCAGGAGAAAACAAGCTACCCACCTGGGAAGAATGGCAGATGAAGGTGATGGAGTACATGGAACTGGCGGAAATGACTGGCAGAATACGAGACCAGGGAGAAGAGTCGGTGGAAGAAGATTGGAAGAAATTTAAAGTTTATTTACAGAAACATTGTAAAATTAAGGAATGTTAGAAGGATGTTGGAATGAAGTTACGTGGTTTTAGCAGAAATGTTATAATAGATTAAGTAAAAATAGATTGTTAATTGTTGAGAATGTAAAGTTACATTATATTAAGATAAACTATTAGGATAAAAACAAAGATGGAAAGGATTTGCTGAAATAGCTAATTGAACCAGAATACAAAAAAGGGAGGTGTGAGGAGGTCAAGGAAACAAGCAAATGAAAGATAAGTTATGGAAGGATTCATTTGTTTTTTTTCTTAATTGTTTTTACTTCTTTGTGTTTTTGCTCTTTTTTCTTTTCTTTTCCTTTAATTTTGTAACCTTTCAAAACCTTAATAAATATTTTTTTTTAAAGGAGAAAACAAGCTTGTTTCCTCTTCTGTGTGACCAGCCCTTGAGATATTTTAAATGCTCTGTGGGTGGGTGGGAGACACAAGAAATGAGGGGTCTAGGAGGGTCAGTTGTGGGGGAATCAGGAGTCTCTATTCTTATCTAAGGTAGGGTATGCGATATATCAGCATTGGTTTGGTGCAGATCTCTAAAGGACAACCTGCTGTTCAAATAAGAAAGTGGGTCAAGGTGGAAGCGTCCGGAAGGCCTCCTTTGACTAAAGCCCTCCGCAAGTCAGGCTTTTCCTCATCAATCTCAAGGCGAAAGTGCAGCACACACACACTCTCTCCTGAAGCAGACCTTTTGTCGTCCTTTTGCTGCTTCTTCAGAGAGAGGTTGCCTTGCAGCTACAGATCTTGGTCAGGGAGCCACCTCTGCCCTCTGGCATCTGTCGCCGCTCCCCTTGTTGTTTCTGGGGCACGACAAGCATGCCAACACACCTCTGCGTCTTCTTTGTCCGATTTCATCGGTCTGAGCTGCGACTTCTGGTTTTAATTTCCAAGAAGAAAAACGTCTCATCTTTTGAGAATGAGCTTTAAAAGGAAGTGCAGGGTTGTGGAGTTGGAAGGGACCTCTAGAGTCGCCCAACCCCCTGCAGTGCAGGAACTGTGGGATGTGATTCATAAGTAGCAGTCAAATACAACATTCCTTGTTTTCCTAGAGTGGACACGCAGGGGAATGTTTGGTCCGGCCAGTCGAAAACTTCCTGTTTCCTCCTGGCTGGGACATACTTCCTTTGCATGTGGGTGTGACCTTACCTGTCCAGGTAACACAGAAGGACAAGGAGTGCAGCACTCTCTCTTTTTGACTCCATTCGTCAACCTTAGGGTGAAGGGCAGGGAGCAAACAAACAAACAAACAAACAAACAGCAAAGACCTGATGAAGAGAGCACAGCAGAGGTTATACCGTGGTGCCTCGCAAGACGAAATTAATTCGTTCTGCGAGTTTCTTCGTCTTGCGGATTTTTCGTCTTGCAAAGCACGGATGCACCCTGGTATTAACGGTTTTAAGAAAACGGAAACAAACTCGCAAGACGTTTCGTCTTGCGAAGCAAGCCCATAGGGAAAATAGTCCTGCGAAGCAACTCAAAAAACGAAAAACCCTTTCGTCTTGCGTGTTTTTCGTCTTGCGAGGCATTTGTCTTGCGAGGTACCACTGTATTTTCTGAGAATCCTCCGAAAAAACAATCTCTCAAAGGACCTGCTGATAGCATTTTACCATTGTACTGTGCAGAGTGTATTAACTTATGGTCTGTGTGTGTGGTTTGGGAGCTGCACGGCCAGGGAAAAAACAATGCTGTCCAGGGTTGTAAAGACTGCGGAGAGAATAATTGGGTGCACTCTTCCCACCTTGGATCAAATCTATGCTTCCAGGTGCCATAAGAAAGTTGCAGAGATAGCGCAGGATAGTGCGCACCCCGGAAATGATCTCTTTCAGCTTCTGCCTTCTGGAAGAAGGCACAGGGTTATAAAGACTAGGACTAGCCGCCTGAGAAACAGTTTCTATCCAAATGCGATTTTGGTTTTAAACGCACTGTAAGGAGTCTCTATGGGAGTATATTGTATCTTAAAAATGGGGTATCAGAGTTTTTAGGGGCTAACCAGGCTGGGATAGCAGGGATAGCAGGCTTGTTGGTTTTGAATGTGGGACAATGACAATAAAGATTATCGTATCTTATAGTAAAATCAAATACCTTCTTTCCTCAACCTGTAATTTTGGCATTTGGCCACTTCATTGGGGGAAAACCTTCCTGCCCATGTACACCCTTGTACGGTCTCACCCACCCCGATAATCCTCATGTTCCTAAATTCTTAAAGAGACAACATAAAGGTGACCAACCTATTCAGGAAAAGAATCCACATCTGCTTTATTTCAGGGTACATTTTTTTTTTAATACTGATACATACAGAAAGTACAGATTAGATCCCAAAAGTATAACCAACCCCCCCTATAAACCCATGTGTGATCTTGGGAGCACCTTCCCTCTCCAGCATCAAGGTTTTTGTGTTTTGTCTTATTGCAGAGATGAGAACATCTTAGAATCATAGAACCACAGAGCCGGGAGGGACCTCAAAGGCCAACTAGCCCAACCCCCTGAAACATAAGAATCAGAACTGACCTTATATTGTATATATTTTCACCTGGCCACTGCCAGAGCAGCGCCCATGCTCTGGATGTAAACGTAGGGTGTCTTTTCCTAATACCCCTCTCAAGTCACAAGCAACAGAAGGCAAGTCTGTGTAGACATTGGCAGAATGTTACTGTACTTTCCTGTCTGGGCAAAGATGGCATTTCCGGAAATGAGGGACCTTTTAGCCAAGCTTCCTTGAAAAGCAGAGAGAAAGTGATTGGTGACGTGAGGCTCATCCCTTCAGTAGACATGGTCTTTGGCTTTGGACCATATGTTATTTCTCAGCCTCAGTTTCCTGTCTGTAGAATGGGCGCGAAAGCAATTTGCTGTTCAGGGTGAAGAAGAAATACATGAAGGATCACAGCGCACTTTGCAAAATTCAAAGTGCTGCGTAGATAAAACAGGAGCAGTAATTTGGAGAACCATCGGCAGGGTTCAGGAGGTGGCGATAAGAAAACAGTAAGATAACAAAAGAGTGGGTGGTCCGAACAGATAAAAAATGAGAAGAGGGTTTGAAGCGAGATGGCACCCTCATTCTGGCCAGCATGGGACAGGGTGATGGATACTGCTCTCCAGAAACACCTGGAAGAAACCCTATTGGGCATATCTGTTTTTAGTAATACCAGAGACTAATTTCAGCTGTGCTGAAAAGAAAAAGAAAAGCAGAGGATGAGGATGAGCAACAGAATGGCCTCAGCAGCCCCTGACTGACCTCTGCTGGAAACAGGATGTGAACTAGCATGGACCTTTGGCCTGGTCCTGCCAGAGCCCTCTTAAAAGGGTAAAGGGACCCCTGACCATTAGGTCCAGTCCTGGCCGACTCTGGGGTTGTGCACTCATCTCGCTTTATTGGCTGAGGGAGCCGGCGTACAGCTTCCAGGTCATGTGGCCAGCATGACTAAGCCACTTCTGGCAAAACCAGAGCAGGGCATGGAAACACTGTTTACCTTCCCACTGGAGTGGTACCTATTTATCTACTTGAAACGGGAGCTCACCCCGTCACAGGGATTCGAACCACCGACCTTCTGATCAGCAAGTCCTAGGCTCTGTGGTTTAACCCACAGCGCCACCCGTGTCCCATAGGGCCCTCTTATGATCCTACAAAAGCCTTCCCCAACCTGCTGCCCTCCAGAAGTTTTGACCTGCAGCCGCAGCTGGCAACGCCTCCCCTCCCTCCCAAATCATTGGCTTTGCTATTTGTTTCAGATTGCAGGTTTCTAGCTCTCATGAGGCGTCATCCAGACGACAAATAGGATGGGTGGAATTATGGATCGCTTTTCTCCCGTTCCAGTCAATGGAGCTACGTTGGTTTGAACTTGGAGAGTTTACTCAGTTTACGCCTGGCGGGCAAAGCTAGATTTCGAAACAGGGTGGCAAAGATGTTCTAAACCCCCAAGTGGCAAGGGAATGTGCAAAGTTTAAAGATGCCTGAATTCTCCTCTGCCAAACCTCTTTAGGTTCATTCTGGGATGTCTCAGGCTCTGCCGTAGGTTTTTCCATCATGAAAACTGGGGGCAGGGCAGGGGGGGAATAATAAAATCATAGCATTGTATAGTTCGAAGGGACACAGCTAAGTTTTATCTCTTAGGATAAATAACAGCTAGGCACCCATCACATTCCAGAAAAATAATCTGCAAATCAACTCAACGACTGCCAATGGAAATATGAGTTTATATCGGTTGTGGCCATCTGCTTTTTAAACCTTCTCCCCTTTCCACATATTTCTCCAGCCAGAAGATACTACTTCATCCTTGTGAAGATAACTGTTGGATTATTTTGTAATACTTGCCCCCCTTTCTAATATACTTAAATTCTAGTGATTTTCCAAAATTTGATAGCAGACTCAGAAGTCTGAGTTACAGATAGGTAGCCGTGTTGGTCTGCCATAGTCAAAACAAAAAAAATTCTTTCCAGTAGCACCTTAAAGTCCAGCTAAGTTAGTTCTTGGTATGAGCTTTCGTGTGCATGCACACTTCTTCAGATACACTGAAGAAGTATCTGAAGAAGTGTGTATCTGAAGAAGTGTGTATCTGAAGAAGCGTGCATGCACACAAAAGCTCATACCAAGAACTAACTTAGTTGGTCTTTAAGGTGCTACTGGAAGGAATTTTTTTTGTTCAGAAGTCTGAGTTCCTCTTTTGGGATTTCAGTGCCCTCCTCAGATTTTCTTTCCTCCATTTTGGCGACCAAGTGCTATAAGATTGCCAAGCCCTCCACCTCTGTTTTGCAGCCAGGAAAATGTGCAGCATGTCAGGTGAACATTTGATGTGTCTGAACTCTGAGTCAGTGGGCTTCATCAGTTACCTTCTGCCTTAATGTGAAAAGCATCCATCACCGCCAAGGACTTGAAATGTTTGCAGTGTCCTCAGAAAGGCAAGCTGAACCAAGTTACCAAATGGTCACCTGAAACATCTAGGCCAGGAACCCCCAACCTGTGGCCCTCCAGATGTTCTGGCCTACAACTCCCATGATCCCTAGCTAATGGGACCAATGGTCAGGGATGATGGGAATTGTAGTCTAAAACATCTGGAGGGCTGAAGGTCGGGGATCCCTGATCTAGGCTGTTTCTGGGGTGTGTGAACTGAGCAAACGCCAACCTTTATTATTTACTTATTTTATTTATTGGATTTATATACGACCCTTTGTCAAAAGATCTCAGGGTGGCTCATGGGATGAAAACACGAGATAAAAGCCACCAGTGCAGCAAAGATTCGCTTACCGATGTTGCAAAGGAGGGGTTGCAAACACTGCCCTGCAATGCTGCAGAACATGGCTGGGGGATTTCTTTCCACAGAGGGCCACATGGCATTCTGGAGGGCCACATACCAGTGGCAGGTGGGACCAGAGGGGCAAGAACGAGTGACAATTGCAATTTTTTTGTTTGTGCAATAGGCTGGCTTCTGGACCTGGGGTTCCACATCTCAGCTGCAGAACAGTGGCGTAGCGTGGGGGGGTGCAGTGGGGGCCAGCCGCACTGGGTGCAACATCTGGGGGTTAGGGTTAGGGGGCGCAAATCCACGGGTTAAGGGGTGCAAATCCATGGGTTAGGGGGCGCAAATTACTTGCCTTGCCCCGGGTGTTGACAACCCACGCTACGCCACTGCTGCAGAATATCTTTAGGATGCGTGTCTCAGACTGCATGGGGCAGAACGATACTTCGGGCAGAACCAGTCTATAGAAATGCAGTTCTAGTTCAGAGAACCAGACAGGGCAGACTTTGGCTTTTCAAACTTCAGTGGTGCCCTTTGCAAGGCCAAAATTGGGTGCCCCCTGCCTCTTTGCCTTTTGCCCTGCTCAATTCACTAGATTATAGTTGTGCAGGTCTGTGGTGCCCCTAGGCTTGGTGCCCAGTGTGACATAACCAGTTGCACTGCCCCTAAACCCATCTCTGGGCCGGGAATCAAGGAACCAGCTAGTGGCCAATATAGATGAAGATACCTCTAAGTTGCTTTGTAGGTGGATGGGATGGTAATGTACTGGAATGAGCTCCCTCTGTCACTTCCCCCAAGCTGATCACCGCTGCCTTTTCTAGCTTTGCCAAATTTGTGTGCTCATGTGCACCACCCAACAAGTTTGCTGGACATGCCGGAATTCTGATGCATGCCTGAAGAGGAAAACAATCCCTTCCGTAAGAACAAACGCCTGCATGTTGAGCCCTGGAGAGCTCTGGAATGTAGGTAGGTCAATTTCTGTGTGTGTTTTCTTAAAAAATAATCCTGTGCACAAGAAGAGGGAGGGCACATTTCAATACAAGGTTCAGGGCCTTGAAGTCCCTTGGTCAGAATGCTCTCCATGGGGGCTGACCTCCATCTTGAATTGGGGTCAAAGTATTGTGTCGGAATCTAACTATGGTTGACCCACATGAGCCGTGACCATGAATGGGAGGTGCAATGCATTGCTAGGCAAGTTGGGATGGTGGAAGGAGCAATTCCCACCCCCATAGACCCAGTTGACACTCTCAGGACCATCGCTTGCTATAAATGTTCCCTTGAACCTGTGGATCAGCCATTGCTGATCAGAACCCGCCACAGATGGAATATCCATTACATCCACTCCCAACCCAAAACAGTCCTTCTCTGAGAAGATATAATTCAAATGTTTGGCTGAGTGGTCAATTTGTGCATCTGGACATCAGTCCTGAAGGTGACATTCTGCCTCCGATCCCAGTGGTTTCTGTTTTCCAGAAGCAAATGTTTGGATGTGCAAGATGTGTTGTTTGGGGATCTCAAAATGCCAGACGGTTGAAATGTTTGAGATTAAGATTTTTAAGACTTCTGTCCTGCAGTCTCTTTCCTGGACCAAATTACAGGGATGGGTTTTCTGTGGTAAGTACCAAGCTGTCCTTTGAAAATCACCGAGGAGAGTAAGGGAGAGTCTGTCAAATATAACTCAGTGGATTGCATTGGGGATTTCAGTGAATCAGCAGCATGAATCGGCCTTCAATACGAGTCTCTAGAAGGGCCATCCAGGCTGAAGAAACACACACCAGTTGCATGAGAAGATTCCAGGTCCATCTACAATTGCTCTCTTGTAGAGTATCAGGTGAGGTGTGGTTTTATCCTTCGAGGTGCTGTGCTGGAACCAAGTCAATGCCTTGCTGGTAAGAATGGGTGGTTCAGAAGTTCAGTCCTGCTGGTCCTGTCTAAACTCTCCTCGTGAAGCTCCAAACAAGCATGGATTTTCAAACCAAAGCCCTCTCCTCAACAGATTATAGACCCCATTTCCCACCCAAAAATCGTGGCCAAGGAGAGAGTCAAGATACCCAGACTTGTCTGTCTCATTCTGAGTCTGGAGACCCAGGTCTCAAGGACAAAGCGCTCAGTTCTTCCCTCCCCCTCCCTTTCTTAAAAAAAATATGGAGATTGGGTGGTGTCACTACCGCAAGATGGGAGTATTGGCATGATGAAGCAGTCCAGTTTTTTGACTCAACACGTGGAGAAGTTGGGGCGATAGCGTACCTCAACCCATTCTTGGAAGGTTTTCCAAGATGGTAGCAAAATCCTAGTGTGCTGGGGATGTTCCTAAGACTGTTTCAGCCTACCAAAGCAGGCAACTTTTACTGACCTGCTAAATATGGGGGCCAAAAGAAGCTAATGTGAATTAGTCCTTGCTGTAACCCATGATGGATCACACGCTTCCTTGCAGGGACTGATTTCTGGGTCCTTCTACAGATGAACACATTGTGGCTCACCAGAAAGGTGTCGACAAACAAGCTGATGAGATGAGTGTCTTTCCTTTCCTCCCGATAACCTTGAAGAGGGAGGGAGCCAGGAGCTGGCGAGGCCTTTCGCCCCAGCTCCCCGATTCGAAAACAAACAAACGGAGAGCAGTCTGGTCACGGCGCTTGAGTGTGGGCGCGCTCCAATTCACATGGACGCCAGGAGGAAAGTACTGGTAGAAGTGGAACACCACATCACCAACCAGCCGTTCATGGCCAATGACAGTGCTGAGCTGGAGCCGTCAGAAGCTAGGTGGGTAGCATCTTGTAGAAGCTTCTCCTCTGCAGATACCTGGAAAGAGAAAACCAGCAAAGGCAGGGAGTTAACACCTGGATGAGTTGTTAGTCTGCGGCTCCATCTGCGCTATAACAAGGCCTCCCCCAAAGAATCATGGGAACTGTAGTTTGTTAAGGGCGCTGGGCTTGTTAGGAGGCCTCTATCCTCATAACGGGACGCGGGTGGCGCTGTGGGTTAAACCACAGAGCTAGGACTTGCCGATCAGAAGGTTGACGGTTCGAATCCCCACAATGGGGTGAGCTCCCGTTGCTCGGTCCCTGCTCCTGCCAACCTAGCAGTTCGAAAGCACATCAAAGTGCAAGTAGATAAATAGGTACCACTCCGGCGGGAAGGTAAACGGCGTTTCCGTGTGCTGCTCTGGTTCGCCAGAAGCGGCTTAGTCATGCTGGCCACATGACCCGGAAGCTGTACGCCGGCTCCCTTGGCCAATAAAGCGAGAGGAGCACCGCAACCCCAGAGTCGGCCACGACTGGACCTAATGGTCAGGGGTCCCTTTACCTTTACCTTATCCCCATAACAGAGCTACAGTTCCCACAATTCCCTGGGAAGAGAGATTGACTGCTAAACCGCTCCAGGAACTGTACCCAAGTGAAGGGAACAGGGGACTGTGGTTTGATACTGAATCATGGAACTGTAGAGCTGGACTCCAAAGACCATCTAGTCCAGCCCCTGGAAATGCAGGAATAAATGTATTTATCTACTTGCACTCTGATGTGCTTTTGAACTGCTAGGTTGGCAGGAGTTGGGACCGAGCAACGGGAGCTCACCCTGTCGCGGGGATTCGAACCGCCAACCTTCTGATCGGCAAGCCCTAGGCTCTGTGGTTTAACTCACAGTGCCACCAGTGTCCCTCAGGGGTACCTTTATCTCTACCTTTAAGGTGCTACTGGACTATATATATATATATATATATATATGCAGGTTTTGGTGTCCTCGGGTGTCTTCCCGTGTAAAAGTTGGGGTGTCTAGGCGACGTTTCGACGAGGTCTCACTCGTCATCTTCAGGCTGGTGCTTTCGGCTTCTTGTTACTGGAACAGAGCAGGATCTCAGTGTTTGAGTTCCTATAAATACTGTTGAGGGGGTGTGTTGTATAGCCTCCAATGTTCTGGGCAGAGAGGAAGTTCCCAGGCTAGTGTGCCTTTTCTTCTTTTGTTCCTTAATTACTTGAGGGATATCCTGAGTGATTTCTTGAGTGATATCCTGAGTACCACTTAGGTGGGTCATTAGGTGTGGATTAGTTGCTAAAGTCTTTGTGTCTTGACCTCTTGAACTTTGTGAAGAGTTTTTCTGAGAAGATGGCTGTACTGCACTTAGTTGTGCTCTGGCTTGGCTTCGTGTATAGGGGCGAGCTGTGGTTTTGTGGCTTGTGTCAGCCAGATCTGTGTAGGGATTGCTGCACCCCCCTGCAATCCCTACACAGATCTGGCTGACACAAGCCACAAAACCACAGCTCGCCCCTATACACGAAGCCAAGCCAGAGCACAACTAAGTGCAGTACAGCCATCTTCTCAGAAAAACTCTTCACAAAGTTCAAGAGGTCAAGACACAAAGACTTTAGCAACTAATCCACACCTAATGACCCACCTAAGTGGTACTCAGGATATCACTCAAGAAATCACTCAGGATATCCCTCAAGTAATTAAGGAACAAAAGAAGAAAAGGCACACTAGCCTGGGAACTTCCTCTCTGCCCAGAACATTGGAGGCTATACAACACACCCCCTCAACAGTATTTATAGGAACTCAAACACTGAGATCCTGCTCTGTTCCAGTAACAAGAAGCCGAAAGCACCAGCCTGAAGATGACGAGTGAGACCTCGTCGAAACGTCGCCTAGACACCCCAACTTTTACACGGGAAGACACCCGAGGACACCAAAACCTGCATTCCTGTACCCGTGAAAATCTACGAAAGCATATATATATATATATATATATATATATATATATATATATATATATAATTTCAACAAAAAGAAAGCATCTGAAGTATTTCTAAAGAACAACAAAGCAATAACGTGAGCAGCACGAAAGATGGGTATTCCCTTCCTTCCAGTCTTACAACCAAACATAGGAGCCAACTCGCAGGGTCAAGGTGCCTTCAGCCCCCCAAGAAAATACTTGAAGGGGACACCCCCCAAGTTACGTCTTGTGATCCATTATGTGGGGCATGGCTTACCTGGACCCCCTGATATTTGATTCAAGTTGGCACCCCTGCAACGAAAAGACCCCTTTACCTGGAGATGGCAGAGATAAGCCAAAGTGAGCATATGTCTGACGGTTCACCTGCAGCCTCTTTGTGGCTGCTCTCAGAGCCCTAAAATAGGTACCAGGATCCGTCTGAAGCAAGGTGATCAAACAGCCGCTTGCTATATTAAGCCACGGCTCGCAGCCAAGGCCATGATGAATAGGTGAGTCTCGACTCTCAATAGCTCAGGTTCAGATCTGAACACTTTGCAGCTAGCGAGGTCTTAGATCTGAGGTACACAAATACTCTGTGCTAAGCATATCACACACACACACACACACACACCCTTACGCCGGTGGGTACCAGGCTTACATCTTAGTTCTGGTTATGCAAAGAATTGTCAGAAACAAGGGGAAAGTGCAGCAACTATGGATTTAGCTGCATTTCTGCTCTCTCGCCTGCACTTCTCTCCTCGAGGAGAGAATAGGTCAAAGGTCAGGGGCAGAACATCTGCTGTGAATGCAGAAGGTCTCAGGTTCAGCCCTGACAGCATCTTCAGGGAGGCCAGGGAGAGGCACGCCTCCAAACTGGCTGCTGCCAGTCAGAGTAGACAAGGCATGGGGGGGGGAGTCTCCAGCCAACTTAGACCTGGCAGGGGTTCGAATCTGGCCCAGGGGGCCATTTGCTCCCAAGCAGGCCCTGCTGCCCCACATCTGCAAGGTCAGGTCAATGGGCACATGAATTTGTCACTGCAAAGGAAAATCCAGGAGTTTAAAATAGTCCTTTGGCTAGCAGAGCTCCTTTGGGGTGGTCTTTTTGCAGGTGTGGTTTGGAGCTGGAGTCAGCAATAAAAAACCCACAGTGTCCAGAAAGGTAACTATAATAATATATAACTATAATAATATGTCAGAAACGGTGCTGAGGAGGGCTGCACTGAGGAGAAATGGTGGGAGACACCCTTTACCCTGCTCCTGATCCAGACCCTGAAACTTCCCAGGAGCAGGAAGGCAGTATAATAATATAATAATAATAATTTATTATTTGTACCCCGCCCATCTGGCTGGGTTTCCCAAGCCACTCTGGGCGGCTTCCACAGAAACCAAAAATACACTAAAATGTCACACATTAAAAACCTCCCTGAATAGGGCTGCCTTAAGATGTCTTCTTAATGTCAGGTAGTTGTTTATCGCTTTGACATCTGATGGGAGGGCGTTCCACAGGGCAGGCGCCACCACCGAGAAGGACCACTGCCTGGTTCCCTTTAGCTTTGCTTCTTGCAATGAGGGAACTGCCAGAAGGCCCTCGGCGCTGGACCTCAGTGTCCGGGCTGAACAATGGGGGTGGAGAGTCTCCTTCAGGTATACAGGACCGAGGCCGTTTAGGGCTTTAAAGGTCAACACCAGCACTTTGAATTGTGCTCAGAAACATACTGGGAGCCAATGTAGGTCTTTCAAGACCGGTGTTATGTGGTCTCGGCGGCTGCCCCCAGTCACCAGTCTAGCTGCCGCATTCTGGATTAGTTGTAGTTTCTAGGTCACCTTCAAAGGTAGCCCCACATAGAGTGCATTGCAGCAGTCCAAGCGAGAGATAACTAGAGCATGCACCACTCTGGCGAGACAGTCTGCGGGCAGGGAGGGTCTCAGCCTGCGTACCAGGTGGAGCTGGGAGACAGCTGCCCTGGACACAGAATTGACCTGCGCCGCCATGGACAGCTATGAGTCCAAAATGACTCCCAGGCTGCACATCTTCAAACTCTTTAAACTCTTTGTTTAAAGAAACCAAAACTGCACAGGTCTAGTGCTCCCAAAATCTCTTCCCAGTAATCTTGTCCTTGTGCGGCAGTTGCAAGGTCTGAGTGTCGTTGCCTTCCCACAGCTGCCTAAATCCCATCCTCTCCAAGGTTTTCCCCCCAAGCAATCATAAATCTGTGTGTTCTGGGAGACCAGTGAGGAGGGATGCTGGTTGCAGCAGGAAGGGGAGACTACCTGAACTCTTCAGCGGCCGGCCTCATCTCTGTCTCCTGGAATCAGAACTGCTCTCTGCCAAAGCCTCTTCCTGCTCACTAAACCATTACCTCTTCTGCTGCCTACTCCCAAGTCTGCGTCAGGAGCTCATCCTACACTCGAGTAGGACCCTAGCAGAGACACATGCCTGACTGGCATGTTCTCTCCCTCCTTGTCGATCATTTGGGAGCTTCACAAGCTTTCTTCAGCCTGAACATCACAGCAACCGAGGCCAACAGACACCGGCACACTTAGGGATCCACAGAGTCTTCGCAGTTTTCATAACAGACCTCAGCAACTCAGCATTTTGGCTAATCTACTTTATTTACATATAAACACACACGGAGCACTGCAACATGGCTCCCTCTCTCTCTAGCATCAGACAACAAAGAGAAACAAAACAAAGGACAATAGTCCCACTTTACGGAAAACAGTAACACAAACATCCTGTCTCTGTCACCTCCCACTCTGTGGAGTCAAAACATAGACCGTCATGTGAAAGACAATAATCCCATGACTGCAATCACGGAGCAGGATTTCTAACAGTCTGCTCCTTCTGGCCACTCATTGTCGTCTTACCACCAAGCCCTGGGCTATGAGCTTTCTTCCCCCTGGATGTTCCCCAGCTTGTGCCTCCACCACTCTTCTGCATCCTACCAGTCCATGACATTTGGATTCAAACCACACCTATCAATAGACATATTTCACCTGTCGATGAAAGTCCATTTGCAGGTGTGGCTTTGATCTAAACCGTGCCTGCAAATACATGATGTGAGGTTCAGTGTCTGTGCCAATCCACTGTTTGGTGCTGACAGCCTTTTTGAAGCCATCACCTGACACCTCTCACCCCCCAAGACAGTGACACAGTTAAGGTAGCCCTCTGCCATAGGAGCACATTCACCCCGTGCTTTTCCAGCTGCACTGGCTCTCGGTGGAGCACAGGGTCAGATTTAAGGTGCTGGTTTTGACCTTTAAAGTCCTTCACGGCCTAGGACCCTTGTACCTATGGGACCGCCTCTCCCAATATGCCCCACGGAGGACCTTAAGCTCCATAAATAGCAACACCCTAGAGGTCCCGGGCCCTAAGGAAGTCAGATTAGCCTCAACCAGAGCCAGGGCCTTTTCAACACTGGCCCCGGCCTGGTGGAACACTCTGTGTCATGAGACCAGGGCCCTGTGGGGGCCCTGTTTTCTTTCCGCAGGGCCTGTAAGACAGAGTTGTTCCGCCTGGCCTTTGGCTTGGAATCAACTTGATCCTTCCCAGCTTTCCTTTTTCCTTTCTCCTTCTGTGATGGAACTCCTATTTGGGGACTTCCCTGGCTTTTTTCTGGCCCATGTAGGACCAGTCTGGATAGTTGGCCTGGGTGAAGACTTGATGCTTTTATCCCCCCAAAACTGGGGTCTGGTCTTGACTGGGGAGGGCGGGGTATAAATAATAATAATAATAATAATAATAACAACAACAACAACAACAACAACAACAACAACAACAACAACAACAACAACTTCGTCTCTCTGGGTGGCGTGAAGAACCATTGCCTTCCACATTGGGCAGAGCCAAATACTGGGATGCAAACAGTCCTGTTCCTGGAAATTTGTTGACTTTACTGCTTTGTGGCACGAATTTGGGGAGGCACACAGAAATGAGTTTGATTCAATGGGGAAAATCTCCCTCCCTCCCTCCCTCCCTCCCTCCCCGCTTTCAGGAGAGGCAGCTCCTCAGACAGAGATGCAGCTTCACAAGCCCTTCTCCGTAAGCTGGGAGTCGGGATGTTAGATGCCGTTTCTTTGAAACCTTCTGCTCCTGCTGTCTAATCGGCTTAGCTCTTCTCTTATCCCACAGCTGCTGGGCGCCAGGAGGAGTTAAAGATGGCAAAGGAAGTTCAGCTCCGAGCATGGAAGAAACAGCGGCAGCAGCCAAAGGAAGAATTCCCAGCAAGGCAATCTTATTGGATCTGGTGCTGCTGCTGCTGCTGGTGCACGCATGACTTTCAAACCAAAGGGGAAAAACAAACAACTTCTTAGAAGCAGGTGGATCTATCAATTTCAGTTCCTCCCCGTTTCCAGTCGTAGGTTCAGCTCTCCCCATTTCCACACCAGCTTGTGATTGTTTAAGAAAAAATAGAAGGTCCTCGTCAAAACTGATCAGCATTTTATTGCAAATTTCTCCTAATACTCTCATTTCTATATGCATTTTTTCCTTAGACGCACAATTTTGCAAAAGGCTTTCCCCCAACTACAATGCAAGCAATTTTCACTAATGCATACATTAAATGCACTTTCCCCCAATATATGCGGGTTTGACCATGTTACTTTGCTGGAGAAGCAGCCCTGCAAAATTCAGGGACATGCAGATTTCAAAGGAATTGTGCTTTGGCTCTTAGTGCAAATGAGTGAGGTTCGCCTTTAAATGAGAATTGGTTCGAATTCCTCCCTCACCCCTGATTACAACTTCGTGGAATAAAAATGAATCAAAGCTGGAAGCAGTCTCTTGGCAACAGACTCTGAGCTCACTTGCTTCTTGAGTGCAAAGTAGGGGCAGCATTTCTGCTATAGAAGCAGCAGGTGTGTGTCGGTGTGCTTAACCCTCTCCCTTCCCTATGGCCTTCCGCTGAATCCTCTCCCTCCACTGGGTTTCACAGCACTTGACTGGGAACCTGACTTCAGAAGAAGGGGGAAATGGTTGAGGTAAGGAGAGTCACTGAGGACAACTGGGGGATGAGGTAGGGTTGAACACCCACCCCACCCACCCCACTTCTGGTCCCCAAATGCTCCTCCCCTCCTCAAATACGCATCTCAGAATATCAAGTGTGACCCTTTTATGGTCCATGTACACAATGAAATATCACTGGTGAAAATAATTTAAGAAAATTGTCCAGTAGCACCTTAGAGACCAACTAAGTTTGTTCTGGGTATAAGCTTTCGTGTGCATGCACACTTCTTTGGATACACTGAAACAGAAGTCACCAGACCCTTATATATTGTGGGAGGGTGGGGTGGGGTTTTTCTCAGAAGGGTAGTAGGAGATGGGTGATTGACTCAATGGGTATGGTAAACGACTGCAAGTAGTGCTACAGGAAAAAGCAAGAGAAGTTGCTGAATTACAACTTATTACTAGACAGCATCATAAAAAGCAGAGACATCACCTTTGCCGACAAAGGTCCGTATAGTTAAATCTATGGTTTTCCCAGTAGTGATGTATGGAAGTGAGAGCTGGACCGTAAAGAAGGCTGGTCGCCAAAAAATTGGTGCTTTTGAATTATGGTGCTGGAGGAGACTCTTGAGAGTCCCATGGACTGCAAGAAGATCAAACCTCTCCATTCTGAAGGAAATCAGCCCTGAGTGCTCACTGGAAGGACAGATCCTGAAGCTGAGGCTCCAAGACTTTGGCCGCCTCATGAGAAGAGAAGACTCCCTGGAAAAGACCCTGATGTTAGGAAAGATGGAGGGCACAAGGAGAAGGGGACGACAGAGGATGAGATGATTGGATAGTGTTCTCGAAGCTACCAGCATGAGTTTGACCAAACTGCGGGAGGCAGTGGAAGACAGAAGTGCCTGGTGTGCTCTGGTCCAGGGGGTCACGAAGAGGCGGACTAAATGACTAAACAACAACAACACTAGACTGAAAACTATGGACAGACCTGGTCTGAATAGAGATATTGGATTCTTGTCTCATTGCCTATGCTCAAGCTGTTTTTGGTCATCTGCATACTATCCCTTGCTTTTTCCTGTAGGACTAATTGCAGTCATTAACAGTTGTCAACAGGTTTACCATACCCCTTGAGTCTATCACCCATCTCCTACTACCCTCCTGAGCAAAACCCCACCCCACCCTCTCCCTATATATAAGGGTCTGGTGACTTCTGTTTCAGTGTATCTGAAGAAGTGTGCATGCACACAAAAGCTTATCCCCAGAACAAACTTAGTTGGTCTCTAAGGTGCTACTGGACAATTTTCTCATTTTTATTTATTTATTTCGACTGCGTCAGACCAACACGGCGACCTACCTGAATCAAGAATCACTGGTGAAAGTTAGAGAACCTCATGCCCCTTGCTTGTCCTGGATTAGCTCAGTTGGTAGAACATGAGACTCTTAATCTCGGGGTTCAAGCCCCACGTTGAGCAAAAGACTCATTGCAGGGAGTTGAGCTAGGTGACTCTTGCGGTCTCTTCCAACTCCACAATTCTGTGATTCTATACATATTGCAATGTTTGTGTACTTGCTTCTAGAACAGGGAGCCCTCCCCAAATCTGTCCTGGAAGATTGGGGGAATCTCCAGAACAGATTTGGAGGAGTGCCCTTGCCTGTTCATGGTGAGAGGGAGGGCAAGTTCCTTTGAGGAGCTGGCAGTCATTGTGCTAGGGGTTCTCCTGCATGAGATACCACGTAGGTCTCTTTCTGAATGAAACAACTGGTTGTCAGAACTTCTGGAAAGTAACCAAACAATTAAAACCCTGTGTTGCAACCAATTATCAGTATTATCCAAGGCAACACGATGACCAAGCACAACAACGCAATATCAACATAAACTCTTTATATAATCCATACAGAACATTGGACAATATGAAATATATGAAATATGCACTCTCCGCAAAACCAAACAAACAGGAATCTTATAAATCTCTGAAAGTCACAGAATGTGCACTCTTGATGGATTCTCTTGAAAACATAGAACCAAATAGACATAAGTCTTATAAGAGTCTTTGTAGACTATGCAAGTCTCTGAAAGAAGCAATAGGTCATAGAATCATAGAATCATAGAATTCTTTCAGGTCAGATTCTTATCTGGTGAAAACAAGCCGTAAAGCTTTGTTATATGACGTCCAAAGCTGCTGAAGTGGTCCGCAAACAGACGTAGTGAACAGTGATTCCGGATATACTCACTGTTTCGTGGAATTCTTCTTCAGCCCAGCAGAAGGATACAGAAATGCTTCATAAACCCATCTATATGGTGAATGGAATTGTGTAACAACATTTGCTAGGGAGCAGTGGTCATGGAGTTACATAACATGTGCTGAAGAAGAATTACGGCTTGTTTTCACCAGCCAAGAATCTGACCTAATGCTTCTTTCAGAGACTTGCATAGTCTACAAAGACTTTCAGAGACTTATAAGGACTTCTGGAAAGGCAGTACAAAAGCTGCAAGGAGCCTGCGGGTGGGAGGGATGCTGGTTGATGGTCCAAGGAGGGTGTCCCTTGGTCTGTGTCTGCTCAGATTTCCTCTGTGTAAGGTAGGAAATCAGCCCTGAGTGCTCGCTGGAAGGACAGATTGTGAAGTTGAGGCTCCAATACTTTGGCCACCTCAGGAGAAGAGAAGACTCCCTGGAAAAGACCCTGATGTTGGGAAAAATGGAGGGCACAAGGTGAAGGGGACGACAGAGGACGAGATGGTTGGACAGTGTTCTTGAAGCTACCAGCATGAGTTTGACCAAACTGCGGGAGTCAGTGAAAGGCAGGAGTGCCTGGTGTGATCTGGTCCAGGGGGTCACGAAGAGTCGGACACGAATAAACGACTAAACAACAACAACAACAAGGTAGGATGGTGTTGGAAACGTCTTTCACGGCTACCCTGCTTGTTCCCTGGGCTGTACCCTCTGCCTACCTTGGTGGGCTGTAGCTGTTCGAAGATGTTCTCTCTGAGGGTGGCTGCTGCCTTGTTGGCGTTCCTCTCCTGCTTGCGCATCTGTGTCGTGGGAGGGGTGGAGGAGCCCAGGGCGGCGCTCAGGTACGTCCCGTTGCCAAAGGCCTGGATGGCATTCTCTGAAAGAGGAAAGCAGGATCGTCTCCCTCATTCCTACACAGGAAGCTGCTTTATACTTTGAATGTAATGACAGGTTATCTCCTGCTTGGACTACAGTGGTACCTCGGGTTACACACGGTTCAGGTTACAGACGCTTCAGATTACAGACTCCGCTAACCCAGAAATAGTACCTCGGGTTAAGAACTTTGTTTCAGGATGAGAACAGAAATCGTGTGGCAGAGGCGGGAGGCCCTATTAGCTAAAGTGGTGCTTCAGGTTAAAGAACAGTTTCAGGTTAAGAACGGACCTCTGGAATGAATTAAGTTCTTAACCTGAGGTACCACTGTACTGCCATGCACTCTACGTGGGGCTACATTTGAAGGTGACCCGGAAACTACAACTAATCCAGAATGCGACAGCTAGACTGGGGACTGGGAGCAGCCATCGTGACCATATAACAGCGGTCCTGAAAGCCCTTCATTGGCTCCCAGTATGTTTCTGAGCACAATTCAAAGTGTTGGTGCTGACCTTAAAAGCCCTTTAAAGATGAGCTGAATGAGCATCTCCACCTCCATTGTTCAGCCCGGACACTGAGGTCCTCCTCTGAGAGCCTTCTGCTGGTTCCCTCACTGTGAGAAGTGAGGTTACAGGGAACCAGGTAGAGGGCCTTCTCGGTGGTGGCACCCGCCCTGTGGAACGCCCTCCCATCAGATGTCAAGGAAATAAACAACTATCTTTTAGAAGACATTTGAAGGCAGCCCTGTTTAGGGATGTTTTTAATCCTTGATATTTTATCATATTTTTAATATTCTGTTGGGAGCCACCCAGAGTGGCTGGGGAAACCCAGCCAGATGGGCGGGGTATAAATAATAAATTATTATTATAGGAGTTTATAAAATTATGCATGGCACAGGGTAAGTGGAGAGAGAATGAGGTTTTTCCTCCCTCTCTCCAAACTCTAAAACCTGTGGGTCTCCAACGAAGCACAGTGAAGAGCTTAAAATCTCCTTTGTAAACAGGTCTTATTGGGGCAACCCCAGAAGTAAAGACCTTTTAAGGTCGCCACCTTGCTTGCAGAGCAAGGCCCACTCTGTTTTTGGGCTCTGGGAACACGTGGGGATTCTCTCTCGTATCCTCACCCACTAGATGTGGTCTCCCTGTAATATGCGTTCTTCTCTAAAGTCCTAAAACTCTCCAAGCGCACTCCTGTGTAATGTGAATAATTTAACTGCCTTGTGGAGACGGAGGGAGATGATTTATGTATCCCGGTCCCTTTTTCATTTAAAGATCTCCACTCCCTCTGCCCCCTTGCTGCGTGTCGAGGGCCGGAGATATTAATCTGATATGTGTGGTTTCCAGGCTCCAGTTTCAGAAATGCTTCTGCAGCAAACCCTCTCTTCATTTACAGGCGATGTCGTGGGATATGCTCGTAAGACAGGACTTCTCGTGGCCAGAAACGCGTTTTCCCATCCCCATTTTCACCTGATTTCACACTGCAATTTACTCTGCAACAGCCTGTCTTCCTGTGATTAAAAAGCCAGAAAGGGTGTTTGTGTTCTTTTGGCGAAAGGTATGCTAGAAAACAGCCTAATTGTCCCAGGATCACTTATTGATGTTTTGAAATATACCACAGCAGTGTGTAACGGCAGGCTGTGCCCGGCATGGTGCCTGAGTGTTCGTGCACATAAATTTGCATGCATTTGCACCAGAGACATGATGCAGCCGCTCCTTAGTCCAGGGGTTTAACTTGTTGAGACTTTGGAGAGTTTTGAGCAGCAGGCAAGGCAAGGACACCAGGCAGCTCAGGCTATAGATTCCACAAGAGCAGCACTTAAATGTTGTTTCAGCACCAGCCAGCCTCTGACTGAGCCTTAAATAGGAGCTGCTGGTCAACATTGGTTGGTAGCCCCAACTTCAGCAGGAGCAGCCTCTCAATTTAAAGGGGCCCAGCCTACGTTAGCAGTCATTGACTCGGGCAGACTGTGGTTCCTCTATGGCAGGCATAGGCAAACTCGGCCCTCTAGATGTTTGGAGACTACAAGGTCCAAGGTCACCCAGCAGCTGCATGTGGAGGAGCGAAGACGCAAACCCGGTTCACCAGATTACGAGACTACTGCTGTTAACCACTACACCACACTGGCTCTCAATGACACTCAGCTCTACCTCTCTTTTAAATCAGAACCAGTGAAGGTGGTGAAGGTCCTGTGAGTGTGTCTGGAGACGGTTGGAAGATGGATGGCGGCTAACAGATTGAAGTTGAATCCTGACAAGACAGAAGTACTGTTCTTGGGGGACAGGGGTTGGGCTGGTGTGGAGGACTCCCTGGTCCTGAATAGGGTAACTGTGCCCCTGAAGGACCAGGTGTGCAGCCTGGGAGTCATTTTGGACTCACAGCTGTCCATGGAGGCGCAGGTCAATTCAGTGTCCAGGGCAGCTGTCTACCAGCTCCATCTGGTACGCAGGCTGAGACCCTACCTGCCTGTGGACTGTCTTGCCAGAGTGGTGCATGCTCTGGTTATCTCCCGCTTGGACGACTGCAATGTGCTCTACGTGGGGCTACCTTTGAAGGTGACTCGGAAACTGCAATTAAACTAGAATGCAGCAGTTAGACTGGTGACTGGGAGCGGCCACCAAGACCATATAACACCAGTCCTGAAAGATCTACTTTGGCTTCCAGTACGTTTCCGAGCACAATTCAAAGTGTTGGTGCTGACCTTTAAAGCCCTAAACGGCCTCAGCTCAGTATACCTAAAGGAGCATCTCCACCCCCATCGTTCAGCCCTGACACTGAGGTCCAGCTCCAAGGACCTTCTGGCAGTTCCCTCATTGTGAGAAGTGAGCTTACAGGGAACCAGGCAGAGGGCCTTCTTGGTAGTGGCGCCCGCCCTGTGGAATGCCCTCCCTTCAGATGTGAAGGAAATAAGCAGCTATCTTATCTTTAAAAGATATCTGAAGGCAGCCCTGTTTAGGGAAGTTTTTAATATTTAATGCTGTATTGTTTCTAACACTCGATTGGGAGCCGCCCAGAGTGGCGGGGGAAACTCAGCCAGACATGTGGGGTATAAATAATAAATTATTATTATTATATTATTATGCTGCCTTCCTGCTCCTGGGAAGTTTCAGGGTCTGGCTCAGGAGCAGGGTAAAGGGTGTCTCCCACCATTTCTCCTCAGCACGGTCTCTGACAGCCCCCTGAAGGCAATTCCTTCTTCTAATGTCTCCTCAGCTTCATCTCCTGAGATATATTGGCATGCATATGGGTATGCAACTTTAATAATTAACAACAACATATAAGAATGAGTAAAATATACCCATGCATAGTTAAGAGCTGCAATGAAATAATGCAATGACCTCTCCCCGCTTAAAACGGGGGGCGCCCTTTGCGTGGATGCGTGCAGCCCCTAGATCTGGAGCGGCTCCAACAGCATAGGCTTGCTTCGCCTTCCCTCAGGTGGGATACCTGGAGGTCTCCACCTACCTCAGTCAGTTGTCCAATCCCACCTGGGGGAAGCGTTGCCAAGGAGACCAGGCCAGATAGGGGAGGGATTACCTGCCCACACAATAGGGGGAGGATCTTACCTGGGAATTCTCACTTGGCTCCAGAGCTTCTCCCACCCTACCCACCCTCAGTTAATGGCTTATTTTGCAGGTTAATTTTTCCTCACAGGTTTTGCAGGTTACCTTTTCTTCACAGGTATGCGGGCGCTGCTACGTTAAGGTCGCTGTTAAAGGGCCGGAAAGGAATTTCCCTGCATTGGCAGGTTTCGCCTTTCCCGTAGCAAAACGTCACAACTTTGGCGGTATCAGGCCTTGGGCGGAATCCTTTCGTCCATCTTCCTCTTTGCGGCGGCGATACCAGGGTTCCCCGTTAAAGGGGTTTCTGAAGGGAGGCTTTGACCATACGCCGAAAGGTCATCATTGCTCTCCCCTGCGGCGGCGGCGTTACAGGGGCGGCTATCTCTGCTTGAACATATGTTCTCCAGAGCCGGCCCATCCCCCACACAAACACTGGATAACCCTGATGCTCCCTAGGTCCCCGGCTGGGGACTGGGGAGGGAGAACGCCCAATGCCTGAGCCAAGGTCTACCCACATTTGAAATTTAATAAAGTTGTGGCCAATTTAATCCCATAGCACGTTGTCTTGAGTCGTTATTCCACATGACGGGGGGACCACACGGGATCTGGGGACTCCGCCTGTCCGCACAATAATGCCATCCCATTGAAATGTTCAAATGTAAGCATCTGTGGCTGAGATATGCCATAAAGGAATCCCATTGTAACAATGCGGTAGTTGAACTCAGGTGTGCAGGAGATGCTAAAGGAAGGCAAGGATTTTCCTGACCTATTCCTGCCCTCTTCCCACCATCTAAAGAGGCTCAGTTTAGCCAGGCACTGAATGTCTGGCCGCTGTGCTGTCGAAGTTAGCACCCTCGAGGCCACAAGGCTGCCCTTGTCAGAGAGTTCTCGTAAAGAGGGGACGCTCCGTCCTTAGCAGCCGCCGAGATCCAATCTGTTGCAAGGTCCGCTCTTGTCAGATCTCCTTGAGTCTCGACAGCCTCGCGTCCTTCTCAGGACGCTGATGAGTCTTGACGTGCTCAACCTGCCAGAGATTTTTCTTCCCTGCTTCTGACATTTGAAAGGCCTGGCTGCCTGCTTCACCTCCTCCTCCTTCTTGCGTCACTCTCAAGGATCGAGACATCCGTTTTGGAGCAGAAGGATTCTCCTTACTCAGAGGTGACCCTGGGTTTGGGCTTGAGAGAGAAGGAAGGGGGCACCCGTCCCCCAACTCTGCTGCTTGGGAGAACCGTCGGGTTTCCATATTTCAAAAAGTGATTTATTTATTTTAGGAAACCACCCAAATTGTTTAGCTTTTCTTGCCCAGAGCTGAAAGGATGACAAGATACCCACCAGGGTAGACTGGCAGAAATTAAATTATTGGACTATGCAGAGATGGCAAGATTAACTGGGAAAGTCAAAAATCAGGAGGATCAAAAAAAAGAATGGGACAAATATATATGGGACTTAAAAGACCACTGTAAACACTTGAGCTCTTGGGCATGGTTTAAATAACTCTTGCAATGATACATAGATTTTGGATACTATGCAGGGTGGTGAATTAGACCAGGGGTCAGCAAACTTTTTCAGCAGGGGGCCGGTCCACTGTCCCTCAGACCTTGTGGGGGGCTGGACTATATTTTGAAAAATATATACTGTATGAATGAATTCCTACGCCCCACAAATAACCCAGAGATGCATTTTAAATAAAAGCACACATTCTACTCATGTAAAAACACGCTGATTCCTGGACTGTCCGTGGGCCGGATTGAGAAGGCGAATGGGCCGGATCCAGCCCCCAGGCCTTAGTTTGCCTACCCATGAATTAGACAGATGTGCAGTTAAAAAAGCTACTTAACGAACCCACAGAGGAGAGGAGGGAAGTCTTGAGATTCAGAAGAATCTTGTACAATGTTTATTATTTGTTATAATATTACCTGCGTGAATGAATTTGTAAAAATCAAATGGAAACAATTTTTAAAAACCAAAAACAAAATTGTTCATTTTTTGGGGGGGAAACTCCCTGAAATGTCAGGTTTCCCCTGACATTTTGATGCTTCGGCAAAATGCCCCCTGCCCTGATGCCATTTTTACACCTGAAAAACCAAGACATGTCAGGAATTTTCCTGCCGTATGGCAAGCCTATACTTACGGAGGCAGAGATTCTTTGTGAAGAGGTGTAGGAAGTTTTCACATTCCTCCTGCCTGTTCCCGCTAGCGTTGCACGTACACCAGGGTGCAATGTTTGACGTGGAGTTGTCAATGTAGTTTGGGGTGATGGGACTACCTGCCAGGAGGTGAAATGGAGAGTGGGAAATAAGGAGAGAGAGAGAGAGAATATTTGTTGAGGAGTGGAGGACAAAACCCAATCCTATGTCAAACTCTGGCAACAGGTCAGGAATAGCTGCTCCAGATAAAAACGTCCATATTCATATCATGCATTGAAAGCACCATGATTCCACTTGGAACAGTCCAAAGAATTCTGGGAGCTGTAGTAAAGGCACTGAGAGTTGTCATTCCCCTTCCAGAGCTACAATTCCCAGAGTGGTTTCATAATCCATCCCTCTTCCCAGGGAGCTCTGGGAATTGTAGTTCTGGGAAGGGAATGGGGGGGGGGTCTCCTATCAACCCTCAGCACCCTCAACAGACTACAGCTCCCACAATTCTTTGAGGGAAACCATGAATGTTTAAAATGCCATCATGCTGCTGTCAGTGTCTATGTGGCCAAAGGGACTTGGCAATTTTCTTAGAAGCACCAGATGCGTGGAAAATCCAAGAGCTTTTGCTTAAATGAGGTTCAGTTCAGTGGGTAAGACAGGATTTTCACAAGGCACAATCGCAGAACAAAGAGGAAACTCTTGGACTCGGGGTAATTATTTGGTAAATAATATGATCAAAATATGGGTCAAGCAAAAGTGTGAATGAACCCCTTGAAAGGTTGAGATGGGTATATTGTTGCAGTCAACAATAGAATAAAAAGAGCCAGTGTGGTGTAGTGGTTAAGAGCAGTGGACTCGTAATCTGGTGAACCGGGTTTGCTTCCCTGCTCCTCCACATAGTGATAAAGCGGGATATCAAACCCAAACTCTTCTTCTTCAACAACAACTGTGGGTTTTAAGTAAAATGATGCTGTTGCTGCCTTTTATTTTAAGCATTAAGAAGAGTTTGGATTTGATATCCTGCTTTATCGCTACCTGAAGGAGTCTCAAAGCGGCTAACGTTCTTTCCCTTCCTCCCCCACAACAAACACTCTGTGAGGTGAGTGAGGCTGAGAGACTTCAGAGAAATGTGACTAGCCCAAGGTCACCCAGCAGCTGCATGTGGAGGAGCAGGGAATCGAACCCGGTTCACCAGATTACGAGTCCACTGCTCTTAACCACTGCACCACACTGGCATTAAGCTACACATGATCTGATGCTTTGCAATGTTTCAAAGGACCCTGGGTTTCCGTTCACATTCTGTGCCAGTTAGGGCTGTAAACGTCAGCATGGAGGAATTGCCAATGGAGCAATGTTTGAATTAACATGGCAGTGATTTTTCTGGGCGGCTGAAAACAAGCAAAGTTTAAGCAAATCCCCGCTATGTACCTATGATCCCAGTATAGGCCAGCAGACAGGCAGCGTAATTTTCCCTCTGGCACCCTGTAGCAGACTGCGCAGAGGATTGGCAGTTGAACTGGAACTCGGCGTAACGGGATCTGGGAGAGAGGCAAAAGGGGAGAAGTTATTTGCAATCTGACATGCTCATATCAAAAGCAGACCCTCGACAAGGCAGCCTTTCCCAGCCTGATGCCCTCCAGATGTTTTTCACTGCCATGCCTTTCAGCAAGGGCTATAAGATTCTTGCATTGCAGGGGGTTGGACGAGACAATCCGTGAGATCCCTTCCAACAGTTCTATGATTCCCCACTTGTGATCCCCAGCTGCTGGCGTTCAGAATCATGTCACCTTGGATACATCCTGGTTCCTGCTCCTGATTTCATTCTTCACTATGGACACAATTTTTAATGCATGTGTTCAGAAGGTAACTGATCTATCTATCTATCTATCTATCTATCTATCTATCTATCTATCTATCTATCATCTATCTATCTATCTATCTATCTATCTATCTATCTATCTATCTATCTATCATCTATCTATATCTATCTATCATCTATCATCTATCTATCTATCTATCTATCTATCTATCTATCTATCTATCATCTATCTATCTATCTATCATCTATCTATCATCATCTATCTATCATCTATCTATCTATCATCATCTATCGTATCTATCTCTTGTGAGCTCCAGTGGCACTGCTAAGCACCAATGTCAAGGGAGAAAGATGCTGTGCAGCTTTTGCCCCAAACTCAAGCAGAGTTTCCACACGCACAAACACAAGGGTGTCGTACATTTCTGACACCACGTTGCAGCTCCATTGGTCTATTTCCACATACAGATAACTCAAGCCTGCTCAGGACCAAGGGCATCCCAATCAAAGGCTTCTCTCGCTCTCTCTGTGCAAAACAAAGGACAAAAGAACATTTTTATTTTTTACTTTCTCTGCTGCTGCCTGGGACTAACAGTGAGCTGGACCTGATCGCCAGCACCATGGTTCTTGAGCACATCAAACTGGACGCTTGCTCTGGGTGCATGAAAAAGAAGGGGCTGGGTGCATGAAAAAGAAACCCCAGGCTGTGGCCTCTTTTCCATCACCTCTATAAGGGGAAAAGAGACGGGCTTTCTTTTTTAACCTCAGGCTCCAGAGTTCCACTTTCCTATATAAATATAAATTTATTAAATTTTCTAAATTGCATTTCAAAATATTCATTTAAACAACCTTAAATCAACGACTTTAAGATAAGATAAGATAAGATAAGATAAATTTATTGTCATTGTCCGTATATACACAGTATACACAACAACGAAAATCAAACACCCAAAGACCGGGTTCACACACACATTTGCACGTATCTCCAACACTCTCATCCCACTCAGACATAATCCACAAAACATAACATAATCCAGAATACAACACAACCCATTAAAGGCATAACATAACCTAAAACCTATCTCATTCCTTCCTACTCCCTGCTTGCTATTTCTTGCAACTGGCCCTGAGATCATTATTTAGTGCAATCAGAGCTCTTGGATAGAAACTATTCAGAAGGCGTGTGGTTCGTGTTTTCATTGTCCTATATCTTCTGCCCGAAGGCAACAGTTCAAAGAAGTTGTGAGCAGGATGGGTGGGATCTCTCAGGATATTATGTGACTTCTTCAAGCTGCGAGACGTGAAGATCTCATCCAGGGTTGGTAGTTGGAGCCCAATAACATTCTGGGCAATTTTAATTATCCTCTGTAAAGCTTTTTTATCCATTTTAGAGCTGCTCCCATACCACGATAATATACTATAGGTTAAGACACTCTCGATGGTACTGTGATAATAGGACAGAAGTAGGTGCTGAGATAGATTCAGTCCCCTGAGCATTCTCAGGAAATACAACCTCCCCTGCACCTTCCTCACAACCCTCTTCTCTTTCCGTGGTTCATTTTGCATACCATGAAACCACCTGAAAATGATTTACAGATGGTATTTAACTCTGAGTAGACTTACTCAAATGTATATGTCCGAATCAGATAAGTGCTGGAGATGTGAAGAGGTTGAGGGTACGTTTTATCATACGTGATGGAAGTGCAAAAGGGTAAAAGAATATTGGGAAATGATATAAAATGAATTGAAAAAAATGTTTATCTTTCCAAAAAAACCAGAGCACTTTGTGTTGGGGATAATTCAGAGGGAAATTCCCAGGCGTCAAAAAAGACTATTTATGTATGCTACTACTGTTTTTTTAGCCCCGAAATGGAAAACAAGCAAGAAAGAAGAATGGCAACTTAAACTGATGGAATACGCGCAGCTTGCACATTTAACATATAGAATAACAGAAGGAGAAGAATGCACGTTTAAAGAAGACTGGAAAATGTTTACTGAATATATGGGTGAAAATTGTGTTCATTCAAAAATGCCAGAAGCATTGAGATAAATTCAACAGTGTGAATAAGATTTGATGGATGTAAGAACGGATTACTGGATGGTTTAGTTCATGTAAAATATGCAGGGGTGTACGGTATGCAAAACGAACCACAGAAACAGAGTTCCACTTTGCAGTGGCAACGGGGCGCAAAACGCAACGTACCTGCAGACGTAGTTCACCCGGCAGGAGTCGAGGGGCGCCAAGCAGTTGGGTCTCTCCTTGGCCTCATAGGAGCAGGTGGGCACGATGGTCTGCCTGCGCCTCTCCGCGCAGGCCGTGTCGTCGCAGGGGCAGAAGAGCAGCTCGTGCGTGTACTCGGGGGGCACCCGGTCAAAGAACTTCCGCAAGGCCTTGTGGCACTTGGAGCGGTTGCAGGTGTCAGCTCGGGCCGTGCGGCGGATGCAGGAGGAGACGTACTCGGTCCGAAGGCGCTGGCAAACCTCGTCCACGTTGCAGGCCTTGGCGGCATCCAAGCAGCGGTTCACCTGGGTGACCTCGTTCTCGGAGCCTGCGGGGCAGAGAGACGCCAGTCCAAAATGCCCATCCTTGCATTGGGGTGGGCTGGATGAGCCTTTCAACACCATGATACTATACCTCTATGGCTTAACTAATAATAATAATAATAATAATAATAATAATAATAATAATAAATTGATAAGGTAAAGGTAAAGGGACCCCTGACCATTAGGTCCAATTGTGATCGACTCTGGGGTTGCGGCACTCATCTCGCTTTATTGGCTGAGGGAGCCGGCATACAGCTTCCGGATCATGTGGCCAGCATGACTAAGCCGCTTCTGGCGAACCAGAGCAGCACACAGAAACGCTGTTTACCTTCCTGCCAGAGTGGTACCTATTTATCTACTTGCACTTTGACGTGCTTTCGAACTGCTAGGTTGGCAGGAGCAGGGACCGAGCAACGGGAGCTCACCCCGTCACGGGGATTCGAACCGCCGACCTTCTGATTGGCAAGTCCTAGGCTCTGTGGTTTAACCAACAGCGCCACCCGCGTCCCTGTAATAAATTGATATACCACCCTATAAGGGACGTAGGTAGCGCTGTGGGTTAAACCACAGAGCCTAGGGCTTGCCGATTAGAACGTTGGTGGTTCGAATCCCTGTGACAGGTTGAGCTCCCGTTGCTTGGCCCCTGCTCCTGCCAACCTAATAGTTCAAAAGCACATCAAAGTGCAAGTAGATAAATAGGTACTGCTCCGGTGGGAAGGTAAACGGCGTTTCCGTGCGCTGATCTGGTTTGCCAGAAGCGGCTTAGTCATGCTGGCCACATGACCCAGAAGCTGTACGCATGCTCCCTCGGCCAGTAAAGCGAGATGAGCGCCGCAACCCCAGAGTTGTCAGCAACTGGACCTAATGGTCAGGGGTCCCTTTACCTTTACCACCCTCAAGATTCAAACTTGAGTATCCCAATTTTATGGTGTCATGGTTAGAAAGTCAGACTAGGACCTGGGACACCAGGGTTCATATATTTATATTTATATACTTTACACAAGTTTTTTTTTCTTTTAAGAGGGAAAAAAAGGGAACTTACCAGGAATATACAATTCAGTACTGAATTGTATATAATAGTGAGAGGCTTACACGAGCCTGCAACCAGCTATCTGCTGTGCGATTAAAAGGGGAATGTGAAACTCTGCTAAGTAAAGGAACTTGCCAGCGCAAGTTAGGAAGGATATGAATAAACAATATATCTTCTCCTGCCTCCCTGAACATTCCCACAGAACTGGCCACTGGTGGAAAAACAAGGTGGCCTCTGGAGGAACTCTGAGAAAGAAGGAAGGAGCAGAAAATGTTTGATTCTCCTGCTTTATGTCAGCATGGGCAGAAATCAAACAGTTCAGGCAAGTGAAAAGGCTTTGCTTGGAGTCTTGGAGAGATACATCCTGGGATCACAGGGGAGCTGAAGTCCGTTTCCCTGCCACTTCTAAGTGACCGCCTGGGGCTAGGGACAAAGGGAACATCCCTGCAAAGGCATACCTGCAGTGATGGAAGCCAATCGGACGTAGTCAAAGCCCCTCACAAAGGGTTCGTAAGGGGAACTCTCCATGACGTTCATGCCTAAGGAAGACAGAAATCGATGTCACTGGAGGAAAATACCACCGCAGAAAGAAACAGCTCAGAACAATTTACAATCGCAAAAACAAGGCGGGTCTGGAAAATATACACCTCAAGTGTCAAAAGCCAGGGGAGAAAGAGGCGTTCTCCAAAAGCTGTACGGTGAGGGCACCAGATGCATCTCTGTAGGAAGGGAGTTTCACAGTTTAGGAGCCAACACAGGGAAGACCCTGTCCCACCCTGAACCTCTGAGGGGGGAGGAGCTACCAGGAGGGCCCCCTGCCAATCTCAGCACCCAAGGTGGTCTGATGGGAAGAAGGTAGTCTTTCAGATATTTGGGTCCTGAGTTGTTTAGGGCTTTGTGAGGTATTGGACCCAGAAATGAGCAGTGCAGCTGTTTTAAAGCAGGTTATATGAGATGTCTATAGAACCCCAACCAGCAATCTGGCTGCTGCCTTTTGGACCGGTTGAAGTCATCTTCAAGGACAGCCCCCAAGTCATCTCTGTCCAAAAGGAGCTGTAACTGGTGAAAAAGGCAGCGGAAAAATGGGATGGTTATAGAAGATATGTTCAAAAATACCATAATAGTTTTGACTCTGTGCTAGCATTCGAGTGATAAAGGAACTAAAAGGAGATGGACAACAATTAAGCATTTATTATGTTTTCAGAATGTATTGGAAAATTTATTTAGAAAGGTTTATTGTTTTGTGTACATTCGATTGTAAGATAAAATATATGCAAAGGGACTTGACAGGAAGTCAAAGTTGAAGAAAAGATTTTGGAAGATAAAAGGGGGAAAATATTTACTTTCATTATTATCATTTTGTGTGTGGGTGTCTGCACATATGTGTGTTTTTGTATGGAACGTTTGGGAGGAAATGAGACGGTTAATAACAAATAACAAACTAAATATTGATGTATGTAATTTTTATTTCTTAATTGTATTTAGTGGTAGTATGGTTGTATTGTTTTTTGTAACATAAAATCATTCAATAAGAATTATTTAAAAAAAGAAAAGAAAAAGGCAACTCCTCATCACGGACGCCACTTGAACCCCCTGAGACAGTGTTGAATCCAGCAGCACCCCCTGCTCCTTCCATGGGAATGCAAACTCCCAGGTGTGAAAACCTGGGGCGCATAACACCTCTGCCTTTGGAGGAATAGGGCTTAGTTCGTTGGCGCACACTGAAATCATCAGAGCCTCCATGCACTCAACCGCCTCTCCTGATTCAGATGGAGCAGAGCAGAGTTGGGAGTCAACTGCAGATTGGTGGCACATCACTCCAGATCTGATGGCAGATCTCAGAGGCTTCCCATAAATGCTAAACGGCATTGGGGACAAGGTGGAACCCTGTGGACACTGCAGGACACCTCCCATGGTGATGAACAGTCGCCTCCCATGACTCCTTTCTGGAAATGGACCTGGAGGTAGGAGTGGAACCATCGAGGTGCATCGCCACCAACCCACTCCTTCCATGTGACATATCTTAAGGGCTGTCACATGGAAGAGGGAGCGCGCTTGTTCTCTCCTGCTCTGGAGGGTAGAACTCGAACCATTAACTTCAAGAAAGGAGATTCTGACTAAATAGCTGGGAAAACCTTTTGACAGTAAGAGCTGTTCAGCAGTGGAACAGACTCTCACAAGAGGTGGTGGGTTCTCCTTCCTTGCAGAGGGTGGATCAGCCATGGACACTTTAGCTGAGATTCCTGCATTGCAGGGGGTTGGACTAGATGACCATTGGGTCCCTTCCAATTCTAAGATTCTATAATCTTCACTGAGATGCCCCAGAAGGAAACTGCGGTCAACAGTACTGAAAGCCACGGAAAGATCAAGGCGAATGAGAAGCACCTTTAATGTGAGTTCTGCAGCCTCCCAGGTGCTTCCTTATATCAAGGAAAGTTGAAACCTTGACGATGTCTTCAGTTATTCAGTTATTTGACAGTCTCTCCACTGAACTTTCCTTTATAGAAGCAATGTGCAGGTTTGGGTGGAATTGATCAATGTCGTCTTAGTAACAAATTAATACAACTCTTAACGCTAGAACTTGTTGACCTCCAATGAACCTGAATCCTGGAAGATTCAGGGCAGATAAATCGAAAGGCCTTCAGAGTGGGATGGAGTGAAGGAATACATGAAAAAATATGGTTCCGGAATTGAAATATTAATAGAGAATGTATAAAACATGCAGGGGTAAGCAAGAAAATAATAATAGGATCGATTGAATAATTATTAAATTATAACAACACAAGATGGAAGAAGTAAAATATTGAGATCACACATGGCTGAAGGGGAGTGGGGGGTATATGGGAACCTATAATATCATTTATAATATATATTGTTAATTGCATTGTATTTACGTATAGCAAAGGGAAGCCTAGAGCAATTAGATATATTTTAATTTAGGTAATCTATGTAATAGGCTTATGTTAGAAAATGAATATGGGTTTTGAATTTGATGTTTGCAATATTTTTTTTGGGGGGTTTTGAAATAAAAATTGGAGAAAAAGGAAAAGAAAGTCCTTCTTCATGCAGCACAGAGTTAAACTGTGGAACTCCCTGCCACAGTAGGCAGTGATGGCCACTGAAGTGCTGTTGGGTTCCCACGAGGCAAGACACAGCAAGAACAGCAAGAACTTACAGTAATTGAATTAACAGAACTAGACAACAGGGGCAAAGCAACTGCTTATATACATTTCTGAAGGCCTGGGCCACTCCCACTCCGAACGCGATCGGCTGTCTAAACTTCCAAGCTGCGAATCATAACTCAGAGTTTTAAGGGCCAATGGCAGGGACCCAAATCCTGAAATGTTCTGTGATTGGATATTATATATTGAATCGGGACATAGGGGCTGAGAATCCTTAGTCCAGACTAAAGCTCAGGCAAACAGAGACATCTGAATACCTAACAACCACCAGTGTCCAGGCGATCCTTAAGGCACCCAACTGATGTTAGACGAATGGAGCTTTCTGGACAGTCTTCAAAGGCAGCCCCACGTAACCTACATTGCAGTAGTCTAACCTGAAGGTCATCTGAACATGGGTCCATGCTATCTCCACCCAGCAGGGGTTACAGCCTGCGCACCAGGGAAATGAGGTCTGAGAGGCTTCTCAGTGGGGAATCTGCATGTGTCTTCTTTTTTTTTTTAAAGCCTTATTGTTGGATTGATTTCACAGCTTTCTCTTTGATAATTTTCCATGAGAGTGCTTCTTCAGCCTTCTATTTTATCTCTCCCCTCTCACAAAACCAGGGGCAGAGCTATTTTGAACAATAAGCAATTTACCATCCTCTGTTTTCCGAAGCAGTAAAAATTGTGCAGTTCCTTAAAAAATATATAAAAAAAAACTGGGGGAAAGGAGGAGAGAGGGGGGGAAATCTATAATTGCTCAAATAAATGCATATTGCTGGAGTACGCTACCGCCATAGCGAGGAGAAAAGATATGCGGAAAGCAGGGACGAACTCAGCATGGTTGTAAATCAACATGCTTTTAATGGTTATATCAACAAATCACTATGCACATTTCCTTGGGGGTGGGAGCCGGGTGGTTGGGAAACTGAGGCACCCATGGGGAAAAACGGATTAAAATCAATGATTGCAAATGAAGGCTTTCTGCTTGGTGATCTAAATAATGACGGCTGGGGTTGGTTTCAATCAATTCTCCCTGCCCAGCAGCTGATCGTTGATGTACTTCCTTGGTACTCCCATTCGCCTCTTGCCACTGGGACAGCCTCGGCGCTGCTCAGTTTCCTCCGAAACTCAGTTCCCTCCCACCATTTCTCCACGGAGCTCAAAATGGTGCAGACAGTTCTGTCCCCTCTCCTTTCTATCCAGAGGGAGGTTGGGCTAAGAGTGGATAAGTGACTGGCCCAAGGCCGCCCAGCGATCTTCATGGCTGAGTGGAGATTTGAACCCTGGTTTCCCAGCCCCTAGTCCAGCACTCTACCATTAGGTAACACTGTCCCTCTTGTAGTCCAGGGACAGGGAGCATATGGTTCACTGGGTGTTGTGGGACTTCCGGCACTCATCATTACAAGGCCAGCAGAGCTAATGGTCAGGGATGGTGGCAATTTTAGTGTATGGGGTGGGGAACCTCTGTCCCAGACACCAAATGTAGGCCCCCCAGGTCTCTCATTGACTGGCCCTTGGATACCTGCAGAAACCACACCCCTTCCATAGGCCACACCCCTCTTTGGCCCTGCCCCAAACTCTCACCAAATGATTGAGCAATCGGAGACTGCGCCTGTGTGCAGCCAAGCTCTCCTCTGCTCTTTTCTTGCCTCTTCTGGTCCTGGGAGACCAGTGGGGAGGGGAGCTTGTTGCAGCAGGAGGGGGAGACACCTGTGACTCTTCACCAGCCAGGTTCAGCTCTGCCTCTTGGCCTCCCCTGCCCCCCGTTTCAGCTTGCTTGGATGAAGAGGGTGGTACATGGAACCCTCTGGACAAACATAGCCTACAGTACAAAGGTACGAAATGTAACCTGCAATCCACTCTTACCTCTGGCCCTGTGCATTGTGGGCACGCAGCCCCTAAAAGATTGCCCAGGAGGGAATGTGGCTCCCTTCCTTTACCCTCAGATCCGCACCATATATTTAAAGTACATCCGTCACACATGTCAGAAGCGAGCCGGTAGTAAATCACACTGTTCAGAGCTGGAGTTAACTCTTTATTAGCAAGAACTTCGCAGACTTGGCTGAGTGTCAAGCCTAATGAGCACAGCAGGTCATCCCCAGTAGGTCTTGCCCTATGGATCAGTTGCTGAGACGGAAAGTCGCCGCCTCCTCACAGCCATCTAAGTTTGCTCCTCTCCAGGGTTTCCCCCCAAGCAATCGGAGACTGTGCTTGCCTGCAGCCAACCAACCTCTCCTCTGCCCTTTTCATGCCCCTTCTGGTTCTGGGATACCAGTGCGGGGAGCCTGTCACACCAGGAGGGGGACTCTGCACCAGCCAGACTCATCTCTGCCTCTTTCCTCTCTCCTCTCCTGCTTCAGCCTCTGCCTCTGATTTTGCACTGCTCTCTGCCACAGACTCTCCCAGCTCACCAAGCCCTGTTACCCTTTCAGCTTCTGACACCTCCTCTTCCCAGTCTTCTCCCTCTGACCATTCATCATTGCCCCACCACCACCCTTGGCTCTGAGCCTTTCCCCTTGGTGGTTCCCCAGCTGGTTTCTCCCACCATTCCTCTGCTTCCAACCAGTCCATGACCGCAGTGGCGTAGCGTGGGTTGTCAGCACCCGGGGCAAGGCAAGTAATTTGCATCCCCTAACCCGTGGATTTGCGCCCCCTAACCCGAGGATTTGCGCCCCCTAACCCTAACCCCCAGATGTTGCGCCCGGTGCGGCCGGCCCCCCCTGCACCCCCCACGCTACACCACTGCATGACCACACATTTCATAGAACTGTAGATTTGGAAGGGACCTGCAAAGGTCCTCTAGATCAACCCCTTGTGATGCACGTGCTTTCCCCAAAAGAATCCTGGGAACCGTAGCTCTGTGAGGGGGCGGGAAGCTACAGTTCCCGGGATTCATTGATGGAAGGGTAAGTCAGGTGCTTTAAATGTGCATCGAATGTGCTTTCAACGTCTAGTATGGATCTATCCTTCACTGCTTTGCTGACCTTACTGCGGGTTCGCTCGCTCGGCTGGTCGCACAACTCGCAGCCTTAAAGTCTCCCGACCCCAACCTCACCCCTTCCATCTCCTTCCGTTTACTTCATTGGACGGCACATGTCCCCACATCCATTTGCGCCTCTGCGCCTTTGCAATCCACACACACACACACACCACAACATCTTCTCCTTGTGGGCTGCCCTTTGTAGTGGAGCTCTGCGATAATGACACACAAGCCTGGCAGATAACTCCCCGCAGAAGACATCAAGCTAATTATATTCAATCAGTCGCTCCCCCTTTCATCTGCTCCAAGGACCGTAAAATGTGCCAGTGTAGCCACTCATCTCACTGGGTGTTATGGAGGTAAATAGTTTTTTCAGCAAGTTTTTAATATATGAAAAACAAAACAGCCTGGTGTGTGCGTTTTGACATTTATATGGTCTGCAGAGGCAGTTTACATAAGCCGCGGCGATCCTGAGAGCCAGGAGGGGTCTACTCTGCAGGAAGGGAACCAAAAAAATCCCCACATATTTGCATGCATTTGTCCTCCTATAATTATTTACATCTGTTGCTAGCCATGGGGGAGGGCCACTCACTGAAAATGATTGGCGGCAGGCTGGGGCCAGACAAAAGATTGGGGGCAGGCTGCGACCCATCCCCTCTGCCGGGAGGTGGGACCGATTCGGATGGTCCGCACCCGCCACTTAATGGATCCAAAGGGTTTCCAGAGAGTGGTAGGGGATACTTTATCCCATGTTGATGGGCTTTCAGCTGATTCCCTGGTGGCCTGCTGGAATGTGGAGTTAACCAGGGCTATTGACTGTTTGGCTCCGAAGCGCCCTCTCCGATTGCATGGAGCCCGGAGAGCCCCGTGGTTTTCCACGCATCTGAGGGCAATGAAACAATCGTTGAGATGGCTAGAGCGCCGGTGGCGGATAACTCATTCCGAATCTGACCGGACACAGGTTAGAGCTCAACGTCGAGCCTACCAAGTGGCGATAGCAACGGCGAAGAAGACTTTCTTCACTGCCTCTATTGCATCTGCAGAAAACAGCAGCAGGAGACTTTTTCAGGTGGTTCACAATTTAGCGGAACCACCTGCAACATCAGGGTCCAGTACGGGCCACATGTTCTCCTGCAATGATTTTGCAAAGTTTTTTGCAGATAAAATCGCTCAGATTCGGGAAGAAGTAGACACCACCGTGGGAGCAGGGCCGGGGCGGGAGAGTGCTAGAGTCCTGTCTAGTCAAGTTGTGTGGGATCAATTCCAATCTGTTACCTCCGAGGATGTGGACAGGCTGCTTGGACGAGTGAAGCCAACCACCTGTCTCCTGGATCCTTGCCCATCCTGGCTTATAAAAGCTAGCCGGGAAGGACTGGGCGATGGGCTTCGTGGGGTGGTGAATGCTTCCCTCCGTGAGGGAGCCTTCCCAGACCCGCTGAAAGAGGCAGTTATTAAACCGCTTCTTAAAAAAACATCTTTAGATGCGGCCATGATGGCCAATTATCGCCCAGTCTCAAACCTTCCATTCTTGGGCAAGGTGATTGAGCGAGTGGTTGCTGAACAACTCCAGGCACGCCTGGAAGAAGCGGACCATTTGGATCCCTTCCAGTCGGGATTCAGGCCTCATCATGGGACTGAAACTGCCTTGGTCGCACTGGTTGATGATCTCCGGCGGGCTAGGGACAAAGGTGAGGGTTGTTTCCTAGTTCTGCTGGTTCTCTCAGCGGCGTTTGATACCATCGACCATAACATCCTTCTGGACCGTCTTGAGGGGCTGGGAGCTGGGGGCACTGTCATACAGTGGTTCCGCTCCTTCCTCCTGGGCCGTGTTCAGAAAGTGGTGGTGGGGGATGAGTGTTCAGACCCCTGGGCTCTCACTTGTGGGGTGCCTCAGGGTTCTGTCCTCTCCCCCATGCTTTTCAACATTTACATGCAGCCACTGGGAGAGATCATCAGGAGGTTTGGGCTGGGTGTTCATCAGTATGCAGATGATACCCAGCTCTACCTCTCTTTTAAATCAGAACCAGTGAAGGCGGTGAAGGTCCTGTGTGAGTGTCTGGAAGCGGTTGGAGGATGGATGGCAGCTAACAGATTGAGGTTGAATCCTGACAAGACAGAAGTACTGTTTTGGGGGGACAGGAGGCGGGCAGGTGTGGAAGATTTCCTGGTCCTGAATGGGGTAACTGTGCCCCTGAAGGACCAGGTGCGCAGCCTGGGAGTCATTTTGGACTCACAGCTGTCCATGGAGGCACAGGTCAAATATGTGTCCAGGGCAGCAGTTTACCAGCTCCATCTGGTACATAGGCTGAGACCCTATCTGCCTGCAGACTGTCTCGCCAGAGTGGTGCATGCTCTGGTTATCTCCCGCTTAGACTACTGCAATGCACTCTATGTGGGGCTACCTTTGAAGGTGACCCGGAAACTACAACTAATCCAGAATGCGGCAGCTAGACTGGTGACTGGCTTAGTCATGCTGGCCACATGACCCGGAAGGTGTCTGCGGACAAGTGCCGGCTCCCTCGGCCTATAAAGCGAGATGAGTGCCGCAACCTGAGTCGTCTGTGACTGGACCTAACGGTCAGGAGTACCTTTACCTTTACTCTCTCTCTCTCTCTCTCTCTCTCTCTCTCTCTCTCTCTCTCTCTCTCTCTGTGTGTGTGTGTGTGCGCGCGCGCGTGTGCATTTAAAACATACAAATAATTACCACCCCTTCCATTAATAGCAGTTAGTTCCCAGAAGCCTGCTGGAACAAGAAGGCCTTCAGCTGCTGGTGGAAGGGCAAGAAGGAGGGAGCCAGTCTGGCTTCTCTAAGGAGGAAGAACCAAACTTGTCTGGGAGCCACCACCAAGAAGGTCCTGAGTCCCCACCGACCATGCCTGTGGGGGTGGTGGGACCAAAAGAAGGGCTTCCCCTGAAGATCTCAAAACCCAGGCAGGTTCATATGAGGGAATACAGCCTTTCAGATAGCCTGGGCCCTCACAAGCCAGAGGGACAGGGGTTTTTTGTTGAGGCTGCTCAACCTCTCCGCCTAACAGCTGGTGTGTGAGGTAGCTCAGCAGTCACTTCCCCGTGTATCAACTGGGCAGCCTCAACCAAGCCCCACTGCGGCTTCAGCTCATGAGGAGACCTTCCCCATACATCCTCCTGGGCTCTGGGGAGGGTCTCCTCATGAGTAACAAGGATTCTCCAGGGTGCTTCCCACTCCTGGGTTCCACTTACAGGTTCCCAGAGTACATGTGCATTTGCACGCAAGTGGGGAATTGCCAGTACTGTGCCCATTTTGGTTTCTGTCTCCAGCCACCCCTGGCACATGGTTGCCAGGGACTTGTCCAGGAGCGAATGCATCATGCGGATATAGGGAAAGGGTTTCCTATCCCTGTTTCAAAAGGTCTGTGCGGATATTGTTGCTAACAGCTGCAGATAAAGGTAAAAGGTAAAGGAACCCCTGACCATTAGGTCCATTCGTGGCCAACTCTGGGGTTGCGGCGCTCATCTCGCTTTACTGACCAAGGGAGCTTCCGGGTCATGTGGCCAGCATGACTAAGCCGCTTCTGGCAAACCAGAGCAGCGCACAGAAATGCCGTTTACCTTCCTGCCAGAGCGGTACCTATTTATCTACTTGCACTTTGACATGCTTTTGAACTACTAGGTTGGCAGGAGCTGGGACAGAGCAACGGGAGCTCACCCTGTCATGGGGATTCGAACCGCCGACCTTCTGATCAGCAAGCTCTAGACTCTGTGGTTTAGACCACAGCATCACTTGCATTCACACACACACACACACACACTTTTTCATTTGTTCAGCGATTACTTTTTAAATTACTGTTTTGTCTATGTTTTTAGTGATTCTTGTTTTTATCTGTTAGCCACCTTGAATTTCATCAGAGAAAAAGGTGGGGTATAAATAAATTAAAAATAGTAATAGTGATAGGGTTGCCATATTTCTAAACGTGAAAATATGGACGCGGAAGTTTGCAAAATCACACACACACACACACAGTTTTTGAGCTATTTTTTTTTGGGGGGGGGGAATTTGCCAAAATATAGACTTCTGACAAGGGTTGCCTTACACCCAGATTTTCCCGGACATTTCAGCGATTTTCATCTGAGCCCTGCTTCCAATGCCTGATTCTTGCTATGTGTGGGAGATTCAGGGTGTATGGCACCCCTTAATAGTAACAACAACAACAACAACAACAGAGATGGAGGCATAATTAGAGGAAAACAGCAGTTTTAAACAACAGCAGACGTTTGAGCAAAGCAGGGATGGGGAGACCCTGAGGGGGTTGTTGTTTTAAAAATGTAAACCAACCCTTTTTTAGCAAGGAGAAATAGCACCGCAACATAACGTTTCATAGGAAACTGCAGGATGGATGTGGCTTGTGCCTAATGTTGTGTAGCCACCACTTCCCAAAAGAGCTTTGGGATCATGCTGGATGCAAAGGGAGTGGGAGGGTGCGCACAGCCTCAGTCTAGAGGGGAAGACCCCTCCCCCCAATATGCATCCTCTTGCTTGGATGAGGACAATTGCCTATGTAACGACGACGGCCACTTTTTGTCCTCAGACAATTTCACTGGCGCTTGCAAATGCGCAGGTTCCCGAAATGCAATCTTTGCTTTTATTCGGCGTTGAGTAAATAATACGCTCCACAAATTCCCAGGACAAGGGCTTTGATAATTGATTGTATAAATGGCTTCTTGGAAGCCTTTACGGCCTCTGGAGGGTTCGCGCCTGTGAAAGACGAGGCTTTGCAAACAAGCCGGCATTGTCTCAGCTCCCTTCCTCTGATACTCATCCATCAATCCTACGTTTGGGGGACAAGGCGGAGGGCAATTTCTAAGAGAAACAACTCCTGGAGACCCAGTTCTCATGCCGGAGAAAGATTGGGAGGAATCGCAGGAGGCCAAAGCGGAGCCGGCTGCAGAATCGTTTTTAATAAGAGAAGCCGTCAAAAGGGAGATGTGCTAGGATGCCAGAAGAAAGGGCATCTTGGCGGATATTATTTTTTGTTGCCATCAGGTTGCGGGTCCACGTTGGGGGCAAGAATCTGGCATCAGTCTCTCGGAACTGCTCTCGGCTTCATTCGACCACCATGAATCACGTTTGCTGTGCTGCGCCGCTGTTTTCCCAGTCCAGGGAGACCAGATTGGCTGCAGCGTCCTGCCGTGTGTCTGCCCACCGATTGCCTTTCAAGCTTCAAGGCTTTGCGATGGGGTTCATGTTGGTGCCGTTGCAGTGAACACAATGGGGGCAAGGAGCTCAGTGGTTGGTCAAGCGCTCTGTACACAAAGTCACCTCCTGCATCTGACCTCTGGGTAGGACTGGGAAAAGCTCTCCGCCTGAAACCTTGGAGAGCTGCTGCCAGCCAGAGTAGGCAATGCTAGAGAAGATGGACTGTTGGTCTGACTGTATAAGGCTGCTTCCTATGTATTCCTAACTCATTATGACAGCCCCCATAGGCAATGTCTCTGCAGCCACAGCATGTGCTGTGATTCTCTAGCGGTTTGACTGACCCCTCAGAGGTGCACTCCATTGTCTCTTGAGACAGATGGATGTCAACAAATAGCCAAGGAGAGTCCCCAAATGCAGGCAGCTGTGTGTGTGTGTTTTTTTTTGGTGTGTGTATGTATGGAAGTAATATGCCTCTTGTCTTTGTCCATGGAGTTTTCTTGGCAGGGATACTGGAGTAGCTTGCTGGTTCCTGCTCCAGGTGGGTCATGTTTGGTCAAAACTCTCCACTATGACCTGTCCATCTTGGGTGGCCCTGCACGGCATAGCTTGTAGCTTCTCTGAGTTATTCAAGCCCCTTTGCCATGGCAAGGCAGTGATCCATGAAGGAAATAATTTTTGAATTCTGGTGCTGGAGGAGACTCTTGAGAGTCCCATGGACTGCAAGAAGATCAAACCTCTCCATTCTGAAGGAAATCAGCCCTGGGTGCTCACTGGAAGGACAGATCCTGAAGCTGAGGCTCCAAGACTTTGGCCACCTCATGAGAAGAGAAGACTCCCCGGAAAAGACCCTGATGCTGGGAAAGATGGAGGGCACAAGGAGAAGGGGACGACAGAGGACAAGATGGTTGGACAGTGTTCTTGAAGCTACTAGCATGAGTTTGACCAAGCTGCGGGAGGCAGTGGAAGACAGGAGTGCCTGGCATGCTCTGGTCCAGGGGGTCACGAAGAGTCAGCCACGTCAGCCACGACTAAACAACAACATGTATGGAAGTAATAGTCCTGGGTCGGAGGAAGTGGGGTGCGGTGGGGGCGGTTTGCCCCCGAGGGGGGGTGACAAAATGCTGGGTGGCACTCACTGCGGGGCCTGCAGCGCGCAAGAGCCACACATCTCTCCTGGGAGTGATGTGGTGGCTTAGGCGCCTGCAGGTTCTGCGCTGCCCCAAATGGTCTGCCTGCCACCTCCCTCTCAGCTGTAGTGCAGCTGAGTGGGAAGAGGCAGGCAGACTCCTCGGAGGCTCCATGGAGCCGCCCAATTGGCTTGCTCCGCTGCTGAATAGTACCCTCTAGTCTGCCCCGGCCAGACCCCACCTGGAGTCCTATGTTCAGTTATGGGCACCACGATTTAAGGATGATATTGTCAAGTTGGAACATGCGCAGAAGAGGGAGTCTGGAAGCCAAGCCTTATGAGGAATGGTTGAGGGAAATGGGGCTGCTTAGTCTGGAGAAGAGTAGACAGAGAGGTGATAGCCATCTTCAAATATCTGAAGGGCTTTCTCATGGAAGATGAAGCAAGCTTGTTTTCAAAGCAATGGATTCAAAGCAATGGATTCAAGTTACAAGGAAGCAGATTCCGACTAAACGTCGGGATGAACTTTCTGACTGTAAGGGCTGTTCAACAGTGGAACGGACTCCCTTGAAACACGGTGAACTCTCCTTGGTTGGAGGGTTTTAAGCAGATGTTGAAGGGCCATTTGTCAGGGATTCTTCAGTGCAGATTCCTTCATTGCAGAGGGTTGGACTAGATGAACCTTGGGGTTCCTTCCAATGCCACAATTCTAGGATTCTATGAACCAAGAGAAGTTGGGAAGGCTGACCTCTAAGCGCCTGAGACTGGCATGCTCACTGATGTTGTTTTTGAGGGCAGTTTTCCCTTTTACATCATGGGGCACCTGAGTGAGCTGCAGGATTCAGTCCACCAGAGAACTGATTTCTAGAAGGGCAGCCACAAAACCCATCAGCCCCCACAAAAGCGCAACAATGTCAACACAACCTGCCGCCCTCCATCTATGAGAGTCCCACCAAAATTTTCTCTCTCTTTTGCTGATTTTCAAACGCAATTTCTTTTCTCATTAATTGATGGAGAATAGTTAGGGGGCGAAACGCACCGCAGAGCACATTTTTGATGCAGTACCTGCTCAGAGTCTGGCAATCCAACTCTTTTCACATGTTGGGCGATGTTTGGGTGCCAAAGACGGGTCTTTCTACCACCTAAGCAATCTTCTTCTCTCTCTCTCTCCCTCTCTTTCTCTCTCCGCCTCCCTCACATCATAATTCATCCCCACTTTTTTCTTTCGCGGCCTCCCTACCTTTTCTTCCAGCCCCCAGTGGTGTTTTATTAATCCATCTATTTCCCAGCCTACGCTTGGGTGCCCTTGTTTTACTCCCGGTTTAATTTCCACGGAGCATAAAACACTCAGAGCCTTGACAAGGCAAGAGTTATGACTCCCAGAGTTAACGCTTTTATGAGGTCCCTTTAAAAACTCAATACTTGCCAAAAATTAGTGGCTTGGAGGAATAAAAAACAGTCCAAGGCTGTAATGCTCTAATTATCACACTTAAGAGCCCATTATAACAATTTTTGTACATGGGAGCGCCCTCGCTGGTCACACCAGGAGCGGAAATCATAACATTGGGAAGGTAGAGTCAATCTTCTGCGAGTCCTGCTAGATGGACGAGGAAACTGAATATGTGGGTAGAAACAGAATATTTGGGTGCTCTGATTCTATGCCCTCGTATTCCTGGTCAGAAAACCAAGCCTTGCCGAGATCCATGCATGGTGCTTTGCAAGCCCCAACTATCGGCTGATAGTCCGTGCAGGCACAAACTGGACACCTGACCATGACAGGCGATTGACAGATGGATGATCCCACCCACCAGTCAAACTTGGGCCATGGGAGATTGCGAATTTATGTGTCCCCACAACCCAGGGTTGTATGACCCACTCTGAGAAACCTTGCTAGTTCTGTTGACATTGTGTCTGCTCATCTCAACGTTCCTGGGGTGTTTCTGTTGACCAGGAATGTCCAAATTCACTGTGAAGTTTCAATTTAGGTATACAGGTCAGTGGCATTCTCAATCCTGGGGTCTTGAGCATTGCATAATCCCCGGGGAGTTTCTTCACCAGTTCTTGTGTCCCTAGTAGGACACCCCCTGTTGAGAAACTAGTGTCCCCCACAAACAGCCTGTAACGTCAGGTTTTTTGGGGGGGAGGGCATGCTAGATATTGACAAACTGATGCCTCTTGCATAGAGAAAGTATATACTCTCCTTTCTCCTTCTGTGATGGAACTCCTATTTGGGGACTTCCCTGGCTTTTTTCTGGCCCACGTAGGACCAGTCTGGATAGTTGGCCTTGGTGAAGATTTAACGTTTTCATCCCCAAAATGTTTTTGATTTGAGTTCCTACTGAAATGAGGCTGCATTTTAATGTTGCATTTTAATCTTGTTTTTAAGTTGTATTTTAATCAATTGTTTTTATACCTGGTGTTAGTCGCCCTGAGCCCGGTCTTGGCTGGGGAGGGCGGGGTATAAAAAAAATTTATTTTTATTATTAACGAGAAGTTCTCCTCCCTCTTTCCAGCTATTAGAAGGGCTCACCTATGAGCCAAAGTTAAGACACATCCCAAAGGAACGCAGAAGTCCTTCCAACCAGATCTCGAGGACTTGATCATTTGCCAAGGAAGTCCACCAGATCCACTAAGTGAACTGGAATTATGGCCATCAGATAAAGCAGAGGAAGGGGAACAGAAACAAAATGACATGCAGTCACCTCTGGAAATGGTGTGTCAATCCATCTCATGGAGGAGAGGGCTATTGATGGCTCCTAGTCTAAGGTTACTAGATTTGTTTCAGTGAATCTGGGGACACTTTCCAACTTCAGTAGGAATGATAGGATTTTGTATGGGGACTGATTTGTACATCTGGGGACTGTCCCCAGGTAATGGGGACACCTGGTGACCTTATACTAGCCACAATGGCTCTGTTTTGCCTCCACAGTCAGAAGCAGCGATGGTGTAGTGGTTAAGAGTGGTGGACTCCTAATCTGGTGAACCGGGTTCGCTTCCCTGCTCCTCCACATGCAGCTTCTGGGTGACCTTTGGCTAGTCACACTTCTCTGAAGTCTCTCAGCCTCACTCACCTCACAGAGTGTTTCTTGTGGGGGAGGAAGGGAAAAGAGAATGTTAGCTGCTTTGAGACTCCTTCGGGTTGTGATAAAGCGGGATATCCAATCCAAACTACTACTACTACTACTACTACTACTACTACTACTACTATTCTTCTTCTTCTTCTTCTTCTTCTTCTTCTTCTTCTTCTTCTTCTTCTTCTTCTTCTTCTTCTTCTTCTTCTTCTTCTTCGTTTCAGCTGCTGGAAGCCCACAGGAGCAGAGAGGACTCTTGTGCTCGGATCCTTTCCCCAAAGGCATCCAGCCGGCCACTTTGAGAACAGTTCCTCTGTTCCCAAATGCAGGTGGGTGGACTCTGAGTCTCTGCCGTTCATCTGACAGCTCCTGAGCACCGCCGGTGCCCTCGGGTCTGCCCAGTCAGAACCTGTAGGAGGTTTCACCTTCCCATTCGCCTCCTTCCTCCTCTTGCCCTCCCCATTTCCTGCCTCCTCCTCCGGTTTTGAAAGGCCCACACTGAGCTCGAAAAGGGCTTTGAAGTGTTGTCATGCCAACCAGCCACCACAAGATGTGTGGCCCAGAACTACCGGCGAAGGTCACTGAGAACAACATCAGACAACATCTGAAAAGCCAGGAGGGATGCGTTCCATTTGGAGACTCGCAACAATGGTTTCTCCGCCACCTCCCCTTTCAAGAGAAAAACTCTGCTGTGGTCTGAGTGGGGGTGTCAGATTAATGAATGACGGGGCCACCGTCCTCTATGGAATCCTTCGATTTGTCTGCATATTTGTGGGGTGCTCTGCTGACGTTTCCCATTTGCCCCAAAGTTGCGGGGGGAGAAAGTCTTTATGAGAATAAAAGACTGATTATTTCAACACACAGGTTTTCATCTCCGTCACAGCTATGACAGCGAGCACCGCACAGCCAGTGTGTTGATTTATTTAAAATCCTTGGCTCTGCTAATGTTTTTTTCCTTCTTCACCAAGGTACATAATAAACCAAAGATGGCAGGAGGGTTAGGCATACAGCAGAGGGCTTCAATAGACTCTTCTTGTCCAGCAAAATGGAAAAGGAAATGGTATTTTGCATGATGGGAAAGGATACTTGGCACAGACGAGCATCTGCACGCTTTTGCAAAATTGTGCACGGACATGCTGTCGAAAACCAGGACATTGTAATCGTAGAATTGTAAAGTTCAAGAGTCCAACCTGCTGAAATTCTATCAGGGGAGATGGGAGCCCAGTTTTGAGGAGGGCTTTCTGGAAAACTCCAGACTATGAAGGACCATAGAGCCTTGCATGAAGATGTTCTCAGTTTCAATCCTTGTCATCTTCAGGCAGGGCTGGGACAGTACTGTCGACTGCATATGCTAATTTATATGCATAGATACAAATTTGCCCTGAGGGATAGTTCAGGCAATAAATGGGGTTCCCAAGCTGGTAGCTCCTAACACACCTCTGCATCCAGCCAGGCCTGGACACAGCCATAGAATCATAGGATTTTGGAGCTGGAAGGGACTTGTGAAGTCATCTATTCCACCCTCTGCTCAATGTACCTTCTAAATGTACCCTTTGTGGCTTAGGGCCCTTGTATTACGGGACCGCCTCTCCTGGTCTGCCCCACAGAGGACCTTAAGGTCCATGAACAACCATAGTTTAGAGGTCCTGGGCCCTAAGGAAGTCAGACTATCCTCCACCAGGGCCAGGGCCTTCTCAGTGATGGCTCTGACCTGGTGGAATGCTCTGTCCCAGGAGACTAGGGCCCTTCAGGATTTAACCTCCTTCCGTCGGACCTGTAATACAGAGCTATTCTGCCTGGCCTTTAATTTGAATTCAGCCTGATCTTTTATTTCCCTTCTCTTCCCTCCCCCTCCCCTTTTATGAATTTCGGTTCTGTTTGCATTGCAGTGAGAAGCTACCAGATCTGTACTTTCTAAAACAATATGGAAAACCAAAATGCCCTGTTCTTTGAAATCCTCACTTCTCTGAATTTTGCAATGCAGTTCTCCGCCGCCACATAATATGTGCAGAAAGGCATATCTTAGGGGTGTGTGCGTGCACAAACACAAATATTTTAGTGAAAGTAACACACACAGATGCATGGGGGAGAGGGGTATCGATGGCTACTAGTCTTGATGTCTATGCTCTGCCTCCACAGTTGAAGGCAACAATGCTTCTGAACAGCAGTTGCTGGAAGCCACAGGAGGGGAGAGCGATCTTGTGTTCGAATCCTGCTTGGCTGTATCCTACAGGCACCTGAGTGGGCATTGGCTTGATGCAACAGACTCTTCTTATGTTCTTATTATATAGGGGGGAAACTACCTGCAAAAAGGACTCCATGCACACTAGGCAAAATTGCATTAAAAATTGCTGATGGATTTTCACGGGGAGCTTGAAAAGGAATTCGCAAACTGAACTGAAGATTGGAAAAACGAGGAACAGATAGAAGCAGATCTATCTGTCCCTAGAGTCCACACACTGGGCAGATCTCCTCTTCTGGACTCTGGGAGGTGTATAGGTGACAGGGCCCTGCTGCCAGGATCGTGACCTTCCACCCCTCCACTCATAGAGAAGGACATCCGTGAGGGCCTCTTTGCTCAGTGGCAAAGTGACACGGAAGGGAGATATCATGGAGAGCTGGGAGGGAGCCAGAAGGGGAATAAATGTCTGAATAAATGCCAAGAGCAGCCTCTTGTTTAATAGCATGCGTTTAATTAGCCTGTGTGCTTGTTTAATTTGTTATTTGACACTTCAAACGCAGAGGAGATCAATGGTGACAAACTCTGTTGAGGGTAGCAGAGTCGGGACGGAAGTGAGAACAGGGGGAAACGGCTCCCTTTGGTCAGGATCCAAAGCGCCTTGGTAATGGATGGAACATCAATCGCGCAGCCCACCTCCGCTGGGGCTGCTGATATCATTACGGGCCACATGATCTGGGCCCTGCATGTAATTGGTGCTTTCCTGTGTCGCCAAGGGAATGAGGAGCTAACTACGAGGAAGTAGATTTCATCAGGGGTTGCAACCTGACAGCGTACAGGCAAGCCTACCCAGATATTTAGAAAGTTTAGTAAAGGTAAAAAAGACCCCTGACCATTAGGTCCAGCCATGGCCGACTCTGGGGTTGCGGCACTCATCTCACTTTGTTGACTGAGGGAGCCGGCGTACAGCTTCCGGGTCATGTGGCCAGCAGGACTAAGCCACTTCTGGCAAACCAAAGCAGCGCACGGAAACGCCGTTTACCTTCCTGCTGGAGTGGTACCTATTTATCTACTTGCACTTTGACGTGCATTTGAACTGCAAGGTTGGCAGGAGCAGGGACCGAGCAACGGGAGCTCACCCCGTTGCGGGGATTCGAACCGCTGACCTTCTGATTGGCAAGCCCTAGGCTCTGTGGTTTAACCCACAACGGCACCCACGTCCCTCCTTTAGAAAGTTTACATGAACTTTAATTTGTTTGTGCTATTCTATTGTGGTTTCAACTTCCTGTGTTTTAAATTATGGTTGTAAAGTTTTTAGCGATAATTTTATTGTTTTCTCTTTGTTTGGAATCTGCTTTGAGGTTTGTTTTCTGCAATCTAGTGGCATATAACCCTTAGGAAATAAAATAAAATAAGAATAAAGGCAGAGAAATTTAAATACTTTTGGCATGTGAAGGTGTCGATCCAATACTGTATTGTTAGCTGACCATTTGGCAATTGTTATGCCAAGGATGGAGAACTGGTAATGGCCAAGGGCCACATTCCCTGCTGGGCAACTATCCAGGGGCCACATGCCAGCGGTGGGCGTGGCCAGAGGCAGAAGTAGGTGGGGCAACAAATGTTAATTTTACTTAATGCAATAGGCTTGTTTCTAACAACCACTCTCACACCCGTCTCTGTCCTATGCCCAGGCAGGCAAGAAGCTCTGTCTGAGTTCCAGGGCAAATTCCAGCCAGGCAAAAACACTCAAGGAGGGGCAAAACCTTTGAGGGGTGTGACCTGGGGAGAATCCAGAGGGCCAGAAAGAGAGGGCAGGAGGGCCGCATTCCAGCACTGGCCCTGAGTTTCCCCATCCCCGCTTCACACTTCCTTTTTGATGCATTTTGAACGGGTTGTTAATTGTTAGATTGCTTATGTCGCAGGGCTATAAAAACGCCTGCTATATATTATTATGATGCCCTATAGAGTGTAGACTGCTTTGTTTCTGCGGACAGTTCCAACACAAATATGTCTGTGGGAACGGTGGCATGAATAAATCAGCTGACTCTGACTGAAGGCATCTTGCAAAAATAATGAAACTGAATGTTGGAAGGTTCAGGGCAGATAAAAGAAAGTTCATGCAGCACTTCATCAAACTATGGAATAATAATAATAATTCCCTAGTTTACTCCCTCCCAATGGGAGCTGCGATGGTCACCAACTTGGATGGCTTTAAAAGAGGATTGGACAAATTCCTAGAGGAGGAGAGAGCTATCGATGGCTCCTAGACCTGATGGTTCTGCTCTGCCTCCACAGTCAGAAGCAGTGAAGCATTGTGCAGGTTTGGGTGGAATTGATCAATGTTGTCTTACTACAAATTAATACAATTCTTAACGCTAGAACTTGTTGACCTCCAAGGAACAAAGAGTCAGGGCAGATAAAAGAAAGTCCTTCTTCACGCAGCACAGAGTTAAACTGTGGAACTCCCTGCCACAGTAGGCAGTGATGGCCACTGAAGTGCAGGTGGGTTCCCACGAGGCAAGACACAGCGATAACAGCAAGAACTTTATGGAACTAACAGAACTAGACAACAGGGCAAAGCAACTGCTTATATACATTTCCGAACGTGATTGGCTGTCTAAACTTCCAAGCTACGAATCATAACTCAAGAGTTTAAGGGCCAGTGGCAGGGACCCAAATCCTGAAATGTTCTGTGATTGGATATCATGTATCGAATCGGGACATAGGGGCTGAGAATCCTTAGTCCAGACTGAAGCTCAGGCAAAGAGAGACATCTGCATGCATAACAACCACCAGTGGACTATATGGGATTGGCAGAAATGACTGGCAGAATCCGAGACCAGGGAGAAGAGTCGGTGGAAGAAGATTGGAAGAAATTCAAAGACTATTTACAGAAATATTGCAAAATCAGTGAATGTTAGAACGATGTCGGATAAAAATTAAGTGGTTTCCAGCTGTAATGTTTTAAGAGAATATGGAAAAAAGGTTTAGAAGCAGGTTAAAGTTTATTGATAAGGATTTGCTGAACTAACAATTTGAATTGGAATACAAAAAAGGGAGGTATGAGGAGGTCTGGGAAATAAGTTAAAGGAAAACAAGTTATGGAAACTTTGTGTGTTTTTAATTATTTTTACTTTTGTATTTTGTATTTTTGTTATTTTTTTCCTTTTCATACTTCTTTTTGATTTTTATTGTATTAATATTGAAAATTCTAATAAATATCTTTTTTTAAAAAAGACAGAGAGAATCCTTAGTTCAGACTGAAGCTCAGGCAAACAGAGACCCCTGAATACATAACAGCCACCAACCTGGATGACTTTAAAAGAGGATGGGACTAATTCAAGGAGGAGGAGAGGGCCGTCAACGGCTACGTGTGATGCTCGGAAGCAGTGATGCTTCTGAATACCAGCTGCTGGAAACCACAACTGGACTCTTGTGCTGGGATCCTGCTTGTGGGTTTCCTGCTGGCATCTGGTGGACCACTGTGAGAACAGGAGGCTGTGCTAGATGGAGTGTCAGCCTGATCCAGAAGGCTCTCAGAAGGTTCTTACCTCTCTAAAATAGGTTGTTGTTTTTTAGTTGCTTGGCCCGTTTAGCAGAGTATAACCTGCAATCACTGTTGGTCCCTTTCCAGGGTTTCTTGCTGAGTTCTCTTTGAACCCTAGCTGGAAATGCCACTGGGGATTGAATTTTGAACTCCGCAGATGCAATGTGGGTGCTCTACAACTGAGCTACAGCCCTTTCCTCTCCCTCTTTCTGACAAATGCTTAACTGCCTGAAAAGCAGGATAAGAATCTAGTTAATAAACAGATTTTAAAAATGGTGTTTGGTCTGCTTCAGGCCAACGGAGGGGTTAAGGATGTCAGAGTGTTTGTATGGAAATGAGAGTGGAAAAGGCCGTTGTTTGCTTACTTGTCCCATGTCCACAACGGAAATCAATCCAGGGAACACAATCGGTATTCTCCGCTGGCTGTTGCTTTCAGTCTGCAAACATTGTGCAATTGATGAAATCGCCCCCCATCCATTTGCACTGCGTTTCCTTTGCGCTGAAGTGAGCGGGGCGGAATAAGGAAAACGGTGACGAAATTATGCCATGTACGTAATGCGCAGTGTTTAAATTACATAATGCCTGGGACCGTCAGGGCTCAGACGAGTGGTTGGAGAAGTTATCAGGTCTGGAGAGTGATGCAGGGGAAGGGGGGTTTTACAATTTATGGAGTTTTGCACTTCCCACGAGGCCGGTGTCAGAGCTGGAAGATGGGGAGCGGTATGAGCAGTTGGGGGTGGAGGAGGAGGTGCAGGATGTGGGGAGGACCAGGAGCTGCAGGGAGGGGCAGAAGGCAGAAGCTGAAAGAGATCATTTCCGGGGTGCGCACTATCCTGCGCTATCTCTGCAGCTTTCTTATGGCACCTGGAAGCATAGATTTGGTCCAAGGTGGGAAGAGTACACCCAATTATTTTCTCCGCAGTCTTTACAACCCTGGACAGCATTTTCCCTGACCGTGCAGCTCCCAAACCACACACGCAGACCATAAGTTAATACACTCTCAATAGTACAATGGTAAAATGCCATCAACAGGTCCTTTGAGAGATTATTTTTCCAGAGGATTCTCAGAAAAGATAACCTCTGCTGTGTTCTCGTCATCAGGTCTTTACTGTTTTCCCCCCAGAAGGGAGTCCTCCCCACCCTCCTTTGCCCCCAAACGGCCTGCTCCTTCCCCTAGCTCCCTGCTACATTGTGGAGCCCCGCCGACTCACCTTCCATCAAGGTGTGGTGGATGCTCCAGTAGACGCTGAGACAGTGCTTCTCCTTCTTCATACCCCGTTTGCACTTGCAGCCGTAGAGCTGGCTGGACAGAAGGGCTGTCACCGTGTTCTGACACTGGCTCTTAGCGTCCGGACCCAGCTTGTTGGCGCCGTTGCCGGCGATGCATTGCCGGAGGGTCCGGAATTTGGAGCTGCAGCTGGGATCATTGGTGCAGGATTCGCCAGCCTGCAGGCAGTCCCGGGCCGAGCTGGTCACATCGGTCATTCCTTCTGGAGGAGAACAAGAGAGCAGGATGAGAACGTTGCCAAACTGGACCTGTCTTAGAGAGGTAAGAATGTAAGAATAGATTGAAGGGTCAGGTCAATGGCCCATCAAGCCCAGAATCCAGTTCTCACGGAGGCCAACCAGATGCCTGTGGGGAAACCCAAAAGCAGGGTGTGACCCCAGGAGCAACCGCCTGTCAGGAGCTCATCCTACACTCGAGTAGGACCCTGGTAGAGACACATGCCCGACTGGCATGTTCTCTCCCTCCTGGTCGATCGTTTGGGAGCTTCAAAAGCTTTCTTCTGCCCAAATATCACAGTGACCAATGCCAACAGACACCGGCACACTTAGGGATCTGCAGAGTTTGCGCAGTTGCGTAACAGACCTCAGCAACGCAGCATTTTGGCTAATCTACTTTATTTACACACAGAGCACTACAACATGGCTCCCTCTCTCTCTAGCATCAGACAGCAAAGTGAAAAAGAACAAAGGACAATAGTCCCACTTCACGGAACACAGGAACACAAACATCCTGTCTCCATCACTTCCCACTCTGTGGAGTCAAAACATACACCATCATGTGATAGACAACAATCCCATGACTGCAATCATAGAGCAGGAATTCTAAACCACCCCCACCCCCCAGTTTCCAACAAGTGTTATCCCAGTACGTTTCTGAGCACAATTCAAAATGTTGGTGCTGACCTTTAAAGCCCTAAATGGCCTCGGTATACCTGAAGGAGCATCTCCACCCCCATCATTCAGCCCGGACACTGAGGTCCAGCTCCGAGGGCCTTCTGGCGGTTCCCTCCCTGTGAGATGTGAGGTTACAGGGAACCAGACAGAAGGCCTTCTTGGTGGTGGCACCTGCCCTGTGGAACGCCCTCCCACCAGATGTCAAAGAGAAGAACAACTACCAGACTTTTAGAAGACATCTGAAGACAGCCCTCTTTAGGGAAGTTTTTAATGTTCAACTGACCACTGTATTTTAATACTCTGTTGGAAGCTGCTATTCTATTCTATTCTATTCTATTCTATTCTATTCTATTCTATTCTATTCTATTCAGAAGCATGCTGCTTCCAGTTGTGGAGGCAGAACGTAGTCAACTGGGCTAGTGGTCACCAATAACTTTCTCTATGAATTTGTCTAATCCTCTTTTAGAGCCATCTAGTTTCGTGGTCATCACTTCCTTCTGTGGCAGGGAGTTCCATAGTTCATGTGTTTCATGAAGAAGAACTTTCAACAACAACAACATCATCAACAACTTATCTGTATGCTGCCCAACTGACTGGGTTGCCCAAGCCACTCTGAGGGACTCCCAACACAAAATAGTAAAAACACAATATAACCTCAAACACTAAGAACTTCCTTGAAGAGGGATGACTTCAGATTTCTTTTAAACATCACATAGCTGCTTGACATCTGCTGGGAGGGTGTTCCACAAGGCAGGCATGACTGCTGAGAAGGCCCTCTGCCTGGTTCTCTGTAACTTCACCTCTCGCAATGAGGGAACTGCCAAAAGGCCCTCTGAGCTGAATACTGGGGGTGGAGATGCTCCTTCAGGTATATTAAGGTAATTGTTCCTACCAGAGAAGAATGGCAGGTGGAGTTGATGGACTATGCTGAAATGGTTAAAATGACCGGAAGAAACAGAAATCAGGAAGACCAAAATTTTAATAAGGAATGGGGGAAATTTATAACCATTGTAAACAGTTGAAATCGTTAGTAGGATTGGAATATCACTTGTAGTTTAAGGGTGAATTCTGGACACAGTGGAGATGTAAAAGATTTGGATCATCATAAAAGATGCAGGAGGAAATGATAGGACCCACAAAGGGGAGGATGGAAGTCCAGGAGATTCCTTGGAACCTTGTTTTTATGATTTATGTTTGATATATCGCTGTAAACTTTTAATTTGAAAAACCAAATAATTTTTTAAAGGTAATTGTCCAATAACCTCCCACAACAAGTGGGGATTCTTAATGTGTAAATCCCACAAATTAATTGTGAGCATGGTTGATGTTTGGACGTGAAGAAGCTCCAGGGTTTGCTCAGGACCCAGCCGATAAATGCCTGGCACAGCAACACAGGTGAAGCTAACAGAGATGGTAAAAGATGTTCCTGAGATTGACAAGCAATTAGAAGCCGGGGATAAGTGATAGTGTATTCGGGAAATATTTCAAAGCTGAATACAGAACGCTGACCTAGATGGACCTTGATCTGATCCAAGAAGGCAATCATTGCAGAATGTGCACTTGTCAAACTGTCCTGCAGGTACGAGCAGAATACGAATCGTCATTCTGCAATGTAGAACCTACTGGCTGCCCACTAAGAGAGACCCATTCAGCTCACATTTCCACGCTGGCCTGCTTAGTTCACCCTCGCTGAAACAAGACGCAAATTGGGAGACACTTGTCCTTTGAAAGTTGCACACCGCTGAATTTTGCAATGCAGCTCTCAAGGAAAATGAAGCGTGGTCGAAAAGCAAGTGTCATTTTAGACACGTCCAACTGATGTGCGATTGCCAACATTCACCGGTGGAGGAAGGGGGTGCGGTGGGTGCGGCTCACCCCGGATGTCATCCCTGGGGGGGGTGTGACATCGCCTCCCCACCCCCCGGGACCCTTGCTGTCGGCGGTGCTCCCCTTGGGACGCTCTCCCCACAACTCCATTTCCAAGCTCAGGAAGAGGGGAGGAACACCTTGGAAGGGTTTGCGCTTCACACACAGGGAGAGGTAGGGTGTGATCAGAAAGGAAAGAAAGTCTAGCTGGGGAAATGGTTCTGCAGCTTGGAGGAGTGCAGAGAGCGGCAATGAAAAGCACTCATTCTGTGCAGGGCTGCTCTTGGGCTGCACTTGCTTCTATTTCCTGCTCTTTAGGGATGTCTCTGGTCAGTCTGCTTGAGACATTCCATGACCTTCCCACTCTGCCCAGTGCTTTTGCTGGGGTTCTGCCACCTTTGCAGAGAAGCAGGAGTGTGTGGTTGTGTGGGATTCCTCCTTGGTCCTCCTGAGGCCTTTCTGAATAATAATAATAATAATAATAATAATAATAATAATAATAATAATAATAATAATTTATTATTTGTACCCCGCCCATCTGGCTGGGTTTCCACAGCCACTCTGGGCAGCTTCCAACAAAGACCAAAAATACACTAAAATGTCACACATTAAAAACTTCCCTGAACAGAGCTGCCTTCAGATGTCTTCTGAATGTCAGGTAGTTGTTTATCTCTTTGACATCTGGTGTGAGGGCGTTCCACAGGGCGGGCGCCACCACCGAGAAGGCCCTCTGCCTGGTTCCCTGTAGCTTTGCTTCTCACAATGAGGGAATCACCAGAAGGCCCTTGGTGCTGGACCTCACTGTCCGGGCAGAACGATGAGGGTGGAGACGCTCCTTCAGGTATGGTTGAGTCCATTGTGAGATGTGAGATGAACAAAGCAATGCAGCTAGCCTGTGGGTGGCTAACCCCACCCCCGGGTGCACAGAATGTGCGCCACTCCAGGTGCCGGAGCAGCTAGATGTGCCTCTGCCAACATGCAAGTCCTTTGGGACCTAGAAGAAGGCAGAACAGAGGTGTCCTGGGTGCAGAGACTGAACCCAGGATCTTTTGCATGCAAAGAAGATGTCCTACTGCTCAGTTGCCAAAGAAGATGTCCTACTGCTTCTCCACCAGAGATTTCAGAATCTCTGAAGGCTTTCAGAAAGGCAGCACACAGCAACTGTTCCTCTCCACCACCAGCCCATGCCGATTACAAAGATTAGGAAAAAAATCCTCTTAAATATTGGGACAGCTGGATGCTAAACCTTAACCAGATTGCCCCGAGGAAGTTATGATACCCTCATCAGTGGAGACTACGAAGTGGGATTGTGTGTGTTGCATGTTTTCGGTATTGGATTCCCTGTCTTGGGCTGCAGGGATTAGACTCAGATTAGTTTCCTAAAAATGGCAGCATAATTTTGGTGTGGGTTTGTGTGTGCTTGTTTATGGAATCTGCGGCTCCTTGACTCCTCCACAGCTGCTGGGAACTGGGCATTCATCTGTCTCAAGACGCAATGGAATGCACCTCTGGGGTGAAGTCAAACCACTTCCTTAGCACCACCAAAGTGACCTCCCTGGGGTGCAAGTCTGGGCAGGGTGTATGGAGGTCCTAGGGACGCGGGTGGTGCTGTGGTCTAAACCACTGAGCTCTTGGGCTTACCAATCAGAAAGTTGGCAGTTCGAATCCCTGTGACAGGGTGAGCTCCCATTGCTCTGTCCCAGCTCTCTTCTCGCTTTCAGGCCGAGTGAACCAACATTTGTCCACAGACAGCTTTCTGGGTCATGTGCCCAGCATGACTTAACTGCTTCTGGCACAATGGAACACTGTGACGGAAACCAGAGCCCACAGAAACACCATTTACCTTCCTGCCACAGTGTTACCTATTTATCTACTTGTACTGGTGTGCTTTCGAACTCCTAGGTTGGCAGGAGCAGGGACCGAGCAACGGGAGCTCACCCCGTTGCGGGGATTTGAACTGCTGACCTTCTGATCAGCAAGCCCAAGAGGCTCAGTGGTTTAGACCACAGCTCCACCTACATTAACAATAACAATACATCCAAAATGCAAAGCATTATTATTATTTTCCTGAAAATCTGGAACAAAAACAGCACCTTTGCAAGTGTGGTGATAGGGAAGCAGCATGAATAATAAAATAAAATCTGTTTTATTTATGCACTAAATATTGTTCTGAGCTCCTCCACTTCTTCCAGCTGTGTTCAGAGGGAAAGAAGTGACCATTCAGTTGACATATATCCTCCCGGGAGTGCACATTTCTGTTTCATGTTTAATAAATAACTGACTTTAAATTAAACCAAGTGGCGTCTTATTTGTTTGCAATGTAGCAGAGCGGTGGCTTTCAAACTGTGGCCTGGGGGAGCTTGCGAGGGTGGGTCTGTTGTGATCAGGTGTTGTGAGCAAACCGCACTGCAAGACGGCTTGCTTTCAGCTTCCAGTCTTCTCCTGCGATGGGCAAAGGATCTTGGAAAGGGAAAGAAGAGAAATTCAACTCAGCTGGCATTTGAAGCCAAACAGATCAAATTTGCACTTTCAGAAATGAAACACAGCCCTCCTTTGAAATTCACACTTAGCCAGTTTTTGCAATGCAGTTCAGCAGCCAACCAACGTTTTCAAAAATGCATGCATTGGGTAAAAGTGCACATAAAACTGAATATATGCTTGTGAAAATGACACACGGAAATGCATCGTATTAGGAGAAGTTGCCTGGGAAAATGTGCGTGTCGCCAAAAAGCTGCGTGCAAAAATGTGTTCATTAGGAGAAATTTGTGCTAGAATGCTGAATAATTTGCAGATCGCTGTTGAAAGGTAAAGAACTGAATTTAAGATTGGACGAATGAAAACCTAAGAGACTTGAAATGGGGAGAGCTTTCTTTCCCTGATCTTGGATTTAAGAGCTCAAGAAACAAACTCACCACAGTCACCGCCTGGCAGAACCACTGCCAGCCAAAGCCAGCCTGATAGGCTATATGGACCAGATGGTCTGAGACAATCAGCCTGGTACAGAAGCGCTATTTACTTATTTGATTCATTGATATATTGGCTTTATGACTTGGTTGGAGGAATTGAGGGAATGCTCAAAGAGTACCCATTAATGGTTCCTCATCATCCTGGAAAAAAGAGTGACAAGCGGAGTGCCATAGGGTTCTGTCCTGGGCCCGTTGTTGTTCAACATCTTTATTAATAACTTGGATGAAGGAATTGAGGGGATACTCATGCAATTTGCAGATGACGCCAAACTGGGAGGGGTAGCTAATGCTGCAGAAGACAGAATCAGGATTCAAGAAGACCTTAGCAGACTGGAGAGCTAACAAACTGAATTTCAATAACAGCAAATGTCAGGTTCTGCACTTAGGTGGGAAGAACCAGCTGCACCAATATAAGATGGGGGACACATGGCTTACCAGCAGGACATGTGAAAAGGATCTAGGGGTCTTTGTAGGCCACAAGCTGAACATGAGTCAACAGGGTGATGAAGTAGCAACCCTCCCCAAACCCCTAATACTATTCTGTTGTTGTTGTTTAGTCGTTTAGTCGTGTCCGACTCTTCATGACCCCCTGGACCAGAGCACGCCAGGCACTCCTGTCTTCCACTGCCTCCCGCAGTTTGGTCAAACTCATGCTGGTAGCTTCGAGAACGCTGTCCAACCACCTCGTCCTCTGTCATTCCCTTCTCCTTGTGCCCTCCATCTTTCCCAATATCAGGGTCTTTTCCAGGGAGTCTTCTCTTCTCATGAGGTGGCCAAAGTCTTGGAGCCTCAGCTTCAGGATTTGTCCTTCCAGTGAGCACTCAGGGCTGATTTCCTTAAGAATGGATCGGTTTGTTCTTCTTGCAGTCCATGGGACTCTCAAGAGTCTCCTCCAGCACCAGAATTCAAAAGCATCAGCGATCAGCCTTCTTTATGGTCCAGCTCTCACTTCCATACATCACTACTGGGAAAACCTAGGCTGCATCTACAGATGTCTAGTGTCCAGATCAAGGGAAGTCATAGGACCACTCTATTCTGCCATGGTCAGAGCACACCTGGAATACTGTGTTAAGTTCTGGGCACCTCAATTTAAGGAGTGTGTTGACAAGCTGGAGTGTGAGAAGAGGAGAATGACTGAGATGAGCAAGGGTCTGGAAACCAAGCCTTATGAGGAACAGTTGAAGGAGCTGGGTATGTTTAATCTGGAAAAGAGTAGACTGAGAAGAGATATGATAGCTTCTAGAGGCGGATGCTGGTGACTGGTTATAATAATAATAATTTATTATTTATACCCCACCCATCTGGCTGGGTTTCCCCAACCACTCCAGGCGGCTTCCAACAAACTATTAAAATACAATACAGTGGTACCTCAGGTTAAGAACTTAATTCGTCCTGGAGGTCCATTCTTAACGTGAAACTGTTCTTAACCTGAAGTACCACTTTAGCTAATGGGGCTTCCCACTGCCTCCACACCGCTGCCACGCGATTTCTGTTCTCATCCTGGGGCAAAGTTCTTAACCCCAGGTACTATTTCTGGGTTAGCGGAGTCTGTAACCTGAAGTGTCTGTAACCTGAGGTTCCACAGTAGTCTGTCAAACATTAAAAGCTTCCCTAAACAGAGCTGCCTTCAGACGTCTTCTAAAAGTCTGGTAGTTGTCTTTCTCTTTGACATCTGGTGGGAGGCTGTTCCACAGGGCGGGTCGCACGACACAGTGCCTCTGGGGTTCCACAGAGAGTGCTGCAACTATGTTGTAGAATGGAAGGTGAGAGGCAGGGACAAGAACTGAATTTTGGCATCACATGAGCCACATCTGAAATTTGAAGCGTCAAGGCCTGCTACTGTAGCTGTCTTCAAATATCTCAACAGCTGTCACATGGAAGATGACATTTCTCCTGTTCCAGAGGGTAGGATGCAAACTTCTTTTTCAAAAACGATTTCACCAAATATGGAGCAAGCTTGTTTTCTCCTGCTCTGGTGGGTAGAACTCGAACCCATGGCTTCAAGTTTCAAGGAAGGAGATGCAGATTAAACATCAGGAAAAACTTTGTGACTGTATGAGATGTCTGACAATGGAACAAACTCCCACAAGAGTTGGTGGACTCTCCTTCTTTGGAGGGTTTTAAGAAGAGGCTGGATGGCCGTCTGTCATGCATGTTTTTGTTGAGATTCCTGCATTGCAGGGGGTTGGACTAGAAGACCCTTGGGGTCCCTTCCAACTCTACAGTCCTATGATTTCCATGAATGTCATTTATATACTACTTCATATTTCAACAGAAACGTCTTAGCCAGCGGAAGGAGAGCCTTAGATCCTCCAGAGGAAATGGCACTCCAACTCCTACAAGCCCCAACCAGCATGACTAATAGTCAGGAACGATGGGAGTTGTAGTTTAGCAACATCTGGGGTGCCACAGGCTCCCCACACCTGCTCTAAGCAGTTTACCTATCCCAACAAAAAAATAATAATAGCTCTCTAGGTAGGTATACAAAATACAATACAAATTGCACATTGCAAAGTCTAATGATCATAATTCCACATTTTAAGCGACGTAATTATTAGGCAACGATAAATATTTTTAAACAGTGTTCCTAAGTAAAATAAATAAGGAACACAAAAGCAGCTCACATCGAGATACAAAGCCAAAGTGCAGGATAATTATAGGATCTGCAGAATCACATAAATATTACAACACACACACACATGTACAATTGCCAGAGTCATTCAGATACCCCAGGGGGAAGGAATCCCAAGCTCAGCCACTGAATGTGGCCCTCCAAACCATTCTAGTTGGCCCTCAAAACTCTCCCCAGGCCACAGACCCTTCTTTACACCCTCCTTGAATGTTTCTGCCCAGCTGCAAATGTGGAGGTGAATTCAGACAACAGCTCTTGGTTCTCCAGATGGAGGACAGAGAGGGTTGCATGAGTGGGCATAGGACTACAATTTGCATTTCATGCTCCACCCACATTTGCCTCTGACCCCACCCACCATTGCCCTGTGACCCTCAGAAGTTGGGAAAGCACAGGAGGGGAGAGGGGTCTTGTGCACAGACCTTGCTTGGGGGTTTCTCACAGGTGTGCAGCAGAAGACAGAATCAGGATTCAAGATGTTTTGAGAACTGGGCCCAAACTAACAAAACGGATTGCAATAGGGACAAATGTCAGGTTCTGAACTTAGGCAGGAAGAACCAGATGCACAAACATCAGGTAGGAGACACCTGCGTTGCCAGTAGTGCGTGTGAAAAGGATCTGGGGTCTTAGTGGACCACAAGCTCAACATGAGTCAACAGGGTGATGTGGCAGGAAAAAAACTAATGCCATTCTATTCTGCATCAAGAGAAGTCTAGGGTCCAGATCAAGGGAAGTCATAGTTCCACTCTATCCTGCCTTGGTTAGACCACACTTGGAATACTGTGTCCAATTCTGGGCACCACAATTTATGAAGGATGCTGACAAGCTGGAACGTGTGCAGAGGAGGGTGACTGAGATGATCAAGAGTCTGGAAACCAAGCCTTATGAGGAACGGTTGAAGGAGCTGGTTATGTTTAGCCTGGAAAAGAGGAGACCGAGAGGAGATATGAGAGCCCTCTTCAAATATCTCAAGCGCTTTCACAAGGAAGAAGGAACACGCTTGTTTTCTCCTGCTCTGTGTGATGGCCTGGGACTCAGGCTCGGACTCTGAACCAGAGGAGTTTCAGTCTGCACCGGATCCTTTGCCTCAGGCATCATCTGAACCAAGTCTGGGGCCTGATCCTGAAGAGTCCCAGTCTGTACAGGTTCCCCTGCAACAAGCACCAGCTGGGCCGAGTCAGGGGCCTGAGCCTGCCCCGGCTCCAGATGCAGGGGTGATCTCGTTGCCTTCAGCTGGGCCATCACTTACAGCTGCTCCACTACCAGTTGGGTCAGGGGAGGCTGAGGCAGCCTCTGGGTCTAGTAACCCGACGTCTCCTGAGCTGCAGAGACGAAGGTCTGAGAGAAGGAGACACCTGAGTACTCGCTGGAGGAGTTCTCACCTTCGGGCGAGACAGGGAGGTGAGTCGCCGGGGGATCAGGACCGGCCGCTACCCCGACAAAGATAAAAGGCTGTTGGACCCCGTCCCAGGTTGAGGGAGCAATGTTGCTGTATGCTAGATCCTTCCTGAGATCCTGTACCTGTCTTTGCCTGGTTTCCTGCCTCGTGTCCTGGCTTGGCCCTGTCGGACTGACTCCTAGCGGAACCTTCGGATTCTGTACCGGACCTGGACCATGTCTCATGGGTTACCCCCGGGCCCAGCACACTCTGGAGGGTAGGACTCAAGCCAATGGCTTCAAGTTGCAAGAAATGAGATTCCAACTAAACATCAGGAATAACTTTCTGATAGTAAGAGCTGTTTACCAGTGGAATGGACTCCCACGAAAGGTTGTGGACTCTCCTTCCTTGGTGATTTTTTAAGCAGAGGTTGGATGGCCATCTGTCATGGATGCTTTAGCCGAGATTCCTGCATTGCAGGGGGTTGGACTAGATGGCCCTTGGGGGTCCCTCGCAACTCTATGATTCTAGATGACAGGCCACTGTGACAACAGTATGCTGGGCTCAATGGGCCACTGGCTTGATCCAGCATGCTCTTATTACATTCCACCCCAGATCATGCTCGAGAACCCTCCACAGTCCCAAAGCATTTCTCAGACAGAGCACCCAACCTCTGAAAGGGTTGCCCAGAGGAAAAACATTTGGAAACTGCTGCAGTCGCTCTCAGATTTCTGCTGGGATCCCTCCACTAGCCCCACAGGTGGGCTGAGGCTCAAAGACCACCCTTGTGGGTGGCAGGAATCAGGCTTAACTAAGACACTGCCTCTGATCTTTGGAAAGGGAGCTCAGTGGATATGTTTGTAGGCACCGGGCTGCAGATATAAAGAAAGCATGAAAGGCTGAGAGTCTGAGGTTGGAGATGTATTGACAAATGAAACCCACTGATGGTGCCCTCTGGCCAAGAGCTTTGCTTCGGCAAGGAGAGCAGCAGGGCTGATATTTACCACCCTGCATGCTGATGCTTTGTATTTATGTTGGAATTAAACCCTTCAGGCAACATGAACTGCAGTGTTCCAAATGCCCTTCCTTTTATTTGGATGGGGGGGATATCTCCCCTCAAATAAAGCAATTGATAGGATTTTTACTGGTTGGAACCATCCCTGGTATGGTGGTGCCTCTAGGTTCACACCTAGAAGATCAAAGTGGTATGGCAGGTAGAAACAGAACAGGTGAAGTTTCTCCATCAAGGTGCCTCTGAGTTGGGAGCCTTTATTTTAAAGGAAGGACTGAAAGATGTTTTTTAGTTATTTAGTCGTGTCTGCCTCTTCGTGACCCCCTGGACCAGAGCAGGCTAGGCACTCCTGTCTTCCACTGCCTCCCACAGTTTGGTCAAACTCATGCTGGTACCTTTGAGAACACCGTCCCACCATCTCGTCCTCTGTCGTCCCCTTCTCCTTGTGCCTTCCATCTTTCCCAACATCCGGGTCTTTTCCAGGGAGTCTTCTCTTCTCATGAGGTGGCTAAAGTCTTGGAGCCTCAGCTTCAGGATCTGTCCTTCCAGTGAGCACTCAGGGCTGATTTCCTTCAGAATGGATTGGTTTGATCTTCTTGCAGTCCATGGGACTCTCAAGAATCTCCTCCAGCACCATAATTCAAAAGCGTCAATTCTTTGGCGATCAGCCTTCTTTATGGTCCAGCTTCTTTATGGTTCAATTCCTGGAGCTTCTAGGTAGGGCCAAGGAAGACTCCTCTCTGACGTACCCTGTTAAAGGTAAAGGTAAAGGTACCCCTGCCCGTACGGGCCAGTCTTGACAGACTCTGGGGTTGTGCGCCCATCTCACTCAAGAGGCCAGGGGCCAGCGCTGTCCGAAGACACTTCCGGGTCACGTGGCCAGCGTGACATCGCTGCTCTGGCGAGCCAGAGCCACACACGGAAACGCCGTTTACCTTCCCGCTGGACGTACCCTGTTAGCTGTTGACAATAAACTGGGACTGTGCCTAAGGTAAGGCAAAGGTAAAGGACCCCTGGACAGTTAAGTCCAGTCAAAGGCGACTATGGGGTTGCGGCACTCACCCCACTTTCAAAAACATTAAAAACAAAAGAAAAAAACAATCAAAACCAAACAAACAGTTGATTAAAATATAAGTTAGAATGCAGCTTAAAATGCAGCCTCATTTTATTGGTAGCCCATAGATCAAAG